>NC_090646.1:177413934-178121434 GCF_040937935.1 Hyperolius riggenbachi
AAGTACGGGTCAAGGTGGATATGCTTAGTATTGTAATTACTATGTAGTAAGGTGTAAGGATTACTACAGTCTGGCCCATATGCAATTCACTTATTCACCTGACTTTTCTCCCAGGAGATAATTTTTCATCTTCAATTTAAAATAACTTTTCAGCACTTTTCAACTAAAAAAGTACCAAAAAGTAGGTGAAATAGTACTATCAAGATTATTTTGAGTATTTCCTTGCTTTCTGGTGGCTTAAAGGCATTTTATTGACAAGTTTAAAAATATCACCTAGGAGAAAACTCAGGTTAAAAAGTGAATTGCATATGGGCCCTCTGTCTCTGTCATACATCTCCTCACTCTCTCCTTTGCTGCATATTAGTTTTCCTCCTTCCCAGATCTCCCTCTATAATGAGACAAGGAGCAGAGCAATGTGAGCTCCAACTTCATGGGCCCATATGCAATTAACTTTTTCTCCTGAGTTTTCTCCAAGGTGATAATTTTAAACTTGTCGATAAAATGCCTTTAAAACCACCAAAAAGCAAGAAATTACTCAAAATAATTTTGACGGTACTTTTTCACCTACTTTGCGGTACTTTTATTTATTTTATTTATTTATTTATTTGTTGTATTTATAAAGCGCCAACATATTACGCAGCGCTGGAAAGTTGGAAAGTTATTTTAAATAGAAGATGAAAACGTATCACCTAGGAGAAAAGTCAGGAGAAAACATTAATTGCATATGGGCCATGGTGTCTGTACAGTAGGTTGAAAACATCTTTGGAGGCCTGGGGGCCTATATGCAATTCACTTTTTCTCCTGCGTTTTCTCCTAGGAGGTAATTTTTCATTGTGCATTTTCAATTTTTTCAACTTCTCAGCATTTTGCAATTGAAGAAGTACTAAAAAATAGTTGAAAAACTACTATCAACATTATTTTGAGTATGTTCTTGCTTGCTGTCGATTTAAAATGCATTTTATTCACAAGTTGGGAAAATATCACCTAGGAGAAAATTCAGGCGAAAAAGTGAATTGCATGTGCGTCCAGGGTCCGTATGCAATTCACCTTTTCTCCTACCTAGGTGATATTTCCATACCTTGGCAATATAAGTTGAGTGATATTCTTATCAATAAAATGCCTTTAAGCCATCAACAAGCAAGAAAACAGAATCATGTTTACAGAACTTTTTCAATTGCAAAGTACTGAAAAGTTATTTTAAACAGAAGATGAAAAATGATCTCCTAAGAGAAAAAGTCAATTGAATGAGGGCCCTGGTTTCATAAGACCCAAGCAAGGACTTTATTCTAACTTTTAATGGTTACTTTACATTGCTTTTATTATTTTTTCAATGAATTTAAATGTAAGAAACCTGCCTACTGATTCTCAAGTCAGCCATGGGGGAAAAGTGCAATACACAACAACCTCAAGAAAACAATGGGAACTAGAACAACATAAAGAAAATAACACAAAGAACAAAACACTTTTTTTTTAAATTGGGGACACCTCGCCTTCAATAGTATGTGAGGAACTGGTAAGAAAATGCCCATATCCGTTACACTGACAAAGGTAAACATTGTAGAGTATATTTTGTGGCCACTTTTGGTTTATGATAAGAGTTATGCCTATATACTGGTCCATCCAGATCAGTTCCTAACATATTTGCTACTATCTTGGAATCTCCTACATAAGATACTGTTGAACAAAAGCATCAAATAAACGGACTAATCATCATTCACTCTATGTCAGCTTTAGCAAAAACATAAGGCTACCACTTCTCACAACCTACTAAAATCATGTTATTGTCCTTTACCTTGCTGCAGTGTGTTTCTCCTTGCTCGTTCCAGCGGCCATTTTGGGGAATGTTGTGGTTTTAACAACTGTGTACAGAGCCTTAGCTGGCACATTCTTGAAAATGTAATTGGCCAGGTTTCAAGTCATGCAGCCTGGAGCTAAATTTCAGTGAGATACAATATTTTGCAGATCTAAAGCTATACAGGATGTGCCTCTTCATACCAGCAGGGCTGCACTCAGCAGGTGTCTGGGTCTTGCGGATTAACTCTAGAAAATGTATAGAATATTTAGCAAAACACTGATGTATTATGTGTTGTGAGAAAATGAAGACTCAGAACAATAACTTAAAGAGTGTTAAATGTTTTTGGAAGTTTGAAAAGGTTACTTGTATTTATGTATGCATTCTGGGTAATTTAGGCAATGATGCAAATGAAGTACTGGTAGAATTTGACTTCTTCATTCTACCCCATGTAATTCTTAAAGGGAACTAAGCACCCTTTCTTTCCCTGGAATTTCTCCTGGCTTGTAATAGCTATAGGAGCTGCCATGTTCCCCCTTCCCATTCTCGCCATCCTTATTTACAGAAGTCGGGGTTTCTATATTCACACATTCCCTCTAGAGAAGCTCTTTGAAGAAAGTGTCTTATTTACCCACCCCCTCTGTTGATGAAAAGGTATTGTTTGCTTCTTGCTAATGAGTACAATAAAACAATTACTAAGTCCATAGCTGTCTGAAATCTCTGTGGACGGGCTGGATCGCAGGCCTGCTGAAGTAGGCTAATAAAACTTAAGTGCTAAACTTTAAATGTAAAATAAAAGGTAAAATGAAAGTTTATTTTAATAATGAGACATATTGTTGGCATGCATTTTTCATGTGCTATTGAAATCCCCTGGGGGCTAAAAATGGTGCTCAGTTCACTTTAAGGTGGCCATAAACATATCCATTTCACCATTGCTATCTAGCCTATTTGGTCACTGTGATTGAATCTGCTAGAAATGGTGGCCCGATCGATCACTTAATTAATCTCTCATCCATTATCAATTGAATATGTCAATCAGTCTGGAGGGAAGATATCAGTACATTGGTGGTTGGTCGAAAGGGGCGGCAGATCGATGGCCCATAGCATTGCATTCGATCTGTTCGATAGATCTTGAATAGACTTCATACTGGAATCTATTAAAATCTGTTCCTAGTGTGTGGCACAGATCAGATAGGTCCTGGTCAGATTTGATTTTTAGGGTCTAAAAGATGACTGAAAAACAGAACTTTTTGTTCTCTTTTAGTCCCTTATACTTTCACAAAGGAAGATTGATTCCCAGAATAAGCATCACCAGCATGTAAGTAACTCAGCACTCTCAAGGGGGGAACAACAGAAAGCAAAAAAGTTATTTGTTGTCTTTGTTATGCACTTCAGTACCACCGAGTTAAACCCAGCCTCCTACAAGACATTTTTACTATAGCTTGGCACTTTGATTGATTAATTATCCTAAACATTTCCTTTTTTTAGTATTTAAATAAGTTTGATTTTTTTTTTTCAAAACAGGCAAGGCTTTCTTTTCACATCATTAGAGAAATAAGAGCCATTTGTTTCTTTATGTATTCAAGAAAAGATTTGTGCAAGTGACTCATCAAGAAGTCTGGTTTTCAGGAACTTGAATCTGCTGACAGGTCATTTGCCTTGCAGCGCTGGACCCCCGGTTCGAATCCCAGCCAGGTCAACATCTGCAATGAGTTTGTATGTTCTCCCCGTGTCTGTGTGGGTTTCCTCCGGGCATTCCGGTTTCCTCCCACATCCCAAAAACATACAGATAAGTTCATTGGCTTCCCTCTAAAATTGAGGACTACGATAGACTACGATACATGCACTACATGATACATACATAGACATAAGATTATGGTAGGGATTAGGGAGTCCTCTGAGGGACAGTTAAGTGACAAGACAATATATGCTCTGCACAGCGCTGCTTAAGATGTCGGCGCTATATAAATACTAAATAATAATAATTCATATTGGTGATGGTGTTAATTAAAGCACATAAGAAGATTTTTTACAAATACTCATCATGACACAGGTGCACCTGGTGATGTTTATAAAGCTGCCACCAAAGCACCATGGATGGGGTTGGAAACTATCTAGGAATAGTGAAAACAAACATTTGCTTAGTTGTGATTTTTCCAGGGGACATATTGCAAAGTCTGAGTACAGAGAGGGACATCCTGTGATGCTGTCACAGCCTGGATCAGTGAGGGCTGACACTGGTCACCATAAACATTGCCCGGAATTTAGAGTTCATTTGCACCAAGTAAAGTCCATTTGATTTTTAATTCTACAGGAGTCAAAGAACTTTACATGCATTTCACAAAAATAAGGTATTAAGACCTGTTAGACTATCGTTATAAACTGCAATGTTACCGTGCTGTGTGCATGCAGATTGCCAGGATCAGTGAGAACAATGTGCAGTAGTACCGTCATTGTGAGATGAGAACTGGAAAATATTGGTGTACACAGATCTGCTGCCAAATTCTTACACATCATTTCAGCTGTTATCAGGGTCAGCCATTCATTATAATCCATGTCTGCGTGAACTCTAAAGGAATTATCCTCTTTGTATAGTTTTTCTATTTCTTTCTTTTTTTTTCCCCCAATAACTTTATGAGGATCTTTTAGGGCAGTACTGCGATTAAGGTTTTGTTAATGTAGCAAGAGCACATTACATGCCACGGAAGGACAAATGTAAGGTCTGTAAACACGCTAGATTAAAGCCACCGCAAACTAACGAGCAATGCTGTGCAGACAACATTACCCCAGCAAAATGACAAAACAACATTAAACAAGAAGATTTTTCACCGCGCTCATTAATACAGAGTGTGTTCTGGGCAATCGATATGCAATTTACTAACGTGAAAAAGAAGAGGAAACAGCACTATTCAATTTCTCAAAAATAATTCATTTTATTTGTATCCAAAAATATCTACACAATATTGTAAACAATCATAACTTTCACACCTCTCAGATAACCAACTGATTATCTTAAATCATTTATCATTCATAAATTTTGCTTCCAAAATTGGTCCAAAATTTTGTATTTGTATGCTTATAAATACTGCTCTCTGCTTAATCCTGTGCAACACAGTGCATGTGAACCCGGGTTCAGGATATGCAAATAAAGTGCAATGTGCTAATCACCGTGAAACTCATGAAGAAATGACTAAATCAGCGAGGTGATAAACATAAAAATGGTGCAAATAAATTCCTGTGCAAAGCAAAACCACTTATAACATACTGTATGTATCAGCAATAACATTTCCATTAGCAAAGTGCTAGTGCAGTGAATTATGATGCTGGTACTAGAAGGTAACAGTGTGTAATAAGAGTACATACATCACCCAGGTTCTACTGAATAAGGAAAGGTTAAAGTATACCCGAAGTGACATGTGACATGCTGAGATTGACATGTGCATGTACAGTAAGTGGCTGACTCAGTCCTGACTCAGACAGGAAGTGACTACAGCATGACCCTCACCGATAAGAAATTCCCCTTTTTACCTCTTTCTTGCTCTCAGAAGCCATTTTCTGCTAGGAAGGGTCACACTGTAGTCACTTCCTGTCTGAGTCAGGACTGAGTCAGCCACTTACATACCTGATATTTAACTCTTTCAGGTAGAGAAAGAAAACAAGGAACACAGCATAGTTATTTGTGTGCTAGGCACTGTACATACACATGTCCAGGGCCGGATTTACCATAAGGCACACTAGGCACGTGTCTACAGGCGCCTGATTGGTCAAAGGGCGGGTTTGTGTCATGTCCCCTTTAAATTTAAATGAGTGAAATTGCAATAGCGGCCGCTCGCGCCCTCATTTACATGATAATGGTGTGGCCGCGGCTGCAACTACAGAGAGGGGCGGGCTGCGGGTGGCTAGTGACAACACACATGCACACACACACATTCATTACCCCGCTCTCCCCGCCCACCGTTTCCATGCCTGCACGCAGCGCTATAACTTGTGTGAACAACAGCTAGCTGCGTGCATAGGCGGCGGGGGCGGTGAGATTGTCCGTCTGCTGCTGGCTGGGAGTTTGAGGAACCACTGCCCGCCCCGGCTGCACTGTTTACATTACAACTCCGCCCCCCGCCCCGTGTGTATTCTATTATTGGGGACACAGTGAGAAGTAGCCAGTGCCATGGACGGAGGTGTCGGGGAGATGAGAGCAGCATACACTGTCCTCCGGCTGGCTTTATTTGTTCACTCTGTAGCCGCCGGGGTTATAAGGGGTGAAAGTTACTGAAGTCACTACAAAGTCTGTAGAGGGGGAGGGAGGAGGAGAAAGCAGAGCCAGGCTAAGTACACACAGCACCCGTCCTCCCTCCATTTCACACGTGCTGGCAAAGGGTCAGTAAAGTGACAGGCGAGTGGTGGGGAGAGCAGCAGGGAATGCTGTGATTGCTGCACAACGTGTGGGCTACAGCTCTGCCCTCATCCCCCCTCCCTGTGTCTATTGGTTCAGCCTGTTCCTGTGCCCGGGACTTTTGAAGATGCCATTCCTTTCTGCTCCATGACATCACAGTTACAGGACCAGCGTGCATTTACACAGACTACCTGCATTGCAGCCAGGACATCTGCAGCCAGTTACAGTGACAGTAAGTGGCTAATCTTTTATGCAGAGAGGCTTGGGACCTTTGATTCTCTCTCTCCCCCCCCCCTCCTTTTCCTAGCTGAGACTATAATGCTCCCCCCTCCCCTCCTGAACAGTATCCCCTGCTGAGACAATCCTGTGAAGTTTCCATAGGGTGACAGGCAGCTCTGTCCAGATATCTCCTGAACTGATCAGATGTATTTGCTGCTCTGATCAGATCAGGTGACAGCTGGTCAGTGCTGAGGTGTCACTCTGTGAAAACACTGCTGGAGGCCAGGACTAGGTGTCAAATGGGGAGGGGAACCACTTGAAAGAGTAATGGCCCATACTCACGAGGGACGGTACTTATCCGTTAGCCGGGCGCATCCGGCAGGTGGCGCTAATTACTATTCCCCCTCCAGGCCGACATGGATAGTAGGGAAAGATGTAACTCTGGTGGAGTTTTGTCGCCACCTAGAGGATGCGCCCGGCTAACGGATAAGTACCCGAGGGACTTTTGTCGCCTCAACACGCGGTGCGCGCGTGTTGCGGCGACAGGTCGCCCGTGAGTATGGGCCGTTGCACGCGCGCGCACCCCGAACTGTCGCCCGTCGCTCATGTCGCCATGCGATTGAAAGTTTCAATCGCATGGCGACAGTCGCCGCCGCACCCCCGCCGCAACTGTCGCTAGTCCGCGTGAGTACGCGGACTAGCGACAGCAACCTCCATTAAAGTATATGGAGCTTCCGGCGGAGGGAGGAGGAACGACGGCGACAGCTTCCGCCTCGCCGCTGGTCCCTCTTCCGCGTGTGTACGCGGAGGGACCTGGCGAGGAGCTGTCGCCGGCCTGTCGCCCACACGCTCACGTGTGCTGGCGACAGGCAACATTTGCAGCCCGTGAGTACGGGCCATAAGGGGAAGCATAGGATTGCCTCAGAAGGGGACACATTTAGGAGGAAGTAATGTAGTCTCTCAGCTAGAGATCAGTGAGGGTTAAAGGAAGTATGTATTTTAAAGAAAATGCAATCTACTTACCTGTTGCTTCCTCCAGCCCTGGAAAGCTATGTGTCCCTTGCCGCAGCTCCGTTGCCATGCGGCCTCCAAAGGTCCCCTCGGTTGCAGATGCCAACCCAGCGAGGTTGATATCTTCTGCACCTGCGGGATCACGCTCATGTAGCCGGGAGTGTTCTGTGCAGGCGCAGAAGTGCTGCATTTGCACACATCTCCCGGCTACGTGATCGTGAGCAGCCGCACACTGGCGCAGAAAATAACGACCTTGCCAGGTCGGCATCTGCAACCGAGGGGACCTTTAGAGACCAGCTGGGAGCAGAACTGTAGCAAGGGACACAGCTTTCCGGGGCTGGAGGAAGCAACAGGTAAGTACATCGCATTTTCCACATTTTCGCGAATGCCTGATATTTCTTTTAAAGGATATCTTAGTCCTAAACATATCCTCAAATTGTCTGTGTGTGAGGGGAGCTGTACATATTCTTACTGCACCTCCCGTGGGCCGGTGTCTGCCTTCGTTTGCCTATTTTCCTCCCCATTCTAAGGGTCCTGTTGGCGCTCTCAAGCCCAGACATACTACACTGTACATGCGCAGTATGTCCACTTGGGCGCCTTGTGACCGTACTTGCTGGGAACCTCCAAGTGCTTTACGTGCGCACTCTCGCACCAAGACGTACCTGTCGGACAAACTGCGCGTGCACAGCATAGTATGTGAGGGTCACAGGGTGCCGACCAGGACTCTGAACGGGAGGAAAACGGACGCAGACGCAGATGCTTGGACACGGGAAACACAGTAAGCACATGCACGACCCCTCCCCCCCCCCCCACCCCCCCCCCCCCCCCCCCCACACACACACACACACACACACACACACACAGGGCGTCAATTTGATGATATGTTTAGGATTAAGGTATCCTTTGAGGACTGATGAGGCGCCTATTATAAGTGTCACCTGTAAGGATTGAGCTCAGTCCTTAGTGTGACATCACTTGAGTATACCCAAACCGTGTGCTGTTTCTATGTGGGGAGGCAGGACACAGCTGCTTCCCACTAGCAGACTAATTGCAACCAAATGTGGATCAACTCACAGACCATCCATATTGCCTACCTAAACCTTCCTATCAATAGAATCTACCCATCACTAAAATCTACTCATTAGTACCTTCCTGTAATTAGAAACTGTATGTTATCTGTATTAATTCCTTGTAATTTGTATTATCTTCTTGTTGTTGGTAATATCATATATTTGGTAAATTCTGCATGTCATTGGCAATATCTGCATATTGTTAGTGTTCTCTAATTGCCTTTGGTAATATCTACATTAGTTTTCGTAAGAAAAGGGGGCGTGGGTTGGGGGTGTGGCCTGTGCTGAAAGGCGGGGCTTAGGGCGCCAGAACTTCTGTGCCTATAGGCTCCTGAACTGTAAATCCGGCCCTGCACATGTCTATCTCATCTTGTCACTTGTCACTTCGGGTATTCTTTAAAGAGAGTCTGAAGCATTACATAATATCTGTTTTTACTTACAATTCTTATAGTGTAGTATGGTGGTAGCTGAAACGTCGCTATCCCGCGACTGAATTATCCTTCTTTGCCCCCCAAATCCCTGGGGCAAAATCCGGGGATCGCTTCCTGTTTGAGGCAGAGCTTTCCGCTTTAGCTCTGCCTCTGCTGTGTCAATCGGCGCTCATCGCCGCCTCTCCCTGCCCCTCTCAGTCTTCCTTCACATAGAGGGGCGGGGAGGACGCAGAGATCCGTGCGCTGATTGACACTCGTGATGCAGAGCTAGAGCGTCTGCGCCTCCCCGGGCAGCGAAATCCACAACCAAGAAAGTCATGGATTTTTGCTCCGGAGATTTGGGGGGAAAGAGGCAACTTTCTGGGATCATTCAGCCGCGGGATAGTAGCGTTTCAGCAACCACCATACTACACTATAAAAATTGTAAGTAAAAACAGATATTTTATAAGGCTTCAGACTCTCTTTAAGGCTCAGTCCAAGACAGCAGATTAGCAGAAAACAGTGCAGACAAATGTCTGTATTGCCTACCACCACCTTCCTAAAATCTACTTTTTACTACCTGCCTGTGATAAGAAAATATTTATCACAATTTTTATTAATATAATGTACTTGTGATTTGTATTATCTGCTTGTTGTTGGTAATAGCAGTTTATAATTGGTAAATTCTACATGTCGTTGGTAATATCTGCACATTGTTGGTATTCTCTAGTTTCAAGTTGTCTTTGTTCATATCTACATTACCTTGTATGGTTTTAGTTAATAAGTGGTGGTGGTGTGGCATGTGTTAAGGGGCAGAGTTTAGGGCGCAAGAGCTTATGTGCCTATAGGCTCCTGAGCTGAGCTGGTTGTGAGGCAAAGAGAGAACTTAGGTGTAACATGTAGAAAAAAGTTGGCCATGTGCTATTAACCTCCCTGGCATTCAGTTTCTGCTGGATTTCTGTGCATTAACCACTTCGGGACCACAGTCTTTTCGCCCCTTAAGGACCAGAGCCTTTTTCTCCATTCAGACCACTGCAGCTTTCACGGTTTATTGCTCGGTCATACAACCTACCACCTAAATGAATTTTACCTCCTTTTCTTGTCACTAATACAGCTTTCTTTTGATGCTATTTGATTGCTGCTGCGAGTTTTACTTTTTATTATATTCATCAAAAAAGACATGAATTTTGTCAAAAAAATGACTTTTTTAACTTTCTGTGCTGACATTTTTCAAATAAAGTAAAATTTCCTATACATTTGAGCGCGAAAGTTATTCTGCTACATGTCTTTGATAAAAAAAAAAACATTCAGTGTATATTTATTGGATTGGGTAAAAGTTATAGCGTTTACAAACTATGGTGCCAAAAGTGAATTTTCCCATTTTCAAGCATCTCTGACTTTTCTGCGCACCTGTCATGTTTCATGAGGGGCTAAAATTCCAGGATAGTACAAATACCCCCCAAATGACCCCATTTTGGAAAGAAGACATCCCAAAGTATTCAGTGAGAGGCATGGTGAGTTCATAGAAGATTTTATTTTTTGTCACAAGTTAGCGGAAAATGACAGTTTGTGACAAAAAAAAAAAAAAAAAAAAGTTTCCATTTCTTCTAACTTGCGACAAAAAAAAATGAAATCTGCCACGGACTCACTATGCTCCTCTCTGAATACCTTGAAGTGTCTACTTTCCAGAATGGGGTCATTTGTGGGGTGTGTTTACTGTCCTGGCATTTGGGGGGTGCCTAATTGTAAGCACCCCTGTAAAGCCTAAAGATGCTCATTGGACTTTGGGCCCCTTAGCGCAGTTAGGCCGCAAAAAAGTGCCACACATGTGGTATTGCCGTACTCAGGAAAAGTAGTATAATGTGTTTTGGGGTGTATTTTTACACATACACATGCTGGGTGGGAGAAATATCTCCGTAAATGACAATTTTTTTATTTTTTTTACACACAATTGTCTATTTATAGAGATATTTCTCCCACTCAGCATGGGTATGTGGAAAAATACACCCCAAAACACATTATACTACTTCTCCTGAGTACGGCGATACCACATGTGTGGCACTTTTTTGCACCCTAACTGCGCTAAGGGGCCCAAAGTCCAATGAGTACCTTTAGGATTTCACAGGTCATTTTGAGAAATTTCGTTTCAAGACTACTCCTCACGGTTTAGGGCCCCTAAAATGCCAGGACAGTATAGGAACCCCACAAATTACCCCATTTTAGAAAGAAGACACCCCAAGGTATTCCGTTAGATGTATGGTGAGTTCATAGAAGATTTTTTTTTTTTGTCACAAGTTAGCGGAAATTGATTTTAATTGTTTTTTTTCACAAAGTGTCATTTTCCGCTAACTTGTGACAAAAAATAAAATCTTCTATGAACTCGCCATTCTCCTAACGGAATACCTTGGGGTGTCTTCTTTCTAAAATGGAGTCATTTGTGGGGTTCCTATACTGCCCTGGCATTTTAGGGGCCCTAAACCGTGAGGAGTAGTCTTGAAACCAAATGTGGCAAAATGACCTGTGAAATCCTAAAGGTACTCATTGGACTTTGGGCCCCTTAGCGCACTTAGGGTGCAAAAAAGTGCCACACATGTGGTACCGCCGTACTCAGGAGAAGTAGTATAATGTGTTTTGGGGTGTATTTTTACACATACCCATGCTGGGTGGGAGAAATATCTCTGTAAATGACAATTATTTGATTTTTTTTACACACAATTGTCCATTTACAGAGAGATTTCTCCCACCCAGCATGGGTATGTATAAAAATACACCCCAAAACACATTATACTACTTCTTCTGAGTACGGCGATACCACATGTGTGACACTTTTTTGCAACCTAGGTGCGCTAAGGGGCCTAACGTCCTATTCACAGGTCATTTTGAGGCATTTGGATTCTAGACTACTCCTCACGGTTTAGGGCCCCTAAAATGCCAGGGCAGTATAGGAACCCCACAAGTGACCCCATTTTAGAAAGAAGACACCCCAAGGTATTCTGTTAGGAGTATGGTGAGTTCATAGAAGATTTTTTTTTTGTCACAAGTTAGCGGAAAATGACACTTTGTGAAAAAAAAAACAATACATATCAATTTCCGCTAACTTGTGACAAAAAATAAAATCTTCTATGAACTCATCATACACCTAAAAGAATACCTTGGGGTGTCTTCTTTCTAAAATGGGGTCACTTGTGGGGTTCCTATACTGCCCTGGCATTTTAGGGGCCCTAAACCGTGAGGAGTAGTCTTGAACCCAAATGTCTCAAAATGACCTGTGAAATCCTAAAGGTACTCATTGGACTTTGGGCCCCTTAGCACAGTTAGGCTGCAAAAAAGTGTCACACATGTGGTATCGCCGTACTCAGAAGAAGTAGTATAATGTGTTTTGTGGTGTATTTTTACATATAACCATGCTGGGTGGGAGAAATATCTCTGTAAATGACACATTTTTTTATTTGTTTTACACACAATTGTCCATTTACAGAGAGATTTCTCCCACCCAGCATGGGTATGTGTAAAAATACACCACAAAACACATTATACTACTTCTCCTGAGTATGGCGATACCACATGTGTGACACTTTTTTGCAGCCTAGGTGCGCTAAGGGGCCCAACGTCCTATTCACAGGTCATTTTGAGGCATTTGTTTTCTAGACTACTCCTCACGGTTTAGGGCCCCTAAAATGCCAGGGCAGTATAGGAACCCCACAAGTGACCCCATTTTAGAAAGAAGACACCCCAAGGTATTCCGTTAGGGGTATGGTGAGTTCATAGAAGATTTTATTTTTTCTCACAAGTTAGTGAAAAATGACACTTTGTGAAAAAAACAATAACAATCCAATTTCCGCTAACTTTTGACAAAAAATAAAATATTCTATGAACTCATCATACACCTAACAGAATACCTTGGGGTGTCTTCTTTCTAAAATGGGGTCACTTGTGGGGTTCCTATACTGCCCTGGCATTTTACGGGCCCAAAACTGTGAGTAGTCTGGAAACCAAATTTCTCAAAATGACTGTTCAGGGGTATAAGCATCTGCAAATTTTGATGACAGGTGGTCTATGAGGGGGCAAATTTTGTGGAATCGGTCATAAGCAGGGTGGCCTCTTAGATGACAGGATGTATTGGGCCTGATCTGATGGATAGGAGTGCTAGGGGGGTGACAGGAGGTGATTGATGGGTGTCTCAGGGGGCGGTTAGAGGGGAAAATAGATGCAATCAATGCACTGGGGAGGTGATCGGAAGGGGGTCTGAGGGGGATCTGAGGGTTTGGCCGAGTGATCAGGAGCCCACACGGGGCAAATTAGGGCCTGATCTGATGGGTAGGTGTGCTAGGGGGTGACAGGAGGTGATTGATGGGTGTCTCAAGGTGTGATTAGAGGGGGGAAATAGATGCAAGCAATGCACTGGCGAGGTGATCAGGGCTGGGGTCTGAGGGCGTTCTGAGGTGTGGGCGGGTGATTGGGTGCCCGCAAGGGGCAGATTAGGGTCTAATCTGATGGGTAACAGTGACAGGTGGTGATGGGGGTGATTGATGGGTAATTAGTGGGTGTTTAGAGGAGAGAATAGATGTAAACAATGGATTTGGGAGGTGATCTGATGTCGGATCTGCGGGCGATCTATTGGTGTGGGTGGGTGATCAGATTGCCCGCAAGGGGCAGGTTAGGGGCTGATTGATGGGTGGCAGTGACAGGGGGTGATTGATGGGTGGCAGTGACAGGGGGTGATTGATGGGTGATTGACAGGTAATCAGTGGGTTATTACAGGGGAGAACAGATGTAAATATTGCACGGGCGAATTGATAAAGGGGGGGGGTCTGAGGGCAATCTGAGCGTGTGGGCAGGTGATTGGGTGCCCGCAAGGGGCAGATTAGGATCTAATCTGATGGGTAACAGTGACAGGTGGTGATAGGGGGTGATTGATAAGTAATTAGTGGGTGTTTAGAGGAGAGAATAGATGTAAACAATGGATTTGGGAGGTGATCTGATGTCGGATCTGCGGGCGATCTATTGGTGTGGGTGGGTGATCAGATTGCCCGCAAGGGGCAGGTTAGGGGCTGATTGATGGGTGGCAGTGACAGGGGGTGATTGATGGGTGGCAGTGACAGGAGGTGATTGATGGGTGATTGACAGGTAATCAGTGGGTTATTACAGGGGAGAACAGATGTAAATATTGCACGGGCGAATTGATAAGGGGGGGGGGTCTGAGGGCAATCTGAGCGTGTGGGCAGGTGATTGGGTGCCCGCAAGGGGCAGATTAGGGTCTAATCTGATGGGTAACAGTGACAGGTGGTGATGGGGGTTATTGATGGGTAATTAGTGGGTGTTTAGAGGAGAGAATAGATGTAAACAATGGATTTGGGAGGTGATCTGATGTCGGATCTGCGGGCGATCTATTGGTGTGGGGGGGTGATCAGATTGCCCGCAAGGGGCAGATCAGGGGCTGATTGATGGGTGGCAGTGACAGGGGGTGATTGACGGGTGATTGACAGGTGATTGACAGGTGATTGACAGGTGATTGACAGGTGATCAGGGGGGATAGATGCATACAGTACACGGGGGGGGGGGTCTGGGGGGGGGGTCTGGGGAGAATCTGAGGGGTGGGGGGGTGATCAGGAGGGAGTAGGGGGCAGATTAGGGACTTAAAAAAAAAATAGCGTTGACAGATAGTGACAGGGAGTGATTGATGGGTGATTAGGGGGGTGACTGGGTGCAAACAGTGGTCTGGGGGGTGGGCAGGGGGGGGTCTGAGGGGTGCTGTGGGCGATCAGGGGGCAGGGGGGGGGAAATCAGTGTGCTTGGGTGCAGACTAGGGTGGCTGCAGCCTGCCCTGGTGGTCCCTCGGACACTGGGACCACCAGGGCAGGAGGCAGCCAGTATAATAGGCTTTGTATACATTACAAAGCCTATTATACACTGTTGCAGCGGCGATCCGGATGCCAGTAACCCGCCGGCGCTTCCGAACGGCCGGCGGGTTACGGCGAACGGGGGGCGGAGCCAGTCCCCGGCGGCTGATCGCGTCACGAATGACGCGATCGCCGCATAGCCACTCCCGCAGCCGCCCCCGCCGATGGGCGTATTGCGGTCGTTTGGGACCGGTCTTTGCCGCCGCCCATCGGCTGGGGGCGGTCGTTAAGTGGTTAAGTGATCCAATTCATTTTCATAACCTTTTTTCTTGTAACTTTACTCACGCGGACTAGCGACAGTTGCGGCGGAGTTGCTGCAGCGACTGTCGCCAGGCGATTGAAACTTTCAATCGCCCGGCGACATCAGCGACGAGCGACAGGTGCGCGCCCGTGCGACGGCGCATACTCACGGGCCTGTCGCCGCAACACGTGCGCGCCTCGTGTTGTGGCGACAATTGTAGCCCGTGAGTATGGGCCATTACACAGAGCAAACCTTGAGATGGGTGTCAAAAAGGCGGGACAGAGTGAAGAGCTCAGCCCCCTCCTATCTCCCTGTCTTTGTCAATAATGTCGAAGACTTTAGCAGTGGCATCCCGAGCTGCGGATGCACAATCATGCTGACCCTGCAGACAGGAATACACAGTGGAGGGTAGAGGCTCTCAGATAGTGATAACGTTTTCATTAAAAACAATAAAATGAAAACGTTGAGATGGCTTACCTCAGAATGAAGACAAATTCATATAATCAATGACTTTTATTATGCATGCAAAAGTGTTTGGGAGGTAAATCTAGAGGAGGACAAAATAAGCTCATGTGCAGATCTGAGATTATGGTTGGGTTGGTATCTGGAAACTAATGAGGAGATGTATGGGGAGAGTATACATAACAATATGGAATAATGGTTTTGGGTATGCAAATCCATTAGTTACCTAGTATTTCATTCTTTGTATTTTACATTTCACTTATAACATCATTGGAGTAAATCTACTTGCACAGTTTGAGATGAGTAAAGAAAGATAGGGACCTAAATCCTCTGTTTGTTTTCTCCTCCATCATTCTAAACCAGACTTAATAAACACAGTGATGTTACTCCCTCCTGTGTTCATCCTAAAAATTGCATCTGTGGTTTCCAAATCTTTCCAAGTTATGTAATACCAAGGAACGCATACCATCATACTCAGATATCTTGCATGTGGACAAGGTTAAAGTGATTCTGTAGTGATAGAGATACAGGGGTGGCCATATTTATTTCCTTTCAAACAATGCCAGTTGCCTCACTGTCCTGCCGATCTTCTTGGCTTCAGCAGTGTCTGAATCACACACCTGAAACAAGCACGTAATTAGAGTAATCAGACTTTTGTCAGGGAAACTGACCTGAATAATATTTCTGTTTACTATAAATGGTTAAGGTATTCCAGGCACAGGATCAGCAGGACAGAAAGACAACTGGCATTTGTTTAAAGGAATTACATATGACAGCCTCCATACTACTCTCATTACATGATCAGGTTAATAACTCAGCACATTTGTGGTACATCGTAATATATGCAGCACCATGCAAAAGTATTTAGAGGGTTCACAATATAGTTATCTTAGATGGTCATTTTATCCCTTCTGTAATGCTGGATACACACCATGAGTTTCCGCGTCGAATGCGTCCGTCGATACGCGTCGATTCGATTATTTCCGAGCATTTCCGAACAAATTTCGATGATTTTTAGGTCGATTGCCATGTAAAGTATGGCAAATCGACCTAACGATCCATCGAAGCTTGAATCGGACATGTCGGGCAGTAATTCACTTTAAACTCTCCACCACCATCCCTGGACCTACAATCCTAG
Source organism: Hyperolius riggenbachi (assembly GCF_040937935.1). NCBI lineage: Eukaryota > Metazoa > Chordata > Amphibia > Anura > Hyperoliidae > Hyperolius > Hyperolius riggenbachi. Next base: position 177,430,568 of record NC_090646.1, read on the forward strand.
GATGGTAAAAGGCAGTAGTTTTGTGTCTACATATTTTAGCTGTGAACATCAGAAATATTGGAGAAACCTCAGTCGAGTTTTCTTAATGGTCATTTTACAATGAGTGTGTGTGTTTACTGACCTTACACTTCAGGTGTATTTGGATCGTACTATCATACAATGTGTTCATTAGTAACACAGGCAGGTTAACAACAGTGCTATGCTTGGTTATTACCGTCTCCTCCCACACTAGACTTTCCATAAAATCTACATGTACACTTTCACAATCCAATGCTTTTCACAACAATGGACCAGCAGGATAAATCCTCCTCACCCAATAATAGTGGTACGTACATTTTCAACTTACTACATCACAGCCCCCACAGGACAACTTTTTTTTAATATTTTCTGAAGAGAACTGTAATCCTGTTTTTTTGTGTGAGGTCTTCATCAATAAATATCAGTACTTAGACATCATATGAAGATGATTCAATTAATGTTAATGTAAAGAATGTCTAGGTTGCTTCTTTGGGATATATATTGGGGAAGGGGTATACATTGATAATAGCTGTTGCTCTAGTGTCCAAAAAGTGAGTTCTGGGCTCAAGGGATTAGCCACTCTGGCCCATATGCTATCCACTTTTTCTTCTAGGTGATGATATACAGTATATTGCTAAATTTACAAAAAAAAATTCCATTATATATTCTTTATTCAGTGTTATTTTATTAATCTGACTTCTGACTCCCAAGAGGGCTGAAGGCTTATGTATACTGTACTTAATAGTCAGTAACAGGCGGTGGCCATGCTTAATGTAGAAGCAAGCTAGATCTGCTAGGACTGGAAAAGTCACACTAGATCTGCTAGAACTTGATGTGCTAGGACTTGCAAGTATTACAGCATAGAACTGAAAATGATCACTTCTCACCCTGTTAACTGCCACTATAACTTACATACTGTCCTTGATTTGTAATATATATACGGTCTGTCCTTGTATTGGTTTGTTTGTGTCTGTTAAGCAATTGCCTAGTCACATTCCTTGTAAGTACAACCTTATTCCCTGGAGTCTTTGTATTCACTATACTATTTTTAAAGTAGTGATCAGAGCCTCTTTATTATGTAATAACACCATGTAAGCAATATATATTCAGTACAAGAGCTTTCACAAGAGCTTGCACTCAGAAACATCCACACATCTTTCCTTTTAGAGGAGCCAATCCTCTATTAAAACTTGTGGACATTTTTCAGTGAGAGAGTGATAATGTCCTCTGGCTGCATTACTGATCATCCAGGTCACATTAAGAGCCCCTTTCACCAGCAGTTTGCAATCTGATTTTGATCACATCGCAAAATTCTAGTTTCTGCCTAAACTAATGGAAACTGTGCGGGAATGTTGCTATGAGTGCGATTAATTTATGTACCAATTTTGGCCAATTCCAAACATTGGTCATACTGCAATTCATGTCAGTTTGCGCTCCTGTACTAAATATGGAAGTGCAGGCAAATCTCAAAGCAATCATGGTTCCAATTGTTTTCTTGCGCATTCTTTTTTTCTCCTGCCGTGTACACCTTTCGAATTGCACGAGAATCACCACGAAAACATGGCAGTCAGTACGTGGGAAATTACTATCACAGTGACAAATGGCCCTAAAGTTTAAATATCGTGTTACTAACTTCAAATAGCCCATTGGGTTTCAGAGAATTATAGCAAAAATGTTATAATGAATTTGATTGGCTATTTTAATTGTAAACAAAGTGAGCCTTTTTCCATATAGTATCAGACGCGTTGTGTCTCCTTGAATGCTTATTTTTAACACACAATTCACAACCTGAGAAGTCTGAGAAACAAATAATGTTTGTAGATGTTGAATAATCTTTCAGAAAGCTCAATTTAATATTTTCTTTTATTTCAGCACTCTTGGTTAAAATTCATTCTTTTGTTAGAGAACATTCTGCGCCATCTACAGAAGAGAGGAAAAAATATAACCGTGAATTTGCAGTTTCCACCTCATTTCACGGTTTACATAACCTGGTAACCAGCAACACTGGGACAGTTGGCCACATCCGCCGAGTTCTCTGGAGCGTTGTTGTACTGGTTTGTGTCTGTGCAGCATCAACACAGGTATTCTCACGCATTTCCAATTACTTCAGCAGGCCAACAACGACATCAGTAATCATCCAGTCAGTTGACAGGATTGAATTTCCTTCTGTCACATTTTGTAACTTAAACAGGTACATATTGCTTTTTTTTATATGCTGTGATATGACTTACCTTCTTCATTATTTCCAAACATATAATTTGTATGCACTATCTCTTGTTCAGCCAATTGTTATAAGTCTTAAAAGGAACTCGAGGAGAGAGACATATGGAGGCTGCCATATTTATTTATTTTTAAACAATACCAGTTGTCTGGCAGTCCTGCTGATCTTTCTGGTCAGTAGTGTCTAAATCACACACCTGCAACAAGCGTGTAGTTAATCTTGTTAGATTTTTGTCAGAAACATTTGATCAGCATAGGGTCAGAGGCTATGGCTAAAAGTGACTAAAAAGTATTAGAAACAGTAGATCAGCAGGACAACCAGGCAATGTGCTTTAATAAATATGACAGCCCATATATGTCTCTTACCTTGTGTTCCCTTTAACTGACTATGCTTTCACCAGTAACTTGCTAAAGCAATCTTCACCCTGCTACACTCACTTTGCCAGAAAATATACTATATTATTGTGCCTTGATTGGTCAGGTATCAGCATTTACAACACTCAAGAAAATACATTCTGTTAGTCACAAGTATTTGGTATGATCATGGATGCCTATGGTATGATCATGGACGCTGTAATAAATTATTACTATTAACAGGCCTGCTGATCCTGGCACTGGTGTAAGATGCAAACTCCTCCCTGGCATGGAGTATAAGTAGTCACTGTTTTTTTACCAGAGTGTATCTGAAGGGTCAGTAGGCCACTACTCCTAATTTGCTGCAAGTGAGTACCAGGTAACGACCAATAGGGCTACCCACTAGAAACAAGAATAGGTGGACAAACCATGCAGTGTGGAAATTGCAAGGGAAAATAAAGTCAAGGTCACAGGACAAGGTCAGGACTAATGGCAGGTAGAGCAGGGTTGAGGTCATAGGCTAAGGTCAAAACTGGTCACTGGAGAGGTCAGGACTGGTTAGTTTGCAGACGCAGGTCAAGGTCAGGGCTGGCAGAGCAGGGTCAAAGTCATAAGCCAAGGGCAGCACTGCAGGCTGACACAGAGTAAAGCTCACAACCTAAGGTTACCTTAAAGGACAGTATGAAGAGTGAGTTTCAACCAACATCAATCACCACAAACCAATACAACATCCATTACTCCAAACATGACTCAGAGTGGTTTGAAAACTAAGGATTTGTAGAGAAAGCAGACAAGAGTCTGCAAATCAAAGCACTCAATGAGTCATGGATTTTATAAAAAGTATAAAGCTTTTATTTAACACATTTAAAAATTCAATTGAAAACACATGGAAAAGACCCCATAATAAAAGGCAGTTGTTAAAGCACGGTCTGCTAGGTCACACCGCTCACTATCCAGTTGCTGTGGTATTAAATACTGGTATCAAAACCATCATATGTAGAGGCTGGGTTAGCACTTCAAATGGCTGTGTCCATTTAGTGGCCTGATATATTGAGAATGGACCCAAGTTGTTTCTTGGTGGTAATATACAATATTCTGATGATAGACTTCACGGTAGGGTGCAGTAACATGTAGTCAAGTTTGCACAGTATTCTCAAAGGTTGAAAGGTGTTGGTAACAATTTGCTTAATATATATTGCTCAGTCTGTATTGTAGTGATGCCCACTCGCAGCATCCACACTGCAAACAGTAAGTCTGTACAACAGTAAATCCGCTCAATTTAGATGTCCAATCGCAACATCTTCATGGGTCCAAACCAGCACAGTCCCATAATGCAGAAATAAATAGTAAAGTTACAGTTAAAGTATAGTTACCACAGCGTTGGTACAGGCCTGTACTAGTGAAGAAGCTTCCTCTATGGAGCTATGATGGTGGAGTGTCCAGATCATCGAGAGGGACCAGCAGAGCTAAGTGGTGTAGGAGCAGTGGAGATGGGATGATAGCCGACCGGTTTCGCCGGGATACCCGGCTCTTCAGGGCGCCTAGCCGTGCAGAAGCTGCCTGTGGGTGCAGCGGTGTCGCCCCACGCCATAAATGCGTTTGCGGAAGTGTGTCTGCCGCGCTCCACTAAGGGGCGCGGTCTCTGCGCTCCACGTAGCTTGGACCAATTATGGAAGTGACGTGGGCGGCGCATGCCCAGAGCCCGACCCAGGTCTCCGCATCAGGTAAGCGCCGACAATAAGAGGCAGGGGGCGGATGCCAGGGCACAAACCACATCCCCCAGCACCTTTGTCGGCGCCCCTGTGTAGCCGCTCCCACCACCGCACCACGCATAGAGACTAGGGAATAGGAAAGGGAGAAAAGGAGAAGGGGGGAGGGGAAAGTAAATCTCCACGCGTTTAGGTCAAGGGAGGGAGCACGGCCACACAACCAAGCTTAAGGTGAAACACCGCTGCAAATAAAGTTTTAATAATAAATATTACTATAGCAGCTTACTTAGCTATAGCTTACCTTAAAGGACAACTGTAACAAGAGGGATATGGAGACTGCCATATTTATTTCCTGCTACATAATGCCAGTTACTTGGCATCCTGCTGATCTATTTGGCTGCACTAGTGTCTGAATAACCAAAGAGACAAGCATGCAGCTAATCTTGACAGATCTGACAAAAATGTCAGAAACACCTGATCTGCTGCATGCTTTTTCAGGGTCAATGGGTAAAAGTATTAAAGACTAGTGCCTACCTGCAAAAGAGTGCAAGCCCCACTTGTGGCTTCGAATACACACCGAGCATACACATGACCTGTCTACCACTAGAGGAGGATGTTGGTTTCCATTAACAGCTTGCATGCAACCTATTAAGTACTCGTCCCTCCCACTGCGAAGAAGTCAATCCTCCATGGGAGGGGCCTAACACTAACTAAATCCTAACCTATGTATATGCATAGCCTGGGTGCGGCTAATCAAATAAAATCGAAAATTGAAAATTGCGCAAAAGGTGGATCAGCGCAACACCAGGCCGCCTCTGAATGGCCTCCATCAGAGATGCGCTGAGCCCCCCCAGGAACTACAAACGCACCTTGAACCCAAACAGAAGCTCTGCATATACACCAAAAGCATGGCTGTTAAGTGGGAGCAGCTGACCAAAAACGAATTACATTAGTACATAGCAAGGAAATGAGCAGCGCTACTTAAAGACAGACTAGTGCCTACCTGCAAAAGAGTGCAAGCCCCACTTGTGGGGTCGAATACACACCGAGCATACACATGACCTGTCTACCACTAGAGGAGGATGTTGGTTTCCATTAACAGCTTGCATGCAACCTATTAAGTACTCGTCCCTCCCACTGCGAAGAAGTCAATCCTCCATGGGAGGGGCCTAACACTAACTAAATCCTAACCTATGTATATGCATAGCCTGGGTGCGGCTAATCAAATAAAATCGAAAATTGAAAATTGCGCAAAAGGTGGATCAGCGCAACACCAGGCCGCCTCTGAATGGCCTCCATCAGAGATGCGCTGAGCCCCCCCAGGAACTACAAACGCACCTTGAACCCAAACAGAAGCTCTGCATATACACCAAAAGCATGGCTGTTAAGTATATGTATATGCAGAGCTTCTGTTTGGGTTCAAGGTGCGTTTGTAGTTCCTGGGGGGGCTCAGCGCATCTCTGATGGAGGCCATTCAGAGGCGGCCTGGTGTTGCGCTGATCCACCTTTTGTGCAATTTTCAATTTTCGATTTTATTTCATTAGCCGCACCCAGGCTATGCATATACATAGGTTAGGATTTAGTTAGTGTTAGGCCCCTCCCATGGAGGATTGACTTCTTCGCAGTGGGAGGGACGAGTACTTAATAGGTTGCATGCAAGCTGTTAATGGAAACCAACATCCTCCTCTAGTGGTAGACAGGTCATGTGTATGCTCGGTGTGTATTCGACCCCACACGTGGGGCTTGCACTCTTTTGCAGGTAGGCACTAGTCTGTTTTTAAGTAGCGCTGCTCATTTCCTTGCTATGTACTAATGTAATTCGTTTTTGGTCAGCTGCTCCCACTTAACAGCCATGCTTTTGGTGTATATGCAGAGCTTCTGTTTGGGTTCAAGGTGCGTTTGTAGTTCCTGGGGGGGCTCAGCGCATCTCTGATGGAGGCCATTCAGAGGCGGCCTGGTGTTGCGCTGATCCACCTTTTGCGCAATTTAAAAGTATTAAAGGCAGAGGATCAGCAGGATAGCTGCCTAGCATTGCTTAAAAGGAAATAAATATGGAAGCCTCCATATCTCTCTCATTACAGTTGTCCTTTAATGGATACTGAAAAAGCAGGGTCAAAGTCACAACCTAAGGGCAGGGCTAGTAAGACATAATCAGGGTCATCAGCTGAAACTCAAGACTAATACTTTAGACTAAAGAAGGCCCTTGTAAACCACTGTATTTGTAAGTTGGATGGAGCTTATATATAACTTGGACTGTGGTATTTTTTTATGTAAATTTTGTAGACATAAATAAAAAGATATACATATAAAAATAAAAAAAGAAGGCCCTGAGAGCCCTAATAGAGGTTAATGAGGTGGAGACAGAAGGAAAAGAGATACATGAGACGGGCAGCAGAGTTCAGTAAGGATTGAAGAGGTGCCAGTCTGATGTTTGGTAGGCCACAGAGTAGGCTGTTTCAGTAGTTGAGACAGGAAATTATTATGACATGCACACACACACTTCAATAAGCTCTTGTGTGAAGAAGGGACTCAGTTGGGAAATAATTTTGAAATGGAAGTATCAGGAGGTAGTTGATGAGGAAATATGTGGTTTAAATGATAGCTCAGCCTCAAAACAGACTATTCAGTCTAAAATACACGTTGTATGTATCCCCTTCTCATAAAAAGTTATAATGACTTGCCCGGTCTTTCCTCTCCAGCTTATTGCCCAAACTCCATGTGTGCTGGCTTCTGGTGTGTAGCCCCGCCCCTTGCAGACGAAGGCCATGGAATTCTGTATGTGAATTTGAAAAGGCTACGGAAAAGTGCCACAGCATATCTCTACATGAATGTGCCATCCTTCCAAAATATATTTGAATATATAAGATATAGGTATTCAGCTTCATAGCCAGATGTCACCCACATAATACATCACTTCTGCACATCTAATGCATATACAAAACCTAATTAATGACTTAATATATCCAGGCATACATCCAGAATAGCTGGTTTAAAGCAGACCTAAAACCTATCAATTCTAGTCATATAAACCAGATTGAAGATAGCCGTTTCAGGTTTTTTGGCTTGCATCAATTCATTTATGGAGGTGAAAATGATGGTGTCACAGAGAATTTGATTACATTATAGAAAACCAGAACCACTAAGATTGTTGTGGAAAGCCCAATAGAACCCTGAACGTCCCTACCCAGAAGCCACTTAAGTGAAAAAGTGCTTGCCTCCATCTCAGCCAAAGATTGTCTAAAGTGTGTACAAGGTTTTACATTATAGTCAATACACTAGTCCAATATAACACAGTAGTTTTCATTTTAAACCATACACTTCACACACCCATACTGAAATAACGTTTTTCATCTTTTGCATCTTTGTAGGTTCCAGACCAGTGCAGTGAACAATCTCAGCATCGCTCTCTTCATGTGGAACCTCGTATCCACGGTGCTGCATTTTTCAAATACAGAAAAAAATCCCGAAGATATGCAAGAGATAAATGATTTTCTTCAGCTTAACCAAAATTTCAGCATCAAAGACTTTACTAGAAATAATGGATTTTACATCAATAACAGCACACTGTTAAAATGTGATTTCTTTGGAAGTCCATGTTATCCGGAGGTAAGTTCATCTTTTTCACTGAACGATGATTAGGAACAAAGAACACCTTGTAAATGCTTAAAGTATCCCTGAGGGCCCTTTTCCACTAGCAATCGCTAGCGTTCACGCTGAACGCTAGCGATTGCGATTCAGCAAAAGAAAAAAATTCCCGCCGATTTCCCGACGTTTGGGATCGCGATTTTGCTATGCTATGCAATGCATAGCAAAATCGCGGCAAAAATTGTTCCACGGCGCAATCGCAATCAAGTAAAAAAATGAATCACGGTAGTGGAAATTACCTACCGCGATTCCTATGTTAAAAAGCAAACCATAGCGATTGTAAAATCACTAGCGGTTTGCGGTTTTGCGATTAAGCAATCGCAAGCGCTGTAGTGGAAAAGGGCCCTGAGGTTATATCAAAATAAAGAAATAGATATGGTACTTACTTCAGTAGAAGGAAGCCTGTGAATAATCAAATACAGTACAGATCAAGTAGACAGACTTATACATACGAAGACAGCAAGATTCATACATACTGATTCATACAAATAAACAACAGAAGAAAAACTTTATCTGTTTATTTGCTTTTATTAAATGCAGATTACAGCTTTATATAGGATTTTTATAACCAGGTGTTGATTTCATAACCCAAAAAAGGAGTAAGAGAAGGTGATGCAATAGGATCCTAAAAAAATAGAAAAATCTAATGTTATGCACTTTTCATGCTCAAAGGCATGCCAGACAATCCATCTAACCCCACAAACCTAAAATGAATTAAAATAAATGGATACTGGGCAAGGGCAAGGTCATACTGCCACCCACTCAAACATTTCACATTATATTTTTAATGTCCAGCTATTATGGCCAAATCTCCATAGAGATGGCCAGTTTGTCTGGATTTGAACATGAAAGTATATTAAAATACTTGCCACAAAGCCCATTTAATAACGGGCTGGCGCTGCCGTGCACAGCCTCATGCTGCGGACATCTGTGACTACACATGCGCATGTGTCTGCGACCTGCACATGCACATGACCCGCACGTGCCCATTGGCGCACACCTCCACCCGCTTGGGTAATGTATAGTCTCACCTGCACCCAATCATGTCTCCGTCCATCCTTGTCAGTTCCAGTCGGCTGCATACTACTTCCTGTTCTGCTGCATGTGGCGTGATTACACCGGACATGCAGAGAGCAGCCGACTGGAACTGACGAGGATGGACAAAGAAACAATCAGGTGCAGGTGAGACTATATATCACTGAAGCCTAGCGACACCAAGCTGCAACAGGAGGGAGACCCATGAAAAGGGAGTGAGGGGGGAGTGAGTCAGGCTCCCATGTCATTAAGTAAATTCTGCTGACCTGAGAAGAGGTAGAGATAATGCTACTTGTGTCAATGTGTCGTCGTTCACCCCCCCCCCCCCATAGCTGCACTCTGCAAAAATAGTTATGTATATCCTGCAGAAGGAACATTTTAATTGGTGAAAATGTTGATATCAATATTTGGTATGAACTCTATGGAGAATATAAATGAATCCTACAAAATCCTCATCACCACTTTTTTAAAATGTGGGAAAGAAATTGTTACCTTGCTATCAGGATTTCAGAATTTGTGAATCCTGCCACAACTGTTATTTGAAAGTAGCAGTAAGCATACCGATGACTTTCCTTGTCACTGCTCATTCCTATTTATTTAAAGTGGTGTCCTGCTGCAAAAGTGGCAAACAGTATTTAAAGTCTACCTGAAGGGGGGAAAAGGTGCCCCTAGGAGGTACTTACCTCAGGAGAGGAAAGCCTCCGGGTCCTAAAAAGGTCTCCTCCTCCCTCCTCACTAGAGGTGATCCAGCCCCTTCCACTGAGGGGATGACTGCTCATGAACCCCCAGATGCTGATGTTAATGATGCTGTGGGTGTATTTTCTTACTATCTCACTGGTCAACAAGGTCAAACGGTGCCTTAAAATTAATCTCTGATTTGCATTGATAGATTTAAATGTTTCCTTACTCATATATTTTTTTTTCTTTAAGGACTTTGAACATATTTTCACTGAATATGGGAACTGCTATACTTTTAATCAAAATACACCTGGGTTAAACAAAAGGGTTAGTACTTCAGGAAAAGGACTAAGTGTGCTATTTGATATAAAACAGGTATGTATTTAAATTAACAGTTCGTGACAAGTATGCTTCACTACAACTGTTCACGTCTGGTACCACACAGCATGCCTCTGCACTGTCAGTGCGCTGATGTGAACATACTATTACAATATAATGACATTGTGTTAGTAAAGTGATTATGTTGCCTGACTCAATGCACTGCTACACCCCAGTGTGAATGTGGTCTAAGGGTGTAAAGTTAAAAAGAAAGGTGAGGGTCATCCGTAAACTGTACGGAAGGTGGTGGTATGTACTGTTGGTCAAATAGCTCTGTGTTCAATTCGCCAGCCAGTCAATCAAACAGGCCGATATTGCTCAGGATGCTGGCAACCTAACCTGAATTGCATTGAAATCAATGGTGCTGACATTCACGGTAAATTGCAAAGCCCCACATGCTAGAATCACCAAATTTAAAGGGTTTTAAAACCATTGTTTCTTTGATTTTTTAAAATTGTTTTTCTCAAAAACTACAAAAGAAACCTTGTTCCTACACTGTTCTTCTTAACATACATAGTAAATTTGGTAATTCTAGCATGTAAAGGATGTAAAGCTTTGCTATTTAACCACAAATATCGGCACTGTTGACATTAATGCAATTTGTTGAATTTGGACAGTGAAATACAGCTATTTTTTCGGTCAACCCAACACAAATTCGAACAGCCATATTAAGGTCGACTATAGCAATGATCCCAATTTGAACAGCAGCCCTAGTTATACAGTATGTGCCCTTATGTGTACTAGAGGTTGACACAGATGCCAGACTGATTTTTGTTAATTACAATATATTTTGATTATCCACACTTTGAAAAGGTATAGAAACTAATGCAGACAGAATCTGACCTAGGTATATATATATAGCTAGCCAACCTATTTACAGTCCTAGAACTGAATCAGCACAGATCAATGATAACATTTGCTAAATAAACAAAGATGTATAAAACACCTACCGTATTTTTCGGACTATAAGTCGCTCCGGACTATAAGACGCACCCAAGTTTAGAACATAAAAATCATAGAAAAAAAAATATTATACTAAACCTGGTGCGTCCATGGTCCAGGAGCATCTTGTATATGTTCTGCCCCAATTATTGTCCCCCTTGGGCCTTCCTTGTACATCTTGTGTCCTCATTTCCTCCTGTATCCCCATGGCCTCATCTGCTGTCCCCATTCTCTCTGGGGTACACTGCCCCCCCCCCTCTGGTGTCTGCTGTCCCCTGCCCATCATCCCCTCTGATGTCTGCTGTCCCCCCTCCTCTGGTGTCTGCTGTCCCCTGCCCATCATCCCCTCTGGTGTCTGCTGCCCCCCCTCTGGTGTCTGCTGTCCCCTGCCCATTATTCTTTCTGGGGTACACTGCCCCCCCCTCTGGTGTCTGCTGTCCCCTGCCCATCATTCCCTCTGGTGTCTGCTGTCGTCCCCCCCCCCTCTGGTGTCTGCTGTCCCCTGCCCATCATCCCCTCTGGGGTACACTGCCCCCCCCCCTCCCCCCCTCTGGTGTCTGCTGTCCACTGACCATCATCCCCTCTGGTGTTCGCTGCCCCCCCCCCCTTTGATATCCCTGTCCCCTGCCCATCATCCCCTGTGGTGTACACTGTCCCCCTCCCCCCTTTCTGGTATCGCTGTCACCCATCCCCTTGACCCCTCTGCTGTAATCTGTCCCTTTAAAATAGATGCAGAGAGCGCTGCAGATTACTAAGTATCGGTATATACACACCGAGGGAAGGGGCCACACATCTTCCGAGAGCGCTGCAGATTACTAAGTATCGGTATATACACACCGAGGGAAGGGGCCACACATCTTCACGTATCCCTCCTCCACTCCGGTGTCCTTTACCTCCCGATGGAGAACGCTGCAGGTTACCAGCAAGTTTTTTCAGAACACGGGAAGGAGCCACACAGCTTCGGAACGCAATGCCCAATCAGGCAGGGGGCGCTGCGCAAGACGTCCAATCACAGACTTCCCGATAGTCTGGAGGGCGGGACAAAGGCTCTACCAGCCGGGCTGGTGATTGGGAGGAAGAAGTGAGCAGAGAGGGCTGTGATTGGCTGTCTCGGGCAGCGCCCCCTGCCTGATTGGGCATTGCATCCCGAAGCTGTGTGGCTCCCTCCCGTGTCCTGAAAAAACTTGCCGGTAACCTGCAGCGATCTCCAGCGGGGGGTAAAGGACACCGGAGTGTAGGAGGGATATGTGAAGATGTGTGGCCCCTTCCCTCGGTGTGTATATACCGATACTTAGTAATCTGCAGCGCTCTCTGCATCTGTGTTAAAAGGACAGATGACAGCAGAGGGGTCACGGGGATGGGTGACAGCGATACCAGAGAGGGGGGAGGGGGACAGTGTACACCAGAGGGGATGGGCAGGGGACAGGGATATCAAAGGGGGGGGGGGACAGCAGACACCAGAGGGGACAAGAGGAAGGATCGTGGCAGTCACAAAATTTAGTATTCGGACTATAAGACGCACCAACTTTTACCCCCCACCTTTGGGCGAGAAAAAGTGCGTCTTATAATCCGAAAAATACGGTACTTCACAATATTAATAGCAATATAAAAATATGAATCTGGCCTTCATGTAACACACTGGACTGCACCAGATGGTCCTCTTTAGATGGGACATCTCCTTCACACAATGGGCTTGATTCACTAAACCGTTATAACTCATATCATGACCATTTTCGTGCGCATTTTCGCGTTTGCCCGCGATTGCGCATTATCACGATCACGTGTAAATGCGAAAATGCGCGCAAAAACGGCAGTGATATCAGTTATCATGATTTAGTGAATCAAGCCCAATCAGTGTAATGGTGCCCATACATGGTACAATTTTTTTAATTCAATCTTACCATTTCTATGTAGTATAAGGGTAAATTAAGTGAATATACTGAAAGGATAATTTAGGCAGTTCCCTTATATTACATGGAAATGGTAAGATTGGATGAAAAAAATTGTACTATGTATGGGTACCATAAGGGGCATGTCTGGCAAATGTTTTCCCCAAAAAGTGGTGCTTGCCTGGGGATCACCTCCCTGCTGCCACTGCTTGCCTGGGGATAACCTCCCTGCTGCCACTGCTTGCCTGGGGATCACCTCCCTGCTGCCACTGCTTGCCTGGGGATCACCTCCCTGCTGCCACTGCTTGCCTGGGGATCACCTCCCTGCTGCCACTGCTTGCCTGGGGATCACCTCCCTGCTGCCACTGCTTGCCTGGGGATCACCTCCCTGCTGCCACTGCTTGCCTGGGGATCACCTCCCTGCTGCCACTGCTTGCCTGGGGATCACCTCCCTGCTGCCACTGCTTGCCTGGGGATCACCTCCCTGCTGCCACTGCTTGCCTGGGGATCACCTCCCTGCTGCCACTGCTTGCTTGGGGATCACCTCCCTGCTGCCACTGCTTGCCTGGGGATCACCTCCCTGCTGCCACTGCTTGCCTGGGGATCACCTCCCTGCTGCCACTGCTTGCCTGGGGATCACCTCCCTGCTGCCACTGCTTGCCTGGGGATCACCTCCCTGCTGCCACTGCTTGCCTGGGGATCTCCTCCCTGCTGCCACTGCCAACTGTTTTAAAAAACAGTGACATCATCTCTAAATAGGTAACATTCTGCTAAATAAATGTGTTTTTTGTGGAATGTCCTTTTATTTTAATATGAATAGCTTGCTGTATTCTTCTTCAGTCTTCATAACATTTCCAGATATGTGAGGCTTATGGCGTTTCTAAGAAAGTTTCTCCTTGTTGCCTGTTATTAATCTTGAGTACAATAAAGCATTTGTTTTCTTGTATTGACAACAATACAATAATGACTATCATTTTTTTTATATCAGACTCAGTTCACAGATGAACCTTCACTGGGCTTTATGGATGCTGGAATAACGTTTGTGATTCACTCACCCAATGTGCCTCCACGGTTTGACGGCCTGGGCTTGCACAGCCCGGTGGGGATGCACGCCCATGCCTCCATAAGACTCTTCAAGGTAATGACATGTTTAATAGATGGCCAAATAAAAGCAGTGGCATTGCTGCTGACTGACTGTTTACCATTGCAAATATATAATCCAGGTACACCCTTCACACAGGAAGAGCACAAATAAAAGGCTTTCTAAGTAGCCCCTCAGAGTTGTCTCCAATTAAATGTGCATATTTAATGCAGTGTGTTAAGAATAAGGCATGCCAGACGACACTGCTTGATCTCAGCGGGCTACAAAGCCAGCAAATGTCAGTTCCAATTATTAGCATAAGTTTGAAGAATATACTAATGAGGTTTAGGCATTCAGATATGTTCAAATATTACTTAACTGCCATTAAATTCAGCAGTACTTGCTTTTTCAGAGCAGGCGTGAGAAATGGCTTCTGCAACTTATGTTGCATTTGTATTGAAACATCTACTCAACGATCAATGTGTACCTCAGTTATCCGTAGTGTGGAAAAGGGTTAGAACTTTTTTTTTGAGCTGTTATCTTTGTCCCCATCTAAGATAATTTTTTTTCATTTCTTTTCTTGATAAGAAGTGGGTAAATCTCTTCCATGGGGACAAAGAGATCAGCAAATAAATCCTTGATTTTTATTGTCGAATGGGGCAGAGCTAGCATTTTCTTCAGGTTTTATTGCTATACTAGCTGGTGGTGCAAGCAAGTCTGCACGGGGCAGTAGTGTGCATGCCATCTCTATGGACATCATGTGCGCCTTATTGCATGCCATCCCATATTGCATGGTTGGCTAATTCTATCGCACCAATAGAATTGCACAATTTGGCCAGGCAGATTGGCTCAATTGAATTGCACTATTAATCCAACCAGATTGGACCAATCAGATGGGGCAAATTGAATTGCTCACTTTTGGCTCCACCCACTTTTTTGAATCCCCAATATGTGACCACATTTTATAGATTGAGGCCATAACTGTGTGACTCAAGTTTGGTGAAATTAGCTTCAGAGCTGTACGAGTGGTAATTGTTTGAAATTTTCCAAATCAATTCTATGGGAAAAAGTGTTTTTTTTTTTCGTTTTGATGGGCTATCCCAGAGGCCTCGCTGGTGGACTCACTTGAGCACAGTTTTGGCTTGAAGATGGTCATCTTTGCCTGAAAGAGCTTGTGGCCTGTGTCTGTTGCCTGCTATTTGAATACACATGGACTGGATTTAATGAACAATTGGACTCATTTGCAACCACTTGTATCTTGCACATTATATCTAGTGAGGTTTGGTATGATTGATGGACTGTGGGTTATTGGTAACTATCTATTTGCTAGCTTACCTCCAGGATTGTCACTACAATGTTTGCATCTATAAAAAAAATTCTGAATGAAGTAAAGCTACTATTCAGTTAAAGTTTGCTTGAGTGTGCTGGTCTTTTCAAAACAAACATGCTTATGTATTATCGTATGCATTAAAAAAAAATGGTAAGCTGAGCTAAGGCATTAATAAATACAGATCTGCTTTTCAGGTAAATGAACATTATGTCAGTTGTGCACAACTGCTTGTCTGGACTATTTTTCATGTCAGTTGCCCTCCTCTGGCAGACCCACCTGTTGTTCGTGCTTGGCTCCGCCCCCAAAGGCATGGCATGGATGCTCTGCCCCCTAGAGTCGAAAAAACTGGTGCTAGCCATGCCCTCTGCCCATGAAGTTGGACAGCACTGACTTGTTGTCTGAGGAGAAAGTTTTAAAACTACAAACACTTCAACAACTTATAGAATATTTACAGTTGTAAACTGACTACTTTGCATTACTTCCGTTGCAGACAATCACACAGGAATATCCTTGGGGTGAATGTAATCCTTATTTAACCTTGTCGTACCATGAGGTGTACAGCACATATGGCTGCTTACAGGAATGCAAAGCAACATATATAAAAGACGAGTGTGGATGTTTACCATTTCTCCTCCCAGGTAACAAAAATACTTGTAACACCAAACAGTGAACTGCTAATTTTACATCCAACGTGCTGAAGTCAGAATTCCACATACGCAAACTTCTAAAGCTCAAACAAGCTTTTCTATACATAGCCGCTGTAAATTATGCTGCTGTACAACTTTACAGGCATACTTGCAAAAAGGACACAAAAACAAATGGCTAACATGACCCAAATCTCACTTGAACTATCAATCTATCGATGCCTAATCAACTCCTCCTACTGATGGCCAACCCTAACCGACCCCTCCCCACCAATGCCTAACCCTAACTGACCCCCCCCCCCCCCAATTGATTCCTAACCCTAATTAAGCCAGAGGTTAATTTGACGTGTTCCTTACTTTCATATGTTGATATGGTGAAGGAAAACCAATGATGATTGATAGGACCGTGGGTGGTTTGAATTATGAAACAATGTCTTTTGCTTATAAATTCTTTGTGGCGTCCATGACTAGGAGTATGGTAAGGGTGCGGTTAGACGCATGGTGGGGGTGTGATTAGAGGTGTGGCTGGGGAATATCTTAAAGGAAACCAGAGAGGCGTCTAACTAAGATTTTTTATTTACCTGAGGCTTCCTCCAGTCCCCTAAGCACGTCTGAGTCTCTCGACTGTCCTCCCACGGTCCTCTGTTTAACGGCAATCAGCTTCGTCAACTGGCTCAATCTTTTCAGTCAGGGTCTTCTGTGCGTATGCATGCAGAGAAGACCCCGACTGACGCAACTGAGACAGATACAGGAGCTGATTGCCGCTGATCGGAGGCACACGGGAGGACGGTGAGGGAGTCAGATGTGCTTATGGGGTTAGAAGAAGCCTCGGGTGAGTAAAAAAATTTTAGACACCATCTCTGGTACACTTTAAAGGTGTTGCTCTTTCTTATCTCAAAAGAGTTGGGAGGTATACTTATGTGACAGAGGGTTTGCTGCAGATAGTAGGGTATGGGTTTATTTTATAGTCTTTATAGTTTGACATAAAGATGACTTTAGTTGTTTATAGGAATGGTGATACTATGGCTATACTATATCTAAAACTTTTTAACATTTAACTTCCTGGCAGGTTTTGGAAAAGAATGTGACCTTCCACGGTTTTATAACTGTGTATACCCTGCGCTTAGTAAGTATTCCAGGACTTCTCAGTAACGTATATATAATGTCTGGTTTGGTAACACAAACCCCTACCTTTAACTTTCACATCACGAAATGAGACATTGTACCGATTTCTGATTGCTGTCTGTATGCAATGTGCAAACTGCATTGCTGTTAGCACTTGAATAATGTTCACCTTAGGTCATGTATGCCCGATTGGCGACTATTAATCATCTCATGTATGAAAGCATTAACTTTTCAGAGCTGACCTCATTGCCAGAGACTGTCTGTGTTAGATGACACGTGGGCACCAATCTCTGAGAATAGACACAGCTTTTACACGCTGCTCAGTGGGAGACAGAGGTTTGGTCCATGCTGGGCAATCACAGCTTACAACATTGTCAACAACGAAAGTTATTGATTTTTTTTCCACCTGACTCAAAGTACTTAGTTGTTGCATCTTCTCTGCTGCTAGAAAAAAAATGAACTGTCAGAGCTGAATTAACACTAATAAAACAGTAGATAAGGGTAAGGATACGTTTTGCACACCAAATAACTTTTTTTTATCAACTCCCCCCACCCTCCAACCCCAACAACCACCACAATAAAGGGAGCAGCATAACAAATTCTCTGCTTGCTGTATTGTTGTCTAGTGCAATATCTTGTAGAGTCAGAGGACTGTCTTACGCTGTTTATAATTTACACTTTTTATCAAACATACTCGCACTAGAAACTAGCGTTAACAGTGTGTTGCATTGTGCCCGTTGCATCGCCAAAAACAGGCCTGCAGGGAACACCATGCTATTGCGCGGTGTTCCCTGTCTGGCCACCTGCCAAGCAGGAAGTGTTGTACGCTTGCCGTCACTTCTTGGTTCGGGTATGCGGGAGTATATTGTTAAAATGAAGACAACATTTTGAAATTTATTGTTTAAATGAAGAAATTCAAAAGATACCAATGGGGAAACAGAATACAAAGTTCTGAACCTGCTGGCAATTTCGGCGTGTGCCTGTTTTCCAGATTATTATTTAGAAGTTTATAGTTGTTAAATTATTGGTTTTACTGCTTACTTTGCAGATAAAATCCAAAAGTTAGACCTGTGCACTATGGGAACTTACAACTCCAGCTGCCCAGTCCCATGTGAGGAGATTGACTACCCCGCTACACTCTCCTACTCTACGTTCCCCAGTGACAAAGCAGCAGACTTCCTCTCCAGCAAACTGAGCAAAGATGCCAGATATATGAGGTAAATGTACATTACCCAGTAAAGTTCTTGTGTTGTTACCTTAGTCTAGGTATATATCTACACTCTGTTATTGACCACGGGAATAAATATCTGACACTGCTGTGACCTGAGGATTTTTTTAAGGCTGTAATTTAATATTCTGCAAACAACGGAAGCCAAAGTTACTAGTCAAGCAAGTTAATGCATAAAACATTGTTCCATCACTATGTGTTTAACTGACATAAATCACGTAGACTGTGTGACTGGCATCAGCTACCATTTGCCAAATGAGCAGTCTATTGATTTCACATGTGTAATCTGAGGGAAGCAGGCTTTCTGCAGTTGTTTTACAGATAAGGAAATAGGTGATCTTTAAAGCAAGCATTAATGTAGCATCATTAGTGGATCATATACAAAGAGCCATTGATGAACAGTGGTGTCACATATACTTGTTTATGTGAGTCAGTGCGGAGTCTGAAACTGTTCATTGTCATTAGGGGCTAGTCACAATGTGACAACAGTGGCCAGGTGTGAATTATAGCGTTAGTGCCCACTAATGACCCAATCTTTTTCGTCTAATCTTACTATTTCCATTTAATATGAGGGACTGCCTAAATTCTTCATTCAATTCATTTACTGAATTTATCTACTACATAGATGAAATTGGATGAAAATAAAATTGGATTAAAAAAAATGGATCATTAATGGTCACCTAAGATATATTGCTGGCCTTGCAACGATGGGTCCCCGGATTGAATCCCAGTCAGGTAAACATCTGCAAGGAGTTTGTATGTTCTCCCCATGTCTGTGTGGGCACTCCAGTTTCCTTTCACATCCCAAAAAGATACAGATAAGTTAATTGGCTTCCCCCTTAAAATTGGCCCAAGAGTATATATGCACTACACTACACAATACATACATAGACATATATATGCACTATGCACTACACGATACATACATAGACATATGACTATGGTAGGGACTAGATTGTGAGCCCCTCTGAGGGACTGTTAGTGACAAGACAATATATTCTGTACAGCGCTGCGTAATATGTCAGTGCTATATAAATACTAAAATAAATAAATGATAAAGCATATGTAAACAAACCTAAATACGAATTTGTAGACAATAAAAAGTCTGAAGGAATATTTGAAAAGTATTTATACACAATTATAGAGAGCTTCTAAAAATATATATGTGCATATATATGTTTTAAGGGGTACGTAAAATGATGTTACCCACAGTAGTGAGTACTTAGCTGAAGCTGTTATTAATAAAGGGTATATATTATGGTGTTGTGAGACATTCTGCTCATCATTACTCAACAACATTGGATGGTTTCTCAAGACCAACAAACGTAGGCCCCCTGCCTGTCCCTCATACAGTATATACACTTACCAGCTCACGTGGACAACACCAGTAAGCACCTGACACCTTCTCTGTCCATGACTTACACTAACTGTCCAATCTAATTTTAACAAAATGGTAATCCACAATATTTAGGCAATTAGCAAAAAGTCTTATTCACATACCTGAGATGAGGTCAAACAGTCAGAGATCACATTCGAGCCAAACCAACTCAGAATGGCTTTAGCACCAAGGCTGTTCACTCTGTGGTGGTAGTCACAGAATCCCAAAATGGCAGACCCTGGGAGGTGAGTAATTGGGGAGGGTTGAAGCATTGGGGCTACAGCATTAGGGTAGTTGGGGAGGAGAAAGTGGTTAGTTAGAAGTGGAATCATGGAAATGGGCTTTGTGGTTTTCTGTTTTTATTTTATTTCAACAACGAAACATTTTTCAAGCGCTTAAGCTTGTGTCGGTTCAGTACATAGTAATGTGTAAAGGGGGAAAAGTTATGTGATCATAAATGCCAGACTAAACAGGTGGCTTTTCAGTTTTGATTTAAACATGTCCAGGGTTGGAGCTGTCAAGAGTCTAATCCTGATATGTTTATTTTTTTCTAGGAATAATTTGGTGTATATTGACATTAAATACCAAAAGTTGAATTACAAAATAACTGAACAACAGAAGGCTTTGACATCAAGTGAACTACTATGTAAGTATGTTGTAGTTGGTGGGTGTGCTTGGCTACGGCAATTACACTGCAAAGTCTACATACATTATTGGCAGTGGCGTAGCTAAGGAGCTGTGGGCCCCGATGCAAGTTTTACATGGGGCCCCCCAAGCACTCTACACATAACAATTGATACGGTGCACTAAAACCTGCCAATGGCAACTACAGTGTCTGAGGTGCAAGAAGTGGATGGGGAACAGTTTGTTAATAATTACCACTATTCTAAGTATCTATAGAAGTGATTATTATGAGCAAAGGACCAATAGAAAGCTAATACTGTAGTTGAGGGAGGGCCCTTCAGGGCCTCTCTGGCCCAAGGGCCCCGATGCGGTCGCAATCTCTGCAACCCCTATTGCTACGCCACTGATTATTGGCCCTGTTTTTGCCACAATCACAGTTCATCCATGCAGAATATATGCATTATCTGCAGAAATTGACATGTAACCTGTTAGCAATACATACACAATCATGACCACTACCACTAGCATCAAGCTCTATCTGCACTATTATATGTGGTCACTTATCTTTACAAGACACATCTTTATCTCATTTTTTAATATATTCTAATAGTTCGGAGTATATCCATCTGATATTGTAAGATATATACCTATCCTTAGTTGGAGTAGCCTCTGCGGTATGCTTGTGCCAGCTATTACATTGATATTAAATTGTGCTTTGCTCAAATATACTGTACTTGTCCTAAGTTTTTAACATGATTAAAAGTTGAATGAAGTTTTTGTTATTACATTGGTAGACTATTTTTGGTAAATGGTCAAACATACAGACTCTGTCCACCACCACCACCATTGTATGCAACTATTGTATGTTTTTGTTTGTTTTTTTCTTAACAACCAATTAACCATGTTTTCTGTCAAAGTATAATTGATTTCCAATCAGCAGCTAATCCAATCAGTTTGATCAGATCGCTTGTAGATCTGAAGTGAATGGTGGTTCTTGTAATACCAACCATAAGGCACTTTTGAAAGGTGATAGAGGTATTTTAACTCACTTTGATTTTGCAGTTTTCTTTATATATCTAGTTAGGAAACCTGCTTGTCTCAGCACTCATCAAAATAATTAAAGGAACACTATCAATTAACATGCTTTTTTCAATTGAGATAGGAAAAGTTTGGGAAGTGCTGCTAAGTTCTGGTGTATACATTAGACTGCTTACTTCTTTATTTACTGTTATCAAATTCCTTTCACACTTCACTGATCACTGATGCGCGAACAGAGCAGGGTGACTGACCAGTGAATCATGAGGAGAGGGGGGAATCCCTCTCCTTACATCTGTTAGCCCTGTGTGTGAGAAAGTTCTCACTAGCTTAACTGCAGCTGTGTGTGTCTCTCTGAATGAGCTGTCTGCACAGAGGGCAGAGAGAATGTATCTTCTTAGTAATTGTGTGTGAAACCTGACACCTGAGGCTTTTCATATAACTCTGTAGGCTCACATGCAAAGAACAGCACTGCCTGTGTCACCTACCTCACAAGCACAGCCAATGAATTGTTCCAATACAGCTACAACCTATATACAACTAATTACAGCTTTTGCCTCTGATATTTAAAGTAGATCCGAGATAAACTTTTACTCATTGCATAATTGTGTTACTTTCATATAGTTTATATGGCATTCCTCATGCCAAATACTTTTTTTGTTTTCTTTTAATACTCTAATTCCCTATAAACTAAACAAGCCTCGCCCACAGCTTCTTTTGTGCCTTGGCACTGTAGCAAGGGCTTATGGGAGGTAAGCCTGGGCAGGAGGAGGTTATTAGCCATTGATTTCAGAGGCAGAGGGAAAAAGGGAGGAGGAGAGGGCACTGAATTTACACACAGGCAAGCTGATAGCATCTCCAGCCCTCAGCCTGTGACAATGTGACAAACAGAACATGGCTGCCCTCATTGTATCATAGGAATAAATAACCATAAACTTTAGATAAGATATATAGACATGTTACTTGTTATGGGTAGTTTTTCATCTCGGATCCGCTTTAAAAGTAGGAAAATGTTTACACAACTTCTTAGACATTATTTGTACATTTTCATTTTAAAACACTTAGTTTGATAGTGTTACTTTAAGCCTTTGTATAAAAAAATAAATTAAATTGTTTTGGGATGTAGAATATCAGCTTAAAATCTCTATATGTGATCTCTTTCAGCTAATGTTGGTGGACAACTTGGTCTCTTCTGTGGAGCAAGTATGATTACTATCATAGAAATTCTGGAGTTTCTGTTAACCTATTCCTTCTGGCTCTTTGCTTTTCTGCTTCTGAAAATACACAACATATCCCAATGGACTGACAGACAAACAGGCTACAAAGAAGAAATTCGGGAATCATAAAGACAATTTGTTCAGAGACAGTTTACTTCTAAACTAAAAATCCTTTGAAGTCACATAGCATAATAGTGTCTGCTAAAACAGAGTGGTATGTGGTAAGAGATTGAAGAAGAATAAAAAAAAATATATTGTATGTGACTACTTAGAATGAGTGAGAACAGTTTTGTGAAAATCAAAACTGTGGCCGCTGCCTCCTGTGAAAACGCTTGGCTAATGTAACTCAATGGGATGGTGACACCAGCGGTTTGAGGTTTTTAGCAAACCGCAAACGTGGCTCCTGCAGCATTTTTGCGGTTTGCAGATGCGTTTCTGCCTCAATGAAGAGTATAGGAAAGTGGAAAACCACTCTGAAAAACGCTACATTACAGCGGTTTTCCAGGCGTGTTTGTTACAGGAGCTGTGCAGTTACAGCTTTACTGTAACAATATATGTAATCTGCTACACAAAAACTATCCAAAAAACGCTAGGCATGTTTAAAAAACCTTTAAATATGCCTAGAATTGCTCTAAAAAATCTGCTTCAAAAACCTCTAGCGTTTAGCGGATCTGCTAGAGGTTTGGTACATGTCATGGCATGTACAGATGCTCAAGTTGCAACTAAGAGGCAGTGGCGTAGGAATCACTATAGCAGGCATAGCAGGTGCTATGGGGTCCTACGCCACTAGGGGCTGGCAGCAGAGGACTTCTTCAAAAAAAATATATATATATAGAACGCATACCCTCCCAAACCCCCACTCTCTGACATGCAGCGCTGCAATGACATCCCCCCCCCCCTCCTCCTTTCCCAGGTCGCCAAGAGTAGCAGGCAGGTAAGCGGGAACTACTTCCGGCCAAGGAGGAAGGGAGATGAGCCTGTTGCCGCTGCACTGCAGAGTGCCTCCAGGCAGTGTGTACAGGATGTTTTATCCAGAGAGAAGGCATGTGTGGAGCACAGAAATGATTGCAGACTGCCTCTCTTCCTCCACTAGACTGTCTTTCTTATCAGCACTATCAGAAAGTGCAGGAATTTGGCCTCCCATGGACACAGCAGCTACAGGCAGCTCTGCAGCTACCAGAGGCAGAACAGAGCTGGGAGACAGAAGCAGCCAGAACATCGCAGGCAATGCTCTTGGTGAGTCTGCACACTATGTGACTCACTGTGTACCATGCTGCCCAGTCTCCTATCAAAATCTTACAACCAGTAAAAGTTTGCTTACTTCATTAATAGCTGCAGAAACTTTTTTTTTGGGAGGGGGGGGCAGGGTCTGGAGCCCAATCAAAACTTTGCTATGGGTCCCCATGATTTCTAGCTACACCTCTGCTAACAGAGTCAGCTCAACCATGTGCAGCTCTCCATCTTTGCAACACTTCCGCATTCACTACCGGCAGAGACGACAGAAGTGTCAAAAGATGGGGAGCAGCGTGCAGAGCATTGGCAAGGGGCAGCAACATAGGTGAGTTAGCCCACTCAGCTGCGGAGCGGACCACAACCTTGTACAAGCTGGGACAGTTTTGCATTTTACTAAATTGTTCTCGCTCACTCTTATTGACTTTTTTTTTCTTGAAAATAGTTTTTATTTGTAGTATGAACTCATTTGATCTCTGTGTTGCACAAATGTTTGACTTGGTAAACTAATCAAATGTAAGTGTTTTCAGTTGTATAGTAATTTGGTCATTCTTACATCTTCCTCCACCATCTCGGGCCTTTGAAATCCATGTCATTTTGTTAAATGGGGAGATTTCTGATTTTCTGAGGGCATCAGTGGAAGAATGTGCATTTGTGTAGGGGTGCGTACACACGTCCAATTCTGAACAACCAATGATTGCCCAATTTTACCACTGCCATGTAGTATGACAACAGATTTTGAATACTTTGAACAGGTTGTGTAGGTAAGCTCTCACAGTTACATGCTTAGTTTGGTTGAACTAAGTCATACGTCCATTGAGTTCTCATAATATATAGAAGTAGTAAAATTGGGCAAACATTGGCCAATTGAAATTGTATATGTATATGTACCTGTAGAAGCAGAGCATCACAACAGAATTTGGGCAACTGGCATTTTTATTAGAGAGTGAAGCCTAATACGCACTTTGATTGGCCAATCACTGAACAATTTTACCACCCACCATGTAGTATGAGGGTCAACAGATATTGAATACTATGAGCAGATTGTGCAGGTAAATACTCATACTACAAGGAGGTGGTAAAATTGGTCAGTGATTGGACAGTCATAATTGAAAGTGCGTACCAGGCTTAAAGATGGCAGCCTCTGTGTTCCTGTAATTGGAAAAATTGGGAGACCAAAAACCATATCCTCAATGGTGCGCCACAACACCAATAATATAACCATATAAGTACAAGGATATATAGTAAAAAAAAGTATTTTTTAAGAGACGAAAAAGTTTCAAGATGATCTTAAATTGGGACGGGTACCATCTGGACAAAATCAAGCCAGGAAACACTACTTAGACTAACATTGGAAACAGCACACAGGCAAGATGTACCAGGAGAGCGTGAGACTCTCTCTCTCCTGGTACATCTTGCCTGTGTGCTGGCTTGATTTTGTCCAGATGGTACCCGTCCCAATTTTTGTCCTGTATATTACAGATTACAATTGTTTGTGAAGGCCTGAAGAAGGTTGCTCCGAAACAAGTTGACATTTTCGCCTTTTTAAACAATTGCATATTTCAACATATGTTTTTGGCACTTGATAATGGGATGTTGTTTACAAAGATGAATTTGCTTGAAGATTTGTGAACTCTGTTTTTAGAAAATAACTTTTTGATACATTAAAATTTAAGATCATCTTGAAACTTTTTTGTCTCTTCAAAAATACTTTTTTTTTTTTACTATAAATCCTTGTACTTATATAGCCTCTGTGTTCCTCTCATTTCAGGTAGGTTAGTAGTGAAACAGTAATTGTACTACTGAAGCCACATGCCAGCCCAGTTGTAATAAATTGTATTGTGCATGCATATGATTGTTGTTGCACAACTGCTAATTCAGTAACTTTTCAGCTACTTTGTGATGTTCTGACATAACTCAGCAAATGGCAAAATCAACTCCAGGTTTGCCAGATCACACTCTTCAGTGTTCCCCAACCTTAGCTAATCAGCCCCATTATGTTCAGTTATGTTATTATTTTTTAAAATAGACTTTTGTAATTATCACTATCGTCTCTGTAATGTTTCTCTATGCTGGCTTCAGCAGGTGAAAGGGATTTCTTGTGTTTAAAAGCTGTATCACTCTGTGTAATTGTGCAAATTGTCAGTGAAATGGATTTCATAAATTCTAATTGCTGGTGGAGTTCATTTAACTAAACTAATTGTATTTGTATGTCCAGGTTGTACGGTTTGTGTTTTCATTATTTGCAGAATAAACTGAGGGAAATGTTGTAAACACAAAGGATCTATACAGTATTTTTAGAAAAATATTATAGCATAGTAGAATTTAATTGTATTCTTTCAAAGACCTTTTTTTCCCCTAAAACCTGTGACTGCCTATTATTATCTTCTCCTAGTTAGCTTGCGGCGTAGCTTAGATATAGCAATACCATGCAGTGAATACTGCTGTACAAAATCTACAGCTGGTACTCCAAATTATCACAATCCGTTCCCTGATCTCACATCCCATGTATGCCCCTTATGCTGTACAGATTGCAGAAAGCTATTTAATGTTTATTTCTACACTTGTGGCTTTGATGACTTGAGTTTATGTATAACAAACATTTCCGCACTCCTGCTGGTGGCAGCATTTACCGGAACTGTTATGGATATCCGCTACCCACCAGCAAATTGCCTCCTCCATTCTGTGGGCTGTCATTGCAGTTATTTGGTCCACCTGCAGGTGGTATCTTGAGTTGTGTAAATTGTTGCTGCATTTCTTCAGGTCACCTTTGAGTGATGCAGTACCAGGAGTCTCAATGAATATGCAGATCAAGTCACCTGACAGATTGGACTGCCTATTTAAAGGACAGATGCGAAGAGTTAAAAAAAAAAAATCTACTTACCTGGGGCTTCCTCCTGCCCTTTTCAGCTGATACGTCCCTCGCCGCAGCTCCGCTTCCAGCCGGGGTCACGTCCGTTACAGATGCTAACCGGCATCCACTGCGCCTGCGCAAGTACCACTCGCTACCGTGCTCACGTGGTCTGGAGTGTTCTGCACAGATCTGCAACAGAGGGCCACCAGTTGGGAGAGGAGCTGCAGCGAGGGCCTAGGACGGCTGCCAGGGCTGGAGGAAGCCCCAGGTAAGTAAATCTTTATTTTTTTTCCCTTGGACCTTCTCCTTATAAGGCTTGTTTGGGCTTCAGACTAAGGCCAGATTATTCAGTACTTGTTTTGCTGATATCTGGACACCTCCTGTACGTGTTCCCGTTTCCTGTCCTGTTTGTCTGATTTAACTGTTTTTGACACTGCTTTGCCTTATGACCTTGCTACTTGCCGTCTGGTTTTATACCACACATCTCTGTATATTTGATGTATATATGTGTGCTTGTTGTTCACTTATTTATTACTTAGTAAGTTAGGATTGTTGTTTGCTGCTGTTATGGTGTGGGGCTTGCTGGGATTTGTGGTTCCGTTCATATATGCAGTGTTCTCATTTGTAAATAGTACAGTAACCTTAAATAAACTATTATTTCACTTTACCCAGTATCTGGTTTCAGTACCTTAGTGCAAACATGGTTATCTTATCTGTTTGTCTGTGCAGGTTTTCAGCAATCTCTCTGGACCACTGCTTCATGATCCATACACTCCACTGCCCCACTAAACCTAGCCCCTCTCTTCATTTTAAAGGACTACCATCATGAAAAATTGCAACCTTGAAAATGCATATATATAAGGTGTAGATTTGTCATGGACTAAAAGAGAACTGTTGGGTTTCTGCAATCAATATTAGGACACAGAGGCACTGTCACCTACAGTTGGTGGTAAAATCTGACATATCTGACTGATCTCAGGGTTTTATTTTCTCTTTAAAAGTTCTTACTGAATGTCAGTTGCTGAGTGTAGCTGCCAAAATAAGGTGAACAGGATTAGGGAGTCTGGCCAGCATCTTTGTTTAGATCCAGGGGGTGCTTTTGTAAAGAATAAAGGAGATACTACTAAGCCCTCATAAGGAGTTAGACTAGTCCAAAATGTGTCAGATTTTTGTATCTTAAGAGTTAAAATATATACATTTAGTGAAAGGAACAATATAACTGAACATCCTGATGTTTCTGAGCCTGGCTGGAGCCTGATGTACTTTTACTGTTGACCAGCAGATGTCCTAATAATCCTATACAAAGTAACTTCAGGAATCAGAGATTTGCAGTATAGCCACAACTGTATAGTAACTTGTAATGTGCTCAAAGAAACAAGCATCTCTATAACCTGAACAGCTCTGCTCTAGTTACAAAATGAATACAAGTTCCAAATGAAGCGCAGTACATAAAATGTTTCTTTAAAGGTGAATGTAACTTCCAGACACAATCCACATGTGCCTCCAGCAAGCCCTGCACCAGGCCTGTTACTCACCACACAGCAAGACCTGTATTAGTGTCAATGTGAGCATTTGCAAAGTACATGGTCTCCAGACAGCAGTATTACAGGTGCAGAAACATAAGAAAAATACACACCAATGTATGCCTCACCCAAAACTCCCCCAGCATCCTCCCTGTGTATTTTTTTTATTAACCCTATTCTCCCTCTTAACATACAGAGCATCATCATGCCCAACCCTAAACTCCTGCAAACATGTAAAAAAAAAGCTGGGCTATTGTGTACCCAAGTGCTGGCATTCAACTACACTGTATTAGTTGGACTCTGCAATTTGACTGTTTTATGGCTGAGTTCTGTCATCTGGCTACACAATAATCAAGTACTGGCACCCAAATCAAACACAGAGGCAGATAATGGTGGCATAGTGGTTAGTGCTCTTGCCTTGCAACACTGGGTCCGCGGTTCGAATCCCAGCCAGATCAACATCTGCAAGGAGTTTGTATGTTCTCCCTGTGTCTGCGTGGGTTTTCTAAACATACAGATAAATGAATTGGCTTCCCCTAAAATTGGCCCTAGACTATGATACATACACTACATGATACATACATAGACATATGCCTATGGTAAGGACTATTAGATTGTGAGCCCCTCTGAGAGACAGTTAGTGACAAGACAATAAACTCTGTACAGCGCTGTGTAATATGTCGGCGCTATACTTGAATGAATAAATAAAATAACATAGTCGACTTCTGTTACATGAATATTTGCAGCCAAATCAACATGTGCGCTGTTCACCAGCTTCACTCGAACAGTGCCTCAATATTTTATTTTTGTGGCCACTCAATCATTATAGAAGTAAATGTGCTTATACATTCTAGGTATGGTGTTAAAAAACCCAATACAGTAAACAGGGCCAGTGCTTCCATAGGGTCAAACTGACAAAAAGGCCCAGGGCACCAAGCTCCTTATTGGCCCCTCAATTCAGGGACTGTAGAGATCACAAGTTTTCTATCTTGCAGCATGAATATGTAAGAGGCCCCACATTAATTTTTTGCCCAGGTCCTCATGTTACCTAAAACTGCCCCTGAAAGTAAAGTGTAGTGCACCACAAGTTCAAAACTGTCTCGTAAGACAAACCAAGGAACCACACATTGCCCAGCATGATGTCCATGTCACATCCAGTGCATAGACAGGCTCCACCCAACTGGTTTTACCTTATGGCATCTCATGTTCTACTGACACCCTCACCCTAGGTTGTTCCTTAGCTTGTCTCGAGGTGGCACCGGCTCCAATTATGTGTAGCTCTGCAGTTTATTATTTGCTTTTTTAATTATAACGTGCACTGCTTTGTAGGTGACCATCTATTTATGGTATGTCTGTAGTGCCTCTCGTTTCTCTACCTGTGACGATGCTGCTTGGAGCTGCTACTAAGGGCCACTCATTTTGACCTCATAATATATAGATTTAGTTGTACAGTGAGTGGCAGACTCAGTGTGGGGTCTGCTGGAGGCATGTATGGGTTGTGTCTGGAAACACACATTCACCTTGAGGCCCTATTTACACTTAATGTGTTGCGTGGAGTTGCGTCACATTGCATCCCATTTTAGCAAATGGGATGCAATTTGAAGTATTTTTTTTTTTTGCTTGCTGGCGGTTTAAAAGGCATTCTATTTACAAGGTGTGAAAATATCACCTAGGAGACTACTCAGGAGAAAAAGCTAATTGCATATGAGCCCTTGTGTGTTCCTGTGCATTTACACATGGATGCTTGAAAAAGTATATATGTGGAGAATAAAGTAAGAAAGGCAAAATAATGCTTGCTGCAATGCTTGGGATATATACAGATATCCAGAGCCGGGACAAGGTCCTTCAGCACCCAAGGCTGAGACACCAAAGTGCGCCCCTCCATCCCTCCCACCCCAGCCATCACACACTGATTGCTATTAGACTAAGAGGCGCCCCAGGGCTCCCAACACCTTAACCTCTAGTTATCTGGCTTGTAGTCATTGCCATGTATCCCCTTTTCTTTTTTCTCTCTGCTTCAAACACAATAGGGGAATGATAGCTGAGTGAGTTGTGCCCCGCCCCCTTCCAACACTGCGCCCTGAGGCTGGAGCCTCTCTTGCCTCTTCCTCAGCCCGGCCCTGTGTGTGTGCCCCTCCTACACTGCGCCCTGAGGCTGGAACCTCTCTTGCCTCTTCCTCGGCCCGGCCCTGCAGATATCCAAAAACTAACATAACTTAAATAATCGTTTTTTGTAATAATAAAATAACTTCAAATACCAAACTGCTGCATATACACAAACTCTTTTCAAGACCTTCACACACTTAAATTGGCACTTAAATCAGTATAATCGTTTGGATGCTCTGGAAATCCAATGTTGTTACATCATTTCTATTCATCAGGTTGTAGTTATGTTTTACAGCTTTAATTATTCATCCCCAAATACAGTGCCTTATTTATTGTCTAACTGGCATTATACAGCACAACATGCCAAATAAGGGACTAAATCAGGCTTTATGTTCACGCTGGCCGCATAATCAGATTACACAGGAAGCAAATATGACTTTGGTGTGCTGTGCTTGTTAAGGGACATTCCTGTGGTGTGTTCAGATGGGGAGTTCCTTTTAAAGGGCCACTAAAATATAAATCCGATCATAAATTATACAACAGTTTATGCAAAATGTGTCTAACAACATCATCAGAGTAAAATGAATTTAGGTGGTAGGAAGCATAGGACTGGTATGTGGATGTACATTATGAATAGATGGGAATGTAAATTCACAAGCAAAGTATGTGAATGTACATTATAGATGATATAAAGCATGCTATGTTGATGTACGTTATGAATGGTATGAAGCACTGAAATGGGCAAAAAGGGCGCAGGGGCCCTTATGGACAAAATAGCACCGCCATAGGTGCCTATCATAAAAGTCACGTTTTGCAGCAAAAGACGAAAATTTGGGCAAATGGCAGCACCCGGTACCGGGTGCCCCTCGGCGTCGACATCTACCCTCTTTGCCACAAATCGCTGCTTTTATAATGGCCGCAATATGCGTAAAGGAAGGTAAATTTCAGCACCCAGAGGCACTTGATTAGCGACAGACAAAGTACATTTTGGCACCTGATAGGATAATGGGAACACATGTAATGGACTACATTTTACTTGAAGCAGTAGGAAGTAGTGACATCACCTGTGTGGGGGCGTGCCAACTTGGCCACAATATGCATTTTTCATGTAGGTATGTTTCCCACTTCCCTATTGTCCGTGTTGGGACACATGCAGATAAAAGTTTAGCTATTACAGATATGATAACATTAGGTATCTGTTGCTCATAGCATATGAACGATGTAGAGGCCATTATTCATTTCAAGTACTATTTGACTTTTCCTCCCAGCATAATCATTACGTTTAAAGGCTAGAATGTTTGCTTTACCAGTATGGCAAGAAGACATTGCTACTAATGATGACAGGTAAAGAGGGACACTTCTTTTCTGGAGGGTACCCATAGCAGTAAGGCAGAGTACACTCACATCTGCAGCATGCTATAGCCAATAACTCTGTAATGGACTGATGTAGTGTCAGCCTCTGTACAGAAACAGGAATAACTGTAATATAAGCTACCTGAGCTTATCAGAACAGAAACAGCTCACTGTCAGTCAGAAGCTATTTTTTATCAGCTCTAAATTTACACAAGGGAAATTCATTTTAAAGTATTTAGTGAAACATAATGAGGCCATAAAATAAATTAACTCAACTAGTTTCAGAGAACAGCATCTGCTTCTTCTGGAAATATTTGGTTCAATAAGCATGATGTGGCTTCTATATATATGTTATAGCCAAAATCCGAACTCTGGCTGATTTGGGACCTTACTTTGGCTGGGCAAAGCGCAAAATGTCAGGACTCAGCCGCCAAAGCCCAATGCACTGAAGCGTGCTGCATAGTGAAAGGAAAGCGCTGGAGAAATGCCAGGCAAAATCATAGGGTATCAGAGGCAGACAATGACAGCATCAATATCAGCATCAGTCAGTGGGGAGCGGGGCGACTGCTTATCCCAACAGCACCAGGATGGGCTGCAAGCATGATCGGCACCCACAAGAAGCGCTCTGATGCACTGAAAGTGGAGGGAGAGGAGGAATACAAATGCTGCTGAACCCCCTCTTTTTCACCGACAATCCAAGAAAACCTTCTAAGGGACTTGGTTGGCCTGGTCCTGTCATTTTATGTTTTGGCTGTCTAAAGTCCGGAAAATGTAATTACTGTTGTCACATATTGGCCCAAATTGGCCGGCCAGATCCCGAAATGGCCAACTTCAGGTTCTGGATGTAACAGATACAATATATAAAAATGATGGCATATATATACTGTATATACAGGATCTTCTCAAAAAATTAGCATATTGTGATAAAGTTCATTATTTTCTGTAATGTACTGATAAACATTAAACTTTCATATATTTTAGATTAAAATACACACAACTGAAGTAGTTCAAGCCTTTTATTGTTTTAATATTGATGATTTTGGCATACAGCTCATGAAAACCCCAAATTCCTATCTCAAAATATTAGCATATTTCATCCTACCAATAAAAGAAAGTGTTTTTAAAACAAAAAAAGTCAACCTTCAAATAATTATGTTCAGTTATGCACTCAATACTTGGTCGGGAATCCTTTTGCAGAAATGACTGCTTCAATGCGACGTGGCATGGAGGCAATCAGCCTGTGGCACTGCTCAGGTGTTATGGAGGCCCAGGGTGCTTCGATAGCGGCCTTAAGCTCATCCAGAGTGTTGGGTCTTGCGTCTCTCAACTTTCTCTTCACAATATCCCACAGATTCTCTATGGGGTTCAGGTCAGGAGAGTTGGCAGGCCAATTGAGCACAGTAATACCATGGTCAGTAAACCATTTACCAGTGGTTTTGGCACTGTGAGCAGGTGTCAGGTCGTGCTGAAAAATGAAATCTTCATCTCCATAAAGCTTTTCAGCAGAAGGAAGCATGAAGTGCTCCAAAATCTCCTGATAGCTAGCTGCATTGACCCTGCCCTTGATAAAACACAGTGGACCAACACCAGCAGCTGACATGGCACCCCAGACCATCACTGACTGTGGGTACTTGACACTGGACTTCAGGCATTTTGGCATTTCCCTCTCCCCAGTCTTCCTCCAGACTCTGGCACCTTGATTTCCGAATGACATGTAAAAGTTGCTTTCATCCGAAAAAAGTACTTTGGACCACTGAGCAAAAGTCCAGTGCTGCTTCTCTGTAGCCCAGATCAGGCACTTCTGCCGCTGTTCGTGGTTCAAAAGTGGGTTCATGCTTCCATCTGCTGAAAAGCTTTATGGAGATGAAGATTTCATTTTTCAGCACGACCTGGCATCTGCTCACAGTGCCAAAACCACTGGTAAATGGTTTACTGACCATGGTATTACTGTGCTCAATTGGCCTGCCAACTCTCCTGGCCTGAACCCCACAGAGAATCTGTGGGATATTGTGAAGAGAAAGTTGAGAGACGCAAGACCCAACACTCTGGATGAGCTTAAGGCCGCTATCGAAGCATCCTGGGCCTCCATAACACCTGAGCAGTGCCACAGGCTGATTGCCTCCATGCCACGCCGCATTGAAGCAGTCATTTCTGCAAAAGGATTCCCGACCAAGTATTGAGTGCATAACTGAACATAATTATTTGAAGGTTGACTTTTTTTGTTTTTTTTATTGGTCGGATGAAATATGCTAATTTTTTGAGATAGGAATTTGGGGTTTTCATGAGCTGTATGCCAAAATCATCAATATTAAAACAATAAAAGGCTTGAACTACTTCAGTTGTGTGTATTTTAATCCAAAATATATGAAAGTCTAATGTTTATCAGTACATTACAGAAAATAATGAACTTTATCACAATATGCTAATTTTTTGAGAAGATCCTGTATATACAGTATATATATGTGCCACAATTTAAATGACAACTGAAGCGAGATATGGAGGCTGCCATATTTATTTCCTTTTAAACGATACTAGTTGGCTGTCAGTCCAGTTGATCCTCTGCCTGTCATTGATTTAGCCACAGACCCTGAACAAGCATGCAAATCATATGTTTCTGAAAAAAATCTGACAAAATTAGCTGCATGCTTGTTATGGTGTATGGTTAGGTGAGTTTAGGTGTGTGATTCAGACACAACTGCAATCAAAGAGATCAGCAGAATAGCCAGGCACTGGTATTTTTAAAAAGGAAACAAATATGGCAGCCTCTAAATCCCTCTTACTTCTGTTGCCCTTTAACACAGTTGGTGATCGCAAACTAATGTTACTTTACTGGAACCGCAAACTGTTATATTCTAGAAAAGTTGTCTCTTTGACAATCACAAGCTGATCACAATGTGACACATATGATTGGTAATGGAGGTCTGCTGCCACCAAAACCTTAAAAGGGCACTATGCCGAAAAATTGTAAAATTTAAAATATGTGCAAACATAGACAAATAAGAAATACGTTTCTTCCTGAGTAAAATGAGCAATAAATTACTTTTCTCCTATGTTGCTGTCACTTACAGTAGGTAGTAGAAATCTGACAGAAGCGTTTTTGACTAGTCCATCTCTTCATAGGGGATTCTCAGCAAGGCTTTTATTCTTTATAAAGATATTCCCTAAAAAGGATTTAAACAATGATGCTGACCAGCTTCCCTGCTTGCTACAGTTTTTTGGCAGTTGGACAGAGCAACTGCCATTCACTAAGTGCTTTTGAAAATAAATTCCTGAGAATCACCCATGAAGAGATGGACTAGTCCAAAACCTGTCTGCTACCTACTGTAAGTGACAGCAACATAAGAAAAAAGTAATTTATGGCTCATTTTGCTATGGAAAAAACAACTTATTTGTATATGTTTGCACATATTTAGAATTTTAAAAATTTTCGTCGCCATAGTGCCCCTTCAAGTTGCATTTAATTGAACCAGCACTGATGGGATAGAGAGAGAGAGAGCAAAGGATAGGTGGGAGGGGGGTGGAGGCATAAGGGAGAGAGGGTGCTGGGACAAAGGGGAGTAGGCACTAGCGAGGGGTGGGGGGGCGCAGGTATTTTCATGTTTGTATTATCTTACAGGGATGTGAGATTATTGTTGCATTGCAACTTCAGTTGTACACAGCTTA
Source organism: Hyperolius riggenbachi (assembly GCF_040937935.1). NCBI lineage: Eukaryota > Metazoa > Chordata > Amphibia > Anura > Hyperoliidae > Hyperolius > Hyperolius riggenbachi. Next base: position 177,465,827 of record NC_090646.1, read on the forward strand.
TCACCTGGCTCTGGTTTTTTTTTTTTTTTTCTTGTGTATGCCTATCGAAAATGCCTTTCTGTTTTATATGAAAAATACATAAAAAAGAAAAAAATGCTCAATACAAAGAGATATATTAAGAAACACTTTATTTGGCACACAAAGGCTGACTTAATAATTCTTAAGGGTGAAATCACAATTTACTGTACCATGGATCAAATGTGACTGGATATATAAATAGTTTGCATTCATTATATGGCACATATTTAAAAATAACACTTTTGATATTTACAAGTCGTTGCTGATGTGGGTTACGTCTCTTATCATCATAGAACATAAGTAGTCACTCCTTTGTGAACTGGCACCAATACGGAGTGGGTACAACTGTTGGGTGTGTTTATTATCATCACACAGATACATCTGCACTGCCGAGGGTCTGGCAACTACAGAGTTTGCTTTTTTTTGTGGAGAAAATAAGAACAAGGCTGATAGATTAAGCTAGATGTGTGGGAACATCTCAGTGTTTTCCAGCAATGTGACTAAGAATAGGCAGATGTCTCACAGTTCATTGTTCTCAGACAGTGAGATATCTTCCTGTCTATGGCCAGCCATAAACATAGTAGCTCCTGAGTAGTGATGATCATGTGTAGGAGAATTCATGGAGAAGCATGTGATCAGTTTGGTCAGGTGGTAGATATGTAAGTCTCTGATATGCTAGTCATGATCATGTGTTAAAGCAGAATGTGATGACAGCAAATCAGAGCTTTGAAAATCTATCAGCTGATCAAACAAATCACTTGCTTCTCCATGAGTTCTCCTAGACATGACCATCACTACTCCTGAGGGATCATGACCTCATTTAGCCACACACAATGAAGCTTGATTGAACTTTAGCTGTTAGCCACCAACTATATAGTAAGTCACACACACCAATCAAAATCTACTTACTGAAGTCAGCAGAGTATAACGTTGATTGCTATGGGCACTGCATTTTTTAGTTATATATGTGCTTCATGCACTGTTTTATTGAATATACCTAAATATACTTAATATTTTTTCCTTGATTGTAGTTCTCCTTCAAATATAACACATAATACATAAGGTATATTGCTATAATATATATTATTGACTGATAAAGCTATATTAATATAACAGACTCCAAATACAATTAAATATATAAAAATAGCTTAAGAGAAATATGTGCATTTAATATAATATATGTGTTATGGTTGCCATTAAATGTATAGACAATTTCAAAGCTATGGGTTATTTACAGTAAGAGGAAAACTTCAAAAGTCTTCATAGATATAGGAGTATCAAAATAGACTAGAATGGGGTGTGTCTTCCAAATATGAGGGACCACCTTCACAGGCTATACCCATATTTTTTGGACGCTCCTGACCATAAGACGCACCTAGGTTTAGAGGACAAAACCAGGGAAAAAATATATATATACTAAATCTGGTGCATCCATGGTGAAGGGGCATCTTGTGGATTATGCCCCCTTTGTACCGCATGCCGCCTTGTACCTCTTGTGTCTCCCTGTGTCCTTGTCTGTCCCCATGTGTCTGCCTCTGTCCCCCTTGTGTCCTCCTCTATGCCCCATTGTGTCCCCCTTGTGTCCCGTTTTACCCGTGTCCTCCTCTGCATGGGAACAGTACAGGGAGTCCCCGACATTGCAGCGTGTTGGAGGTTCGTATTGGCAAGCGTTCACAAGTCAGGAACTCCCTGTATTTGGACTATAAGACGCAGGGACTTTTTTTCTCCACTTCCGGGGGAGAAAAAGTGAATCTTACAGTCCAAAAAATACAGTAAATACCAAACAATAGATGTGACAGAATAGCATTCAGCCCCTTTTAAAAGTGCAAAACAGTTTTATTGTGATGTATTTGGCGGTTTTCACTGCACCAATATAGAAGCTGACATCACTGTTGTCCCAGCTCTGCTTAGAGGAATGGTACACAGGGCATGTTTGACCTTCCAGATTTCATTGGGGTGTGAGTGTCACGTTCAGCTGTGTCTTTGTATTTAATAATGGTTTTGGTGTTTCTTCCCCATAATTTGTTTACTTGTTGCTGATACCAGAACTACAAAACTTTTAGGGCTCGTTTCCACTAGTGCGGTGCGAATCCCTGGGATTCCACCGCTGGCGAAATCGCATGCGGATGCGATTCCGCGTGCGTTTTTTGCCGCGAATTCGCATGCGATTTCGCATAGGCAGGGTCTATGCGAATTTAACCATGTCACTGCCTGACTCAATTTGTATTACTTTTCATGCGAATTCGCACGCGAATTCGCGGCAAAAAACGCATGTGCGTTTTCCCTATTAAATACGTGGGCTGCGATTCGCCTGCATTCCTAACGCAGGCGAATTCTGCAGGCCCTACCGTGCAGAAAAATCCTGCACAGAAAAACGCACGAAAACAATGACAAGTGGAAACAGTCCCATCCACTTTCATTGCCTATGCGAATTCGCATGCAGGCCACGCATGCGAATTCGCCCTAGTGGAAACGGGCCCTTAATGTAACTATCTTTAATCTACTCTTTGATGCTAATCTCTTTTTGAGACCTAAACCTAACCTCCTCCTTAAAGAGTAACTGTCGGGCATAAAATAAAAAATCAATTCTTTATTTTTATCAGGCAATCAAAAAGTTAAAATCACTATTACTTTTCTTGTTGATAAATGATCATTTCCCAGTTTATGTGACTCTTATTTGGTACACAGAAAATTTGGTACACAAAAGAGAAGTTGCAGGGCATGCTGGGTTGTCTTTTTTTTGCTCCTCTACTTCCCCTCAGACTTAACTAATGCAGCCTGATTGGCTGAAGCCTCTTTCCCTCCAGTGTTCCCCTCCCACACCTCTGTTCCTTTCTGATTGGCCAATATTTCTCATGCTGAAATAATGCACTTTCTATAGTGAAGGGCGGGCAAATCTGGCAGAGGAGACTAAGGGCGGATATTACATCAGGACTGGCTTCAAAATAGCCACAGTAAATATGGAAACTGTGTAGAATAGGATTCTCTACTTTTCCTTTATAAAATTCACAGGAATCATAACGTGGACAGTACAATACATATGTTATGTAAGTAGAGCAAGTATTTATCTACTTATATATATATATATATTTTCCTGAGATAGTATGGCTGACAGCTCCTCTTTAACAGTATGAACTAATCCTAACCATCTATCTGTAGTCAATAAAGCAAACTACTCAATCTCTCCCTAACAGTAAATTCTCCCTAAACTGACAGCTGTAATTCTGATAATCACCTTATGTCATCTCTGTCTCCTTAAGGCGCATATACACTCCGAACTGATAAGGCTGATTTTGACTGCTCCGCTCGTCTTATCGGTCTGACGACAGCCTGTACTCACGACCTGTAGTTTGAAAAGGTCCGGCGTGTGTACGCGCCTTTACACCCCCGCTCAAGCACTAGAAGCCAAAGTCTCAATAGCCAATTGTCAGCACCCACTAACCCTCCCCCATCCCCACCTAATCCTAACACCAACCTTTGGCACTGTAAGCACTATATAGCATGGCATATCTCTGGCACTCACCATAGCCGCTATTAGCCAGGTGCTCAAATTACGCTCCCAGCACCATCCACTAAATTTAAAAGTTGGAGTTCCACTATAGTATAGCTGCTAATAAGCTGAGCCCAAATTACAGCTGCAGTGCCACCATAGCCGCAATTTGTACAGCACCCTATGGTGGCGCCCAAATTATCAGGCGTGATCCATGCCCAAATTAACTGATTTGCCTTCATGAAATGTCTCTTTTCAAGCATGTTAGTAGGAGACACCCTCTTACAACCCTACTACAAGGAGTCCTATATGTCACTAGAAACTGTAGGAAAGCATTACTGTTACTGATTATCAATAACCAGCTTTCAGTGACATGGTGAACCAGTGCTACAGAGCAGTGGCAAAAAAAGAATATTGGTGTAATAGTGAAGCGAGAACTGTTTAAGCTACTGATTGTGATTTTTTTCAACATTCGGTGACTAGATTATTATCACTTTTTTGTATTGCCACACTAGGGACCTGTGTCACAAGCGAGTTATAATGGTAGGCTAGTTTTTGACTGGCCATACTATGCCTATCCTAACTCCTATAAGGTTTGACAAGGTTTGACTGTGACAAGGACATTAGATTTTGAGATTCCTCTGGGCTAGAAATTATATGAATAATTAATCAAGAGAACCTGATGTGACTACCCATGGACCTAGAAATAAACTGCTTAGAAACTGTCACAAGGAAGAATTCTCTTCATGCACAAATAGGAAGGAGTGAGAGCTCCGGCATCAGAATAGGTTTCTGTCACCAGCCTTTTAGTGACAACTGTGATAATCCAGAGATTAGATTTATAGTTATAGATTTTCAGAATATGTTTTAGGGGTAAGTATAGGTGCAAACAGTAATTAGCAGGATAACTTGTTATAAAAGGGTTTGGTTGGGCAAAAGTGACAAAAATAATCTAGTTACTATAAATACTTTTTAATGTCTCTAACTTGTATATTGGTGAATGCAAACCGATATAATAATCCGAATACTGATAACCATATACATTTGTATAGCGCTTTTCTCCTGTCGGACTCGAGAGCTGCAGCCACTGGGGCCCACTCAAGAGGCCACCCTGTAGTGTTAGGGAGTCTTGCCTTGCACTCATTACTGAATAGGTACTGACCCCAGCCAGGATTCGAACCCTGGTCTCTCATGTCAAAGGCACAACCCTTAACCAGTAAATATTAGACTTGAGCCATAACACTTATATTATATGTTTATATTAGTTATATCTTTATTAAATAGAACAGTGCTAAATAGTTGTCACGTATACGTGTTAGTGAAGTATTCTCTGTTTCTCAAACATTAAGCACATTTTACATACTTGGCACACAAAGACCAGGCTGCCTCCAGGGCAAAGAACAACATATAAACTATTCACAATAACAACACGGTTACAAATCTGTACAACCAGAAAAAATGAAAATCACATTCAGCCCTCAGGTGGATTTATCGGTGCACTGTAAGGAAAAATAATACGTTTAGACAGAGAAGTCCTCTTCTGTATACAACACTTGGTGGATGCCCAAAATTGCTTCTTTAGTTTGTTACTCCTTAAAAAAAAAAAATAGGCAAGTTAAACATAAACTCATATGCTTTCTAAATAAACTTCTCTGGATCTGATATAATAAACTTTTCTCATAAGTTACCACGTCTTGGGGTTGATTCACTATCACTATAGCTCCCCTTACTGCATGCTTAGTGTGCCTTATCAGAGTTAATGTGCCTTATCAGAGTAGCATAGCGAGCGCTACAAACTTATGCCTGCTAATTGGCAATGACGAGAGCTCCACTCGTCCTGCCCTGAACGGCTGCAGGTCCAATCACTTTAAAGGACATTATCCCCGCACTTTGATTAGCCCAATAGGCTGCCTGTCACCTGACGGGAAACATGACAGGCAGCCTATTGCGCCAATCGAAGTTCCCCAATAGTCCATGAAGGCAAGCCAGCCAGGGACTGTGATGTGAAATGGCCCAAACATTGTGCAGTGGATGAGCAGTGAACCCTATACTGTGCATTTGGGGGTTCTCAAACCTGCAAACCTCAAGCGGAAATGGGTTCCGGAAACTGTTTACCCCACTGAACTGCTATCTCTATATGCAAACAGTTATCTTAGCACTAATTAAAATGAGGAGCTTAGAACCACACAAGTCCTGCCTATATAGTTATTTACTGTGCTGCTATAGATATTGCAAATTTCAGTTTCCTACAGAGTAAGGAGCAGTGCACACCAAAATGCGCTAGCATAAAAGCAAACGCTTAGTGCTTTTTGCTGTGAATTTGTAAGGCGATTCCAGGCATGTGGCTAGCGATTTTCTAAGCATGCCTAGCGATTTTTGGAGCGTTTTGGTGTAGTGTTTTTTTTTTATATTTTGTTACAGTAGAGTTGTAACTGAACAGCTTCTGTAACAAAAACGGTTTAAAAATCGCTCTGATGTAGCGCTTCTCAAAGCAATCTTCCACTTTCCTATACATCGAGACTGAATCGCTTCAGAAATCAGCAAAATGCTGCAGGTTCGCGTTTGCGTTTGGGTAAAAAGCACATCGTTCTGGTGTGCTCCATACCATTCAAATACATTAGCCAAGCGCTTTTTGAAGCGCAAGCATTTTAAGAAGCGCTCTTGGTGTGCACCAGCCCTAAGACAGTATAACCATTGGCAAAGCAAATAAGAAACATGCATAAATCTTTCTAATCATACATAATTCAATTTTCTAGTTTTTTGTTCAACCAGAGATCAATTTTTCAGCTGAATCGAATAATCAGAAAAATCGAACCAATATACCATACACTTATGATCGCTTTTTCCAAAAATATCAAACAAATGATCGAATGGAAATTTCAGTTTTTATATACTTCTATCTGATTTTTACAACACACCCGATCAGATTTTTATCGAAAAAACTGAATAATCCTTCATTTTTTTCTTGATCGAAAAGAAAGGAGTCTTTACCATTTCCCCTCTGTTTTGATCATTCTGGACGAATAAACAGGAAAATTCTGTATGGGCACCTTAAAGCGGATCTCCAGCCTAAATTTAAAATCCGGCAGTATTCCTGTAAAAAAGTTTTAGTTACCTGGAAGCTGTCCCGAAGATCACCCGACTTCTGGCGCGTGGCCCCACTTCCCCTCCCTACCCAAAGAAGAACTCCAAGATTAATGTAGTAAACTTCAGTAAACATCTTGACGTTTTAGTTTGGGGAGTCAGGGCCACACACCGGAAATTGGGTGATTTGGGGTCTTCGGGACGGCTTTGAGGGACAAGGCAGCGCAGGTAACTATAACTTTCTTTTACAGAAAGGCTGCCGGATTTTAAATTTAGGCTGGAGATTCGCATTAAGACTTTAAAGAGAAACTCCGACCAAGAATTGAACTTTATCCCAATCAGTAGCTGATACGCCCTTTTACATGAGAAATCTATTCCTTTTCACAAACAGACCATCAGGGGGCACTGTATGGCTGAGTGCATACTCGTAGCAGTTTCCTGTCTGTGAACCTTGTTGCATTGTGGGAAATAGCTGTTTCCAACTGCCAAAAAAGCATGCAGCAGCTACATCACCTGCCCACAGTAAAAATGTCACCATTTAACCAGTTCGGCCTATCTGGACGAGCTTCCTCGTCCAGATAGGCACTGCTGCTGCCGCCGGCTGGTGCGATCTAACTTCCCCGCAGAAATACCGACGCTTTCTCTCCAGAGAGCGCGGTATTTCTGCCCCCAGGAAACTTCTCCCCAGAATTTTAGTTCCTGGATGCGAGATCGTTCGCATCCAGGACTTTTTTCACTGTGGCCATCTTGTGGCCAAATAGTAAACTGCACCAACATACATTTTTAATAAAAAAAATATTATTTTACATTGAAAATTAGCAGTTTCCCTCCCACACCAAAAATTAGCCACATACACTTTTTTTTATTAAAAAAAAAATTAAAAATACAATTAGAAAAAAAAAAAACAACAACATAAATAGTTACCCAAGGGTCTGAACTTTTTAAATATGCATGTCAAGAGAATATGTTATTATATTGTTTAAAATTATAAGCTTATAAATAGTGATGGACGCAAATTGAAAAAATGCACCATTATTTCTAAATGAAATATCGGCACCATAAATTGTGATAGGGACATATTTAAACGGTGTAATAACCGGGACAGATGGGGAAATAAAATACATGAGTTTTAATTACGGTAGCTTATATTAATTTCAAACTATAATGGCCAAAAACTGAGAAATAATGAATTTTTTCATTTCTTTCTTAATCTTCCTGTTAAAATAGATTTATAAAAAAATAATTCTTAGCAAAATGTACTACCCAAAGAAAGCCTAATTAGTGGCAGAAAAAACAAGATATAGATCAATTCATTGTGATAAGTAGCAATAAAGTTATAGGCGAATGAATGGCAGGTGGACGTTGCTCGGATGCATGAGATTTTCGGACTGCGGTGCCGAACCGGTTAATAAATGTCAGAATGTAAATCAGGGATTTAAAGTATTTTACAATGGGCAAACACTGACTAAATCATTTGTACATAATTATTGTAAAAATTAAGCACTTTTTTATTACATTATTTTCACTGGAGTTCCTCTTTAAGCTAAAAATAAAATTCTGTTACCATTATGAACAGTATATGTGTCTGAAGAGACTCTTTAACTATAACCGTACATTTTTCTTGTATTCAATATAAACATAGTTCATACAGACGATGATGAACAATTGCTCATAGTAATATTTAGATTAATGACTCACCCCAGAGACAATGATTTACAACTTCATATTTCAGTAAAACTAAGATTTAAAAAATGTTTAGATAAGGACAGTCCTACATTAGTATCAGTCATCTACATCAGTATCAGTCATACCTCTGGATCATTGCTCTTCCTGGACAAAAACCACACTTGCATTGGATCTGTCTTGCCCTTCATGCTCACTGGACCTCGGTGCTGTAAGTGGAACTGAGGATCAGCATTTTCTGGACTCATGAGACATCTATAAAATCAAGAAAATAAAACAAGTAAAACAAAGCTGGATGCACAGCAGCCAGTAGGGTTCAAACACCAAACTTCTCAGATTCATCATCCCACACTGTGTTTTCAGGGTCACTTGTGCAACTGACTGTCGTGCAACTGACTGTCTCTGTCTCTGACTGTCTCTGCCGTGTTCACGATATTCAGAAGTTTGTATCAATGAGCTGACATTCACCTTGTAGTTTTGTTTACACATTAAGGTAAATATTTGAATTACTTTTTTAATTGGGTAGAATACTGACTTCTACCAAAGTAGAAAGTGGTCGATACACCTCCCCACACCTAAAGTTAAAGAGAATCTGCAGTGAAAGTAACATAATGAATACAACTGCTCATTTTTCACAATATTAAATTATAAATTTTGCCAGTTGTAAAATCTTTAGACTCCCCGATATACATTCTGAAATTTATCACAGGTGGCAACATATTTAATGTCTGGTGATCTCTACGGAATGTTTGTTTGCTAAGAGTTCTGAAGTACAAATAATACCTGGTCCCCCAGAATGCTTTGGGAGATGAATTCCGCATAGCAAAACAGCCTAGGCTAAACATCACTGGGAGGGCGAACTGCATACCAATATACAGCAATATACAGCTATAGGAAGTGTTTCTGATGCTGAAACCACGAAAATTACTGTAAAAGTGAGTATTCTGAAAAATGTACTGCATTTTGCTATAGGACATTATAGTGCCTCTTTAATTTGTATCTGCTAAGGAATACTATGCATGCAGTTCCTGCCCACCATCATCAGAAGCTGACTGCATGCATGACCATAGCTGCTGAGAACCCCAACAACCAGAGACCTGACTACCTCTGAATCAGTGGCGTAGCTAAGGAGCTGTGGGCCCCGATGCAAGTTTTACATTGGGGCCCCCAAGCACACTATACATAACAATTGATACTGCGCACCAAAACCTGCCAATGGCAACTACAGAGTCAGACGTGCAAGAAGGGGATGGGGGACAGTTTGTTAATGATTACCAATATTCAAAGCATCTATAGAAGTGATTATTATGAGCACAGGACCAATAGAGAGGTAATACTGTAGTTGAGGGAGGGCCCTTCGGGGCCCCTCTCGCCCAAGGGCCCTCAGATGTGGTCGCTACCTCTGCACCCTCTATTGCTACGCCCCTGCTCTGAATGATGCCTTCAACGCACCCATAACTAAGTAATATTTATATTACATACTGCTGATTTATGGAAGCACAGCAAAGCATTTCCTGAGTCTGTCTCCTGTTTTATCGTAGGATCTGTATTTCTACACAAGTAATAATTCATACATAAGCTTCTATCTTTGTGTGCAGTGTGATTTTGCAAATTTTATATCTATGGTTTGCATAAATGCTCATGCTCTATCCCCATCACCATTCCTGCTAAAGCATGTGGCAAGTTCATAATGTAAGTTCTGCAAAAGCTGAAACAATGTAATAATAAGCCCCCCCCCCCCCCCCTCCTCTGTACCCCACATAACCCTTGTCTCTCGGTTGTGTCGTGAACGAGGCGTAATTTTACTAACTCTCATGTCCCACAACCTCCTTTGGATTAGGATGGCTTTTGTATGCATCCAATAGGAGCTAGAATGATCTAATATCGGCCAAAACATGTGGCATACAATCCATTTCATTCCCTGCATACAGTTTCTTTCTTTCCCAAACTAAGGTGTTTTTAAACATTTTTAAAGGGTTGTTTTTTTTTTTTTGCAAAAAAGATGACACGTTTTATGAGCGAAAAGAAGGAACCCCAAAGTTTTAGACACTGTTTTAGGATCAGCCTATCGCTGCAGAATGTTTTATGCACTTGATCAATCACTTATGTATTGCCCATGTTTATTTATTATATTTTGAATGATCTCACTTTATTGATGACACTATGCTGTTTACACATGCTGTTTTCACCAGCAATGGCAACCTTTCAACCCCACTATGTTTATGCACATGCACTTCCGGTTTCTGGTCAATAAGCGGCATGCAGGGTGGAGCTACTGAAGTTTATCCGGAAAGCTCAGACATGCCGCCATACGACCGGACACGCATGTGACCAAGTGATGTATCAGTGCAAAACGGCTGTTGTGCCCACCTATCCTCCCTGTGCACATATATGACACCATCATGTATTTGTGCCATTGATCTGCTGGCTGCAACTTTTGGGGAATAAATACCAGTGATAGAGACAGTGCCCGGTCTGTATGTCTTTGTGTATAACCAAATACATGTTTCTTCAAGTTTCATTAACCGTGAGCATGTCTCCCTGGAACCCCAGCCAAAGGTGAAGACAGGTTGAGAGTCTGCTGTATGGATATTTTAAAAGGCCCTTGTTGCCCCCTGACTGGGTGCCGAGTGACACTGCCAGAACTCTTTTTGAATATATAATAACAATAAGTCACTCCATTTGCTATGTGCAGTAACACACCATAAATTCATACAGAGCAACATGGGCGTCCGCAGAAAATGTTCCAAATTTTCCAACATGGGCGCCGCGCTGAAAAATGGGTGTGGTTATGGATCAGAATGTGGGTGGGGTCACAGGTGGAGCCAAATTTACATGAACTTAGCAATGGTGGGACATTAGGCTAGGACAATGGTGGCGAACCTTTTGGAGGCCAAGTGCCCAAACTGCAACCCAAAAGTCACTTATCTATCGCAAAGTGCCAACACAGCAATTTAAACTAAATACAAAAGTTTTAACTCATACATGAACATTATGGAAAATCTAAGTTGAAAATAAACTGTGAAGATAAACAATTTCATTCATCCTACTCCTGAAAAATGTATTCATTTTTTCAGAACCTCCCAGTTTTATTTTTTGTTTTAAAAGCTAAAAAAGTAGGTTTAATGCTATTGTCTCATATGATAATAAACGTTCATCTTTTCCCATAGTCTTGCAGTTAGCAATCATGTGACCCCCAACAAGACAAATTCAGCAATCATGAGGCCCCCAACAAGACAAATTCAGCAATCATGAGGCCCCCAACAAGACAAATACCAGCAATCATGAGGCCCCCAACAAGACAAATTCAGCAATCATGAGGCCCCCAACAAATCATGAGGCCCCCAACAAGACAAATTCAGCAATCATGAGGCCCCCAACAAGACAAATTCAGTAACCATGAGGCCCCCAACAAGACAAATTCATCAGTCATGAGGCACATAAATTCACAGCATTTCACATATATAGGCAGAATGCCCCCTTAATATGGTAGACACCTCTCACCTGGCTTCTAAATTATCCTCTACTGGCTGCTGTGCTTGGCTGGCCTGGCAATACTGTTTTTGGCTAGCTTGGGGATGATGTGTGGGCCGAAAGGCCTGGCAGTGATGCTGTGGCCTGGCTGGCGGTGATGCTGTGGCTGGGCTGGCTGTGATGCTGGGCTGTCCTGTCTGGCAATGATGCTGGGCTGGCCTGGCCGGCGGTGATGCTGGGTTGACCTGGCTGGCGGTGATGCTGAGCTGGCCTGGCTGGTTGGAGTAAATGCTGGCCTGACTGGTGGTGATGCTGTGGCCTTTTTGGCAGTGATTCTGGGCTGGTTGGCTGGTGGTGATGCTGGGCTGGCTGGCCTGGATAGTTTAGGTAGTGACAGGTACCCCCTAGTTTAGGTAGCGCCAGGAGCCCCCCAGTTTAGGTAGTGACAGGGCCCCCCAGTTTAGGTAGTGACAGGTGCCTCCTAGTTTAGTTAGTGACAGTAGCCCCCGAGTTCAGGTAGTGACAGGAACCCCACAGTTTAGGTTGTGACAGGAGCCCCCCCAGTTCAGGTAGTGACAGGGACCCCACAGTTTAGGTAGTGACAGGAGCCTCCCAGTTCAGGTAGTGACAGGGATCCCACAGTTTAGGTAATGACAAGAGCCCCCGAGTTCAGGTAGTGACAGGGACCCCACAGTTTAGGTAGTGACAGGAGCCCCCCAGTTCAGGTAGTGACAGGAGCCCCCACAGTTTAGGTATTGGCAGAAGCCCCCTAGTTCAGGTAGTGACAAGAGCCATTCCTCTCCAGCTCCGCCTTGTGCGGTTCCCGTGTCTGAAAATTAGATGAGTGGTTATACCTGGCTTCATGTTGTCCAGATGTTTATTAAGAACATGTGTTAACTATACAGATTTGTCTCTATTTGTGGAGGCCTGATGAAGGGTCTATCCCGAAACAAGTCGACGTTGTCGCCTCAATTTGCACAACTGCACTAATCTTGATGTTAACAACTGATGTATTTCTGCCATTCTCTGCTATGGAAAATGTTCCCTGACGGATACTTTTTATAAATATTTTTGCACAAGTGTTGTCTTCAATAAAAATCTTTTGTATTTTTGCGTATAAACTTTTAAAGTTTCTTCAGTTTTTTTGCTACATATATCCTTTTTATCAGTATTAAGTCTATGTAGGTGTTGTGGCACACCTGAGAGGATATTATTACCACTTCTTTTGTTTCCCTGTATACGGAATATAGTCAAGGACAAGAGCCCCCCAGTTCAGGTAGTGACAGGGATCCCACAGTTTAGGTAGTGAAAGGAGCCCCCCAGTTCAGGTAGTGACTGGGACCCCCCAGTTCAGGTAGTGACAGGAGCCCCCCAGTTTAGATAGTGACAGGTGCCTCCTAGTTTAGTTAGTGACAGGAGCCCCCGAGTACAGGTAGTAACAGGGACCACACAGTTTAGGTAGTGACAGGAGCCCCCCAGTTTAGGTAGTGACAGGGCCCCCAGTTTAGGTAGTGACAGGGACTCCACAGTTTAGGTAGTGACAGGAACCCCGAGTTCAGGTAGTGACAGGGACTCCACAGTTTAGGTAGTGACAGGAGCCCCCCAGTTCAGGTAGTGACAGGGACCCCACAGTTTAGGTAGTGACAGGAGCCCCCCAGTTCAGGTAGTGACAGGGACCCCACAGTTTAGGTAGTGACAGGAGACCCCCAGTTCAGGTAGTGACAGGGACCCCACAGTTTAGGCAGTGACAGGAGCCCCCCAGTTCAGGTAGTGACAGGGACCCCACAGTTTAGGTAGTGACAGGAGCCCCCCAGTTCAGGTAGTGACAGAGCCCCCCAGTTCAGGTACTGACAGGACCCCCCAGTTCAGGTAGTGACAGGAGCCCCACAGTTCAGGTAGTGACAGGGACCCCACAGTTTAGGTAGTGACAGGAGCCCCTTAGTTTAGGTAGTGACAGGGCCCCCCAGTTTAGGTAGTGACAAGTGCGGTAGGTACAGTGGCGGGGGAACCTCGGGGCTCACCCTTCCTCACTCCCCCCTCCATAATTGAGCGACTGGCAGCGGGCGGCAGTGGAGCGGAACACTTCCTCTATTCCCTGCGCGAGAGGGAGATCTGTGCGTTGCTGGTCTGATGTCACTGACTAGACCAGACCAGCTGCACACAGATCTTTAAAGGAAGTGTTCCGCTGCCGCCTGCTACTCAATTATGGAGGGGGGAGCGAGTAAGGGGAGCCCCAAGGTGAGGGAAGGGGGAGGAGACGTACCCCCTTCTCTGCGGCTGTGCCTGCTGCTCCCCCTTCACTGCGCTGTGTTGGGTGGGGGGCTTACCGAGGGGTGCTGCCACTGATTTGGCCGGGGGGGAGGCGGGCGGCCGGGGGGGTCAGGCGCCCCAGTTTGCCCGACGTGCGGACGCCCGTGAAGAACATTCACACTGATCAGTCCATATACTCCTTAAAAAAAACAGAGTGCCTGATTCACTATAGCTGTGTTAAGGCAATATGCCATTAGCAGAAAAAATCCTGATGATGTTTAAGAAACATATTGGCAGCAAGTTAATGCATCTGGACTAGTCCAAAACCTGTCGCTTCTGTCAGATTTCTACTACCTACTGTAAGTGACAGCAACATAGGAGAAAAGTAATTTATGGCTCATTTTACTCTGGAAAAAAAAATTACTTCTTATTTGTATATGTTTGCACATATTTTCAATTTTACAATGTTTAGCCATAGCGCCCCTTTTACAGATGCATTAACTTCTTGGACTTCTACTGTCTGAAATCCAGTGAGAACACTTTACTTCACAACAACAGTGCTCTTGTTGTTTTGTGAATAGCAGAAAGGAATAGAATGGAGATCCAGTCCAGATAAATGAAGGCCTCAATTTAGTTCAGCTCCCGGTTTCTCAGTAAAGGAACAATGGAAACATTTTAAGCTATAACAATAGTGTTTGCAGGCATCTTGCAGCACCCTGAACTAAACAGCTGTGTGTTTAGCAATGTTGCAAGCCCTGACAGGTTTGTTTTATATGACCACAACTCTACACAAGTAATTCTTGGCTGTGCTGCCCTGCCTTAGCTGCCCATAATATGTCTTTCATGCTTTGGAAAGCACAAATATTATGTGAACGGTCATTTAGGTTAATAATCTCAGGCATTTCACAGCACAAGTTTATTGGATGGAAGGTTTTTGAAATCCACTGTTGTCTTACACTTGGTTAATCTCTACTATTAAGCAGCGGTAAATCAGCTTTGAAGCGCCTAGTACAGTATCTAGTTACATGTGCTTCACTATATTTTCCAGCCACAGCGGAGGAGAGATAAAGATTTACGCACTGGATATTTCTGTATTTTCCAACTCCCCATTTTGCACTACGAGGCTGGGAAAAATCACAATGATCGTGCTGTTTCTCAAAGAAGCAGCAGATCATTGCGGTGGCTTAGATCAACGAACGGGAATGGATTTTCCCGTTCATTGATCTCCGGGCGAGCGGGCGGCGGCACGCACGAGCGGCGGGAGCGCGCGCATGAGCGGCGGGAGCGAGGATAGTGGCAGTAGCGCGGAAGGTACGGATTTCTCCGTCCCTTGGTTTTTTAGGGGGGAAAAAAGGGACAGAGAAATTTGTACCGCGGGGGGTAATGTGGTTAATGTTCAAAGTCACAAAACACAAAGATGCACAGATACATCCAGTGCCCAATAGTCCTCTATTCATCAATCCATCCATGATCATTACAACCAATGATGTTTACTATCTTTCTTCCTGCCTTCAAATTCCATTTACATAAACATGCATGCTTGCCGGTGTTGTATAAATGACTGCTAAAGACCCTGATCACATGCCCAGACACTTCCTGCACCACTGACTATCAGTGCTGCAGACTGTGCCTTCTTTCTTCCAGTCTGAAAAGTGAAGATTACTCAGCTGCAGCAGCTTCACCAACAGAACTTAAAAACTGACCTCTGTACTCCTCTGCTTCTTGGAATGTGATTGAAAGAGAGAAGATGTAACTGCAGAAGCATCATCTCACATGAAAATGTAGTATTTGTTTACCCTGGTTGCATTAAATGGTATTTTTGGATTCACGCCTGGAAATGAGCTTTGAAGAAGGACATGCAATAAAGATGGAGGCCATAGCTCACTCATTCCAGATTATCCTTTTTATTAGCTGGATTAGGAGCAGAGTGTGCATGTGTGCTTGAGGAAGGGAAGCTGTGGCCTAAAATGTGCCAGCCTAGTCTGTATATTCTGCTGCTAATCTAGTGAATACATGAGTGAAAATTCCAAAGAGTCCTGTTCTCTTTCTTATATTTGCTGGTTTCTGAGAGTGTATTGGCTTCTTTAGTAAGACCATTGGCTCCCAAAGATATTTGATAGAAATGTTTTGCAGAAAAAAACAGAAAAATATATATATACGGTGATGTGAAAAACTATTTGCCCCCTTCCTGATTTCTTATTCTTTTGCATGTTTGTCACACTTAAATGTTTCTGCTCACCAAAAACCATTAACTATTAGTCAAAGATAACATAATTGACACAGTTAAGTTATTTTTTAACAAGGGGGACAATCACTTTTTCACACAGGGCCATGTAGGTTTTGAGTTTTTTTCTCACTAAATAATAAAAACCATCATTTAAAACTGCATTTTGTGTTCAATTATGTTATCCTTGACTAATAGTTAACGGTTTTTGATGAGCAGAAACATTTAAGTGTGACAAACATGCAAAAAAATAAGAAATCAGGAAGGGGGCAAATCGTTTTTCACACCACTGTATATTTATTCCTTTAACCCTCCGCCAGGGTCAGCAAAGCCATTTTTTTTTAAAAAAAATTCATGTAGCGAGACAAGGTCATGTAGCGAGACAAGCGGCATCCCCCCAGCCCCTCCGATCGCCTCAAAGAACGGGATCTCCTGGAGGGCTTCCCCCGTCGCCGACGTCGTGACGTCAAAGGGGACTTCGATCTACCCCACAGCGCTGCCTGGCACTGATTGGCCAGGCAGCGCACAGGGTCTGGGGGGGGGGGCGGTTCTGCGGCGCGACGGATAGCGGCGGATCGGCGGCGATCGGATTGCACACGTAGCTAGCAAAGTGCTAGCTTTTTGTGTAGCAAAAAAAAAAAATTATGCAAATCGGCCCAGTGGGGCCTGAGCGGTGCCTTCCGGCGGCATAGCCCGAGCTCGGCTTGGGCTTACCTCCAGGAAGGTTAAAGAATACCCCATGAAGTTTGCTTTCAAGAACAACATTTCTCTTTTATGGCTTTTTAAATATTTATACCTTTGACATTTCCCCTGGATTATTTCCCCAAATGGTTTCTTCAATCAGCTGTCTGACTACATCTCCAGTGTAATAAGTGTTATGGTTAGTGATTTTTTTATTGTCTCACCGGTATGTATATTCAGAAACGTTGATCTTTCCTTTCTCCCCAGTCGTCTCTGTTCTGCTAGTCAAATTAACAGTATTCCCAAACAGACAGTAGCGTGGCATCCTCTGACCGATAACACCCGTCACCACTTCCCCAGTGTGTATTCCAATGGTAATCTAGGAGAGATAAAGAATAAAAAACATTCAAGTTGATTCATTAAGCTGCATGAGAGGAGCCCGAGTTATGCGCACGCTACGTGCAGCAGTGCAGTGTAGTGTGTGCTGCTAACTTACTTGCACTCCTTCTAAGTAATGGCCGCTCAACTGAACCCGCTCTGAGCCCCGGTGGGTCCAGTGGCTTTAATGGACATGATTCCCGTACTTTAATTGGCCTAATAGGCTGCCTGTCACTTGGCTCAATAGGCTGCCTGGGGCTCAGGGCGGGTTCAGTAGAGCGGCTGTTACTTAGAAGGAGCGCAAATAAGTTAGCAGCGCACACTATGCACATACCTCTTAACAATGTAGCATTCCTAACAAGGTAGCACACCTCACAAGGTAGCATTCCTAACAAGGAAAAACTTGAACTAACAATGTATCAACTAGGGATTTTTGCACGTGGGCAAAAATTATTTTTTTTAAAGAACCTTGATCACCCCCCATGAGGACCCTTGAACATGCATGATCTATGAATATGATGGACTGATGCTTTAATTAAGTAGTATTTACCTGTACAGGTTCTCCATCCACCTGGACCTGCCCAGCAATTTCCATCATATCCAAAGCAAGGTGACAAACAGAGCGTGCATGATGAAGGCATGGCTCTGGAAGGCCACTCACTGTCATGTATTTGTCTCCAACTGTTTCCACCTGAAAAAGACAGTCAATGGCTCTGTTTAGGTATATTCTATAATTCAGATCACTTTTACAATTAACAAAACTTCTGTGCTGATTTAAAAGCTGAATGGCTGTTTTGGAATTCTAGGGATTTCTGTGGTTGATTTATCGTGTGGATACAAATGACTGAATTTGGGGCATTGCTGCACATTAGTTATCTTCTCAATCTGAAAACAAGGAATGTTGTAAACTAATAGATCAATTTTTAATTTAAATACCATGACTAAACAGGTGTTTGATGGGTAGAACAACCATCAGTGCATGTACTGTAATAATCTTGCTCATGCGTGGAGATATTGTAAAAACAATGAAAGAACCAGATACAGTATGTGTAGCTTACTAAATTGTCATGCTATTTAGAAAACGAATAAACGTTCTACTGCTTTGTAAAGTAACGGCTTTAAAGGATATTTTAGTGCTAAAAATATGGCAAAAATGACGCCTACTGTGTGTGTGGGGAATAGTGAGAGGCTAACCGCAGCTCTCTTGCCCTGGTGTTAGCCTTCGTTTTCCTGCAAAGCGGCCCATTCTGAAGTCCTGGTCAGCACATGCACAGTATGTCCTTCGGGAGTGAGCACACACTCCCCCGGGAAGATGTACCTTGGGCACGCGCGCACTGGACTTGAGGTCAGCGGTGAGCATGGTCACAAGGTGAGGTGAGGCAAGGGAGATGAGTTAAGTCTCTGCACAACTCCCCACACACACAGTAGGTGTCTTTTTTGCCATATTTTTAGCACTATGGTATCCTTAAAAAAAGAGCACAACTGGTTGTTTGAAATGAAAACAATGAAACTATACATATGCTTTGGAAAATATCCCCTATTCCTTAAAAATGTGCTGAGAACCAGGAAAAAGTAAGAAATATTCACAAACGTGTGATAGAGATGGCGATACTTCGCTGGTGTCTGGGATCTGGTGTGGTCTGCTGATCCTGTAGTCGCTGCACAAAGTCTTATCTGGATGCAGTTCTAGTGGTGCACAGGGAAACACTGGGCTATGGAATCAGCAAATCACACCAGATCACAGATGCCAGCGTGTCAGCATTCAAAAATCTCCACAGGATTAGCAACTGGCTGGTGCATGCTGTGGATTAAGCGGCAGGTAAACTCCCATCTCTACCACAGGTTTGTGAACATGGCTTAGCTGATTGAAGTGTTTGTATAAGCAATTTGTTACTGCACCATTTGAAAGAGCTATCCAAACTTTTTATCAAACTGTCCTTACAAGAGAAGTTCATAGTGTTATTCAATGGGCTGCATCACACAGTTGTAACCAACCTTTTATTGCAAGACATATTACTTTTTTACTTCATCTGTGTATTTGGAAAATTGAATCTCTTTGCCAAACCAGTATATGTATACTTTCCCTGCCTTCCCCAGGCTTTAGTTGCAACTCTTAGGTTGAACTCACTGCAGTGGGAGTATAAAAGGGATGAGTGTATGTGTGTTAGCATACCAGGTTACAATTGTAACGAATAGAGTTTTATCTATCACTGATCTTAGCACTGTTGAGTAATATCTTAGAATTTTACATTAAGAAAACTGGGGCTTATTTGCATATTTCATTAGCAGCTGCTATATACCCCCCTGGAACCACTTGTATACATCAATCTACCAATGATTGGGAATGCTGGGCAAGGTGGGATGCAAATGACAAACTCATAGCTTTATGCTGAATCATGTACTACAAAGCTTGTGGCAGCACGATCGACATTAGAGAAGACTTCTGCTAGAAATTTTGCCTAGAGATGCATGCACATGTACAATTACTGTCACCCAAAGGGTTGGGAGTGCTGTACAGACTATTTCTATCCTGCAGGATAGTAACACTTTGGGCCTGATTCACAAAGCGGTGCTAACAGTTAGCATGATGGTGAAAAGCCCTTTATCACGCCTAAACTCAGTTTAGGCATGATAAGTTTAGGTGTGATAAGTTTAGGTGTGATAAGTTTAGGCATGATAAGTTTAGGTGTGATAAGTTTAAGCACCAACTGGGTTAGCACCGCAGTGCACAGCTGATCAAAAGTTTTGCGCTAGCAAAGTCTGGTGCACTTCGCATAGAGTTTAATGGCGCTGCTTTGCGTGCGGGACTTTGCGTGCGATCTAAACTTATCTAAACTTATCATGCCTAAACTTATCACACCTAAACTTATCACACCTAAACTTATCACGCCTAAACTGGCTTTTCACCAGCGTGGTGCAATGGTTATCATGCCTAAAGTCTCTAACTGCGTTAGCACCGCCTTGTGAATCGAGCCTTTTGTGTTGCTATGGAGGGGGGAGGAGGGGGAAACGGCTGTGCGCCAAACAGAGCAGCTTCAAGAGGGAGGGGTAAGAAGGAGATCAATGCTCTACCACTAGGCCAACATTCTTGCAGCTTCTCTTCCATGTGCAGCACCCCCTCCTATTCCTTGTGCAGCCCCCTCTTACATGTCTAGCATTCATGTACAGCAGCCTCCTTCAGCTCTATAGAGGTC
This sequence comes from Hyperolius riggenbachi, assembly GCF_040937935.1. Lineage (NCBI taxonomy): Eukaryota > Metazoa > Chordata > Amphibia > Anura > Hyperoliidae > Hyperolius > Hyperolius riggenbachi. The sequence continues at coordinate 177,486,303 of NC_090646.1, forward strand.
CCTTGGGCAGCAGCTCCTTATTTCCATGTGTTGTTCCTTATTTGCAACCTCTTTATTCTATTTGCAGCCTCTTCTTCCATAGGCAACAATCTCTCTTCCAAATACAACCGCCCCTTGGGCAGCTGCCACCCAATGCCCGGACCTTGGTGACCTTTCCAGAAATCTGGCACTCCGGATTTCTAGGAGACACATCATTGCCGGCGTACACACGTTAAATACTAGGCAGGCACCTTGGCCGAGTACCCTCTGGTGTGTGCACAAGGCTTAATATCTAGTGGTGTGGTATACGAGACAGACAATCAATATCAGGTAAATACAGATCATTTATTTGATCTACTGAAGAATGAACAATGTATGCCAGTCTTTAGACAGACATAGTTACATAGTTATTTTGGTTGAAAAAAGACATACGTCCATCGAGTTCAACCAGTACAAAGTACAACTCCAGCCCGTCCCCCACATACCCCTATTGACCCAGAGGAAGGCGAAAAAAACCCCACAAGGCATGGTCCAATTAGCCCCAAAAGGGAAAAATTCCTTCCTGACTCCAGATGGCAATCAGATAAAATCCCTGGATCAACATCATTAGGCATAACCTAGTAATTGTAGCCATGGATGTCTTTCAACGCAAGGAAAGCATCTAAGCCCCCTTTAAATGCAGGTATAGAGTTTGCCATAACGACTTCCTGTGGCAATGCATTCCACATCTTAATCACTCTAACTGTAAAGAACCCTTTCCTAAATAAATGGCTAAAACGTTTTTCCTCCATGCGCAGATCATGTCCTCTAGTCCTTTGAGTAGGCCTAGGGACAAAAAGCCCATCCGCCAAGCTATTATATTGCCACTGATGTATTTATACATGTTAATTAGATCTCCTCTAAGGCGTCTTTTCTCTAGACTAAATAAACGCAGTTTATCTAACCTTTCTTGGTAAGCGAGACCTTCCATCCCACGTATCAATTTTGTAGCCCGTCTTAGACTGTGGAGTAAATATAATCTATTGTATTGCTCGATTGGGCTGCCATCATCTATTGTATAGCCACCATATTTGTGGAGGAGGGATTAACACATCTATGCCAGTTTTTTTTTCTATTTAATTTACCTTATAGACGAAGGGATTCTTGCGAGAGTCTGTTAAAATGTCAAATCTGGTATATACGTCATTCAGCAGATTCACAATCTTCATGGCTCCTTCCCCGGAGGCGTGTTTGCTGCAGAAAGCATTGAATCCCACAATACCGCTGAACAGAATTGTCACATTGTCATATCTTTTGGCTGGAACAGGGCGCTTATGTCTCAGTTCATTGGCAACAGATGGTGGAAGAACAGAATACAGCAATCTATAATTGTCAAGAAACATGTCTTAGGGAAGGTGCTGAAAGTAAGATATATCTAAAAACTAATGTTGTAAGCCACTGGCATGCATTCAAGTGATTTACACATTTGTATACAAATGTATGTAGTAAATTAACATTATACAGCAATTTGGTACAGCATGGTGGCTAATTGGAGAGCACCCCCATCTTGCAGCACTAGCACCTCGGGTTAGAATATCAGCCAGAGCACTATATTTTCTCTGTGATGGTGTCGGTTTCTTCCTGCCAAATCTCAAAAAAACCTGCTGGTAAAGGTGGCCACACACGATGCAATAAAATGATCCGATTTTACGACAATTCGATAAATATGATTGGATCTCCCGTTTTTTTTTCATTCGACTAAAAAACCATAGCGGATTTCCATTTTTTCTGATTTTTATCGATTCAGAATGCTGGATTTTTTTTTTCACATTTTCTAAAGATTGTATGGTGTGTGTTAGATTGTCAATTTATTAATTTACACACCCTAGCAATTTTCTCAGAGTTTCCAATCATTTTTATCATAATTGGGGAAACATTTTACATGTGTGTGGTACATTGGTCATACTTTTGAAATGCTACAATCAATCAGAAAAATTGATTGCAATTCTTGAATTGAACAGATATTAAAAAATATATATATTGTGTGGCCACCTTAAGTCTATGTCCTCCGGCTGGCCTTAGAATATGATAGGGGCATTAGAGCCCCTCAAATACGTGTGGTATCCTTTATATGCCTGAATGCCACCCTGAACAGAAGGTTGATTTCTGTAGTTCTGCCCTGCCCAGCAGAAATGTGTGAGGCAACGTTCTACACCTGGCACAGAGCCCTCTGTTTAGTGCAAGTGTGAACATTTGCACATACTCACTCAGTACTCACTACTTTTGATGAGCAAAATGTGTTACCGTAATTTTCTCAAAATAAGACAAGACAAATAACATTTATATCACGCTTTTCTCCTGGCGGACTCAAAGCGCCAGAGCTGCAGCACTAGGGCGCGCTCTAAAGGCAGTAGCCGTGTTAGGGAGACTTGCCTAAGGTCTCCTATTGAATAGGTGCTGGCTTACTGAACAGGCAGAGCCGAGATTTGAACCCAGGTCTCTTGTGTCAGAGGCAGAGCACTTAACCACCATCCAGCCACTGCAAAATAATGAAGTATTTGACTATCAAGTGCAAATGCCATTGAAAATCATTCTATAAACTTTGCAGTTTTCCTGGGGGTTTTTTGTTGCCTTTTTTGTGGTTTTCCGCTGTTTTGTCACATTTTTCATGCTATTTTTCATTGAAAAAATGTAATTCACTAATGCGTTTGCTGAAGTTGTGTACGTAGACCGTGACTGGCTGCCTGTGCCTGCCAAAGTGAAAGTGGAATGGCAACTGTTTTCAATGTCTGTAGAAGCCACATGCACCCATACATATCGCAGTTGATATATTCAAAAACGAAAAATAGTGTTTTCCAGGAAAATTCATGGTTTACACAGTATCTGTTATTCATTGACCATATGACAAAAATATATTATGATTATTATTACAATATTTTCATAAGTGAAAATAGCATTCTCGACATGAAAATGACTAGCAAAAATGTGCAAGCGACACTACTCACTACTCTACTATTTGGAGTTTTACATAGTTAATCTGCAGAAACGTTACAGTGGTCCATTGACCCTGCATATTGAACTTGTGCTCCTTAATGGTATTGATGCTTTTTATTATCTTTTAAAAATGTACTTCATTAATCTGGAACCACCAGACTTAGCAATGTTTGATCATTTACAAGATCATATGTAGTTCTGCATTTTACTGTGTAGACTGTTGTTTCTTTTTTCTTTTTTTTTTCTTATTAACTTCCAATCCAGTCCTGGACATCACTGTAGTAATAACTGCCATTATACCAGCCTCAAAGGGATTTGAAGGCCATTTCGTGTGCCAGTGACCATAACAGTTCATTTTTTCTTTCTTTGCTCTGTGTCAAAAGTTAGATCAGTTAAAGCACAGGTTCAGACACAATTTTTATAAGCATTTAATTGCACACTAGCGGTATATTAAACTGTGGGATAAAAGTCTGACATAACATTACAGTTCATCTGCTCTGAAAGCTGTCATTAAATTTTCTAGCATAGCTGCTGTATTCATTTATTAAAATCCATCTAGCAATCACTTCTCAGCTCTCTGCTTGTACAGCAGAGAGAGCTCATTTTCAGCACAGGTAGGAATGTAGCAGACAAAAGAATGTAAAAAAAATGTTATCACCTCTTTGGATGCGGCCAGAAGCTGCTCATTCAAGCACTGAAGAAAGGAGCTTTCCACTGAATAACAAATTGCTGTGTTTAACTGTTTGAATGCTGTTCTGCTACAATTTTTTGTGGTAGTAGATTTTATGCTGTACATAATCTTTTAGAGCAACGAAGAAATGCTGAGTTTTATAACACTTTAAGTATGCATGATACTTAACATGATTCTTTACATTGTTCACTTTTTATTTTGTATTTAAACGTATTTTTTTGTGCATACTTCATATAAAATAATGTATTAAATCCATAAGCAGCCACTATCAGGATAAAGAGGGCATATTTTGCACACTGATTCTCTGTTAGAAGCTGTTATAAGTAAATCCTGTTTTACCACCTTTGGAGATGATGCTCTTACTTCCTTACTAATGCTTTGAATGAGATACTGCTGCTCTGAACAGAGAGACATAAGATGGGTCCTCTGCCAACGAACCATACAGTGAGAGAGCATTATCTATGATGTACCAGTATAAACTGCTGAAAAATGTCTTACGTGTCAGTCTTTTTCTTCTCATCTTCTAAAGCTCTTAAGGTGTGCTGCAGCTTATCAGTCAGGATTTCCAGCTCTTGAGTCAGTTTATATTCCTCTCTGAACTGTTCCCCCAGCAACACAAGGTCACGGGTGGCATCATGGAGGGGGATGTCACTGAGGTACAGGCCTCTTCTGGTCAAGTCATCCAAGTTCATTACACTGTAAAAAATCAACAGTGATACAGTATGTGATATTGTCTAAAATATGTAAGATTTGGGGCTGTATATAAATAAATATTAAATATATGCAAATATACCCTTTAAAACAGCAGTATTTTTAATTTAGGAAATTCACAGTTCCCCTGTACCTGCTATATTGCACCAATGACTCACAATCACTCATAAAAAAAATAAATAAAAATAAAGTACCTTTGAATTAAATAAGATATCAGAATTAACTTGTTAAAGTGCAATCAGGTAAGATAATGCTGACAAAAATTATACATCAACATATACATGTACAATGTACCCAGGAAGTGATCATCAAAATCCTTACAGAAAATATTATAAATTAAACATTTTTGCTGAAACCTCCACATGCATAATTCTAAAAAAAATAGATAAATAAAAACAAACAACAACTTAAGTTAAAATGTGTATTGAATCAGAGAAAAGATTATAAACAGATATTTGCATATGTTTGTCTTCAAGCTGTCCTTGATATAAAATTCTTATGTGTAAGCTTTTATGAAGGGAATATATCACTTCATTCAGGATTTAATTGTACTCCTTCAGGTAGCGCCTTAAAGTACACCTGAACTGAGAGGGTTATGGAGGCTGCCATATTTATTTCCTTTTAAACAATATCAGTTGCCTGCAACCTGCTGATCTTTTTGGCATCACCTGAAACAAGCATGTGGCTAATCTAGTCAGATTTCAGTCAGAAACATCTGATTTGCATGTTTGTTCAGGGTCTAAGAGGCAGAAGATCAAAAGAACAGTCAGGCAACTGGTATCATGGAATATGTTGGCGCTTTATAAATTAATGATAATAATTGTTTAAGAAGAAATAAATATGGCATCTGCCATTTCCCTTTCACTTCAGGTGTACTTTAAAGTATATGGAGACTACCTTAGCCTTGTTCTAACAAATGCTATTTTTCTGTCTGTATCATATATACTACATGTTACGGATCCTCACGGTCCTTCATTGTTGTACACCTGATAAAGGACCGCGAGGGTCTGTAACATGCAATGTATCTGTTCCACAGTACAAATCATCTTTGCAGCCAGTGGAGTGCTGCCTCTTTCTTGCTTGCAGTATAATGGAGTTAAAGAGATATACATTTGCCTTCTTACAACAGAAAGTATCAGCTTTAGGTGAGCCAGAAAGATCCATTTGCATCACTGCTGAATATCCTGGTGTATAGTGAGCCTATAGTTTCCACATTTTACAGAGCCACACCAGTCCAATATGCATGCAGACGGAGTGTTTGCTCCTTATCAGTGCATGGCATGGATTAATATGGCTGTATGGTATAAGGTTTGCACTAGCACTATGGAATACCTAAATAGCTCATGGTGCCCCAGAACCTGTTGTAAGCAACTTCTGCAGTGGGAGTAAAAGGGTTTAATTCTTACAGGATCCTGTAGCCCTCCTGACCTGACCCCCCTTCACTTCCTTCTCTCTCTCCTCCCTTCTCTCTTTCTCTTCTCCTCTCTCTCCCTCCCTCTTCTATCCTTTCGCTCTCTCTCTCTCCCTCTCCTACTCTCTCTCTTCATCTCTCTCTTTCTCCCCTCTTTCTCTCTCTTCTTCTTTTCTCTCTTCCCCTTTCCTTCTCCCCTCTCTCTCTCTCTTTCCTATCCTTTCCCAAGGACACACTGTGGGGCATCTGAAATTGCTGCAGAGCAGTTGAGGGCCACAAGATAGCGTGGCAGCTCTGTTCACTTAGCACTTCAGACTACCCCTCTGGTCCTTCCTAAGTGCTGTATATTTGCCACTTATGTGTATTTACTGTACCTGATCCGTATGTTTACTGTACCATCACCGACCCTGTATGTGCCAAAAACAATTCAGAGTACAACCCCCGTTGGAGAAATAAACGTTTCTGATTTCTGATATGACCATTACCATTCAAAACTCCCCCCCCCCCCCTTCTCCCAGTATGCAGGACAGGAACACAGCCAGGGGAAGACTTGTAAGGCTCAGCAGAGAAGGCAGCTTATAACCAGACACAGCCCTGGTGGTAACATAACCAGCAGTCAGTCAAGCTTGGATATACTACTTCTGACTAACTGCTATGACTTTAAAACTACACTGTTATGACATTACTCATTTGATTACATTACTGTTACAACATATAACATAGTTGGGTGGATACATATGGGCTCGGGTTGAAATATTACACTACAAATATCATTATTTCATATATCTCCAGCTCCATAAATCACTGAAGGTGCACAGTTGGGTAAAAGTGGCACATATACAGCCACTCATGTAAACAGTATACTTCTAGTATGTGTATACTATCCTGAATACATTCCCTAAGGCCTCATGTGTATACACTTTCTGTAGAATGTCCTGAAGCTGAATAAAAATACCAATGGGTACAAATGTCAACATAAAAGGTAAGTGTTGATGATGATTACAATGTAGCTGGAATTCTTTTCTGGTTCTATAAAAACAGCTCTTGAAATGGAACACAAGCCTAAATTATTTTTGTGTGAGTTCCATATCTAGTAGAATGGAAAGGGTAAACACCTCTCTTATTTTTGTTATATGTTTCTTCTGTTGTTTATGAAGAGTTTGAGTAGTTCATGTCCTGGTCATGGGTGTCCTTGAGAGCAGGAGGTAAGAGGAAATCTTCCAAACAGGGATGCAAACATATATAAAATCACTCAGTAGTGTAAAAATGTATAAAAAGTTTTATAGTCATGAATTAATAATAATTCCCCTCGACTTATGAACAACGCATTGATACGAACTCATGCTAATCTGTTTCGATGACGCCGCACAGCCGGGGACTCCATGTGATGTGCTCCCCCGGCCCCATTTCTCTAGCAGCTGTACTTGTCTCACCTGCTCCTGGGGCGTCTGCAATGATCAGCAATGTCCTCCTACCTTCACTGTCCCCCTATTGCTGGCTTCTACTGTGCTGCCTAATGATGCAATCAGGAAAAGCCAACACTAGGGGAACAGTGAAGGTGAGATGACGTCACTCATCTCTGCAGGCGCCCCAGGAGCAAGTAAGACAAGCACTGTTGCTTCCGCTACGCATACTCTACTAAAGGAATGGGGATGGGGAGCACAGGGAGACATAGGAGGCACAGGGGGACATATTATTCACTAGGGGGACATAGAAGGCACAAGGGGGACATAGGAGGCACAAGGTTGACATAGGAGACACAAGGTTGACATAAGAGGCACTGAGGGACATAGGAGATGGAAAAAGAAGGCACAAGGGGATATAGGAGGAACAATGGGGCATAAGAAGCTCAAGGGGGACATAAGAGGCGGAGGGGGACAGAGGAGGCACAAGGAGTACTTACGGAGGTACAAGGGGGGCATAAGGAGAAACAGAGGTGGCCAGAGATGACACAGAGGAAAACACTGGAGACACAGGGAACAGAGATGGCACAGTGTTTTGACTGAAGAACATATTTAAGCTAAGAATGAACCTACAGTCCCTATCTCATTTGTTACCCGGAAACTACCAGTATTTCCGTTCCTGGACATGATTGCTACATAAACGGCATATTTAGGGTCTCTTCAACAGGGAAGTAAACAAAACAGTTTTGAATATAATTATTTTTGATGTTTGTGTGGACAGTTAAAAAAAAAAAAAAAAAAGCATGGCTGCTTACCTTGGAGAGCAAAGAAAGAGAATGCTGTCAGCTTCCGGCAAATAGATCATCTGCCCTTTCAGCCGAAGACAGCTAATTTCATTGACTGTCAATTCATCCTCTGTCTCTGACTTTTCTACATCAAGTAAACCTTCCTTCAATGAAATATTAAATGATTTTAGGTTGGTAATTATGTACACAGTTACCAGGGCCGGCCCGCTCATGAGGCGGGGTGAAACATTTGCCTCAGGCGGCAGATCTGGGGGGGCCGCCCGCCCAGCTGGAGGGGTAGCTGGCAGAAAAGGGGTATTGGGCCTAGCGGTGGGGAGGGGGGTCGGACCCCCCCTCCCTCGCCTGGGTCCCCCGATCTGCGCTGCTCCTCCAGTGTTAAACCAGCGTGCATATCATTCAGAGGCAACGGGCGGGGGAATCACTCACCTCTTCCGCATTCCATCGTGTGCTCCACTGACGTCACTTCCGGCAACGCCGCCCACTGTATTGTAAGTGGACGGCCTTGCAGGAAGTGACGTCAGTGGAACGCACGATGGAACGCGGAAGAGGTGAGTGATTCCCCTGCCCGTTGCCTCTTAATGATATGCACACTGGTTTAACACTGGAGGAGCAGCGCAGATCGTGGGACCCAGGCGAGGGAGGGGGGGTCCGACCCCCCCTCTCCACCACTAGGCCAATACCTCCTTTCTGCCTGCTACCCCTCCAGCTCGGCGCCCCCCCCCCCCCCACCCACGGCTGGGGGGGCGGCGATTTTTTCTAATTTTGCCTCAGGCGGCAAAAAGTCTGGGGCCGGCCCTGACAGTTACACACAGTTCATTCACAAGCCATACCCTGCCTATCAGGAGATCCTGAGCTGATACTGTGTGCAGGGATTCCTGAACCCTGAGGACAGTGCACTGGCAGTATACACTACCGATGGTCAGTGAGATGCTAGTTTACCCAGTGTGCATGCAAACTTTATGCATCTTGGGATTGGTCCAATAAGAACCTACAGGAAGTGCATTTGATTAGCCAAATGTCAAGCTGCATATAAATTACACTGCATGTATGTGCAAACTACTATGCATCTCACTAGCCTCTCTAATACACAGGCATTCAGAGTCAGGGCTAAATGCAAGACAGTAGGGTATATGCTATTTCTATTCAACATGGATTCTTCATGCCTGTTTAAAGTGAATATAGCTTCACTTTACTCCACTGTACCTCAACTTTTCACCTTTGTACATGTTGTAATAAATAAGATGCCTTATGTAAGACATTTATCCCATGCTCTAACTAACAGCTATCCATGACAATTCTTATTCTAAATGGCACACAGAATTCACACTAGTACCTACTGTGAAAGAGCTTATGGTGTAATGTCCCTAAAAAAAAACATAGGCATCAAATCATTAAAGGCTGTTCGATAAAAAAAAAAACAAGTAGGGAAAATACTGCATTCGGTATTTTAGACTTTAAAGAGACTCCGTAACAAAAATTTCATCCGGTTTTCTTCCATCCTACAAGTTCCAAAATCTATTCTAATGTCCTCTGGCTTACTGCAGCACGTTCTACTATCACCATCTCTGTAATACATCAACTTATCTCTCTCCTGTCAGACTTGTCGGCCTGTGTCTGGAAGGCTGCCAAGTTCTTCAGTGTCGTGGTTCTGTGATGCATCTCCCCCCTCTTGGCCCCTCTCTGCACACTGCCTGTGTGTTATTTAGATTAGTGCAGCTTCTCTCTGCTCTATTATCTTTTACAAGCTGGATAAATCCTCCTCTGAGCTGGCTGGGCTTTCACATACTGAGGAATTACATACAGGCACAGCTGTCTGCACTCTGCAGGAAGAAACAGCCTGACACTTCAGTGGAAGATAGCTGCAGGGGGAAAGAAACACACAAGTGATCTCTTGAGATTAAAAAGGAAGGCTGTATACAGCCTGCTTGTGTATGGATGTATTTTCTATGTGTGGACATACTGTACATCAACCTACTTCCTGTTTTGGTGGCCATTTTGTTTGTTTATAAACAAACTTTTTGAAACGGTTTTTAACCACTTTTAATGCGGCGGGGAGCAGCGAAATTGTGACAGAGGGTAATAGGAGATGTCCCCTAACGCACTGGTATGTTTACTTTTGTGCGATTTTAACAATACAGATTCTCTTTAATGTGCTAATTCATCAATATTTTCACAGGTGCGGTACAAGTTCAGTAATTTACCGAAGCCTATTGTAGGTAACAGCAGAAGAGAGTGTGCAGAGACAGCTTTGCAATAGTAAGTACATGTTTTGTTATACTTTTTGTTATACTGCCTCTGCTCTCTTTGAAACTGTCCATTAGCCTTTAACATTTTATTTAATTGCCACAGCTTAGATGAACTTCCAGGAGACAGTACACATGCCCTGCTTAGGTGATTTCCCCACTAGCTCCTCCGCATCTTCAAACAGGAACCTAAGAGGTTAAACTGCCAAAGGGAGACAGGGGAAGCCTCTTTTGTTACTTTATCTCTCTGCTCGCTGCCTGGGGGATAGAAAAGCTAGACCCGCCGGAGAAGCCTGCGGGTCCTATCAAAATGCATCATCGGGACTTGCAGGAGACAGGGGCTGTTTCTATTGGTTTCTGCTCCGGTCAGTCGTAGGTGATCGTCTCTACTTCTGTGAGTTCTGTGAGTCCAGCACTGATTCCGACAGAGGAGAACTGCCAGTAATGGAACTGTGATTTACCGTATGCTGTAATCCTTATGAATTGACATTTACTGACATTTGTTGAGGTATGTACACGAGTCGGTAATTTACCTCACTGCTTGATAATTTCAGCTTTTCATGTGGTAACAGCCTTGATAAATTGACATTTTCCTAAGTGCTGTAAAATCAGCTGTTTTCAGCATTACGGAATGTGGTAATGCTTGATGCTTTGAAGCCATAGTGTGCGTTGAAGCCATAGATGCTTTGAAGCCATATGCATGGAAGCTGAGTATTTTACTGGAATAACCGGCTTCCACTATTTTTTTTACAATATTCACTTATAAATGATTTAACCAGCATTTGCCCATTGTAAAATCGTTCCTCTCCCAGATTTACATTCTGAACTTATCACATCATCTTTAGTTCTACCAGATGATCTGTATGGAAGGTTCGTTATTGAGAGTTCTGCACAGAGGGAGGTATTGCTTGCTTGGCAGTTGGAAAAAAACATTATTTCCCACAATGCAACGAGGTTCACAGACAGCAAACTGTCAAGACCCTGGTCCTGACATCACACTGTGGGAGGGGTTTCACCACAATATAAGCCACACAGGCCCCCTGATGATCTATTAGAGAAAAGGTAAATATTTCTGGTGGGAAAGGGGGTATCAGCCTCTGAGTGGAATGAAGTTCAATCCTTGGTAACGCTGTTTGTAATATCTACACTTCAGTCTGCATTATTTTCATAGGTTTTTTTTAATAATTGTATATTTAAAATTGTATTTGACGCTTTGTGGTATAAGAAGCCCAGAATGCTCACACACACCAGGAATGCAATGAAACCCAAACAACCTATCAGTTCTTTGACAGACTGCTTTTCTAAGGACAAAACCTCCCGTGTTGCGTGTGACATGTAATGTAAGATCCGCAGGCCAAGTTATTTAAATGACTAAATTGAGTTTACATATTTTCCTTGATATTAAAGGAAAGCCAACAATGAAGCCCTCGGCCATCACAATAAAAGGAAGGGACACTTCATTAGGCCGTCTTGGCACTCTGCAGAGTATAAACATTCCTCTGCAGCCTTTACTTGGCATAACAGGTTGCTATGATCCTATGTATTAAAAATAAAATCTCACTGTATATTTTAAAATTGCATTTTCCATTTATTTTCTGCTTGAGGCTTGCACTGTAGATAAACATAGCCTTAATAGGAAATATACTGAAAATATAGTGGAACCCAATTCAGACGGACTGTGTTTGACTTTCATATATGTAAGGATTGCTGAATGCTGCACTCTGGATATGAGAAACACTACACTGCCATTCACACAGGCCTTGGCATGTTCCCACAATAATATCTGTTGTACATACTGCATTATACAGTACGTTTATGCTTCTTACTTATTGAGGCCATAGTAAATCCAAAGAAACATTGGGTAGCTTCAAAAGGACACTATTCTCTGTTCTAGGAAGTGTTTTGCCTTTCACATAGCATTATGTCTCCAGTGCTAATAAGGTTGATGAGATGGCAAGTCAGAAATACATTGAGATGCATTGGGGCCATAGGCCAGGTAGTAGATGTGGGCCACCCTTGTGCTCCTTTTGGTAAGCTGAGGTGAAGAGAGGTCAAAGATAGTGGCAGGTGGGCCCCTTGACACCCACTAGGCCCCAAGCACCTGCCTAGGTTGCCTGGTGGACAATCCTGCTCTGTGGCAAGTCATTTGATAAGTACAGGTAATCCACCTATACGTGATCAGTCCCTCAGCTGGGACTGCTGCATTCCTGCCGAGCTGGGCATGCTCAGAAGAGTATGACTGGCCGTGACTGGAGGTGACCACGGGACAATGGAGCAGCTGGGGAGGACAGCAAGGGAGCCACATGTGGCTGGGGGAAGCTCCAGGTAAGTATAAACACTGCATCATGTACCATCTCATTTACACTTTAATGTTTGTTGCTAGATTGGTAAGACCAGCACATGTATACTTTAAGCTATGTACACTTACATGGTTATCGTGTATACAGTAGCCCCTGAGTGCATCCCTGCAAGTGATCTGCCAGGTGGAGCAACGTAAGATTCTCGCCCTTATTTTACACCCTCCCCCCCCCCCAGTTGCATCACGCATGCAAAGCTCCATCGTCCCTCTGCCCCCCGCATAGCAACAGAACGCGTCATCAGCTGTCTTTGCATCTGTACAGCCTGGCCCAGCGATGCTGCCCAAGAACGGGGATTGGGTCCCAATCCCTGACTGGCGACATTTGTCATAGGTGTGTGCGCACCTTTGCATTATACACATAAATAGAACCTGCTAAATAAAATGTTTGTTTGTGTCTAATCATCCGCTTATGTGTCAGAACTGTGGGTCAGAGGGAGGGCAGAAGCCTTGGAGGTCAACATTCTTCCTTTATACTGAAGAGGTTGGAAGGTATGGTGTGTTTATCTCTAGCTCTGATGAGGGAAAGATACAAACAAGGTTACACACACTTTGTCCTTCCTGTCAGCTTGCTATGACAGTTTCAACAAAATAAAGTTTACATCTGCTGCAGCCTTGCCGCCCTAAATGCCAGATCTCCCAGGGCTCTTTTTATACTCTTTATCAGCTAAAGGCTTATCTCTTTTACTGTGTGTCTTCCTGTAGCTTTATTAAAAATCAATTACCTTACTCCGCAGGACAAACACAGTGTTGATGTGAGACAGAATTCCATGAAAGCTAATGTCAATATGAGGTCGCACCAAAGTGAACACTGACAGGAGGTTACAATTCCCAGGCTGGAGCTGTAAAAATATGGACAAAGGAAAATCAGATTAAATGCTTATATTATGATGGTATATCTCTCTACAGAAACCTTAAAAGTACTTGTGCTCCTTGAAAGCGCCTTAAAAATGGGCACTCCCGCTGTTTCAAGCTTTTGAGTATACTTATGGTATAGAGCGTTGGTATAAATGTAACTAATAATCCAAATATCGAATTCTGTATATATGTACCATGATGTTTTGTTATACTTTTCTTCAAATAAATAACTTATATTATATTTATATATATATCATATATATATATGAACCACTTTTGACTGCGCACAATTGTAAAAAAGATTTTACTAAATAAGTCAAACGTTGTAGGTGTATTCACTCCAAGCAACTGATCAGACATCCCTGTCCACCGCTTTCACTACAGGAAATTGGAGTTGTTGCACCACATATAACATTATGGGCTTGATTCACTAAACGTGATAACTGCTATCACAGCATTGGCCACTGGCGTAACAATAGGGGAAGCAGCCCCTGCCCCCGCGGGGGGGGGCCCGTGGCCCCCCTGGGGCCCGCTCATGGTCGTTTTGGGGGGACTGGAGGGGTCACAGCATGAGGGGAGAGCTTGGTAGCACATCGGTGGGGAGGGGGGACCGGTCCCCCCCCCTCACCTTGGGCTCTCCCCTCTGCATCTATCTAAGTGGCAGCAGCAGCGGCAGCTATAATTACCTCCATTCACCACGGAGGTTGCTGATCTGCAAGGGCTTCACATTACTTACTGTTAAAATGTAATGTGAAGCCCTTGCAGATCGGCGACCTCCGGTGGTGAATGGAGGTAATTATAGCTGCTGCTGCTGCCGCTGCTGCTAATACTTACATAGATGCAGGAGGGGAGCGCAGAGGGGAGAGCATGAGGTGAGGGAGGGGGATCGTCTCCCCTCCCCACCGACGTGCTACCAAGCTCTCCCCTCATGCTGCGACCCCTCCAGCCTCCCTAAAACGGCCATAAGCGGGCCCCAGGGTGTGGGGTGCTCAAATTCTTGCAGGGGGGCCCGGGGACTTCTAGTTACGCCCCTGGCATTGGCAGTCGAATTACGTCTTACCCTACAGTCCCGGCCTGGGGGGGATAGTGATTAACACCGCCATGATTTTTGCAGAAAAAACGTGAGCCATGTTTCGGCTTCATCCTGAGCCAAAATTTCCCAACGCCTTAATTACATGTAAACTTCTTTAACCCTTTACCAGTCCACTACCTGCAGTTATATACCTGAAAGCACAACTGCCATTCTCCTAAAATGCCAGCTCTTGCTTTCTTCCTGCCATAGCCCTAGCTTGCTGGACAAAACCTTTTTTTTATTTCGCATGTTTGGATAAAATTGTAAACTGGCAGCATATTCTGAAGCAACGGATTCTGAAGAAGAAGAATACTAGTACAATATCGTTCTTCCAATGCAAGGATGAGCCCCAGTATTCTGTTCTCATAGAAATGGAAATCACATATTTTAAACTGAGTAATGACTGGACTAGAATTCCACATTCTTGTCATCATAAAAGGCCGGATGAGTCACAGAGTGACCTAAGAGAGGGCTGTTTAATGTAACTGCAGCATATCTGTCAGGCAGACATACAGAGCTCAAGGATTACCTTTGCCGGCTTGAAAATACTAATTACAAATAAACGTTTATGAATCACCAGGAGGTAATAGAAGTCTGACCACAAGGAAAGATTACTTTTAATAGTCTGTTAAATGCCCACAGCTGATAAACTGAAAAGGGGCATCAGTGACCAATAACCAGAACCACAGGATTTGTATGTATAAGTAGAGTGAATTTTGTTATTATTATTATGCATTTATGCAGCACTGACTCATTTAACGCTTCACTTTACAGAGCACACTACTAGTTGTCACAAACCAATGTCCAGTCACCACAAGGTAGGGCCAATTTTGAGGACTCAATTAACTTACCGTTTACTTTTTGGAGGCGGAAACTGGGGCACCCAAAAGAAACCCACACAAGCACAGGACGACACGTTAACTTTGTGCAGGTAATGACAAGTATTTACAACTTTTCATTCTGCTCTAGTAGGCTGTGCTCTAGTAGGCTTCATCACTGCCTTATGTGATTTGAGTTTTATTGCACAAATTCAAGAATCACTTGCCAAAAGATGATGACGTTAGATTAGCATTGCAAGAAAAAAGTAATTTATGGACATCCTTAGAGATATATATTTGGTCATAGGCGTAGCAATAGGGGTTGCAGAGGTTGTGACTGCACCGGGGCCTTTGGGCCAGAGGGCTTCCCCCCCCCCCCCACACACACCCACAGTATTAGCTCTCTATTGGTCCTGTGCTTATAAATATCACTTCTACAGATACTTTGAATAGTGGTAATCATTCAAAAAATGTTCCCCGTCCCCTTCTTGCACCTCTGACACTGTAGTTGCCATTAGCAGGTTTTGGTGCACCGTATCAATTGTCATATATAGAGTGCTTGGGGGGGCCCGATGTAAAACTTGTATTGGGGTCCACAACTCCTCAGCTACGCCACTGGTAATAAAACCACTGGAAACAATAGTGCTTAAAAATGGTAGCATGTCACTGTTTACTGTCTCATACTAAAAGAGCTGGAATTTACAAACTATATATAGGATGATACAAGAAAAATGCTTAGTACATATTGTGGTCCTTAACGGTCCTTATTCTCCAGGTAGCCTTGGAAAATAATTGTAATGGGCATTTCTCCAATAATAAACTAGGTCTTGGTGCAAGCTATTACAGCTAGCCAAATGGTGAGGAAAACTTACAGACTATATGTGGCGTCACACACAGAGATATGTAGCAGCAATAAACTTCTTGCATATGCATAACACTGCTGTTACTAACGTTGTTTAGTGACATTGCTACTTACTAACATATATGTTCTAAAAAAAACAAGTACCGTATTTCGCGCCGTATAAGACGCTCCGGAATATAAGACGCTCCGGAATATAAGACGCACCCAGGTTTAGAGGGCAAAATCCAGGGAAAAAAAGATATAAACTAAACCTGGTGCGTCCATATTTCAGGAGCGTCTTGTACATGAATTCCCACAAATGGTGTCCTCCTGTGTCCTGCTGTCTGCCCCCAGTGTCCTGCCCCATGTGCCTGCTGCCTGCCCCCATGTGCCTGCTGCCTGCCCCCATGTGCCTGCCCCCATGTGCCTGCTGTCTGCCCCCATGTGCCTGCTGTCTGCCCCCATGTGCCTGCTGTCTGCCCCCAGGTGTCTGCCCCCCATGTGTCTGCCACCAGGTTTCTGTCCCCCATGTGTCTGCCCCCAGGTTTCTGTCCCCCATGTGTCTGCCCCCAGCTGTCTGACCCCATGTGTCTGCCCCCAGGTTTCTGTCCCCATGTGTCTGCCCCCAGGTTTCTGTCCCCATGTGTCTGCCCCCAGGTGTCTGCCCCCAGGTTTCTGTCCCCATGTGTCTGCCCCCATGTGTCTGCCCCCAGGTTTCTGTCCCCAGCTGTCTGCCCCCATGTGTCTGGCCCCCATGTGTCTGCCCCCAGGTTTCTGGCCCCCATGTGTCTGCCCCCATGTTTCTGTCCCCCATGTGTCTGCCCCCAGGTGTCTGCCCCCAGGTTTCTGGCCCCCATGTGTCTGCCCCCAGGTTTCTGGCCCTCATGTGTGTCTGCCCCCCGTGTTTCTGCCCCCGTGTGTGATCGCCGGGTCCCCCCTGCTTGCCCCTCTCCTCGTGTCCTGTCTGTGTGTTCTCGCCGGGTCCCTCTCTAATTGAGAAGCGGCAGCTGCTTACCTCCTCCATCTTGCCCGCGGCGATTGAAGATATCCGGCTTCTGTCGGGCGGCTTCCTCTAGTGCCGGGCTTGCAATGACGCGTCATCGATGACGCGTCATTACAAGCCGGCACTAGAGGAAGCCGCCCACAGGAGCCGGATGTCTTCAATCGCCGCGGGCAAGATGGAGGAGGTAAGCAGCTGCCGCTTCTCAATTAGGGGGGCCCGAGCGCACACGTTGGGGACACGAGGAGGGTGGCAAGCAAGGAGGGGGAGGAGAGGCCACAGCAGGACGCACAGGCAGGGAATCCCCGACGGCGGGTCGCGGTTCGTATCGGCGGGTGTTCGTAAGTCGGGGATTCCCTGCCTTTGCCGTATAAGACGCAGGGACTTTTTCTCCCCATTTTTTGGGGAGAAAAAGTGCGTCTTATACGGCGAAAAGTACGGTAAATAGTGTTGACTAAACTAAAAACTGAGGACTTTACTCTCTTTCCAGTGTGACCTTTACCACATGGTTGTTTTTGCCAGTCCAGCCATCACATTTGTTCCCTCAGTCAATCCCCATCACTCTGTTCCCCCGACCTAACTGGTCCCTCTGTTACAGTTCTCCTTGTCACAAACACAGCATTAAAGTGAACCATAGACGAAGCACCCTCATGTATTTTACCATATATATCAGTGGGAACATTAGAGAAAACACCTACCCTGCTCTCTGTTTCATTTTGCACTGCACAGCTTGCTTCTAATCAGCCCTGATAAAATCCTCGACTGAGCATTCAGTCTGGCTTTGCTATAATGATCAGCTATAATGATTCCTGAGCAGAGCCACAAGGGGGCAGGCTTGGTCTTTAAAAGACACCAGAAAACACAGACTCAGCTATGATGATTCCTGAGCAAAGCCAGACTGAATACTCAGTCGGGGATTTTATCAGGGCTGGTAATAAGCTGTGCAGTGAAGAATGAAACAGAGAGCAGGGTAGGTGTTTTCTCTAATGTTCCCACTGATATGTATGGTAAAATACATGAGGGTGCTTTGTCTCTGGTTCACTTTAACTGTGGATATGATGCATATTTATATGACTAGTGTATATAGAGTATAGAACTCTTATGCCAAGCTTCTTAAAATGGACCTGAACTCATGCACAGGACACAAAGAAAACACAGATTAATCCACTATGTTTGAGTGAAGAGCCTGTCTAATTCCCCCTCAGCTGTAAGTAATCACAATTGCAATTTGATCTCTCAGCTAGGTTAGCACAGACATTCAGCAGTCACATCAGCCTCAGCTAATTTGTAAACACGGGATGTTAACCTTTTGTCTTGCTTTCATGAATGCAGGAAGTAGTCAAACTGCAGATTTATTACAGGAGTTCTGTAAGCTGCAACAAAGAAATGTTTTTCTGTAAAGGTTATTATGCTGTTGCCTATCTTTTAGAGCAGACAGCAAGTTCTGAGTACAGGCCCACTTTAAAGGCGTATGCTCATTGCTGTTCAAAATCTACAGTAGATATACCATCTGATATACGCCTAGTTACCTGTGGCAGGACCCTGTAGATGGCATTTCCACACTGTGTAACAACCAAGTCTCTGTCAAACATTATATGGAAGGGGAAGGCCTTGCAGAATGTATAGGGACTAATACGGGATTCCTGGGTCCCATTTTCTTCAAATCTGTCCAGATCCTCATAGAAATCTTCCTCCTTGGAGTCCTTCTCTTCTATCAGGAACTGGGTGTGGTCACATTCTTCATTCCTTTGTTGAATAACCTTGACAACATAAACACAACAGCATATGTTATCTATTTGTTATGGTGCTATAAGTAGAGACGGCAAAGGAGATGCAAATAATTCCAACTTCAATGTTCTCCCCAGAATTTTTTTTCCAGCTGGGTGGCATGAAAAAGTAGCCGGGTGGGGCATGATGGGGGAATGCAGGGTCGGCGCAAATCTGCTAACAGCATAGGAGGAAGAGGAGGCAGCAAGCAGATGACAGCCGGGTGCACACCAAAATCAGCTGGGTGGACCACCCGGCTAAAAGAGCTTGGGGAGAACACTGCAGCTTGTATGCAAATTTCATGCAAACTGCATGCAGCTTTGAAATGGACCAGTCAAAAACAACAGAAATTGAATTAGTCGCAATTCTAAGCTATATATAAGTTTGCATGCGACCGGAAGTATTTGCATTTCCTTGACCATCTCAAGTTAGAAGCATAGAGAGTGGTGTCACATTCCATCCTTACTATAGCCTGTACAGAACTTGTATAATCATTTAACCCTCCTGGCGGTAAGCCCGAGCTCAGCTCGCGCTATGCCGCGCAGGAGGATTTTTCAGGCCCTTCTGGGCCGATTTGCACAATTCTTTTTTTTATTACACGCAGCTAGCCACTCCGCGCCGATTCGCCGCTACCCGCTGCGCAATGCCGCCCCTCCTCCCCAGACCCCCATGCGTAGCCTTGCCAATCAGTGCCAGGCAGCGCTGAGGGGTGGATCGGGACTCCCTTTGACGTCACGACGTCGGTGACGTCATCCCACCTCGTCGCCATGGCGACGGAGGAAGCCCTAATAGAAATCCCGTTCAGAACGGGATTTCCGGACGGGCTTGATCGCCAGAGGCGATCGAAGAGGGTGGGTCATGTAGCTGGCGCTAGACTGATTTAAAAAGAAAATTAAAAATTTTAAAATAGTGCTGCGCTACTCCCTGGCGGTTTTAACCTAAAGTGGAGAGGTGGGAAAAGTGACATACTTACCTCAGTAGTTGGAAGCCTCTGGATGATCCTGATAGAGCTCACCATTGCAGTGCAGAGTTCATCGTCTGGCTCCACTGCCAGAGGATTCCCAGTAGTACAAAGCCACTTGTGCACAGCTTTTTTTCTCCATGCACAAGTGCTTTTTTCCACCGGGCATGCATCAACTTGCAGAAGCCTAGTCTAGATGCACTTATATATTCTGTTCGCTTTCCTCCAATAGGTATAGAGGGACCCTGCACTGGAAATATGGGCTGTAGGAGGATCTGCAAATATCTTTCTTTTATAAGTCACTTTAGGTTTCAAGCAGGCTGCGGAGTTCCATATTTTTCTCATTATAAAAAAGTGCTTTTAAACTCACTTGGCCAGCAACGCTTAATCATCTGTGATCTGCAGGGCTGTGGAGTTGGAGTCAAGGAGTCGGAGCAAATTTTGGGTACCTGGAGTCGGAGTCGGGAAAAAATGCACCAACTCCCCAGCCCATACATTTAAACTGTAATTAAAAGAAGAAATATGATAACATTTTCTATTCCTCAGATAATAGTCATCAAAATAACTTATATATACAGTAATAGCACTGCTTAGTCCACAAAAATGAAATAAGCCAATCAAAAACAAGTTACTTGTTCTGCAAGGAGAGGTGGCAGCACTTCCCAAGACAGGCTGCATATGAATGACTAGCAGCATAGATGTGCAGTGCCTAATTAAAGGCAATCAGTGATGCTCATCCGAGCTAGGATATCCGAGATACTCGGATATCCTAGCTCTTTTTTCACTATTCGAGCTCGAATACCGAGCTCGAATAGTATTAGCTATCCGGGCTGTGCTATCCGAGCGCACTCGGATAGCAATCAGCTATCCGGAGATATCCTAGCTATCCGAGCTCGGATAGCGTCATCCGCTCGGATAGCGTCACGTCAGACGTCACCTCGAGTCCTCACAAGCGAATCAGAGGGCTCCCAGCCCTCTGACTGTAGCCAATCACAGAGGGGGAGCCTGGCCAAGCCCCCTTCTATAAATAGCAGGCGCCATGTTGCCTCACTCGTCCTGCTTGTGACTTACTGACTGACTGTACTGAGAGACTGCTCCAGTGCTTTTTGTCTGTGCAAGTAGTGCATTTATTGTTCAATACACCAAGCGTTTTTACACTCCAACACTTGATATGCACCTGTATTGCTTTGTATTGTAGATAGATTGTATTTTAGGCAGTTTAGTTTGTGTGATTAGGGACTAGGGAGGGAGACTGTCACTGGTAGAGATGTAGCGAACGGTTCGCCAGCGAACGGTTCCAGACGAACTTTGGTGGTTCGCGTTCGCAGAGAACCGGGAACTCAAAGTTCGGTTCGCCCATAGACTTTAATGGCCGCCGACTTTAATGGTTAATAGCAAAGTCCCCTTACATAGTAGAAACACCAAAATTGTTGGGAATGTTAAGTGGAATAGTGGGAACAAGAGGAACATTTTTTTTTTCAAAAAGACCTTATACTTTTTGAGAAAATCAATTTTAACCACTTCCCGACCGCCTAACGCACAGAGGCGGCCGGGAAGTGGACGCCGCAAGGACCGCCGTATAGACAAATGGCGGCGGTCCTTGTAGGGGCATGGGCGGAGCGTTCGCGTCATCCGTGACGCGATCCTCCGCCTCCGCCTGGCGCCGCTCACCCGCCGCAACATCCCGCCGGCCATACGGAAGCGCCGGCGGGATGTTAACCCGACGATCGCCGCATACAAAGTGTATAATACACTTTGTAATGTTTACAAAGTGTATTATACAGGCTGCCTCCTGCCCTGGTGGTCCCAATGTCCGAGGGTCCACCAGGGCAGGCTGCAGCCACCCTAGTCTGCACCAAGCACACTGATTTCCCCCCCCCCTGCCCCAGATCGCCCACAGCACCCATCAGACCCCCCCCCTGCCCACCCCCCAGACCCCTGTTTGCACCCAATCACCCCCCCAATCACCCATCAATCACTCCCTGTCACTATCTGTCAACGCTATTTTTTTTATCCCCCCCCTGCCCCCCGCTCCCTCCTGATCACCCCCCACCCCTCAGATTTTTCCCAGACCCCCCCCCCCCCGATCCCCCCCCATGTACTGTATGCATCTATCCCCCCTGATCACCTGTCAATCACCTGTCCATCACCTGTCAATCACCCGTCAATCACCCCCTGTCACTGCCACCCATCAATCAGCCCCTAACCTGCCCCTTGCGGGCAATCTGATCACCCCCCGACACCAATAGATCGCCCGCAGATCCGACATCAGATCACCTCCCAAATCCATTGTTTACATCTATTCTCTCCTCTAAACACCCACTAATTACCCATCAATCACCCATCAATCACCCCCTATCACCACCTGTCACTTTTACCTATCAGATCAGACCCTAATCTGCCCCTTGCGGGCACCCAATCACCCGCCCACATGCTCAGATTGCCCTCTGACCCCCCCTTATCAATTCACCAGTGCATTAATTACATCTGTTCTTCCCTGTAATAACCCACTGATCACCTGTCAATCACCTGCCAATCACCTATCACCCATCAATCACCCCCTGTCACTGCCACCCAACAATCAGCCCCTAACCTGCCCCTTGCGGGCAATCTGATCACCCACCCACACCATTAGATCGCCCGCAAACCCGCCGTCAGATTACCTCCCAAATGTATTGTTTACATCTGTTATCTTCTCTAAACACCCACTAATTACCCATCAATCACCCATCAATCACCCCCTATCACCAACCGTCACTGTTACCTATCAGATCAGACCTTAATCTGCCCCTTGCGGGCACCCAATCACCCGCCCACACGCTCAGATTGCCCTCAGACCCCCCCCCTTACAAATTCGCCAGTGCATTAATTACATCTGGCCTTCCCTGTAATAACCCACTGATCACCTGTCAATCACCTGCCAATCACCTATCACCCATCAATCACCCCCTGTCACTGCCACCCAACAATCAGCCCCTAACCTGCCCCTTGCGGGCAAACTGATCACCCACCCACACCAATAGATCGCCCGCAGATCCGACATCAGATCACCACCCAAGCGCAGTGTTTCCATCTATTCTCTCCTCTAAACACCCACTAATTACCCATCAATCACCCATCAATCACCCCCTATCACCACCTGTCACTGTTACCCATCAGATCAGACCCTAATCTGCCCCTTGCGGGCACCCAATCGCCCGCCTACACGCTCAGATTGCCCTCAGACCCCCCCTTATCAATTCGCCAGTGCAATATTTACATCTGTTCTCCCCTGTAATAACCCACTGATTACCTGTCAATCACCTATCAATCACCCATCAATCACCCCCTGTCACTGCCACCCATCAATCACCCCCTGTCACTTCCGCCCATCAATCACCCGCTGTCACTGCCAACCATCAATCAGCCCCTAACCTGCCCCTTGCGGGCAATCTGATCACCCACCCACACCAATAGATCGCCCGCAGATCCGACGTCCGATCACCTCCCAAGTGCAGTGTTTACATCTGTTCTCTACCCTAAACACTCACTAATTACCCATCAATCACCCCCTGTCACTGCTACCTATCAGATTAGACCCCTATCTGCCCCTAGGGCACTCAATCACCCGCCCACACCCTCAGAATGCCCCCAGACCCCAGCCCTGATCACCTCGCCAGTGCATTGCTTGCATCTATTCCCCCCTCTAATCACACCTTGAGACACCCATCAATTACCCCCTGTCACCCCCTAGCACACCTACCCATCAGATCAGGCCCCAATTTGCCCCGTGTGGGCTCCTGATCACTCGGCCAAACCCTCAGATCCCCCTCAGACCCCCTTCCGATCACCTCCCCAGTGCATTGATTGCATCTATTTTCCCCTCTAACCACCCCCTGAGACATCCATCAATCACCTCCTGTCACCCCCCTAGCACTCCTATCCATCAGATCAGGCCCAATACAACCTGTCATCTAAAAGGCCACCCTGCTTATGACCGGTTCCACAAAATTTGCCCCCTCATAGACCACCTGTCATCAAAATTTGCAGATGCTTATACCCCTGAACAGTCATTTTGAGACATTTGGTTTCCAGACTACTCACGGTTTTGGGCCTGTAAAATGCCAGGGCGGTATAGGAACCCCACAAGTGACCCCATTTTAGAAAAAAAGACACCCCAAGGTATTCTGTTAGGTGTATGACGAGTTCATAGAAGATTTTATTTTTTGTCAAAAGTTAGCGGAAATTGATTTTTATTGGGTTTTTTTCACAAAGTGTCATTTTTCACTAACTTGTGACAAAAAATAAAATCTTCTATGAACTCGCCATACACCTAACGGAATACCTTGGGGTGTCTTCTTTCTAAAATGGGGTCACTTGTGGGGTTCCTATACTGCCCTTGCATTTTAGGGGCCCTAAACCGCGAGGAGTAGTCTAGAAAACAAATGCCTCAAAATGACCTGTGAATAGGACGTTGGGCCCCTTAGCGCACCTAGGCTGCAAAAAAGTGTCACACATGTGGTACCACCGTACTCAGGAAAAGTAGTATAATGTGTTTTGGGGTGTATTTTTACACATACCCATGCTGGGTGGGAGAAATTTCTATGTAAATGGACAATTGTGTGTAAAAAAATCAAACAATTGTCATTTACAGAGATATTTCTCCCACTTAGCATGGGTATGTGTAAAAATACACCCCAAAACGCATTATACTACTTCTCCTGAGTACGGCGGTACCACATGTGTGGCACTTTTTTTTACACCCTAAGTACGCTAAGGGGCCCAAAGTCCAATGAGTACCTTTAGGATTTCGCAGGTCATTTTGCGACATTTGGTTTCAAGACTACTCCTCACGGTTTAGGGCCCCTAAAATGCCAGGGCAGTATAGGAACCCCACAAATGACCCCATTCTAGAAAGAAGACACCCAAAGGTATTCCGTACGGAGTATGGTGAGTTCATAGAAGATTTTATTTTTTGTCACAAGTTAGCGGAAAATGACACTTTGTGAAAAAAAACAATTAAAATCAATTTCCGCTAACTTGTGACAAAAAAATAAAAACTTCTATGAACTCACCATACTCCTAACGGAATACCTTGGGGTGTCTTCTTTCTAAAATGGGGTCATTAGTGGGGTTCCTATACTGCCCTGGCATTTTAGGGGCCCTAAACCGTGAGGAGTAGTCTTGAAACAAAAATGACCTGTGAAATCCTAAAGGTACTCATTGGACTTTGGACCCCTTAGTGCAGTTAGGGTGCAAAAAAGTGCCACACATGTGGTATCGCCGTACTCGGGAGAAGTAGTATAATGTGTTTTGGGGTGTATTTTTACACATACCCATGCTGGGTGGGAGAAATACTTCTGTAAATGACAATCTTTTGATTTTTTTACACACAATTGTCCATTTACAGAGGTATTTCTCCCCCCCAGCATGGGTATGTGTAAAAATACACCCCAAAACACATTGTACTACTTCTCCCGAGTATGGCGATACCACATGTGTGGCACTTTTTTGCACCCTAACTGCGCTAAAGGGCCCAAAGTCCAATGAGTACCTTTAGGATTTCACAGGTCATTTTGAGAAATTTCGTGTCAAGACTACTCCTCACGGTTTAGGGCCCCTAAAATGCCAGGGCAGTATAGGAACCCCACAAATGACCACATTTTAGAAAGAAGACACCCCAAGGTATTCCGTTAGTAGTATGGCGAGTTCATAGAAGATTTTATTTTTTGTCACAAGTTAGCAGAAATTGATTTTAATTGTGTTTTTTCACAAAATGTCATTTTCTGCTAACTTTTGACAAAAAATAAAATCTTCTATGAACTCGCCATACTCCTAACGGAATACCTTGGGGTGTCTTCTTTCTAAAATGGGGTCATTTGTGGGGTTCCTATACTGCCCTGGCATTTTAGGGGCCCTAAACCGTGAGGAGTAGTCTTGAAACGAAATTTCTCAAAATGACCTGTGAAATCCTAAAGGTACTCATTGGACTTTTGGCCCTTTAGCGCAGTTAGGGTGCAAAAAAGTGCCACACGTGTGGTATCGCCGTACTCAGGAGAAGTAGTATAATGTGTTTTGTGGTGTATTTTTACACATACCCATGCTGAGTGGGAGAAAGATCTCTGTAAATGGACAATTGTGTGTAAAAAAAATTAACAAATTGTCATTTACAGAGATATTTCTCCCACCCAGCATGGGTATGTGTAAAAATACACCCCAAAACACATTATACTACTTCTCCTGAGTACGGCAATACCACATGTGTGGCACTTTTTTGCAGCCTAACTGCGCTAAGGGGTCCAAAGTCCAATGAGCACCTTTAGGCTTTACAGGGGTGCTTACAATTTAGCACCCCCTAAAATGTCAGGACAGTGAACACACCCCACAAATGACCCCATTTTGGAAAGTAGACCCTTCAAGGTATTCAGAGAGGGGCATGGTGAGTCCGTGGCAGATTTCATTTTTTTTTTTTGTCGCAAGTTAGAAGAAATGAAAACTTTTTTTTTTTTTTTTCTCACAAAGTGTCATTTTCCGCTTACTTGTCACAAAAAATAATATCTTCTATGAACTCACTATGCCTCTCAGTGAATACTTTGGGATGTCTTCTTTCCAAAATGGGGTAATTTGGGGGGTATTTATACTATCCTGGAATTCTAGCCCCTCGTGAAACATGACAGGGGGTCAGAAAAGTCATAGATGCTTGAAAATGAGAAAATTCACTTTTTGCACCATAGTTTGTAAACGCTATAACTTTTACCCAAACCAATAAATATACACTGAATGGGGTTTTTTTTTATCAAAAACATGTTTGTCCACATTTTTCGCGCTGCATGTATACAGAAATTTTACTTTATTTGAAAAATGTCAGCACAGAAAGTTAAAAAAATCATTTTTTTGCCAAAATTCATGTCTTTTTTGATGAATATAATAAAAAGTAAAAATCGCAGGAGCAATCAAATAGCACCAAAAGAAAGCTTTATTAGTGACAAGAAAAGGAGCCAAAATTCATTTAGGTGGTAGGTTGTATGAGCGAGCAATAAACCGTGAAAGCTGCAGTGGTCTGAATGGAAAAAAAGTGGCCGGTCCTTAAGGGGTAGAAAGCCCTAGGTCCTCAAGTGGTTAATGTTTCAAAGTAAAATGAGCCGATTTATAAAAAAAGAATCGATTCATTAAAAAGAACCGGATGATTCAAGAACCGTTAGTATAGCAGAGAATGCGTCCTGAGCAGGACGTGAAGCTGCCGGCTCGCTGCTGTCTCTCCCCACCTGCCTGCACCTGTCACCCTCACCTAGCCTGGCACCCAGCGCACCCATGGGTGCCAGGCTAGGTGAGAGTGACAGGTGAGGAGGTGGGGAGAGACAGCAGGAGCCGGCAGCTATGCGTCCAAAAGGACGCATTCTCTGCTATGTGGGAGGCATCGGAGATCTTCAATCAACTTAATTGAAGATCGCAACATAAGAGGATACAGTTCATTGGATCATTTATCGTGGATATTGGCGTAGGAAAACTTTTTTAAAGGTACAGGTAAGTATTTATGGTTAATTTAGAATAATAAAATACTTTTCTCGTGGTTGTGTTTTTATGTCATTTAACCCTTTGTGGAAATGGGTAAGGGGTACTTTGTACCCCTGTACTCATTTCTCCTGGGAGGGGGGTGGGCATCTGGGGTCCCCTTTTTAAAGGGGACTCCCAGATACCACCATGAACCCCCCCCCAGGGAGCCGTCGCCCCCACCTCCTCCTGGGGCACCGGAGGTAAGGAAGAGCCCCTTGTCCATGGATTGGACAAGGGCTCCGGGGGGGGGAGGGGGAAGGCTTGGCCGCCCCTCCCCCCCGGAGCCCCCCATACCATGGACCATGCGGGCTGGTATAGCTCAGGGTGCGAAGCCCCAGTCGGCCAGGGCTCCGCATTCTGGCTATCCCAGCCTGCATGAGGGACAAGGGGTTACAGAGGCGCGGGGGGGGGACCCCACGCCATTTTTTTTTTAGATTTCCCACACACAGCAAATAAAAAAATAAAAACATTTTTTAAAGGACTTCCGAGGCCACAAATGTGAAAAAAAGTTAAATACCTTTTCATAATCCATATCCATTGAGGATGCCATCTGCACCCTCCCGTTAATTCCGCCATGGCTCCAGCACTAATAATGGCCCTGGTCGAGTCCCGACCCCTCTGAACGGGTCGGGTTCTCAACTCATTCCCCCTCAATATGGCCGCCACTGATTGCCGCGGCTGCGCAGTCCGCATAGACGCGATTGCGGCTGCACAGCTCTAGCACTTCCTCCCGATGCGTCCGGTGTATGCACGCATATTGATGACGCGGCGGGAGGAGGGCCTGGAGCTGCGCAGCCGCAATTGCGCCTATGCAGACTGCACAGCAGTGGCAATCTGTGGCGGCCATATTGAGGAGGGAATGAGAACCCGACCCATTTGGAGGGGTCGGGGCCCGACCGGGGCCGGTATTACTGCGGGAGCCATGGGGGAATGAACGGGAGGGCGCGGATGGCGTCCTCCATGGATCTGGATTATGAAAAAGGTATTTAACTTTTTTCACATTTGTGGCCTAGGAAGTCCATTAAATATTGTTTCCTGCTATCTTTTTAACATATCCTGCAAATTTGGTGTTGCTAGGATGTAAGGGGCCTTTGCTATTAACTGCTAAAGTCGGCGGGTGATGATGATAACCAACCAGAATTATAGGGGTGCAAAAGTGCTGAATTCTGGCTATGGCTCAGCAGTGGCAAATTTTCTAGCATTGTAGGGACTCTTAGGGGGATCATGACTGGTGAGCTTCGGGCCCCTAGGCCAAAGAGGTCATAGCCCAGGGCAGGGGTGCCAACACTTTTTCGGCTTGCGAGCTACTTTAAAATTTGCCAAGCCCAGGAGATCTACCAACATTTAGGTATCTAGGTATACGTGCCTTCAGTATAGGTAGATAGGTATAGGGGCCTTCAGTATAGTTAGCCAGGTATAGTGTAGTTAGGTGTGGGTGCCTTCAGTATAGTTAGCCAGGTATAGTGTAGTCAGGTGTGGGTGCCTTCAGTATAGTTAGCCAGGTATAGAGTCGTTAGGTGTAGGTGGCTTCAGTATAGTTAGCCAGGTATAGTGTAGTTAGGTGTAGGGACCTTCAGTATAGTTAGCCAGGTATAGAGTAGTTAGGTGTAGGTGCCACTCACCTCCCTCCAGTTCCAGCGGCGGTGTCTGGGGCTCCTCCTGGTCTCTCCTCCTTCGGCCGTGCTGGCTAGAGTCAGTGCAGATGCGCGGCATAGAAGAAGACTCCGGCGAGCAAAGGGGGCGGCGGGCAGCGTGTGCTGACGCATTGTGCCCAGCATCGCCCCCAGCTATGACGTTGTGGCGTCCTCCATTCCCGCAATGCCGCCCCTCTCCTCTCTGCCTCTTCCGATTGGCTAGCGGCCGACAGGGGTGCAAAATGGTAAAATCCCCCATAGGCTTTCATTGGGTCTCCTATTTCAGGTTCCAAAATCTCACAACATTTCAAAGGGCAATGGCTCAGCGGTGGCAAAACTCACCAGTCATGATCCCCCTAAGAGTCCCTACAATGGTAGAAAATGTGCAACTGCTGAGCCATCGCCCTTTGAAAAAATGTGAGATTTTGGATAGTGAAATAGGGAGCCAATAAAAGCCAATGGGGGATTTTACTACTTTTGCACCCCTGTAACTCTGGTTTGCAGAGATTTAGGGAACCCATCTTTGGAGTCCAAGTCTAACAATATGTCTTCTACCTGCATGGCTGCGATTTATGTACGTCAGAATCGCCATCATTGAAATTGCCCAAAATAAATTGGTTTTTGTGACCCTAGGCTATGACCGCTTCGGCCTAGGGGCCCGAAACTCACCAGTCATAATCCCCCTAAAGGTCCCTACAATGCTAGAAAATTTGCCACTGCTGAGCCATTGCCCTTTGAAATGGTGTGAGATTTTGGAACTGTAAATAGGAGGCCCAATGAAAGCCTATGGGGGAATTTACCAATTTTGGACCCCTCTAACTCTGGTTTGCAGAGATGTAGGGAACCCATCTTTGGAGTCCAAGTCTAACAATATGTCTTCTACCTGCATGAGACATTTCGTGAGATTCAGACGTTGCTAACGGCCAAGGCTGCGATTTATGTACGTCAGAATCGCCACCATTGAAATTGCCCAAATAAACAGGTTTTTGTGACCCTAGGCTATGACCGCTTCGGCCTAGGGGCCCGAAACTCACCAGTTATGATCCCCCTAACAGTTCCTACAATGCTAGAAAATTTGCCACTGCTGAGCAATTGCCCTTTGAAAAGATGTGAGATTTTGGAAAGTGAAATAGGGAGCCAATAAAAGCCTATGGGGGATTTTACTACTTATGCACCCCTATAACTCTGGTTTGCAGAGATGTATGGAACCTATCTTTGGAGTCCGAATCTAACAATATGTCTTCTACCAGCATGAGACATTTCGTGAGATTCAGACGTTGCTAACGGCCATGGCTGCGATTTATGTACGTCAGAATCGCCACCATTGAAATTGCCCAAATAAACAGGTTTTTGTGACCCTAGGCTATGACCTCTTCGGCCTAGGGGCCCGAAACTCACCAGTCATGATCCCCCTAAGGGTCCCTACAATGCTAGAAAATTTGCCACTGCTGAGCCATTGCCCTTTGAAAAGATGTGAGATTTTGGAAAGTGAAATAGGGAGCCAATGAAAGCCTATGGAAGATTTTACTACTTTTGCACCCCTGTAACTCTGGTTTGCAGAGATGTATGGAACCCATCTTTGGAGTCCAAGTCTAACAATATGTCTTCTACCAGCATGAGACATTTCGTGAGATTCAGACGTTGCTAACGGCCATGGCTGCGATTTATGTACGTCAGAATCACCACCATTGAAATTGCCCAAATAAACAGGTTTTTGTGACTCTAGGCTATGACCGCTTCGGCCTAGGGGCCCGAAACTCACCAGTTATGATCCCCCTAACAGTTCCTACAATGCTACAAAATTTGCCACTGCTGAGCCATTGCCCTTTGAAAAGATGTGAGATTTTGGAAAGTGAAATAGGGAGCCAATGAAAGCCTATGGGGGATTTTACTACTTTTGCACCCCTGTTACTCTGGTTTGCAGAGATGTATGGAACCCATCTTTGGAGTCCAAGTCTAACAATATGTCTTCTACCTGCATGAGACATTTTGTGAGATTCAGACGTTGCTAACGGCCATGGCTGCGATTTATGTACGTCAGAATCGCCACCATTGAAATTGCCAAAATAAACAGGTTTTTGTGACCCTAGGCTATGACCTCTTCGGCCTAGGCGCCCGAAACTCACCAGTTATGATTCCCCTAACAGTTCCTACAATGCTAGAAAATGTGCCACTGCTGAGCCATTGCCCTTTGAATTGGTGTGAGATTTTGGAACTGTAAATAGGAGGCCCAATGAAAGCCTATGGGGGATTTTACCAATTTTGGACCCCTCTAACTCTGGTTTGCAGAGATGTAGGGAACCCATCTTTGGAGTCCAAGTCTAACAATATGTCTTCTACCTGCATGAGGCATTTCGTGAGATTCAGACGTTGCTAACGGCCATGGCTGCGATTTATGTACGTCAGAAGAAGAAGATATAGAAGAAGAAGATATAGAAAAAGAAGAAGAAGAAGAAGACGATGACATAAATGAAGACTTCCCACTTACAACCATTTTGGACACACCTTCTCATGCAAACACTTTTCATGAAGTTAATTTACTTTTTTTTTATACCTTTTTTATAACTACTACATCACCACATAATCACTTGATGTTTTTCTTCATAAAAAAGGTGGTTTCATGCATCATTGACCTCCAATACAAGTTTTAAAAGCTATTTAAGGCCAGCTCGAATATTTTACTCGAATACAGACTCGGATAGTGACGTCGGATATCCGAGTTCGAATCGGATATTCGATTAACTCGAATATCGAACTTCGAGTGAATTCGGATAGTTTAATATCCGAATTCGACCAAACTCGAATAGGATAATGAGGTATCCGATCAACACTGAAGGCAATATACACAACTTGCATTCAAAATAGATGCACCACAATTAACATAATGGAGGATGTTAGCTTTCAAAAACAGTTTACATGCAGATTGTTCCATACTAGACCCTTCCACCACGATGAGGTCATCCTTCATGGAAGGGACCCTAACCTGTATCTACCAAACAGTGTGAGCCTGGGGGCGCTGGCCATAAAATGGTTAACACATTATTTTAGACAACAGAAGAATTGGCAGTGCTCCTAAACCAGGCCGCATCTAAAATAGCTTCCAACAGAGGCATTTAGTGCATAGTTTAGCATCTGTTTTGAGTACAAGGTGTGTATTTGCCTCTAGGGTGTACACCTCTGTTAGTAATCATTTCAGATGCTGCCTGGTTTAGGAGCTCTGCCAATTCTTCCCTGTTTCTTCTAAGTTACTTGTGCTGCTGCAGTAAAGTAGTCACCGTATTTTTAAATCAGATGTGTAAATTTTGTATGCACATTTTTGCACTCCCTTTGCTCATGAAATATATTAATTTGATATGTTGGGGTTGGTCACTACAAAGAAAGTTATACTGTAGTACTGTAGTTCACATATGCACTCCGCACAGAACTGTTGTGAATCCACTGACAATGTTCGGCAGATTGAACGCAGAGGTGATGTCTATCACCCGTAAGCATGGTTCAGATTGTGCATGAAGAATGTGAGATAGAGGAAGAATCCCCTCATTCTCCTGTGGAGTACCTGCACATCACTCTTAGATGTACTCACAGTTAGATTGCCTTGTTCTTTGTTCCTGTCTGCATATGTACTCTTACCAAAGGATGACTAGTTTTAATTTCTATTTAACAACTACTCTACAGCTATATTCTAAATTTAGTTAATTGCATCCCTGGTGTACATAAAAACTGAGGTAAGCTAAAGCTTAAAAGGTAAAATGGAATGCATTCATGTTGGCATTGACAGGCCAGGATGGCTCACAGGGTAGAGTGTTATCTTCCTGGCCAGGAGCTTTTTGTTCCTAAAAGCAGATGCCATCTTAATATGGCTTTAAAATTCCTAAACTTTGACAGTGATGAAATGCCTTTTAGTCTACATACTTTCAATCAACATGATTGTTACATCTAAATTAGAAGAGTAGGAGTTGAGGAGTCGGAGGATTTTTGTACCGACTTCACAACCCTGGTGATCTGTGCCTGCCACAAGAATCAAACCTGTTTTGTTGAAAAAAAAAAACCTCAAAGAAGAAAGGAGGACATTTTGATACTTCTATAGTTATTTGTGTGACATTAGTACTGTTAGCAGCACTGTGTGTAGAACTAATGACTTTTACAAAAAGTAGAGGAGACCAATTGAAGAGGGGGTATTTGTCCTCGTCAGCATCCCTACTGATGGATAAGGAGCTGTCAGATATTGATAAGTAGTATTTCTTCATTTACAATATCTGACACAAGGTATATTTTGTTTTTGATGCACTTTATTTTGCTGATGTTGCGGGTTGGCATAACGTAAAAGTTCTGCTGTAGTGGTCCTTTAAGGCTCAGCAGCTAAGAATCATGTGGGCAACATTTCATATGAATTCAGGCAATAATTGAGATTTTAAAGCTTAAAGACCCTTTTCAGTCTGTGACACCTTGAATGACTCTTGTCACACAAAAGTAATAATTACCTCCCTGCTCTGTTCTGCAGTGTAGCCCCACCCCCTGCTGAAAAATGCCATGTTATTTTCTCTACTTGAGACACAAAACAGCATGGCGCTTTTTCCACAGGGGGCAGGGCTACATGATGGAAGCTGGCGGCCATGCAGTTCCGGGAGGGGGTAGGTAATTATAACTTTTATATGACAAGATAATACGACCATTCAATCGAAATATCATTTCAGACTGAATAGGCTCTTTATGTTATTGATATAGGGAGTTATCTGCTGCCGGGAATCCGATTTTAATATGCTAACATGGATTTTGAGAGATAGCTGGAGTATCTGAAACAAACTCAAGGAAGGACAGAGGCAACATACAGACATCCAACATTAATGGCCTTGCCAGGACCTGAGCCTGGGGCCCTACAGAAGAAAAGTGAGAGGTCTAACCAAATAGTTACTGTGTTCCATGTCAGTGAATCAACCTTTCACAATTCATTTCAAACATTGGGAATGAAGATACCAACACACATAGGACAAATGTCACTTGCAACAATTGTTCCTGACCATTTCTGGTGACATGTTAGTAATGATCATTGTACAGAAATGCTGCTTAGCTTCTGTATAACAGACTGTTCTGTTCTACGAAGCGGAGAGGGAAGAGGGTGGAAAACACCCCACTTTGATCACAACAATAAAGGCTATTCCGGCTGGGTAGATCACAGTAGAGGAGGCTACCAACGTTGGTGGAAAAAACCTGTACATACTTTGGGGTTTTAACCAAAACAATCACAATCAGTTGTTTCATGGGACAAACATAAACATATAAGCTATGTGCCAGGCTTAGGTTTTAGAAGACCACAACAAATACAAATGCTATAAGCTGCCAGCTAGATCACGCATACTACAAGCTGCATACACCACAGATTAGAGACAGAAGGCTTATCTTGACTGGTCATATGAGTGGGTGTCCTATTCTTCCTTGGGCATTTATTATTACATAATCTCAAGATATATAGGTTAGCTAAATAAAGTTTACTAAAACAGCAACATTTATCAGCCGAGAAAACATTATTGCAATGTGTTAATCAGCACAGTGCAATATGTTCTATCCACAACATTTTCACTTAAGCTTAATTGATTATTTTCTAGCTCCCACCAAGTTAATATATTTGATTAATGGTGAAACAGACGGAAATAGTAATTCTCTAATAAGTGTGGCTGATGGTAAGCTAGAATGACTGATGAGGCTAAATTATTTTTCCAGTCACGGTGTAAATTGCAGAGTTTATGAAGAGCTTCCTAATGTGGAAGTGGTGGCACTCCATCAGATATATTTAATTAACAGCAAACAAGCAGATGCGTAATATGTCAGCTCAAGCCAAAGTGCAACATCTAAAATCAAGAAATGTTATCAAATCTAAAATATGTAATCTCTACCATTCTGCAACAGAATATGGTGCTACAGCCAAAGGTCAATAATTCTGGTTACAAATGTGGCTCTTAGAAGACCTAAATGAGGTGGTACTATAAGGCATGCAGCTTATTTCAGTAACCTTTTGGAAATGTGTAGGTATATAATGTTGGGATCAGAAATAGCAGATTTGATTTATGAATAGCTGCCATTAGAATAGCATAAATAACTGACTCATATGTGTGTGGATAAGCGCATGCAATGACCCCCAACACACACACACACACACTCATCACACACAATCACACACCACAAACTTTCAGCCTAAAAATAGGTCAAAAGCTATGACCCGCTGATTGGCAGAAACCCCCTTCCATGTGCTGCTGTCGCATCCCCATGCAGAGTACGTGTGGGAACATGCTGCTGACAGGTGCAGAGAGCGTGGTGGAGCATGTCTGCAGTAAGTCTGAAGCTTTAGCGGTGAGTTCAGAAGCTGCACGGGACTCTAGAGGATACAAGTCCAAGTGAGGACAGCTATACCTTCAGCAGCATGCTCCATCACAGCTCAACCACGTTATATCAGCCCATGGATAGGCCGACTCCCCTACCATTCATGCTGATATAATACTACTACATTGAACTACCTTGTTTAAAGAGACACTGAAGCGAAAAAATAAATATGATATAATGAATTGGTTGTGTACTATGAATAATTTCTAGAAGATTAGCAGCAAAGAAAATATTCTAATACTTTTATTTTCAGGTATATAGTGTTTTTTCTAACATTGCATTATTCTATAATATGTGCAGATTACACAACACTCAGCATTCAAAATGATTCTTTCAGAGCAGTCTGTGAAGTAATGACCTCTCCTCTAGCAGAGAAAAAGTAAACAGTTCACTTACAGTTGAAATAATAAAAGTCAGATAACAGCCCTCTCCACGACTAACTTAGTCGGAGAGCTTAATGGCTTGTTTGCATAGAGATAACAACTGGAGTTTCTCAACTCTTCCTGTACTGGAAAATATTAGACTGATGTATCTGATCGTAATGTTTTATTTCTTAGCTGTACTACACATACAAATCATAATATCATAATTTTTTTTTACTAGAAGATTAGCAGCAAAGAAAATATTCTCATACTTTTATTTTCAGGTATATAGTGTTTTTTCTAACATTGCATCATTCTCTAATATGTGCAGATTACACAACACTCAGCACTCAAAATGAGTCTTTCAGAGCAGTCTGTGAAGTAATGACCTCTCCTCTAGCAGAGAAAAAGTAAACAGTTTACTTACAGTTGAGATAATAAAAGTCAGATAACAGCCCTCTCCACGACTAAGACTTGGGGCCATATTCTATTGATGAACTCGCCAGTGCTAAGCACTGGCGAGTTCTTAACTTAGGCGATGGGAGCATCGCCTAATCTTATAAAACTTTAGACCCCCCCAGGTGGAAAAGAACTCGCTTGGGCGATATAATCGCCCAGCGAGTTCTTAACACGTTATCCAAATACCCTTATCATGCCTCCGGGAAGCGATACTTCCCGGCAGACATGAGCGTTAGCTTAGACCTGCAAAAAGCAGGTCTAAACTGGCTAACGCACGTCGCCGCCGCAGCATCTGGGGGTCTCCTTTAATAAGGAGACCCCCAGAGCTCCTCGTCGGGTCACCGAACACTGTAGAAGCCCCCCATGTAGCTGCGCCTGCTCCCCTGCATACATACCGCCGCAGATCACCCGACGCCTCTCGCCGCAAAATCCGTCGTGTAATTACAGTGTATCTAACACTGTAATTACTGTGCGCATAAAAGGAGCCCGGGCAAGCATCTTTGAATCTGCAGCCTGGGCTCCCCATTGGTCCGCTGTCTGAACCAATAAAATGGCTCACACGGCGGTATGTATGCAGGGGAGCAGGCGCAGCTACATGGGGGGCTTCTACAGTGTGCGGTGACCCGACGGGGAGCTCTGGGGGTCTCCTTATTAAAGGAGACCCCCAGATGCTGCGGCGGAAGATGTCGGCGATGTTCGGCAGGCGAGTGCGCATGTGTGGGGAGTGAGGCCGTGGTGCTGATGGACAGCACCACAGCGTAAACCTCACTCCCCATTGCCCGGTAATAGGGAGCATCACTCAGGCTTTCGCCTGAGTAATGCTCCTTAACGGTCGGCCATCGCGCGAAGGATATGGGCAATAGGATTTGCCGGTAATCCTCGCACGATGGCAAGGTGATAAGTAGCTCGCATTTGCAAGCTACTTATCACCTTGAATAGGATATGGCCCCTGGTCGGAGAGTTAATGGCTTGTTTGCATAGAGATAACAACTGGAGTTTCTTAACTCCTCCTGTACTGGAAACAATTAGACTGATGTATCTGATCTTAATGTTTTATTTCTTAGCTGTACTACACATACAAATCATAATATCATAATTTTTTTTTCTTCAGTGTCTCTTTAACGGGTGCCATATTTACTACTGTTGCATACATTGTTTTTTTTTTCAACTCACATCCACTGTAGGTTTGCTTTAAATACATAAGGCTCTGTTTATCCACAAGAGGTAGCGCTCACAGTAATAACACAGCCTTAGAACACCTGTTCGCCTCCTCTTACACTTCAAAATACCAAATACCAATACCAGGTGAATTGCAGTTCTTAGGGGTGTTTTTAAAGGAAACTCAGATTGAATGGAATGTGGAAGGAGCTATGCTAAGTCCTTTCTGTAAATGTTGGGTGTGCGCCGCTGTTGCCACAGAGCCTTATGTTTAATCCAAGAGGTGGCGCTCACGGTGTAAAGACACATTTGCAATCACAATTATGGTTGAAATTCAAAATATATATGCAGACACAGTAATTAGGTCCTTTTATGTCCCTTAAAAAGTCCACAATGACTTCCAGGCCACTTCAAATCCTATTTAGAGCTACAGCAGATGTATTGCTTCATAACACAAGGATAGACCACCACCAGTGCCCTTTGTGTGCCACTCACCGCATCCACTGACCACACAGGCCAGTATGAGCCTTGGGACAGTTCCCGGGTTGTCCCCCACCTCTCAGATCAGATCAACATATTGGATTCCCCAGTATCACAATGAAACCCCTAATTCCTCACAGTATTATGCTGGTAATTAACACATTAAATTATGTTTCTGTAGGGGATTAAATTATGCACATGGACTAAGGAGTTTGTTGAATGCATGTAAAATATTAGAGAGAGCCATTTCCTTCCATCACTTATGGCCTGGTTTAATAAATTGGCAGATAGATGATTTCAGGAGACTTCCATGTAAAAGAGACTGTGTGTGAGGACAGAAATTTAAGGACATATGGGCTGGCTGGATGCACTTCAGTGCACAGATTACTTGAGGCTTGATCTCATGAATGATTTAGTATAAAACATTTATACAGTATACACTTATTATATTCAACAGTTTATTGCCATGACTTTGACTACCGGTATACATAATATTGTGTAGATGCAGTTCAATTACATTATTGTTCTTAGGCTTGCTTAGGTGTGATATAACATTATATCTACTCCATTATCAAATCATGTCTGTCATGTTGGTGTATTTTTCTACAGTATGTTTTGTTAATTATGATAAAACAGAAACAGATCTTAGATGGCTAAATAATTGTCAGCTTGTTGTTTTAGTTAAATAAAGAATATTAAAAAAATGATGCACATGGAGTGAAGTCCATAGTTTAAGTCCTTCGATCTGCTAGCATTTTGGTAGTCTTCGGAAATAGTCATGTTCCCTTCGGAAATACTCATGTTCCCTTTGGATATACTCGTGTTACCGAAGACAGTCGCATCCATACTGTATCTGTTTTCTGATTTGTACTATGTACTGTACAGTGCTACGGAAGATGTTGGCTCTATATCACTAAATAAGAATACCTTATATACTCGTGTATAAGCCTATTTTTTTCAGCACAAAAAATGCACTGAAAAGTTACCTGTTAGCTTATATGCGAGTTGGTGGAGCAGAACAGATGGTGGAGCACGTTTTGTTACTGGCAGAGGAGCTTAAGGGTCTTGCACTAGTGATTCTGCTTTTGCCAGCTGACTGTACTGGGACACATCTGGCTTCTTTGGAGGGGGGTATACAGGGGAGGGGACTTATACACAAGTCAATCACTTTTCCTGGTTTTTGAGGGAAAAGTGTGTACTGCGGCTTATACGCAGATTATATAATAATAACTGTAATGACATGTAGTAGAATGTAAAACATTCAGAATTCCAAATTGTATGTCATTTGTCCTGGTTTCAGCATCATAAACCCTTCCTATGTCTAACTATTGCTGTATATTGGCATATATCCCACTCTCCCAGTGATGTTTAGCCCAGGCTATGAAGCCCCACAGCCTTCTGCCCCAGAGCACAATGGGAGACCAGTGTTGTTTCTGAGCATTTCACAAAAACAGACAAGTAAATACGCCAGCACCTGAGATAAGCTGAAGAATGAAAATCAAGGTAAGGAACGTTTTTACAATGGGCAAAAACGACCATAATCAATCAGATAAAAAATGAGAATTAATCATAAGGATATAGGCAGAAATCAAACCAGACATATGTTCTACTCCTTCTCCACTGTATTAAAAAATAAGAAAAACTCTTGCTTTATGAATGATAAATTATAGTAAATTATAAACTACTAGTTGACCTAAGCTTGTTTAAAAACGAGCTCTAGCTCTGTGTTTAAACCTCGCCTCCCTCTCCTCCCCTCCCTCTCATCCTCCTGTGACCGCCGCCACCGCCGCAGTCACCATGCATGCGTGCGCGTGCCCGCCGCACGCCCCTTTTGGCACCGTCCTCCCTCAGCTCTCCTCAGTCTCTTCGTCCCTTCCTGCACATGCGCAGTAGCGCAAAACACGGGACACACACACACACAGGAAGTGCACGGATGGGACGCAGAGACAAAGGGGTTTTATTATAGAGGACAAATTATATGTACATAAACTTGTGAGGACTTACCTTCATATCTATTTCAGTTCCATGGATCTGCTGTGCCACGGTTTTAATAATCCCAATGACAATATCTTGCAGCCCTTCTCTTTCTGAATAATAGTGCAAAATAAGTCCTTTCCCTTTCTCAGCATCTGTGCATCTAAACGATGGGGCGCGCATACCCGGGTAGATGGTACCCAAGTGATCGTGCAGGGCATCTAGGTTCTGGAAACAAAAGAGAATGTTAGTGACAAATTGATTCAACAAAGAAAACTGCTTGAAGGGAATTTCTCAAAAATCTTAAATTATAGAATTGCCAGCACTTTCACTATACAATAACTGCTTCTTCCTGCTTATTGGTATTGTGAAGTAATCTATGTTACCAAGTGATGGGTTGGGGGTGTAGGGTCACCGGCTGCCATAAACACACCTGATTGTCATCTGAGGAAGTCATTATCGACGTGTGTATGAGGCTTACAAACCTTTACTGTAAAGTACACAGAGGCGCTGAGCTTTGCTCCAGACCTATCTGAGTTTTATACTCCATCTCTATTGCCTGATAAAGAGGGATATGCCCACGAAACGCGTTGCACTTGCACTTTCTGGAGTATGTAAATAATTTGTTGTTACTTTTGAATATACACAATACTCGTGTGTGTCTGCTTGGAGGAGGTAAGTCCACCTCTGCCTCCTCTGATTTTAAACGTTTTAGAATATTTTATCCTTTTGGCACCTCTGTCTGCGTATACAGTTCCTGAGTCCACCCTTGGTGGAGGGGTGTTGCCCCTTTTTCCTATCTACAGAGAGCGACTTCTTAATCCTGAGTGGGGACAGGTCAAATCTCCTCACCTGCCTATACAGTGGTTACCTGGATGGTAACCCATGTTAGTGAGTATAAATACATACTTACCTTTCATAACCACTTACCAGTACATACTACACTATATTGGGCTCTCGGTGTCTCCATTCTTTACTGTACAGCACTGTACTTCACAGTAAAGCCATTTACGTAGATGTGGATTTGCTGCATATATACTGTTGTTATTAGCAGTAGAGTATTCTACCGTGTTAGCTGTCAGTTCAAGCAAAAAGTTCTGAATCAGGCTGATAAAATTTACTGGCTAATTGAAAAGAAAAAAAAAGAGTAAGCTTTCAGCCAATAAGCCTTCTTCAGACTAAGAAGGCTTATTGGCTGAAAGTGTACTCT
Organism: Hyperolius riggenbachi; assembly: GCF_040937935.1. Classification (NCBI taxonomy): domain Eukaryota; kingdom Metazoa; phylum Chordata; class Amphibia; order Anura; family Hyperoliidae; genus Hyperolius; species Hyperolius riggenbachi. The sequence goes on from NC_090646.1 coordinate 177,527,378, forward strand.
CTTTCTCTTCAAGCTACCCAATAAATGGTATCATCTTGATTTAAAACTTCCTGTTGTTATTACACATTTTTACAAATGGCTCTGTTGCTTTCAGGTGTAAAAAAAAGTTGTATAATCAGTTGAAGTCACCCCAACTGCTAATGTCACAGTCCAGTTTCCTCTCCGATTGTGACAGTGATGAAAACAGTATACAATATTAAAGAAGAATAACACTTTTTGCGATTGTTGTCCTTTAAATTGAAGTTGCACAAAGCATGATTGTAAAAATGTGCAGCAAGTAATAATTAATTTCAAGGAGGGTTGGGGGGCGGGGGGAGAGGAGGGAAACAAACTGTATATCAGCTACACCCTTTAAAGAGAGACTCCGACCAAGAATTGAACTTTATCCCAATCAGTAGCTGATACCCCCTTTTACATGAGAAATATATTCCTTTTCACAAACAGACCATCAGGGGGCGCTGTATGGCTGATATTGTGGTGAAACCCCTCCCACAAGAAACAAGAAAAGTAAGTACTCTTGGCAGTTTCCTGTCTGTGAACCTTGCTGCATTGTGGAAAATAGCTGTTTACAGCTGTTTCCAACTGCCAAAAAAGCATGTAGCAGCTACATCACCTGCCAACAGTAAAAATGTCACCATGTAATAAATGTCAGAATGTAAATCAGGGATTTAAAAGATTTTACAATGGGCAAACACTGACTAAATCATGTATACATAATTATTGTAAAAATGAAGCACTTTTTTTATTACATTATTTTCACTGGAGTTCCTCTTTAAATACAGTTCCTATGCTAACATTAATTTATTGTAAAAATAGCACTCAGGTAACGTGCTAACTTGATTCATAATCATTCTCTATAATAATCTCCCTGTGCTGCTGCGTCCAGCTGTCCCTGTTATTTGCTACTGCACATTTGCACAGTATAAACAGCTGGACGGGACCAGGGAGCAAGGTGGGCAAGCGAGGTGGGCGAGCAAGGTGGGCTGGCGGGCGAGCAGGTGCGCGCGGCGGCAGTACAAAAAAGACCTAAAGCCTGTTTTTAAACAGGCATGGGTCTACTAGTCCTATACAATAAAACATATCAACTGAATGGATGTGTGTCCCTGGCTTTTTTGTACTGAGCATGTGCGCAGCCAGGAGAGTTAGGTCACAGGGCCGGGTCTGACAGTTTGCTGTGTGTGGTTTACATAGGTTCTCATTGCATTGTGGGAAATAACAGCTTTTTACAACTGCCAAGCAAGCAGCTCCCTGTGTGCATATACTTCAGACAGTAGTGAGGAAAGAGTAGTGGGGGGGGGGGGGGGGGTAGTGGCTGTGACCTAGCGTTCGTTTTTTAATGGGCGGGCTTTTTTACTAGTTATAATAATATACATTTATATAATTTGACAGCGTTAATATTTTATAACATATCTAGCTGTACATCTAAAGAGATGAAAAGAGAAAAAAAAAACGACACATTTGTGTTTGCCAGCAAAGAAGGGAAAAATTCTGACATGCAGGGGCGTAATTGCAGGGAAGCAGCCCCTGCAAAATGCAAGGGGGTCAGAGCTGTAAGGGGGCCCCACCTACTACCTAACATTCTCTGATAAAGGGGCCCATACTTCAGCTTAGGTGTTTTAATGGCTAGAGATGTTATAGGTCTTCCTCCTGCATCTAGTCAGAATCACAGGTTTCCTCTTCCTGACTTCTGTTCAAACAGGCAAAGTGGGCCTAGGAAGGAGAGTAGGGATCTGCTGATGGCACATTGAGGGGAGGTGTTCGGACGTGGTCTCAAAAGAAGCAAGTTATTTTCATGGCATGCGTCAAGACCGGATGGTGGCTGTACACAGCATTCAAGGCAGTATTCTGTTATATATTGGCTTCTCTACAGTTTATTTACTGGGCTCTTTCACCCTGGGATTTACAGCCAAGCTGCTGTTCTGTGTATTGGCCATTCGGATGACTGATCCGGCTCGACGGATCAGTCAAAAACAGTCTTATCAGTCTGCCGACAGCATGTGCTCACGTACTACTGTCAGCAGAACGACAGCCCCGCGGGAGGGTCTGACGGACCCGTTGTTTGAAAAAGTACGGCGTGTGTACGCGCCTTAAGTTAAGATAAGATCTATAAAGTTAACTATTCGACCCTTAAAATAACTACAAAATCCTACAGTTAAAGACAAGGTGTTAATTAACTGCATGTGAAAATAACTACAGAGGAGGTAACTTAAGGACTGAACTGATAGGATAACTCTTTCACTTTGAAAACCTATTTCTACACCTTAATTAAGCAAGATCAATGCACGGTGGTGAGTTTTCTCTTGCTTTATTATTTCCAGCATGATCTTAGTGAATTGAGGTCATAGTACAAAAAGTGCCAACCAGTTCATATACATTACATAATGTGACAAACAACTGATATAGCAGTCATGCATAAATACATAGTGCAAACATAAATGGAAAATTATGGCTCAAGACCATGAGATGGTGCAGTTTAAGGGGAAGGGAAAGGATTGATTGCCAGAAAACTCATGTGTGCACTGCACTATGGTTCCAACTATTTAATAAAAGGCATTTTCTGTAAGTATAAAGGTGGCCACACACCATACAATTGAATTGTACAATACAATAAAATTGAAATGTCAATATTTTTTCGATCATTTTTTTAATAATTGGTGCAAAATCAAACACATGTGATACATCGCTCAAAGGCTTCAAAAGTTACCACCAACCAGATAAATGAATCGTACTGTGAATCTTCAATCAAGCATTAAAAAAATGTTTTATTGGTGGCTCACACTACGATTGATTTATCTGGTTGGTGGTAACGTTTGAAGCCTCTGAGCGATGTATCACATGTTTGTTTGATTTTCCACCAATTATTTAAAAAATGATCGAAAAAATATTGACATTTCAATTTTCTGAAATACTGATCAGAATTTTTTGACACTCCCTGTAGAATTATAATACATAGGAAATTTGATCGCATCTCTTGCTTAAAAAAATAATAAAACTTTCTTTACAACCGATCCCTTTTATTGAAAAACAGTAAAATCAAATGTTTTTATTGCATCATGTGTGGTCACCTTTAGGTTGAGTCCTGGAGTTGCTTCATGTTGATTGATGTTTGCATCCACAGTAGATTTGAGTGTCACTCCCTGAAACATTCATCTTATATAATTTAGGCTGTTCTATGCCTCCTTTGTACTGTCATTGCAAGGAGGAAGCAAAGACTGAATCACCCTTTAGAAGATTCTGTGGCTCAGTGGGCGGGGTGCTGGCTTCTGGTCAGTTATATTCCAAGTGATCTCTTTGACCATAGCTAATAATAGAGCTTATAAATAAAATAAACAGATCTAGGAAAATAGCTGTGCCTAGATTGGGGCATTACTATATTTGGAGTCACTGACCCAGGATGAGTTTACAGATCAGGTGGGCTACACCCACCTTCTTACAAATCTAGATGCTGGTTACAGGTGTGTGACTCTGGAATAACAAATACCAGAAGATCAGCATAACAGGCAGTTTATTCACATTTTAACAAGTAGTGGCAGCTTTCATAACCTCTCAGTATACCCCTGGGTCCACTTTGAGAAACACTACTGCTTGATTCTGGTCAAGTGTTTATGCCATTAAACCTCACTCCATAAACAATTCTTCCCACAGTTACATTTAAAAGGCTAACCTACTTCATAAATCACTTACACTCACATTTAAGCCTAATTGATTTCTTTTGGTTCACAATACAAACCTTAAAAGCCCACAAGAGACTTCTTAGCAGCATAGATTCACTGTGGCCGTCATTTTGTTTCTTCATAATTGCTATCGATTTTCATAATGTTTACGAAATGGGATAGCTTGGCTACTCACTTCCTATTCTAGCCAATGTTATCAATGTCATCTCTAAGTTTTCTGATGTAATGTAAAACTTTTCACGGGGGACTCTTGTTGATTTTTTTTTTTGCTGGCAGTGGTAACAAGCAATTAACTAAACAGGAATTGTTTTCTGACCTGCAGAAATTCTCTGACATTGGATCCAAGGACACGAAGGATTGTGTCATAGCCAGATTCTTGGCAAAAAACAAAAAACATATTTCCAAACATTTGGAGAATATCCCCAGCGTTGAGATCTGTAGGATATTTCGGGGAGGAAAAAACAAAAAACACACAGTTAGCAAGAGATTGGACTTTATCCAATTAGTTTTATACAGAACAATACAGAATTTAATGTGGTTAGCGAAAAGACAGGTAGATCTAAAAATAAGCCAAGGGAGTTATTAATTCACACAACTACAACAATGTAGAATGAACCAGAAAGAAAAACACCACAGGTCGTACAAAGTAAGAATGTGTTACAAAGTGACATGGAGACAAGGTTAACAGATGATGGAACATTCCCCGTTGCCATAACAAAGAATATATCTGAAGTCAAGCACAACACAGGACTGTTAGTACAGCGCTGTAGCCAATGTTATTAAAACTGTAAGCACAAAAATCATCTCTCCTGAAATGGGATTTTAATTTTATTTCTAGAACCTCAACTTTGCAGTAACCTGCTCCAACAACGTCAGCTGAAAAGATTTTTGAAAATGTTATCTAGGGTTTAATACGCTTAATTAAAATACGGTATCTTTCAGAAATTACTCCCAAATTCATTGTTTTAAACAAGCATAGATTTTCTGAGCATAATGGTGAAGTATTACAAAATGTCATAGTTGTTTAGGTTGTAAATAGACATTCATCAAGTTCTTCTTGAACCTTGATCTAGTCAAAGTAAAAGGCCACAAGGGTAACATTTTCACCCAGCTGAGTCTAAGTATCACTATCCTATACATAGAATTTATAGCTGGAAAGCATCCAAGTCCCATTGAAACGAATATCGAGAATCTGACATAACTATTTCCTGCTGTAAGATCTAGCCTGAGATCAAGTCAGTTCTTAACATACTCCTTCTAACATGTGATTACATTAATCATCTGCTAGGAGTTTAAAAATATTTGCTAGATGGACACCACATTTTGCACCAGTTTATTTATGTGACAAAGATGTTGAGGTGAACACCAGAAGAACTCTTGTGTGAAGACGACCTAAGCTGTTTGTCCAACTTTGTTTTTAAGTGAGATCTTACTTCCCTCTGACTAATTTAGTAGCCTATGTTTGTACTTTTTCTAAAACTTTCCAGTCTTTCCTGTGTTTATACTTAAGACTTTTTTAACTTAGTTTATAACTGTAAAAATCATAAGCAACCATGTAAGAAATGTAAGATCATCCATTTTCAAAGAGGCAGGATTTGTTGACTTGATAAAAATAGACATCGGAACGGCATTTCTTGAAAACCAACCCTGAGATTATATCAGAAATTTCCTTCATAACTTAAACTGGTCTAAAAACTCCGACATAACATTCAATAAAAATGTGTTTTGCTACTTTTTATTAGAGGTAGTCCCCGACTTACGAATGCCCGACTTACGAATGACCCGCCGATACGAACGGCATGGATTCTCTGTTTCCATGGGAACAAGCAAAAAAAATTCAAATTGGACTTATAGTTTTTGAGAAAATCGATTTTCAAAAAAATAAAAGAAAAAATGGCTTTTAAACGTGTATAAACAGGTACAAAGGGCAGAGGTGACACAGAGGGGAACACTGGAAGCACAGAGGAGGTACAGGGGACAGAGATGGCACACTGTTCCAACTTAAGAATAGATTCAGGTTAAGAACGAACCTACAATCCCTATCTCGTTCGTTAACCGAGGACTACCTGTACTCATACAGTTATCATATTTACTTTTGTGCATAAGTAATGTTGTCTGCTTACAAATTACAAGTTTCCAAAGTGTAGTTTACTGTGCCCTAAAAGCTATCATTGCATTTTATTCAAACTGATTTTTATTATATATTAACATCTTCTAATGAGCTATTCTAAACTGTGTGAAGATCTCTGTGCTTCAGGCACACACAGAGAGCTCTTACATCGTGTTTACACAAATTGGTACAGACTAACCAGCAAGCTCATGGTTAACCAGAACTCACTGGAGTGTGTGAGGGGCTACAATGGACCTAAAAGCCCCCTTACTAAAATGCTATGGAAAACAAAAGTTTGCTTTCTTAAAACAGAAAGAATTGCAAACATTGTATCAGCATTGGAATGTAAACAAAGGTAGTGTTATCTCCAGTTTGGATGCGGATTTGAAGCTGAATAGCAAGACAAAATGCTTTGTTTAACCATTTCAGTAATGTTCTGCTAAAAAAAAAATTCTGGGATAGTCGCTTTCAAGCTGTGAGGAATCTTTTAGAGCAAAGTAGAAATGCTGACTTTCAGACTACTTTGAAAAGCAATTCATCACACTTTTGGGTACAGGCAGTGCGGGCCGCTAAGCACAACATAGTGGAAAAATTGGTGTGGCCATGATGTGGGTGGAGCTAACCGTAATGTAGCAGTGTAACTCTAGAGCTGCGTACTCACCGATGGACAGGACCAGTGCAGTGACGTCCTCTCGACGACGGTCGCTAGCAACGCCTCTTTCTGTCGGCAGGTTAAAGCACAAGGTCACGTAACGAATATGGTGGCGCGAGCGAGACTTCCCCGATCGTGGTGCTTTGCACAGTGTCATCAGGGATCTCAAAGATCCGATCCACCGTGTCAGTTCGTCATCATCGGTGCAATGCTAAGCGACGTTCGCAATCGTATACCCACCTTGCGACATTGTTTAAAATTCACCAGTCGTCAGGAAAATCCTTAGGTGGGTATGCAGCTTAAGGCAGTGCCGAGCAACCTCCAAAAATAGGCAAAGTGGCCCTAAGGTCCAGTTCACATGGACCCTTGCCGGGCGGAGACGGCAGCAGCGATTGTAGTTCACCATTTGCGCAAATGCCGGCTTTATAGCCCTATTTTTCTTGTTGTTTCGGCTGACCCTTCAGCTACCCCCACGTCTCCATGTCACCCTATGGGGGTGAAAAACGTATTCTAGTGGCAGGCAGGTAGTGATAGGCAGATTGTAGTGGCCAGTAGGTAGTGATAGGTAGACTGTAATAGCCAGCAGGTAGTGATAAGCAGATTGTAGTGGCCAGCAGCCAGGTAGTAAGAGGTAGATTGTAGTGCTTGGCAGGTAGGGATACATAGATTGTAGTAGCAGCAGGTAGGGATAAGTAGATTGTAGTAGCGGCAGGTAGGAATAGGTAGATTGGGGTGACAGCAGAAAGGGGCGACAAGTAGTGACAACAGCGGCAAGGGGCGACAAGTAGCGATGACAGTGGGAGGAGGCGGCCGGTAACAGTGGGAAGGGGCAACAAACATTGATTACAGCATAGGCCTTCTGTTATGCTCCTAGTGTGGTCCACAGAAGTGAGGGACACAGAAGCCAAGGCAGCAGGGGGTCACAGCTGGCAGCACTTACAATTCTTTGCTGTCAGTGTGGGGTTAGCTGCCTCAGAGTTTGGGACAACAGGAGCCTTCCTTCCTTCCACTGGAGGCGGAGCCTAATAGGTCACCAAAGGGGCATGGCTTGAACCAGATGGGTGGGGCCTACTGACCGTGTGGGGCGGAGCTTAATAGCTACAATATGACACAGCAGACCTGCAAATCATCAGCACCTGGAATCCCTCTGATTCCAGCATGGGGAGCCTGTTCTCTGCTCTCCTGAAGCCCTCTGATGATCTTTCTGCAGTGCATCTCTCTGCCTCGGCTGGTCTTCCTGTATGTCGGGTGAACTCACCATGTGACATACAGGAAGACCGAGACAGAGAGATACAGAGCAGGAGGATTGGAGGGCTGCAGGAGAGCAGAGCAGCCAGAGAGGCTCCCGCGCTGGAATCAGGGGAGTTGTTACATACACGCCGCGCTGATGATCTGCAGGTCTGCAATGTATACAATGCCAGTACAGCTGGGAGGCGGCAGCAGAGACGTGAGGAGAGTATTTACTATCAAAGTTGGGGCAAATGTGGCAGTGCCACTGATCGGGCCCCAGACTGTGCTGTGTCAGTGACCTCACCCCTGCCCAGCTTCTAAATAGAGTACCCTGGCAGTATGCAGGTTGTAGTGATCTGCAGCAACCAATCAAATATTGACATCAAATCAAACCACATAAATAGTTGTAAGATGTACCCTGATTGGTTAGTAAACGTTACTCGAGTTTTTCTGTATTTGCCTTATATGTAACATTCATGATGAAGCACTGGAATTAATATGCAGGCAGGAGGAAGCCATGGTAGAAACCAATGGTAGCTGACCCATCAAATGATTTCCATTCACGTATGGTGAGCATAGTTGACTGGCGTTCAGTATCTGCACAATGCTCATCATCATTTGCATTATAAGCCAAGTAATTATAAATATAACAATACATTTCCATGACAGGGTCACAAAGGGTTAAGTAGATGAGGGAATAGTGATGTTGGCTTGAGAATGCTTTAATGTTATATTTCTGTGTCAGAAAAATCAGTACTTTGTCTATCAGAAAATCATCTTTTTTATTTTACACAATCTCTGGAGGTCTTTATATCAAGCAGGTGAAGATAGAATCTGCTTTATTTCCATAATCATTTAAATTGCTGCTACTTGAAAAATCATAAGTCTGCAGATGTGTTGAAATGTAAAATTAAAGTGCATAGAAAAAATATTTTAGTTTCCATTATTTGAAAATTCATTTCAAAAAGTACTCCCAATTTTTCCACGCTAGTCAAAACAATCCTATGGTGTTTTTAGTCACAGGCTTGCTACCTAGAGTGTCTTTGTGTAATGTTGTCCTCCTTTCAGAAGTGGCAGGACTTAGCAGAGAAGCAACACAGAAGACTTCCTGCCCCGCCTCCTTCTTCCTAAAAGTGGTGGCCACTCCCTAAACTCTGTGCTGACCTGCCTCTGAGCAGCCTCCTCACTGCATATGTCCATTGCAGCTTTCGGCTAGTGGCCCAGTTACACTGGTAAACACAGAAATGATCATTCGCCTGTCTATCCGTATCGCATTGCCTTCCACTGCTGGATGAGCGGTTCACTCTTTATGGCCATCAGATCAGCTTTATATCTTGCTGCCAGCCACAGCCTCAAATGGCTATTATAAAAACGCTAAAGAGGTTAAACATGTTATTAATACAATAAGAGGGTCAAGGAAGAAGATGAGTAAAGATATTGAGATAACAGCAAAAAGCTCAGGCAGCTGGGGGAGAAACACTTACAGGTGATGGCCAGCACAGTTATGAGCTTACTTAGCAGTCTGGCAGTCAGCAGAGAGTTCTGGTGACATGAACAGTGAGGATAGAAAATTGCTGGAACTCTCTTATCAGAATAGTATTTAGAGGATGAACCTGGTCACTCACAGTATCTGAAGTATCTGCCTTCCCCAAGCATAGCATAGATATTTCATAACTGCAGATTTGGTCTCATTAGGACACAGTACCAAACTTATAGGGTGAGGATTGCGAAGCTGGGCTTACTTATAAGTTTATGCTTTATTTCAAGGTTTTTAAGGAGGCATCATCACTAAGTCTGTAATTAGCATGACCACGTTAACTGCATTATGCATTTAAATGATCCAATGACTGTTAAGTGGTCAAAGCCTGACTTTGTGTCTATTGTACATGGCCCCACTTTGTCTAGTGTACATGGCTCCTCCTTTTTTTACTGAATGTGGCCCCTCTTTGTCTACTGTACGTTGCCCCTTCTTGTTTACTGTATGTGACCCCTCCTTGTCTACTGTACATGGCCCCTCCTTGTTTACTGAAAGTGGCCCCTCTTTGTTTACTGTGCATAGTCCCTTCTTGTCTACTGTACATGGCCCCTCCTTGTCCCTCTCAAATTATCTTCATTAAGCTAAGCTATAGACAAAAAATATCACCCTACATAATACAGAAGGACATTTCTGTTCTCAATGTACTCTTGCATAAGCTGAATTGTTAAGAAGCAAGTGGTAGTGGAAAAATAGGGTACAAAACACAAATTATGTGAAGGCTTTTAATACTAAAAGGAAGTTTTGAATCAGGATGATACCATTTACTGGTTAACTTAAAAGTATATATAAACGAGTAAGCTTTCGGCCCTTGGGCCTCGTCTGACAAAGGCCCAAGGGCCGAAAGCTTACTCGTTTATATACACTTTTAAGTTAGCCAATAAATGGTATCATCCTGATTCAAAACTTCTTGCTTTCACTGATGGCTAACCCTTTACAATACTCTACTGCTACTCCTTTAATACTAGGTTGACATATTAGCTTCTGTGTCATTGAAAGTTGAACATGTCATGTTCTTTTTGTCTGTATTTATTAATATTTTTATTGCCCGGAAAGTTTTTTTCCTCTATACTTCTCTGTCACATCATCGGAACAATCCAATCCAAGCAAAATACACAACATACTTGGTAGAAACCTGATGACCAGAACTGAGAATCAAATGAAGTGTCCACAGCTATGTCAGTGGTGAGAGCACATGTGATGCTCTCCCCTTCTCACCTTCCTATTTGGCCAGTGACTGCTTCCTATGGGACTAACTGCAGGAAGGAGTGCAGATAGAAAGGTTTTAGCTCCCTTTCCAGTAACTGGTCATTCCAAGCAGCACCATAGCAAACAGTACTTCAATAATAGTGCTGCAGAGGAAGGAAGCATCTGAGGGGACAGTAAATGACATAGGAACACCAGGAAACCACAGACTGATTGTAACCTCACTTTATACTTTAACTGAACTCTGCATAATCAGGATAGGCTGATAAAAGGGATGAAAAGAACAGAAATATTTTAAGGCTTGTATTATAAACTTAACTGGTCTGACGTTATTGGGCGCTTTGTAAAAATTACAGGCCCCAAAAGAAAAACCCAGCCTTGCTTCCTCTCCATCTATCTCCTTACCCAATGTCAGTGGATTTGGCTCCAAGGCAAAAGACTGGTAAACAAAGTGATGGCACGGTACCAAAAATAGTCAATCCATATTAATAGACTGAGGTAAGATCATTTTGGCTGCGTTTGCTGCATTGTTCACATTCTTTTGTAGCAGCCACCACCCTGGACACCTGGTGGAGCGGCTCAGTAGAATTCCTGGGGAATATCGCCTTTATTTATCTGGTTAAAATTGCAGCGATGACGATTTTTCAAAAAATCGTGATCATGGCTACTTTGCTGCGATTTTACCGCAATATTAAAGCAAGTCAATGGAAGAGGTTTTTTTAACCTCTTGCCGACCGCGTCACGCCGGCAGGCGTGGCCGCGGCGGCAGCCCCAGGACCGCCTAACGCCAATTGGCGTAAAGTCCTGGGGCTCTGTTTTGAATGAGATCGCGCGCACGCTACGCGCGCATCTCATTCTCGGAGGGCGGAGCTCCGCCCCCTCTTCAGTCTCCGAGCGGCTATTGCCGCTCGGGAGACTGATAGACGGCGTGATCGCCGTCTATTTACCCGTACAGCGCTGCGATCGGCAGCAGCGCTGTACTGGGGACAGCCATGTGACACGGCTGTCCCCCTGGGACACTGGAGAGCGATCGGCTCTCATAGGCAGAAGCCTATGACAGCCGATCGCCACAATTGGCTGGCTGTGGGGAAGGAGGGAGGGAGGGAGGGAATAGATTTAAAAGAACACGCTTTTTTTAATAAAAAAAGAAACAAAAATATTTGTAAACAAAAAAAAAAACAATCTGGGGGCGATCAGACCCCACCAACAGAGAGCTCTGTTGGTGGGGAGAAAAGGGGGGGGAAATCACGTGTGTGCTGTGTTGTGCAGATCTGCAGCTTAGCCTTAAAGCTGCAGTGGCACATTTTGCTTAAAATGGCCTGGTCACTAGGGGGGTTTAGCACTGCAGTCCTCAAGAGGTTAAACAAAACCCGCAAAACGCTCTCGGGGTGTGACATGGCCTGAGACGTGTGTTTGTGAATTACATTTACTTTTGATAAAGGGTTAATTAATAAGAAGGTCCAGCTGTGGTTCATTATTAACTACCTGCCACCCGCTCCACGCCAGTTGGCGTGATCGCGGTGGCAGCCCCATGACCACTCCACACCGATTGGCGTGGATGGCTTCCTTCTGCCTTCACCGCTCTGAGACTGTTAGATGACGAAACTGCCATCTAATAACTATGTACAGCACTGCGATCTAAGGCAGCGATATACTGGGGAGCGATCAGCGGTGATAGGCTGACGGGGGGAGGGAGGGTGGGAGGGAAAATACATTTAAAAATAAGTAAAGAGAACTCTGTTGGTGGGGAGAAAAGGTGGAGGGGGAATCACTTGTGTGTTGAGTTGTATGGCTCTGCAGCGAGGCCTTAAAGCTGCAGTGGCCCATTTGGTAAAAAATGGCCTGGTCATTAGGGGGGTTTAACACCTCAGTCCTCAAGTGGTTAATGAGGTTACCAGAAGGCATTAAAGTATCCCTCAAGCTATATTAGTTACAGTATTGTAATTAATTTTTGCATCATTTTCCCCTTGAATATATTATGTTTTGACATACAGTATTTCTGGAAACAACATGTCTGCAGTTCAAAACACTGTGCATTATGAAATGGACTTTCAGAGGGTTTTTGACACCCCTGCTATGTTAACTGGCTCAGCCAGGAATTTCACTGTGTTTGAATGTAATACAAATTTTAAAGCTGTAATCTGTTTCTCTCCTTAGCTCCTGTAAAAACAGCGCTTAAAACTTGTGCAGTTGATAATGTTTCAAGGGCAAATATTTTTAATAGATATAAATTAGAAATGTTTTCATACTGAATGCTCAATTGGATGACAGTACTTGGAATTCTCCTTCATGAGTATAAAGTATAGCGGGAGTGCGTCACCTTCTCCAGGCACCATAATGTCTGGGCACACTGTGAACAAGACAAGATGTCCAGATATACAGTACAAAGCAGGGTTCACATTAATCATAGCAAAAAACAGAAAGTCTTATGCATACATTTTTCCGCATTCAAACTCACATTCAAATGGTATTTTTTGCACGCTTTTGTTTTACCACAATTAATGAAAATCAGTGGGAATTCGTATGCAATGTTTGAATTTCTGGTGCAAGAAGTAAGGCTTTTTTTTTATGTGTATGTAAAAACGCCAATGAAATTTCCTAATTTTTTTGCAGAACTGTCATTCTCCACCGACATTTGTACATTTTAACCACTTGATGACCACAGCGCTAACCCCCCCTAAAGACCAGGCCATTTTCTACTGTACTGGGCTGTGCATGCTTTTCAGCCTCCTGCACAGCCCAGCTTGGGAGCCCAGCGATCGGACTCACCTCCTTTTTTTTGTCCCTAAGGGGACATGCCGCCGGAGGGGTCCGATCGCTGCAGCACTTTGTTTGTTTTTTTTTCCTTCGGCCTCTATGAGGCTCTATCTCCCTTCCTCCCTCCCCTTCCCTCCTCCCCTCCGGTGCTTGATTTGGAACAGGACGGCGATCCGTCCTGTTCCGCCTCTCATAGGCATCAGCCTATGAGAGGACGGCGCTTCCCGGCCAATCAGAGGCCGGGGATCGCCGATCTCGTACAGTGCTGCTGGAGACCGCAGCGCTGTACGCTTGTAAACAAAGGGGATTTCTTTCCCCTTACGTTTACAAGCAGCCTGCTAGCCGCGATCGGCGGCTAGTGGGCTATTCGCTCCGTGAACGGGCAGGGAACGATCGCGCATGCGCGCGGCCGTTCCCTGGGAAACTGCAGCCCCAGGACTTGACGCCAATTGGCTTTAGGCCGTCCTATGGCTGCCGCCGCGTTCACACCCATTGGCGTGAGGCGGTCCTTAAGTAGTTAATACGTGTGAACCTTGCCTAAGTGTAGCTGTAAGATATCTACATACTAAATAAGCATAATCTCCTCACCATTTCATAGGGTATGTACTGTATGTATGTGTCCTACGCCTCAAATATGAATGCTTTTTATAGCCACGAATATAAAGGTGGAAAATATTTTATGTTTAGCATAAGCAGGTGGTTTTCCTACTCAAAATACTATATTTTTCCAGCTTTTAGGCCTTGTTCAGATTGCGTTCGGCTCCGTCCCCGGTGGCCTTATTTTGAGGCGTTTTTTCTTTCCGATTCCCGGCGTTTGGGTGGGCGTTTTTTTGAAGGGTTAGCGGTTTCCAATACATTTTTCCCAAGTCAGGAAGTGAACTCTGATCCGGAAAAGAGAAAATACAATGTATTTATTCTCAAAAACGTGAACGCAATCGCTCCACAAAGCGGTTTTGTGAGCGTTTTTCCTATACCTCCCATTAAAGCAAAAACGCCCTAAAATGGCTCAAGCACCGCTTTTGAAAACTGACAGCGCATGGAACGCTTTAGTCTGAACTACACCATAGCACAACATGGTGTAACCGCTTTCTGTGCATTTTAGAAAAACCGCCTGCACTTAAATTTTTCAAAAAACGCCTCTAATGTGCACAAAGCCTTACACCTATATAAATACCACAGAAGCTGAAGGCAAACGGTGCAAAGAAACAGGTGTTAACATTGCATTTTCAGAACTCATTGTGCCGTTGAATTGCTTTTAGAAGTACAGAGTGTCCACAAAGTTTACAAACACCTAATTCTCCTGACATCGCATTTATAGATTTCTTCCTATAGGGATATGTTAAATATTATTTTTATAAGTAAGATAGCCCATTAACATTGCAATCCCAACAATCCAATTTATCAAAGATCTTCAATTCGATCATTGCGATCGATCAGAAATTATCATTTAGGGGAAAATGAAAATTAATCAGAGTTCCAAATAGACAAGAGCTACACAATATAGTGAGAAGAAACAGGAGCGCCTCTCTGGTGCATTAACTTTTTAATCACAGTGGTTGCACATACAAATTACACTTACAGTGTTCAGAAGATCAGTACGCACTTCAAAGCCTGCTGGCAACTCCTCTCCTGATGCGATGCAACCGTTTAGTCGCACGTAGCTCACCATAGACACCACCGTAACTACTTTATACGGGTCCCCTGCAGATCCGTGGGTTAGCTTCTGACCAAGCCACCCCGGACAGCTGCGGCTACACCCCCTTTTTCTTTACAGTGGGCAACCTCAGACGTAAGGACCATGTCAGAACATGGTCAATGGGTAGCTTTTGACCCCAGTCACAATAGTTGTGACTGAAGCATATACCTGTGCTGTTCTAATGGACAGATTTACTCCTTTTTTTGGATATATATTTTTAGACACTCTTTTATACATTTTTTACAAACCTTTTTATAATTCTCTAAGACAATTTTTTAAGATCATTTTTATTCTTTTAAGTTTCCAGTTATGTGCACTAATACATTTGCATCCAGCCGAGATAGGCTTTTTAATGAAGGGGAGTGACCAACTTTTCACGCTCTTCCTCCTCCCATCCTGGGAGACATAAATAGCAGCCATCATTGCCGATGCGTCACCTGATGAAGGCATGGTTAACGGCAAAACGCGTAGTGACATCAGACGGCTCCGCCGCGATGATGCCCCTCCCACCAGACTCCGCTCCACGCTGTACCACCGTTCCCGTCGCTCTAGCCAAGCGCGGGAGTCAGGAGAGGAGTTGCCGGCAGGCTTTGAAGTGCGCACTAATCTTCTGAACACTGTAAGTGTAATTTGTATGTGCAACCACTGTGATTAAAAAGTTAATGCACCAGGGAGGCGCTCCTATTTCTTCTCACTTTTGCACAGACCACTGGCGCCACCCAGTACCTGGAGCTGCACCTGGAAGCATTCACCACACATCTTAAGTGTTTAGGCAGCGCAGGATTCAGCATTTTTGTCAGCTACACAATATAGGATGAGGAACACAATATACCCTCCACTCTTTTTTCTTAATTCTTTATTTTAACTTTCCAGCAAAAAGAAGAGTTACAGAGTCCTCAGTTTTTGCACTTAGAAATGTGCCCCATCACACATAAAAAGAGCATTCACATACACATTTAGATTGTTTCTTTAATACAGTAACTTGAGATTGTTATATTACACCTAAAACGCATGGCCAACATAAAAAGAGGGCCATAGATGGTCCCCATAAGCATTTCTGAATTAAGCCTGAACGATTTAAGGAAATAATTGAATTGAGCTGTTTGTGTCCAAAATAACGTTTTCGATTCGATTCCTGACTTCCTTCAAATCAAGCTTTGTTCCCCCTCTGTATCTCTCGGTCTTCTGTCTCTCTTTGTGCACCCTCTGTGTCTCTCTCTGTGTCCCCTTTGTGTCTCTTTGTGCCCCCTGTGTCTGTGTCCCCTCTCTGTCTCTCTCTGTGCCCGCTCTGGGTCTCTCTATGTGCCCGCTCTATGTCTCTCTCTGTACCCACTCTGGGTCTCTCTCTGTGCCCCCTCTGTTCCCCAAGCTGCGGAAGTGCTGGATGTACCTTCCAGCACAAGTCCAGCGATGCCCCTCTATCCACGTCTTCTCCTGCACTCTCATGACATACAGGAACCAGGAAGTATGCCGTGCACAAGGCAGACGGCGATAGAGGCCAGACAGTGTTGGGTTCGTGTGGAAGGTATGTCCAACACTGCCAATGCCTCTCTCTCTCTCTCTCTGCTAGCAGAAAATATAGAAACTGAAAGCAGAAGTCCTCTATTATCACCCTGCCCCCTAGTGACAAGTGGCCATAAATACACATTACAGCAATACTAATTAGAAGCAAGGAAATATAAAAAATATGTTAAAATAAATTGGCCTGGAGCACTTGCAAGCTGCAAAATAAATTGGCTGCTAAAAGGTTAAAGCTACTTGATGTGACACGTGACATGATGAAATAAACCTTCGTCTGCGTTAAGAATCAGTTTCTCTGCAGTCAGACTATATCTAACTCTGAATAATAACTAAATGCAGGTAAATGCAGGTGTAAATCTGTCTATGGCTAATGCCTCATACACAACTTCTTGGCCATTCGTAGCTGCTTCTACTGCTCCATCATTGACACACATCAACCCTCCTCCTTGTTCCCGAGCAACAGTGCACATTGCTAGTCTGCAGGCTAGCGACACATCTGTATAGCACTTGGCCGAACTGTCGTCTGAATTATCCTGAAAATATAAAATAAGACTATGGACTCCCAGAAAAGGACTATTTAGGATTAGGTTTATATATAAAATTGTGTATCTTATTTGTTTATTTTACTTCAGGTAGCTTCATGCTGCTGTTTATAGTTTTCTATTATGGCCGCATCTTATTGGGTATGCTCAGTAGAGTCTGCCACCAATCCAGTGTGCACGACTTGCATATAATTCTTTTTAATGTATTTGTTACATTGGATTATTTATGGAATATTGTAATTAAAACTACTGTTTATAATACTGTACTTGATTTTAAGAGCCCTTAAAGAGAATTTGTACTGTCCCATTTGCACAATAAAAAACATACCAATCGAGTCACCATAATCTCCTGGATCCCTCTTTGCCATTTCCACCGATCCCCGCCGCGATCCTGGCTTTTAATCGCCAGTTTTAGTGTTTACAAACAAAAGGCAGGTCCGCCAACCAGGAAGTGATTTTTGTATATATATATATATATATATATATATATATATATATATATGTATATATATATATATATTACATAGTGAATTATCTGCACTCCAGTCTGGGATTCTCACAGTTTCTCAGTATGTCACAGGCAGCTCCCTTCCCCCTCAGCCTCAAACTAAGAGGAGTAAACAAAGCACACAGAGCCTGGAGGGGGCGTGCATAACTTGTATTCATTACATCAGGGGCAGCCCATTCCTCCCTGGGTCGACAAAGCTTGACAAAGAAAAGAAGATTAGATGGTAAGCCTTCAATTGTTATAGTAGTGGGAACACCCAAGTGGTCAAGCACATGGTGCTTTTACCATCTATTGCGCTGCTTTTCAAACTAATCCAACAAATATAAAAAGGGCTAGCAGACTCCAGCAGCATTGTTTAAGTGATTTAGTTCTTGTCTCTTGAGAGTGCTGTTTGTTTGTATAGTTTTTATAAAATTAGAAATTGGATGGATCACCTTTAGGTAAAAAATTATAATAACTTGCTGGGTATTTATCTTTCAAATCACCCCATGGCCGCTGGAAGCGCCTGCTTTCATGGTGTAGCCCTGCTTCCTTGTAGACAAGTGCCATGGCACTCTTTGTACGGGAGATACAGAGGGCCACGGAAGAGCCACAGCACTCAACTTTAAGGGAGCGTGGCTATGTGCTAGAAGTCATCGCTTCCAGGGATCGGGGGGAGACTTGAAAGATAAAGACCCATCAGGTCTTTATAACTTTTCACCGGAAGGGAATTCATCTAATGTCTAATTTTGGCTCTATAGTCTCTAATTATTTTTCTTTTCCTTATGTGAAAAATGATTCATGCCATTGTCACATGTGCCATTTTATAGTTTAGTTAAATATGTTAAAACAATTTCTATAATGTTTCCTTATTATGAAACAAAACTGCAGAGAGGTATCGCTTCATTTGTATATTGTAATTCATTTTTTTAATCCTACAGTAACTTTTTAGATTGTATTACTAACTTGCAATTTGATCTGATTGGCATAATTGCTTTATGAAATACATACTAGACTCTGACTCTACAGTTTCATACATTTTTCTCCAGTGTAAAGGCTTCCTACATGGAAAGAAATTAGAAATATAAATAACACGCCTAAAATAAGTTTAAACTTTGTTAAAGACACACAATGAAAATAGACTTACACCATCAAGCAGATAACATGCTCTTCCTTTCTAACTTCCTGAAACAGTTATCAAAGTTTCACAAGAGTACACTTTTTTACTTACTGAGCACTTTGCTTGCCGCCGATACAAGATCATATGTTTTAGCATCATCGTAAATAATCCTGACTAAGAATTGTCCTTCTTCATCAAGCTGTGCTTCTCTCCTAAAAATATAATGGAAAAGTTAAAGAGGCACTGTAGTGACATGCAGTTGAATGCAGTAAATTGTTCAGGATACCCACTTTTACAGTTATTTTCAGTTCCTGTAGCTATATATTGCTGAATACTAAATGTTGCCCCTCCCTCCCAGTGAGGTTTAGACTAGGCTGTTTAGCTATGTGGAATTCAGACCAGGTATATGTTGCACTTGCTTTGGAACTCTCAGTAACCAAACATTCCGCACAAATCACCTGACAGGACCAAAGATGTCGGCACCTGTGGTAAATTTCAGAATGTGAATCAGGATGAGGAAAGATAATACAATGGGCAAACATTGACTAAATCCTTTACAAATGTATATTGTAAAAGAAATGGGCAATTGTATTCATTACATTGTTTAAAATAGGGGTAGGGGAAAAAGTGGCAGGGAGGCTAGTCCCGAGTTGTCCCTCACTAATAAGTATGCTTGTTTGCGTAATATTGGGGAGGATGATTCAGGAGTAGCAATGCTGCAGCAGGATGTGCTCCTTAGCAACCAAGGGGCAGACTGCTGTAACGAGAAAGGGAATAGGAGTGCAACTAAGGCTAGACAGGTACTGGTGGTAGGGGATTCAATTAGTAGGCGCACAGATAGGGTAATCTGTCGAAGAAACCGCGAATGCCGTACAGTCTGTTGCCTCCCGGGTGCTCGGGTTCGGCATGTAGCGGAAAGAATTGACAGATTACTGGGTGGGGCTGGGGAAGACCCGGCTGTCATGGTACACATTGGCACCAATGACAAAGTTAGTGGGAGATGGAAGGTCCTCAAAAATGATTTTCAGGTACTTGGAGATAAACTTAAAGCAAGGACCTCCAAGGTGGTGTTTTCTGAAATACTGCCAGTGCCACATCTGAGAGACAGAGGGAGCTTAGGGAGTTAAATAAGTGGCTGAGAAATTGGTGTAGGAAGGAAGGGTTTGGGTTCCTGGAGAACTGGGCAGACTTTGCAGTCGGCTACAGGTTCTACAGCAGGGATGGGCTGCACCTTAATGGGGAAGGGTGCAGCTGCATTGGGGGAGAAGATGGCTAAACGGTTGGAGGAGATTTTAAACTAGGATCTGGGGGGAGGCGGGAGGATAAAGTCTCAATACGTAGACAAGATGAGGTAAAAAGACAGTGGGAACCTATCATTATGGAGGGTGGAGAGGGGGGTGGGGACAGTGTAAAGATTAAGGAGGTTGGTAAAAATTCAAGTAGCCCATTTCATGTAAACAAAATTGGTAAATGTGGTGGTAAAAATATAAAGTGCATGGTAACCAATGCTCGGAGCCTTGCAAATAAAATAGACGAACTAGAGTTCATTCTGAATGACAAAGGCTATGACATTGTGGGAATAACCGAGACATAGATGGATGAAAGCCATGACTGGATAGCTAATTTAAAAGGATACAATGTGTTTAGGAGGGATAGAATTGGGAAAAAAGGTGGAGGGGTTTGTCTCTTTGTTAAGAATTCTCTTACAGCTGTCCTCAACGATAAGATGGAGGAAGATTGCGAAGATGTGGAGTCCGTTTGGGTAAATATTCATGGTGGAAATAAACGTTGCCAATTGCTTATTGGGGTATGCTACAGGCCACCTCTTATTAATGAAGCTGCAGAACTGCGATTACTACAGCAGATTGAAAAAGCTGCAGGTAAAAATGAGGTCATAATTATGGGCGACTTCAACTTTCCAGACATTGACTGGAGTATTGAGGCAACCCATTCTGGTAAAAGCAGCAGATTTCTGGCAGCACTACAGGACAATTACTTGACTCAAATGGTAACTGAACCAACTAGGGGGAATGCGTTACTGGATCTGATCATTTCTAATAGACCAGATAATGTATCAAATGTGCAGGTTCAAGAACATTTGGGAAATAGTGATCACAACATGATAACGTTTGATCTGGTGACTGATAGGCCACGGGGCAGCGGGACCACTAAAACTATGAATTTTAGAAAAGCAAAGTTCACTCAAATTAGGCAGGCACTAAGTTTGGTGAACTGGGATAATGTACTACAAGGGGAAGACACTGAAGGGAAATGTCAAGCTTTTAAACTTATACTCAATCAATAATCAATACTGTAGTATGTATATCCCATATTGAAACAAAATGTCTAGGAATAAAAAAAGGCCTCTATGGATGAATAGAAAGGTTAAAGATAAAATGAAGAGGAAAAAGAATGCCTATAAGGTCTTAAAACAGGAGGGGACCGAGGCTGCACTAAGCAATTATAAGGAGTGCAATAAAAATTGTAAAAAAGAAATTAGGCAGGCAAAGATTGAAGCTGAAAAACAAATCGCTAAGGATATCAAATCTAACCCAAAAAAGTTTTACAAGTACATTAACTCTAAAAAAAGAAAGGTTGACTTTATAGGACTCCTAAAGGATGAGGATGGGAACTCAATGGTGGATGACCAAGGTAAGGCAGAGTTATTAAATGCTTTCTTTGCTTCTGTCTTCACAAAAGAAACAGCACTGTTGCAAACTATAGAGGCGGAAGAGTCTCAATCGTCTAACTGTAATATTAAATACTTAACGCAGGAAGAAGTGAAGGCAAGACTAAATAAATTAAAAATAGACAAGGCACCTGGCCCGGATGGCATGCATCCTCGGGTCCTAAGGGAATTAAGTTCAGTTATAGATAAACCCCTTTATCTTATCTTTTGTGACTCTCTTGCAACTGGCAGAGTCCCAGTGGTTTGGCGTACAGCCCACGTTTTCCCATTATTTAAGAAGGGCAAAAAATCTGATCCAGGAAATTATAGACCTGTAAGTTTAACATCAGTTGTATGCAAACTATTTGAGGGGTTACTAAGAGATACTATACATGACTTCATAGTAGAAAATAATCTTATTTCTCAGCATCAACATGGGTTTACTAAAGACAGGTCCTGTTTGACTAACATGCTCAGCTTTTATGAGGTAGTGAATGCTAATATGGATATTGGGAATGCTGTAGATGTGATATACTTGGACTTTGCAAAGGCCTTCGACACTGTTCCCCACAGAAGTCTGGTGCAAAAGTTGAGGATGCAAGGACTGGGGAAGAGTCTGTGTTCATGGATAGGGAACTGGCTAATGGACAGAAAACAAAGAGTTGTGGTCAATGGATCGTACTCAAAATGGGAGACTGTTAGCAGTGGGGTCCCACAGGGGTCTGTTCTGGGTCCAGTGCTCTTCAATTTATTTATTAATGACCTAGTAGATGCAGTAGTGAGCAATGTTGCTATTTTTGCAGATGATACAAAATTGTGCAGAATCATCAACTCTCAGGAAGATAGTGTCATATTGCAACAGGATCTGGATAGGATGGCTATATGGGCACATACATGGCAGATGAAATTCAATGTTGACAAATGTAAGGTCATGCATTTTGGACGTCCTAATGGTCTAGCACCATACAAAATAAATGGGATACAGTTGGGGACATCAAACTTGGAGAAGGACTTAGGAGTACTCATTGACAACAAGTTAAATAATCGTACTCAATGCCAGGCAGCTGCAGCTAAAGCTAACAAAATTTTGGGATGCATTAAAAGGGAAATAAAAACTCGAGATGCTAGCATAATATTGCCCCTTTTTAACTCTCTAGTAAGGCCACATCTGGAATATGGAATTCAGTTCTGGGCACCACATTACAAAAAAGATATTGCAGTTTTAGAGCAGGTGCAGAGACGAGCAACAAAATTGATGCGTGGGATGGAAGGTCTCACTTATCGAGAAAGGTTAGATAAACTGGGTTTATTTAGTCTAGAGAAAAGACGCCTTAGAGGGGATCTAATTAACATGTATAAATACATCAGAGGGCAATATAATACCTTGGCGGATGAGCTTCTCAAAGGACTAGAGGACATGATCTGCGCATGGAGGAAAAACGTTTTAGCCATTTATTTAGGAAAGGGTTCTTTACAGTTAGAGTGATTAAGATGTGGAATGCATTGCCACAGGAAGTCGTTATGGCAAACTCTATACCTGCATTTAAAGGGGGCTTAGATGCTTTTCTTGCATTGAAAGACATCCATGGCTACAATTGCTAGGTAATGCCTAATGATGTTGATCCAGGGATTTTATCTGATTGCCATCTGGAGTCGGGAAGGAATTTTTCCCTTTAGGGGCTAATTGGACCATGCCTTGTAAGGGTTTTTTCGCCTTCCTCTGGATCAACAGGGATATGTGAGGGAGCAGGCTGGTGTTGTACTTTATACTGGTTGAACTCGATGGACGTATGTCTTTTTTCAACCAAAATAACTATGTAACTATGTAACTATGTAAAATACAGTTCTTCTATAACAAAAGAATCTAATAAAAAAAACTTATTAGTTTAATAATTGTTTTCCTGGCTGTTTTGGATAAAACTGGCTGTGATGAATTAACTGAAGCATGCAAAGCATCTCCAATTCTGTATTCCTGAGAAAAGCTTGTAATAAAATATAGTACAGAAAGACCTCATAAAAAATAAGGCGTGGAGTTTGGAGGGATTCCCAGTAAACAGCGAATAACCTATTTGTAAAGAAAAGGTGATCTGATAATATATCACCATTTGGTTAATCAGTTTTTTAGTTTGTTCTATCGGATGTTTATAGAGATCTGATTTTATAGGGTGTCAATCAATGTTCTGATCGCCTACCGCAATTATAATAACACAGAGGCAAGCCACAGCTTCATTCACCAGGCATTCACATTACTTCTTTTAGGGCTGGTGCACACCGAGAGCTCTTCTTAGAGCAAATGCGGGTCCTGCTGCATTTTTGAGGTGATTATGCCTCAATGTTAAGTATAGGAAAAGAGGAAAAGAGCGATTTTCATAGCGTTTTTTTACAAAAGCTGATCCCTTCCAGGTCAAAGTGTAGAAGAAGGATAAAATCACTACACAAATCTCTCCAAAAAATCGCTAGGCATAAATAGAAAATCACTAGGCACATGCCTGGAATCGCTTTTAAAAATCGCTTCAAAAAACGCTAAGCACTTGCGATTACGCTAGCGATTTTTGGTGTGCACTAGCCCTCAGTAGTATAAGCACACAAACCACTGACAAGTATTACTTATGAATGTGGAAATTTGGGGGGAAAAAAACACTGCTCTCAACTTATTGGCCAAAATAATTACTGTAAACTGGTGTGCGCTTATAAAAGTCCTGATCAGTTAAACTGAAAACCACTTTTATAAATAAAAGCAATCTGTGCATATCTCCAGAAAAGTCAGACATAACACTTGGGATCTGCCAATAACTATCATCATAGAGTAAAGAATGTTACGCTCTGTCCCTTAAAATCGAGGAAGGACTTTTTGGCGCAGAGCACGCGCCGTGTAGCGCCTAAATTGGATGCCACTATAACTACAATGATATAGTGTGTGACCTGCGCAGCAGTAATTTGGGGTTCTGGGGATTGCCGGACCCCAAAGTGCTTCTCCCTCCGAGTTGCTACGACGCAGAGTGGCAATAGTAATTAACACCGCACCAAATTTCAGCAGTAGCAGGGTGAGGCGTCATTCGGGTCACTTTTCGCCAAAGTGACTGGGCGGCAAACTGCCATGAATCACCTAAAATATCCATTAGCCCATAGGGAAATTTGAAGTGAAGACAGGGAAACTCCAATGCTCTACACGGCACAACTCACTTAGTAAAACACCTCTGTGGTGTAGCTTTTACCTTTATTGTGCTACAGTACATACAAATGGTTCTAAAATTAAAAATGAAAACCAAGTTTTTCAGTGATTTTCCAATCACTAGTGCTTTGAAAAGCGCCTGGTTAAGGTAATTAAATTGGCTATTTCAAACTGGAAAGATTTTTTTTTTTCATCACAAAAGCACTGCAAGTATCATTTTTTTTTCAGTGACGGTTGAGTTTGTAAAAAGTATAAAAAAGCAAAAGTGCTGTGAAAATCATTATGACGTCGATCCAAAACCACTAATCGCAAAGCGCTTTTTGATGTGAAACAGCCCAAAGCAATTTTAAGACATGCATTTTGTTTTTTTAGCCTTGTGCTTGGGGATACAGAGGGTACTATTGTCACAGAGTCCATGAGGTCATTGGCTCCAAGCACCACTGGTCTCCAATATTCAGTAGCTTATTTTTTATACAGATAAAGCCTCTTTTCCAATTCAGCCCATTTTGGTCTAGAATATGAATTTCAACCCCATTTAAGAAGAACAGAAGTTTCAGAAGGGATCTTTCATATGATGTATACGGAAATATGCATAGATGATATATGTGGGACATGTGGCATTGTGCCGTGCAACAAGTATAACAATATTTTAAGAACATTCATTTTTGTTAAATGTATGCACTTCTTTTAAAAGAAAACACTATGCTGGTACGTCTGTAGAGTAAATGAGGAATTGGGATAAGGTATAGAATTGTATGGCACATAACATTTGTTTATTTGAATGGTGATCAAAGTAATATATATGACCTCGAAGAGAAGCCGTTATCCACAGGAAGAAAACCGCATTTCTGTATCAAGGATATACTGTATATTCCTGCGTATAAGACTACTTTTTAACCCTTGAAAATCTTCTGAAAAGTTGGGGGTCGTCTTATACACCGGGTATCATTAATACCGGGTGATATGCCCTATCTTGTTACCGTCTCTCAGATCTCACTGCTGAGGACTGTAGTGAAGCGGCGCAGGCGCACATGTGCAAGATCTGAGAGGGAGGTAATTAGGACACAAGGGTGGGCCAGAAGGGTGAAAGAGGCGTATTTTATAGGCACAGCGTGATGTATTCTTCCATACCGCTCTGATAAGCAGGAAGAGTTGACCAATCCAACCAGTCAATTGACTATATACTGTTATATACTGGGTACCACATACAGTACAGCACCAGTATATGATTTTTTTTTTTTTATTTGGTGTACGTTGGAAGAGGGGTAATCTTATACAATGAGTATATCCCAAACTCTATATTTTAACTGAAAAAGTTGGGGGTCGTCTTATACGCCCAGTCGTCTTATACGCCGGAATATACGGTAGTTTGAGGTTTTACATATAAAACTGTGCATACATATATGTCACAAGGAGATGTTTACAACTTAATGTGCTGTCAGCACTTGACCCTACAAAAAGCAGGCTTATCAGTTTTCTTGTTTCCAGCTTCTTCTGTGGTTTTTTTTTCCCACTCAAATTCCTAAAATAAACATTCATTTAATGATGATATGACAAGTTATAGAAGAGTCTGCCAAATATTCACATATTTTTAAATATATCAACTTCTGGAGTCTGTGAAATCACAAGGCAAAGGGTGGCTAGTGTGACACTAACATATAATAAAGGAATATGAGAAAGATTGTGAATGATCTAACCATGTATAGTCTTTGTATGTCCAGATCGGTGTGTTCTAGCTGAGTAGTTAAAGAAAGGGAAAATATGCTATGCAACAAAACAGAGAGCGGGCGCCATCCAATGCAAACCACGGTTTGCATTCATATCCAGTCAGATGTGCAATACTACTCAGTTATGGTACAAACCAAAATCACTGTGCCATATTCATGGGAGTGGAGGTGGGCTGCAGGCACAGTGATTCCGAGTTGTACCACAACTGAGTTTTATAGCGCATCTATCTGGATCTGTAGAATAAATCAAGGGGCCCCAGGTGGGTGGCCATAATTATAACAGATTATGGTTGGATCCAAATAATGTAGATAACATAAAAGTACATGAATCTAGGTTACATTGCCTTCAAAACAACATCAGTTTTTGAAGGAACTTGGTTGGTAGGTTGTTCCAATCATCTTGGAGAATTAACCACAGATCTGTGGATGTAGGCTTTCTCACATTCTTCTGTCTCTTAACCAGCTGAGCGGTCTGGACGAGCTCAGCTCGTCCAACACCGCCAGCGGCTGCCGCTCAGGCCCTGCTGGGCCGATTTTGATGAAATAAAAAGCAGCACACGCAGCCGGCACTTTGCCAGCCGCGTGTGCTGCCTGATCGCCGCCGCTCTGCGGCGATTCGCCGCGAGCAGCGGCGAAAGAGGGCCCCCCTAGCCGCCTGAGCCCTGCGCAGCCGGAACAAAAAGTTCCGGCCAGCGCTAAGGGCTGGATCGGAGGCGGCTGACGTCACGACGTCGGCTGACGTCGATGACGTCACTCCGCTCGTCGCTATGGCGACGATATAAGCAAAACAAGGAAGGCCGCTCATTGCGGCCTTCCTTGTTTATTCTGGGCGCCGGAGGCGATCGGAAGATCGCCTCCGGAGCGCCCTCTAGTGGGCATTCATGCAGCCAACTTTCAGTTGGCTGCATGAAATAGTTTTTTTTTTATTTAAAAAAAAACCCTCCCGCAGCCACCCTGGCGATTTAATCAGAACGCCAGGGTGGTTAATGTAATCCCAGACACACTAAATGATGTTGAGATCAAGACTCTCTAGAGGCCATACCATTACTTCCAGGACTACTTCTTCTCTTCCCTAAAGATCTTTTCTTAATGACTTTGGCTGTACGTTTGTACATTGCCATTTTTCTGCACCTCAGTCTCTGTTTTCATGCATACTTGAGTTGCTTGGACCTTTCTCCACGTCGGAGGTATGGCTTTTTGGCTGCAACTCTTCCATGAAGACCACTTCTGGTCAGACTTCTCCGGACAGTAGGTGAATGTATCTGGGTTCCACTGGTTTCTGACATTTGGAGCTGATGGCACTACTGGACATCTTCAGATAATAATAAGCTTGATGTGTCTTTCAATAGCTGCACTATGATCCTTAACATTGCCAGTTTCTTTGTGTTTTTTCAAAAGAACCATATTCTTGGGGAAAAAGTACCACCCAATAAAAGTATACTTTTTCTTGAAAAAAAACTAAGAAACTATGCCAACATCTGGTATTGTAAGCTCACAAGGGCAGGGACCTCCTCCTATTGGTAATGTCTCAAACTGCACATCAACTACAGGTATGTTTTTGTACTTGCATTGCTGGATGACCTGACTGTAAAGCGTTTTGAACTTCCCATGCATCTATGTTACCCACTATTTGTTTTGTACTATGTACAGTGCTACGGAAGATGTTAGCGTTATATAAATAGTAAATAAAAAAAGTATATATATATATATATATATATATACCTACTGTATACACACACACACACATATATACAGTATATATATATATATATATATATATATATATATATATATATATATATATATATATATATATATATTAGTATAATGTTACTGCTGATTAAATAGGTACATAGCTAAAACATCAAAACCGCTCTGGTCCATATGGAGGAAACAACAAGGTCTAGATGCAGAGTGGTTACAATGATGTTATTTAGGTATGTAAATAATGGCAGGGATGGTATCAAGTAAAAGGTTTATTTAAGGTTTCTAGTAAGTGCTTACTACTGTATAGTTAGGCAGCACTTGAACAAAACCACATTTTTGTACTATATATGGTTTGACACTTTTAGAGACTAAACACGTTTTTCTGGCATGCTTCAGCTTGCATAAATCAAAGCAGTCAACTTAGTTAATTATTTAGAGAGTTGTGTGTGAATATTTCACAGATATTTTTCCTTTGTCTATTTTTATACTTGGAGACACTGGAGTTTTATAATTTATGATGTTTTGAATTATTAGTATCCTCATCAGTTACCTAAGTGACGTCTAAACATTTTCCAGTTCTTTACCAGAAACATTTTAAAGATTTCTATCAGTTAATTTAGTACCAGTGTATTCTTTAGCAGTTTATGTAGCCTTACATTCATTCATGTATTTTCATGGGGTTCTCTCACCCTTTTGTGTCCTGGAATTCATGATACGTTTTATTCATCATGTTACTCTTGTCACTGTAATTACCAATTCTGTATTTTGTATATTGGTGTATACCATTTGTCTGTTTTATTATGTACCCCCAGGGCTGGTTCTAGACTTTTTGCAGCCCGAGGCAAACTTGTGAGGATGCCGCCCCTCCCCCCCACCCCATAGATAGTAACAGTGCCCCCAGTACAGGTAACCTGGAGGGGGTAACAACCAGGAAGGGGGAGCAGCGGCGGGCACATCGGTGGGGAGGGGGGACGGAAACCCCTCCTTCACATGGTGCTCCCCCGACCGCGCTTCCCCTGCAGCTGTTTTTCCTGCATTTAAGTCATTAGCGCAGCAAGCGGGCCGGGGAACCCTTCTTCTGTTCCAGCATTGCGTTCCACCGCTCTTGTCACTTCCTGCAATGCCACCCACTGGCCACACTGGAGCGGAAGAAGGAAGGTGAGTAATCGCTTCCCCGGCCCTCTCGCTGCGCTAGTTACTTAAATGCAGACAAAGTAGTTGGTGGGGAAGCGCGGTCGGTGGAGCCCCAGGTGAGGGAGGGGGGATCTGACCCCCTCCCCATCGCTGTGCCCGCCGCTGCTTCCCCTTCCTGGCTGTTACCCCCTCCAGCTCAGCGGCCCCTTTCACCCATGGGCTGGCGGGTGCCGCCCCCCCCCCCCACTTCCCCTGCCTGAGGAACATGCCTCACCCTGGCCCAGGCCTGTGTACCCTATGTTTGTTTTTTACTTTGTACAGCACCACAGAATATGTTGACGCTTTATAAATCAATAATAATGATAATGTAATTGCCTACATGAAAGGCCCTTAAAGGACTTACGAGGCGAATTTTAGAAAAAATGTTAGTTACCTTATTGCAATATCAGACCTCAGGGCAGACGATCAGTGCTTCCCCTGTCAGTATCAAGGGCTCTGTTATCTAAATCCAGGGTTCATTACAGGCCCCGACCCTCTGCAGGGTCGCCTGAACTGAAGAGATATGAATTGCCGCTTTAAACAGCAATGTGAGTTATACTCGTGGCCGCCACATAGCGGCTCCTTCCCCAGCTGTGAGCCGCTGCTAGGAGGGAGCCGCTGCTAGGAGGGAGCCGCTGCTATAGTAGGCAGCCCTGCCGGTATCATTTATTCACACGCCGCGGCCTCCCTTCCCCCACCCGCCGAGCAGCCAGCACATCTACCCCCTTTTGCGGAGGAATTCTGGACGCCGTCACTGAAGAAGAGCCGCTGGCTCATATTGAGCAGAGACTCACTGAGGAACCGCTGGTGAGCCGGCTCACGTACGAGCGGAGTGCGAATAACAAAGAACCGCTGGTGAATCAGAATCAGATTCTGATTCACCAGCGGTTCTTTGTTATTCGCACTCCGCTCGTACGTGAGCCGGCTCACCAGCGGTTCCTCAGTGAGTCTCTGCTCAATATGAGCCAGCGGCTCTTCTTCAGTGACGGCGTCCAGAATTCCTCCGCAAAAGGGGGTAGATGTGCTGGCTGCTCGGCGGGTGGGGGAAGGGAGGCCGCGGCGTGTGAATAAATGATACCGGCAGGGCTGCCTACTATAGCAGCGGCTCCCTCCTAGCAGCGGCTCCCTCCTAGCAGCGGCTCACAGCGGGGGAGGGAGCCGCTATGTGGCGGCCACGAGTATAACTCACATTGCTGTTTAAAGCGGCAATTCATATCTCTTCAGTTCAGGCGACCCTGCAGAGGGTCGGGGCCTGTAATGAACCCTGGATTTAGATAATAGAGCCCTTGATACTGACAGGGGAAGCACTGATCGTCTGCCCTGAGGTCTGATATTGCAATAAGGTAACTAACATTTTTTCTAAAATTCGCCTCGTAAGTCCTTTAAAGTTAAATATAGCTAGCATTAAAGCGGACCTGAACTAAGAACTTCCTCTCTGCTGTAAAAGATACGCATCAGCATAATAACCTTTGAAGTCAAACATTTCTTAGTTACAGCTGATAAAAATCCTGCAATGAAGCTGCAGTGTGTCTTACTTTTATGGAAGCAGACCTATTGTAAACATCCTGTGTTAACAAATTAGTTGTATACTAGTAAAAGGATATATATAGCAAAAAACTGAAGAAACTTGAAGAATTTATATGCAAAAATACAAAAGATTTTTATTGAAGACAACACTTGTGCAAAAATGTTTATAAAAAATATCCGTCAGGAAACATTTTACATAGCAAAGAATGTCAAAAATGCATCAGTTGTTAACATCAAGATTAGTGCAGTTGTACACATTGAGGCGACAACGTCGACTTGTTTCGGGATAGACCCTTCATCAGGCCTCCACAAATAGAGACAAATCTGTATACCGTATATACTCGCATACAAGTCGAATTTTTGACCCCCAAAAAGGGGGTCAAAAGTTGGGGGGTCGGCTTGTATGCGAGTCTCTATTGTGGTGGTGGTGGTCCGCGGCGCCCCCCGACCGCCCGCTCCCTCCCTCCCGCTCGCTCCCACCCTCCGCGGCCGCCGCTGCTATTACCTCTTCAGCCGGCGGCCGCTTCCTCTACTGCGGGTGCCCCTCTCGCTCTGCTCGCCGTGTATCACAGCAGCGCGCCCGGCGCTGCTGCTGTGACGAGGCAGGAGAGAGCGGTTCCCCTGGTAACGGCGTCGCCGTTACCAGGGGAACCGCTCTCTCCTGCCTCGTCACAGCAGCAGCGCCGGGCGCGCTGCTGTGATACACGGCGAGCAGAGCGAGAGGGGCACCCGCAGTAGAGGAAGCGGCCGCCGGCTGAAGAGGTAATAGCAGCGGCGGCCGCGAAGGGAGCTGCGGGCGGCGGGCGGACGGGGGATCTGGCTAAACTGGACACTTTACTGGCTATACTGGGAAGTTTACTAGCTATACTGGGCATTATACTGGCTAAACTGGGCACTATACTGGCTAAACTGGGCACTATACTTGCTATACTGGACACTTTACTGGCTATACTGGGCAGTTTACTAGCTATACTGGGCATTATACTGGCTAAACTTGGCACTATACTGGCTAAACTGGGCACTATACTTGCTATACTGGACACTTTACTGGCTATACTGGGCAGTTTACTAGCTATACTAGGCACTATACTGGCTAAACTGGGCACTATACTGGCTAAACTGGGCACTATACTTGCTATACTGGACACTTTACTGGCTATACTGGGCATTATACTGGCTAAACTGGGCACTATACTGGCTAAACTGGGCACTATACTTGCTATACTGGACACTTTACTGGCTATACTGGGCATTATACTGGCTAAACTGGGCACTATACTGGCTAAACTGGGCACTATACTGGCTAAACTGGGCACTATACTTGCTATACTGGGCACTTTACTGGCTATACTGGGCAGTCTACTAGCTATACTGGGCACTATACTGGCTATACTGGGCACTATACTAGCTATACTGGGCACTATACTAGCTATACTGGGCACTTTACTAGCTATACTGGGGCACTACCTACCCATACTGGGCACTATACTAGCTATACTGAGGCACTACCTACCCATACTGGGCACTATACTAGCTATACTGGGACACACTGGGGGGATCACGCGGCCTGCACCAATCCAGCATTTCCTACCCCCGGCTTATATAGGGGTCAATCATTTTTCCCTGTTTTTTTAGGTAAAAGTTGGGGGGTCGGCTTATATGCGGGTCGGCTTATATGCGAGTATATACGGTAGTTAACACATGTTCTTAATAAACATCTGGACAACATGAAGCCAGGTATAACCACTCATCCAATTTTCAAACTTGGGAACCGCACATCGCAGGAGCTGGAGGAGAATGGCCTCAATAAATTAGCTGCCCTGCCTAGCAGAGGAGATTTATTGAGCTGACACAGCTGAGAGATCAAATTACACTGGTGATTGATAACAGATGACGGGGAATTAGACAGGCTAAACTCTCTTAATACATCTAGGGTGCATGTCTCTGTTTTCCTTCTGTCCTGTGCAAGAGTGCAGGTCCACCTTAAAGGGAAAGTACAGTGCCAAAATAGGGATAATTTTTAATCGTAGGAATAGTAAATATCCCAAATAAAAATGTAAATTTGTTTGGAGCTCCACAAGCTATTTTGACTGGTAAGGATTGCTAAGTTGTGCAGATGTGAGATAATGCTCAGGTACAATTTGACCATGCGACTTTCTAACTCCCAAACAGCCAACCTGAATAAAGTGACTTCAATGGTGTTCAGACTTTTGATCTTATAAACACTAGAGATAAATCATGAGTTAAGTAATTTAAGGAGAGATAAATTGTGAGTTAATAAGTAAGTAAGGTGAGATAATTCAACAGAAAGGCTTTGTGAATCGGCCCCAATAAGTGGTCTTACCTTGAGTGAGGAATGGAATTTTTAAAATATATTTATTGGACACATGCGCTACTAGCCCAGAGTGTTTCTCTGAAAAGACACTGTTATAATGACCTAAAGAAGTCGAGTAAGGCCTGTGAAATGCATCATCGTTTTTGTCCAATAAATGAATCCATTCACAGCTGCTAACCCGATGTAAGCCTTCCTCTGAAATGTTGATTTATGATCACCTACAAATGCAGTTGCAATGCCTCTCGAAGGATGTTTGAGCATCATATTGAAACTCTACCACTGTCCATCCCACACAACAGGCTTTTGTTCGCGCAAGCCATGCATGGGTGACGAAGCATGGCTGAGCTAATGTACCGGGACGCACAATCTGGGTGGCCCTGGGAGACGGCGAGGGTGCCCATGGCCTGAAGGGGGCTGGAGAAAGCCCCAGGTACCCAGGTTTAATCCATCCCAGGTACACTTTTACTGTACTTGCAATACTTTAAATTGAAGGAATTTAAATTCAGGAATTTAATGCAGGCACGTAAATACCGAGAACATTGAGATGCAGTGCTTGCCACCTGCAGAAACCTTGATGAAATAGTGGAAGTGCAATCAAACTCATATCGTCTTCTTGTTAACCACTTCACCACTGAGGGGTTTTACCCCTCGAGCACCAGAGCAATTTTCACCTTTCAGCGCTCCTTCCATTCATTCGTCTATAACTTTATCATTACTTATCACAATTAAATGAACTATATCTTGTTTTTCCGCCACCAATTAGGCTTTCTTTAGGTGGGACATTATGCCAAGAATTATTTTATTCTAAATATGTTTTAATGGGAAAATAGGAAAAAATGTGGGAAAAAATTCATTATTTTTCAGTTTTCGGCCATTATAGTTTTTAAAATAATGCATGCTACTGTAATTAAAACCCATGAAATGTATTTGCCAATTTGTCCCGGTTATAAAACCGTTTAAATTATGTCCCTATCACAATGTTTGGTGCCAATATTTTATTTGGAAATAAAGGTGCATTTTTTTCAGTTTTGCGTCCATCCCTAATTACAAGCCCATAGTTTATAAAGTAACAGTGTTGTACCCTCCTGACATAAAAATGTAAAAAGTTCAGTCCCTAAGGTAACTATTTATGTATTTTTTTTAATTGTAAATTTTTTATTTTTTTTTTTATTACAAAAAAAAAAAATGGGGAGTGTGGGAGGTAATGAGTTAATTTTGTGTGTATAAGTAATGAATTTGTATGTGAAAAATGCTTTAGGGTGTAGCTTTACTATTTGGCCACAAGATGGCAACAGTAACTTTTTGTTTAATGCGACCTCTTGGAGGCTGGGTGCGTTTTTTTTTTCCACAATGATCGCGCTGCTTATCGGCAAAACAGCGGATCATTGCGGGGCTTAGATCAACGAACGGGAATGGATTTTCCCGTTCATTGATCTCCGGGCGAGCGGTGGGCGGCGTGTTTACCCGCGGGAGTGCGCGCTAGAGCAAGCAGGAGTGCGGGCAGCGGCGGGAGTGCGGAAAGTACGGATTTCTCCGTCCCTGGGGGTGAAAGGATGGAAAAGGGGACGGAGAAATTCGTACGGGCGGGGGTAAAGTGGTTAATATGAAAATTGTATTCCTTGTTTAGTGATTTAAGTATAAATAACAGGCATGCTTAATTTTTAACCAGCTGAAAATGAAAGCCTAATTCCAGGCAAGAATAGTATATTAGCTTTGAACACTACGGGAAAGTGTTCAAACCCTTTTTTTAGGTGGTGGTGGGGGGGGGGTCCCCCACTTTCTTTACTAACAGGAAGTGAGGTAATTCTCTTCAATGGAGATGGATAGGCAATCTATTTTTTTTCTCACAGAATGGAGAAGAGTTTGAAAGCCTGTCTCTAATTCAGTGGCTTCATCAGTCCAAATGGAGTTAGTGGAATTTAGGTAAATACACCAAGTCCACATGGACAAATATGCATAAGGAAAAGAACCCACCCATTTTTAACACTGTGAAATCTGTGACAATCATCACTGCAAAATGCCTGACAGCAATGCTGTTGTAGTGATAACAACTAGGCTTGGTACCAGTCAAACGTTTTAGAGTCAGCTTTTAAAGTATCCCTTCGCTAGGACTGGGTGGCATCTAGGTTATCACCTCTTTCGGGTACAAACACAGGCCTTTGTATTAGGGGCTGTGGTGTTAAAAGAAACATCAAGCAAAAGGAATAAAATGAGCTTTACTTACCCGGGGCTTCCTGCAGCTCCTGGCAGCCAGTATGGCAAGGTCGGCATTCGCAGCAGAGGGGACCGGGGGCCACCGGAGCTGTGGCGAGGGACATGTAGGCTGCCAGGGGCTGGACGAAGCCCCAGGTAAATAACGCTAATTTTCTTCCTTTTGCTTCATGTTTCCTTAAAGAGAACCCGAGGTGGGTTTGAAGAATATTATCTGCATACAGAGGATGGATCTGCCTATACAGCCCAGCCTCTGTTGCTATCCCAAACCCCCCTAAGGTCCCCCTGCACTCTGCAATCCCTCATAAATCACAGCCACGCTGCTGACAAACAGCTTGTCAGAGCTGGCTGTGTTTATCTCTATAGTGTCAGTCTGCTGTTCTCCCCGCCTCCTGCAGAACTCCGGTCCCCGCCTGCATCCCTTCCCTCCCTGCTGATTGGAGGGAAGGGACAGGGGCAGGGACCGGAGCTATGCAGGAGGCAGGGGAGCAGCTGAGACTGACACTACAGATGCAAACACAGCCTCACAGCATGGCTGTGATTTATGAGGGATTGCAGAGTGCAGGGGGACCTTAGTGGGGTTTGGGATAGCAACAGAGGATGGGCTGTATAGGCAGATCCAGCCTCTGTATGCAGATAACATTCTTTAAACACACCTCGGGTTCTCTTTAAAGGTGGATATATTGTACACTTGATGGTCATGTTTGATCCAGAATATTTCAACTGTTTCAGTCATTGTTTAACAAATCTGTTACAAAAGACCCCTGGTCAGCCATGTTACACTTTAAACTGAAACCCCTTAACAGCCACCTTTGGACGTTAGCATACTTTATATTTGTTGCAGCGAAACAGACTATAGCGTGAGCATGGCATACCCTATTTGTCTCTTTTCAAGAGATGAAGAGCAGAGTGACAGAGTTTATGGTACATGAGTGAATGGCTGGCATTTTAGAAGACAGAGCTGACAAATTTTATAAAATCTGGGATCCCTGGCGTGTATTTGTGGGTATCCCCTAGTGTGCCAAGAATGGTTCCTTTGAAGGCAGACCCTAGTTGTGCTTGGATCCTTCTGGTCCTCTCTTTATTCTTTTATCTTCTCCTTTCTTTCCCCTTTTTTCCTCTCTTTTTCTTTTCTCCTTTCTCTTAGTTGCTGTGCATTTTTGCCCAGCAGACTTTCATTCTTCTCCTCTGACCTACTCAGGTTGTTTTCAGTTGAGACCATGTGCTAGATATGGAGCTGTGTAGGATTATATATGTAGATTTGTGCATATTGCTACAGCTCATATGTCTCATCTCTGTGATATGCAGTGTTTTTTGTATGTGATGAAAATTCTGGAAAACTTTAAATACATATTTTGAAACAGAACAATTTTTACATTTTTTAATGGTATTCTGCTTATTAAAGATGGTGGATGATGGCTAGCAGCATGGAAGAGAGTCTTCTCAGTTTCTAAATGTAGATGTAACATCTGCCAGTATATGGCCATTTTTACTGCAACATGGAGGTTCAGGTTCATTCTGTACACCAAGCACTGCTTTGTTACCATGGTTGTAAAGAAGCAACATCTAATGATTCTGACAACTAAAAAAAATAGTGGGTAGTATTGAGTATTTTCCTTACAAGCTCAAAAGCTATGGACCATACGCACACTTGAAGAAAGAAGCGAGATTACTTTAAAGATTCCCTGTGGAAAATGACACACAGATAAACAGAAACGATTCAACTGCCATTTATAAAATGATGACACAAAAGGAAAGCTCTGTAAGCTGTTTTACGACCACTAAGCAGTATATCGGAGAATTTTCCACTTTAGTCATGTAGATTTTAAGAGCTTTTACTTATACAATGCAGTGACTGTCATGTGGGATTTAAATGAAGCTTCCTACAGTGGATAAAATGCTCAAGTGCGGTGCATTAACATTCTTTTTTGCAGAGACAATTATTGACATTCATCTCATAAACTTCAGAGCAATATACCAGACCACCTGAACTGCAACATAGATACCACTGTATATATCCTTCTGTACAGCTTAACCAGCAGGATAAGGAAAGATATATACGGTATGTGAGATCACGGAGTGTACTACACTATGGGCTTGATTCACAAAGCGGTGCTAACCTAGTTAGCACGCCTAAAGACTTTTGGGCGTGATAAGCATTGCACTAAGTAGGTTAGCACCGCTTTGAAGGAAAAACGTCGTATAGGGTTTAATGGCATTGCGCTCGTAAACTTGCGCAAAACTTTGCGTGCGAGTTTATTTTATCACGCCTAAACTGAGTTTAGGCGTGATAATGGGCTTTTCTCCAGTGTGCTAACAGTTAGCACGGCTTTGTGAATCAAGCCTTATATACCTACATCAATCCTCAATTCTACGGCACATTGTTATAAGATGAGCATGTGGCTCAGAGGACTTAACCCTTTCCAATCCATTTTACCATTCACCCACGTTCCCCACAAATACTTAATTTTTTCTGATGTGCTGGGGGGACGTGGGGGGGGGAAAAGGATTGACGACGGTGATCTGGTGGGTCTATATCTCCTCGCATTAAAGTGAGGAGGTGACCTGCCATCAGTAGCGGGGTCAGAGCCAACGCCAGCTCACGCTCTGTAGCTCCATTCCCCTTGCACGTATGCCAGCGTAATTCCATTATTACGCAGCAAAATAGCGGGTACAAATACCTCTGGCTATCTATACTGGGTGGGAACTATAACTGACTACCTATACTGGGGAGACACCTCCGGCAACCTGTACTAGGAGTCTCCCCCTGCCTACCTATACTGAGGGAAAACCCCAGGCTACCTATACTGGAGGGACTACACCTCATTACCTATACTGGGAACACCTCTGGCTACCTATACTGGGGGGACTACCCCTTATCACCTATACTGGGGCCACCTCTGGGGGACTACCACTGACTATCTATAATGGAGACACCTATGGTTAGCTACACTGGTAGGGCTCCCACTGATTACCTATACTGAAGAAAGGTCCAGTATAAGTGGGGGGCACCTCTGGCTACTTCTTCTTTGGGGATTTTTACTGAACACCTACACTGGGGGACACCTCTGGTTAGCTATACTGGGGGGGGGGGACTTCAGTTGATTACCTATACTGGAGACACCTGTCTACCAATACTGGGAGGGAGGGGGGCACTTTTGGATACCTATTCTGTGGGGACTATTACTGAACACCTATACTGAAGGACAGTTCTGAATATAGTCCCCCCAGCTATACTGGGGGGACTACCACTGATTACCTATATTAGAGTATACCTCTACAGTAGTAAATATTTTTCAAATACATGAATTAAACCAGTGACTTACTTGATGTCTTCCCATACTTCTATGCCATAGTTTCTTATTACCAAGAGTTCCAAGGCATGATTGACAAACCCATACTATAAAGAAAGAAACAGATATATTGTATGTGCAAATAAAGTAACAACAACGGCAATAATGAATAAAACATAAGTAAAAAGTTAGTCCATCCAGAAATTAACCGATTTGATTGTGGTAGATGCTAAGTGAGTGGGCGTTATTAGTATTTAACAATTAATTAATGTTAACATTTGTATATCACTTTTCTCCTGCCAAACTCCAAGTTCTTGAAAGCTGCAACCAGGTCCCCTGAATCAAAGGTAGTGCCTTAACCCATTAGCAGCTTCAATAGCGTTATCTTGTTTGAGATACATGCACTGCATTTGATCTCAGCTGTGCTGTAAATTCGTGGAATGCTTTGATCTCTCTCTGCTAGCAGAAAATATAGAAACTGAAAGCAGAAGTCCTCTACTAGTGTCTCACACTGCCCCCTAGTGACAAGTGGCCATAAATACACATTATAGCAGTACTAATTAGAAGCAATGAAATATAACTATAAGTAAGAAATAAAAAAAATGTGCTAAAATAAATTGGACTGGAGCACTTGCAAGCCTCTAAATAAATTGGCTGATAAAGGGTTAAACCAGTACACTGTTCAGTTAAAGGATACCCAAATTGAACAGTAGTAGTGAAATTGAGGCCATATATAGGTGTGGACATGTCCGTTGAGCTTTACCCATGTCTATGATCACTCCCAAGAGGGTCCATTTCTTTCTGGCAGCTGTGGCTTTAGTAAGTCCCCAACCTTTGACCCAGAGGAGAAAGGTAAGATTGAACATAGAGGTTGTAACCGACATACTGCACATGCACAAAGCTAATACCTCCGGGTCAAATGCTGGCTTTTTACTAAAGTCAAGGCTGCCACTGGAAAGAAACTGCGCCTCTTGAGAGTGATCAGAAACATGGATAAGGCTCAGCACACGTGCCCACTCATGTATGGACTCAATATCACCACTTCCATTTAGCTCGGGTATCCTTTAAATCGGACCTCCGGTGTACATCACATGTTCTCTGGGTCCTCTTGTCCTAGAAAGTTATAATTACCTGCAGGGTCTTCTTCTTGTGAATCAGTCCTGCAGCTTCATAACCGCCGGGATTCAGACGTGTAGCCCCCACCATGCTGAAAAACACCATAGTGTTTTCTCTACTCGAGATAGAGAAAACATGTCTGAAGCCGGCAGACACAGAGCCCTGGAACTGATTCACAAGAAAACGTCCCGGCAGGTAATTACAGTATAACTTTATAGTAGAAGAGGACCCAGTGAACATGTGATGTACACCGGAGGTTTTGCTTTAAAGTGGTCTGAAACTCAGCATTTCTCCTTTGCTCTAAAACATTACTTACAGCTTCAAACCTACTACAGTACCAGAAAAGAATCGTAGCAGAATAGCATCCAAACAGTTAAACACAGCACTTTGTTTTGCAGTGGAAAGCCCTTTCAGCTTGTGATACACATTTGAAGAGGTGATAACATTATCTTTTGTTTACATTCATCAGTTGATACAATTAGTTACAGCCAGCCACGTGCAGAAACGGAACTGCTCAGCGCTGACAAACAGAGACATAGAGACATATGAGAAATTATCATTAGATAGGTGCTATATTTATATATTAAAATATATTAATAAAATGCAATGGCAGCTTTCCGAGCAGATAAACTGTACTTTGGGACCTTGTAATTTGTAAACAGGTAATATTGCTTGTGCACAAAAGCAAATATAACTGCAGGGGTAATAAATAGTAGGAAAGCACATTTTTATTGAATGTTATGTTAGAGTTTTATACCACTATTTCC
The DNA here is from genome assembly GCF_040937935.1 of Hyperolius riggenbachi. Classification (NCBI taxonomy): domain Eukaryota; kingdom Metazoa; phylum Chordata; class Amphibia; order Anura; family Hyperoliidae; genus Hyperolius; species Hyperolius riggenbachi. The sequence continues at coordinate 177,567,603 of NC_090646.1, forward strand.
TGACAAAATAGTGTGCCAGTGAGTAGGGAGGCTGGCTGGTATCTTACTATTTTAGCAGTTAAACTGCTGTTCAGGAAATGCTGTTGAAAACCATGAAAACCATGAAAATCCTCCATGAGGAGATAGACTGGCCCTGTTGGTTCTGTCAGATTTTAACTGCCTACTTTTTTTTCGCGATAGTGGTCCTTTAAAGAGGAACTCCAGTGAACATTTCACTGTTGGCAGGTGATGTAGCTGCTGCACGGTTTTTGGCAGTTAGAAACAGCTGTAAACAGCTATTTCCCACAATGCAGCAAGGTTCACAGACAGGAAACTGCCAAGAGTACATACTTTTCTTGTTTCTTGTGGGCGAGGTTCCACCACAATATCAGTCATACAGCACCTCCTGATGCTCTGTTTGTGAAAAGGAATAGATGTCTCATATAAAAGGGGGTATCAGCTACTGATTGGGATAAAGTTCAATTCTTGGTCGGAGTTTCTCTTTAAGGGCCCTTTCACATGGGCAGTTGAACTATGTGCTCAGCAAGCAGTTGCCAAGCAGCAGTGACCAATTACCAGGCAGCAGCAAGCAGTTACCAGGCGACAGCAAAGCAGCTGTGAGAGTTTGACAGGCTTTTCACTGCCTATCAACTGCTCATGTGAAAGGGCCCTAAGGCCTCTTTTCCACGGACAATTGAACTGTGTGCTCAGCAAGCAGTTACCAGGCAGCAGTGAGCAGTTAACAGAGGCCTTAGGCCTCTTTTCCATGGACAGTTGATAGGCAGTGAAATGCCTCTCAAACTCTCACAACTGCCTGCTACTGCCTGACAAATGCTTGCTGCTGCCTGGTAACTGCTCACTGCTGCCCAGGGCTGGATTTAGGCCCCCTAGGCCATGGCCTAGGGCACCACAGGAGGAAGGGCACTAAAGCAGCAGTATAAACTGGTGCATCATTTGCAAGCTCGCAAATGCTGCAATGCAGGGAGATCAGGCGAGCACCTGACCTCTGTACTCTGCTGCTAGCTCTCTGTGCAGCAGCCACCTTGCTCTCTGTGCATGTTTGCATTGTGATCGGCGGCTATGGACTTGGGCAACATTGGAAATGGAAAGGAAGAGGAAGCTTCTGCACTGGAGATGAGTGGAGAAATGAGTGACACAGATGGCTGCTATGGTGCGAAGGCGAGATGGCTACCCCTAAGGGGGGGGGGGGGGAAGGAGGCATTAGGGGAGTCATCTGGCTACCTATACTGGAGGAAAAGGGGGAGGTGTCATCTGGCTACCTATACTGGAGGGTAAGGAGGGAGGAGTCATCTAGCTACCTATACGCAGGGGTCATCTGGCTACCTATACTGGAGGGAAAGGGGGGAGGAGTCATCTTGCTACCTATACGGGAGGGGGGGTCATCAGGCTACCTATACTGGAGGGAAGGAGGGAGGAGTCATCTGGCTGCCTATACGGGGAGGGGTCATCAGGCTACATATACTGGAGGGAAGGAGGGAGGGGTCATCTGGCTACCTATACTGGAGGGAAGGGGAGGGGTTATCTGGCTACCTATACTGAAAGGGGCAGCTGGTGACAGTGGCCTAGGGCGGTAAAGAGTACAAATCCAGCCCTGCTGCTGACTTGTAGCTGCTTGCTGAGCACACAGTTCAACTGTCCATGGAAAAGAGGCCTAAGTGTTGTGGACTGCTAACCGGGTTTTAAAGACTCCGTATGGAGGTCTACTTTTCACAAACAAATCTCACAAAATTCTAGGCTCCGATGTTGCCTGCAAGATATAGTCAACGAGAAGCTTATAATTCCATCTTGCATGCAAGTCAAGTGCAGCTGTTTTTAATAGGCCCAATATTGAGTCACATTTAATTTTCATTAAATTTGAATGCAAGCTAGAATTATTCTCATCTTATTGACCATCTTCGTTGCCTTCTATACAGTTCTGTGTGTCCTGTACCGTTAAATGGGAAGATGAGAGTCTTTTGTTGATCAGAATGTTGGATCTCATGATTGTATCTAAAGAGAGAAAGTGCCCTAATCCACCCGTTTTTTGGGAACAATCGATAATTGTCTTCCGATTATTTATGGTCCCGCAAATGTGACCGAATGATCACGTCAGGGGAAAATATTGTAATGTTAATGGGCACTTTAAGCCCAGGGCTGGTTTAAGGGCCCTGGGGCAAACTTAAGCTGGAGGCACCTACCCCCCCCCCCCCCCCCCCCCAGCCGGTTTGCCTGCACTGCTCCATACAGCACATGTTATGTGAAAATATCAAGCTCCGGGTCATAGAGAAGAGGCAGACAGCGGGGCTGAAGACAGCACAGACGTCACAGTCCCGGGACGGGTGAGTGAATAATATGAAGCTACATGTGCAGGGCCCCCCCGAGGCAGGGCAGGGAGACCAGTTGGCGCAAGTTGGTGGGGTACCTGCAGTGGTCAGGGCCTTGAGGCAAATGCCCTCTTTGCCTGAATGGCAGCACTGGCCCTGTTCAGGCCATATGATAAGCATAGGATAAGCAGGGCAGTCAATGAAAAGTATGCTTCTCTGCCACTGTTAACGCGTACATTGTCAGTAACGCACTGCATCTACTGTGTAGGAATACTGTAGTCAGTCGCACTGGATGCTCTCTGAATTTCACATCGACTTACTATTGTAGTGCGGCATACTGTGTTAATATTTATTTATTTAAGTATTTATATAGCGCCGACATATTACGCAGCGCTGTACAGAGTATATTGTCTTGTCACTAACTGTCCCTCAGAGGGGCTCACAATCTAGTCCCTACCATAGTCATATGTCTATGCATGTATCGTGTAGTGCATGTATTATAGCCTAGGGGCAATTTAGGGGGAAGCCAGTTGACTTATCTGTATGTTTTTTTTTGGAATGTGGGAGGAAACTGGAGTGCCCAGAGGAAACCCACGCAGACACGGGGAGAACATACAAACTCCTTGCAGATGTTGACCTTGCTGGGATTTGAACCGGGAACCCAGCGTTGCAAGGCAAGAGCGCTAACCACTATGCCACCGTGCTGCCTCCGTTACGTCGCACTGCAACGCCCCACTGTGACCTTAGGTTGGGGATGCACTCTTCTGCTTGCGTTTTTCTGCACACCATGTGTGTTTGTATGCAGAAAAACGCGCACGTTTTTTTCACAGCAGCTAATGTAATGGATAGAGAAAACTGACAAATGTGCAGAATTATCCTGTATTAGATTTTTTCTGTGCACGAAAAATGCATTAAGTGTGAACTAGCCCATTGATTTACATTAGTTTTCAGTTTTTTGTGCAGAAAACGAGCACGAAAACTAGCAAGCGTGTTCCTTGCCTTAGCCTAACAGATTCACTTAACTAAGCCACTTAGTTATCCTGCTATCACGCGAAAAGCAAGGGACACAGACAGAAGATTCCAACGGGAGGCCAGAGCTGGAAAGCACTACGAAGATGAATTCTATTTGGATCTGAATAATAGCAACTATTTTTACTACGCAAATGGCCTAACTTTGTCATGCCTCTGCAACAGGATATTCTGTGACAAAGCTGTCACCCATCCATTTTGCCTTTCCTACACTTGCACAAAACACATTTGGTGAAGGGACATTTGGTATACGGCTATTTTGGAACACCATTTTACATAAATATACAAGTAGTATCAAACAAGATTGTGGAATGGTGGCTTTATCATCATGTCGACTGTAATATTTTTATTGTAATCAGAACTGTCTGAATATACCATGCATGTATACCATATGCCAGGACAGTGGTGAAGCTAAGAAGCTATGGGCCCCAGTGCAGCTTTCAATTGCCCCCCCCCCCCCCCCCAGCACTCTAAACAAAACAATTGATACCACACACCAAAACCTGCCAAGGACAACCACAGTGTAACCACAGAGGTACAAGAAGGGGCTAAGGATCAGTTTGTTAATGATTACTGGTATTCAAAGCATCTATAGAAGAGATTATTACCAGCACCGGTAAGCAGTACCTATACCAATAGACAGCATCCCTAATAGGCCGCTATGGCCCAAGGCCCTCCGCTGCATAGCAACCTCTGCACCCCCTATTGGTACGCCACTGTGCCAGTACTATCTACCTACTCCTTCTTCATACGCAGTAATATGTAACGCATAATGTTTTATTCTGTTTACATAAGCAGAGAAAACAAAGTGATGCGTTACAGTACAGGGCCTCCCTCATCGCTGACAATCGCCCTGCACAGAGCTGACAGAAACTATTTTGAGGATGCAGACCGGTTATTTTTCACAAATGATTTGTAAAGGACTTATTATAGCCGAACATTATTCAATACTGAAAATGTCTATCAGAAAAATGGTGTTGCGCAATGCTGTAGATCTGTTGTACAAGACAGAAAATACTAGAAAATAAGATAAAATGCAGCAAAATGATGAGATCCTAAACTATAGAAGCAAAGGGTAAAAATGTTGTGTGACTGTAGAGAAAATCAACTGGGCACCATCAAAGACTGTCACAAAATCAGGATTTCTTTTATATCATGTACATCTATACTTGCTAGGCACTACCATCACTGACAGGCAAGTGTGTGGCTGTGTAATGTTACATACATCTTTTTCACGCAAGCAGGATAGGAGCAGCGCTAATGTTAATTCTAGTGCATGGATGCCTCCTAGAAATGCTGTTCCAGAGATCCAGGCTGCAGTGTGCCATGGAATGCTCACAGACAGAAATCAGGTCATGGAACACTCACCATTCTATCAGTCGGTGTACCGTGTCCCCGTCCAGCCAGACAATGGTATGTAAAGAGTTACTTAGTGACAGTCTCTGCAGCGCTAATGAAGCTTAGGGAAGCAGCAGAACAGATTCAGAACCATTTCCCCGCCCCCCTATTGACAGACAGCTGCAGGGAGCCAATAGCAGCGTGCGGACTGCTAGCTTTCTCTCGGTGTGCTGCTGACGTCGCTTTGGTAGTGAGCAGAGGATGCCTGACTTGACAATGAGCTGCGAGGAGGGAGTTGGGAACCATCCTTTCCTCCTCTCTCCTCTTGTTGCTGCAGCAACGGCAAATTCACATTCAGGAGCTGCAGAATAGCAGTGCTGCCTCTCTCCATGGGAAATCACATACGAAAGAGGAACCAAACTAAAAATAAAAGCGTCCACCATATTGCACCTACAGATAAATAGAAAGTACAATAATACTGCCTAGCTACTCTACCATTGTTGTTTAATGGTGGCAAAACCTGTAAGGATGGACACTTAAGCTCAACACACACCATACAATCTTGGTTGTACAGATTTACCAAATGAAATCTATGTAGTATAAGGGCCAACAGATTGAAAATACCTTGAATGATTGACTGGATAAGCTCTTATACTACATGAAAGTGGTAAGATTGAACAACCAAGATTGTATGGTGTGTGTTGAGCCTTAGACTAAGGCAACGTTGGTGATGCAACGGGCAAACGGCAGCTCTGTAACATGACTTTTCGCACTGTAATGCACCACCTATGCGACATTCACGGTGCAGCGGGTGAGTTGCGGTGCAAAAAAGGGCTGCATGATATGTCAAAATGCTGCACTTGACCTCGTAACTCTTAGAGTGAAGCATGATTTTCATAGACTGTATGCTTCACTGTATGTGACACAACGCACAGGTATTGTACAGTGCTGCTTTCCCGATCTGTTGCGTTGTGGTCCTGCTGTCCCAGGGAACACAGCGGTCACTGTGAATGTGGCGATACAGGTGAAACATGAAAAATTAGAATACCTTGCAAAAGTACATTTATTTCAATAATTCAACTTAAAGAGGAACTCCAGTGAAAATAATGTATTAAACAAAAGCGCTTCATTTTTACAATAATTATGTATACATGATTTAGTCAGTGTTTGCCCATTGTAAAATACTTTAAATCCCTGATTTACATTCTGACATTTATTACATGGTGCCATTTTACTGTTGGCAGGTGATGTAGCTGCTGCATGCTTTTTTTGGCAGTTGGAAACAGCTGTAAACAGCTATTTCCCACAATGCAGCAAGGTTCTCAGACAGGAAACTGCCAGGAGTACCACGGTCCTCAGAGTTTCACCACAATATCAGTCATACAGTACCCCCTGATGGTCTGTTTGTGAAAAGGAATAGATTTCTCATGTAAAAGGTGGTATCAGCTACTGATTGGGATAAAGTTCAATTCTTGGTCGGAGTTTCTCTTTAAAAGGTGAAACTAATATATGAAATAGGAACCCTTTGCAGGTGTTTTGGATTAATTAGCTGATTAGATTCTGGCACTTTAACCTCTACACGACTGCACGTACATGTATTTACACCACCCTGCACAACGCTTCCCGACCAGGGGTGTAATTACACATACCCGCTTTGTTTACCTGGATGCTCCTGATCGCTGAGCCGCTGTTGTTCGTTTCCGCCGCAATCCCGCCATTGAGTGTTTGGGGAATTGGAACAGCTTGTTCCCAAACCCAATCACAGTGCCCGCGATGTATGAAAAGCTGGAATCACGCTGACGCCGGCATTTTATCCATAAAACAAACATAAACAGATACACTAACTACTGAGTACTGTTTGTGGCCAAAAAGTAAAATGCACCCAAACATACACATTCATACACTTTATATATAGAAATACATAATTTTTTACTACATTTTAATACCTTACACCCGTACCCTATAGTTACCAAAATAATACACTTGTAAAAAAAAAAAAGAAATGACACCATAAATCATAAATAGTTACCTTATGGACTTTTTAATATGTATGTCATGAGGGTATATTACTGTTAATTTAGCAATTAAAATCGATGAGAACTGTTGTTAAAAGAAAACAAAGAAACTTACCTAAGGAGAGGGAAGACTCTGGGTCCTATAGTTTTTGTATGTGTTTTAATTGTATTGTGTTTTCATAAGGTATTGCATTAGCAATTAATTAATTGAGTGGTGCTGTTTCTTGAGCTTTCTGTTCTTACCTGCGTGTACATATGTTTCTAGCCCTAGTACACTCTTGATAGGCCAGTGTGCGGACACCTTTTCCTGTTTGATAAAGTTTAATATTGTGCACGTTAGTACATATTTCTGAGGTGCACATTTCTACCCGATTGTGCATTATAACTGTTATCATACACATGGCCAGATTTGTGGGCAGGCCAAAAAGGCCATGGCCTAGGACACAAAGATGGCTGGGGGCGCCATTGCAACTGGCACATCAGCTGTTTGTGTCTCCTTGCTCGCTCCTGCCCGCCCTCTGGCACAATGTAAAATACAGACCTCCTCCGTACTAAGTTCCCCTGACTGGCTGCGCTGCCCAGGGCAGACACAGAGGGTACACAGAGCTGCATCTCATCAGCTCAGCCTCTCTCATCACAGAGGTGAGAGAGCGAGCGATTGATCCCCAATGCTGGCGCCATATACAGGAAGTGACATCGCTGCTGCTCACTTCCTGCATTTGAATTATATGGCGTCATCATTGGGGATTACTCGCTCAGTCACCACTGTGATGAAAGAGGTATCGTGGATGAGATGCAGCTCCCTGCTGTTAGCCACTCCCAACCCGCTTGCTGTTTTTCCCGGTAGCATGTAAAGAGAGAGAGACCTCAGATCAAGAGGTACCAGGACCCAAAGTGATATAGTCGGCGGTGGACGATGACATTGTTGTACAGGAAGTCAGTAGTGATGTCACTTCCTGTACAGCGATGTCACCATGCACCACTGACTCTAGAACAGTACTTTGAGCCTCAAAACCTGCTGATCTGAAGTCTCTCTCTGGACATGCCACCGGGACAGCAGAGACAAGAGACACACTGCAGGATCACCTTGTCCGTGGATGCGGGCAGATGGGTGGACCGGCAACATAGGGGTGAGTGAGTCACTGCTGATGGGGGGTGGTGTTAAATTAAACCTGGCTACCTAAGCTGGAGGGGGGAAGGGGGGCAAACCTGTCTACCTATGCTGAAGAGGGGGAGTAAACCTGACTACCTATGCTGGAGGCGGATGGGGGGGGGGGTAAACCTGGCTACCTATGCTGGAGGGGATGGAAGGGGGCAAACCTGGTTACATATACCGGAGGGGGGAAGGTGGGCACACCTGGTTACATATGCTGGAGAGGGGAAGGTGGGGTAAACCTGGCTACTTACAGTATGCTGGAGTGGAGAAGTGGGGGCAAGCCTGGCTACCTATGCTGGAGGGGGGAAGGGAGAGTTAAACCTGGCTACCTATGCTGAAGGGGGGTGGCGGTATTAAACCTGGCTATTAATTCCAAAGAAAGGCTGCTACACTCACAAAGGGAGCAAGGAGTCTTGACCAAAATCAGCAATGCACAAAGGAAATCCCGCTGCACCAATGTTGTATGATGAAAAATAGAAAAATCTTTATAAAATCACAGCATCACAGCGTACAGATAAAAGCTCACGCTTATCGGAGCAAAAGTGGCTCCTTAATCATAGCTCCTGTGGTGGAGGCGGCAATGGGGGTATTAAACCTGGCTACCTATGCTGGAGGGGGGTTATTAAACCAGGATACCTATGATGAGGGGAATTAAACCTGTCTACCTATGATGTTGGTCAGGGGGCGGGTGGTTATAGTGGGCCTTGGGTGGCAAAAGGTACAAATCCCGCCCTGCTTATACAGGTTAATATTGTACATAATTGAACATAACTGTATGTTCCTGTTATTGTAAAGGCTGACTGTAACGATTGGTGTCATCACAGAGAGATAATCTGATTATTAATGATCTGCAGAATCATCAACAATACAGATATATACCTGATTATGGATGATCTGCAGAATCACCAATAATACAAGTATGACTAACCTCTGGACACCTAATGAAGTGTAAGTGTTGGTGCAACTGTAGGCTATCTCCTGAGAGGCAGGAGACACAGATTACTTTGGCCAGAGACCACCTGAGGAGCAGGTGGCACTCGGCTATGCAGGGACTATTTCCTAATAGAGGGGATAGAGATAATCTGGCAGCCAGTGATTCCCTGGTAAACTGGTAATCAGACTGTACTGCAGCCAGGGGTCTCCTATGGGGTAGAGGCCACTGGCTGCACTGCAGGTAGGACTCTCTGAGGAGCAAGAGTCCTTGCAGCTAACCGACACTTGGTGGAATAGTGTCACGGGTAGTACAGACAGACTGAACACTCTGAGGAAGTGACAGCCAGGAGGGTCGGGCAAGCCAGGTCGGCAACACACGAGCAGATAAGGTACAAAGACAGAAGGATGATTCGGTAACCGGGTACAGGCAAGGTTTGGCAACTGGTAGACAGATAGGCAGAGGTACCGAATCAGAAAGCAAGAGAGAGGTCGACAGAGCAAATGGTCATAACAGATATAAAGCACAATCCTAGTCTGGGGTGTGAGGTCCTTGGTCTCGACACTCTGGAACTAGTCTAAGGAATAACACAGTATCTTATGCTTGGGTGTGAGGTCCTTGGTCTCAACACCCTGGAACTGGTTTAGGGTATAACACAGCAATGACACAGTAATCCTAAGCTTGGGTGTGAGGTCCTTGGTCTCAACACCCTGGGACTGGTCTAAAGTATAACACAGCAATGACACAGTAGTCCTAAGCTTGGGTGTGAGGTCCTTGGTCTCAACACCCTGGAACTGGTCTAAAGTATAACACAGTAATAACAAGAGCGTAATCTGGCTAAGTGTGAATTCCCAGGTCCACCTTGTTCAAACACACTGTGTGGTCTGACTGAGGTCTGAGTGCTCACACGTAAGTATTCGCAACGGCAGACAACCTGCAACTGACAGGCAAGATGTATATATACTCCAGCGCTCCTCAGTGCCGCCCCCAGCCACTCAGCCAATCAGGAGTTCCGCTGGAATCAGCTGATCGTCCTGATCAGCTGATACCTCTCCTGCTGGCATAAATGTCCTGCCTTCTAGCGCGCACGCGCGTAGCTCTCCATCTGTGTGCACTAGAAGGCCAAGGCAAACCAGACGCATGCTGCTGTGCGGAAACCGCTGGTCTGAACGCGGAGACAGCCGCCCCGCCGCCAGACCGCGCGGCGGCATCTCCGCTATTCATTACAGTACCCCCCCCCCCCCCCCCCTGAGGAATGGACTCCGGACACTTCCCACCCGGCTTCCCAGGATGTGAGTCATGAAATTCTTTCTTTAATTCTTCCGCATGCATGCAACAATCTGGCACCCAAGTTCTTTCCTCCACACCATATCCTTTCCAGTGGACCAGATACTGCACAGATTTTTGCACTAAGCGAGAGTCCAGAATCTTTTCAATCTCATATTCAGGTTGATCATCAACCAACACGGGGAGGGGGGGGGGGGGGAGAGGAATCCACGCGCACTGCCGGCTTCAACTGAGACACATGGAATGATTTCACACCTCTCATGCTGGCTGGGAGATCAATCGCATAAGTGACATTATTAATCTTTCTGGTCACTGGGAATGGTCCTATGAATCTAGGACCCAGTTTGGGTGACAGTTGCTTCAGGGCCAAATGCCGAGTGGATACCCATACCATGTCTCCCAGAGAAAACTTCCATTCTACAGACCGCCTTTTGTCTGCCTGTTTTTTCTGAGTCTGGAAAGCTTTCCCCAAGTTCCTCTTAACCATTCCCCAAACCTGCCTCAAATCCCTCTGCCAATCCTCCAAGGCTGGGAATGGTGTAGACGCCACAGGTAACGGGGCAAACTTGGGTGATCTTCCCGACACTACCTGGAATGGGGAAAATCCAGAAGAGGAACTTTTCAGGTTGTTGTGCGCAAATTCCGCAAATGGCAAAAATTTTACCCAATCGGACTGAACATCTGCGACATAACATCTGAGAAATTGCTCCAGGGACTGGTTAACTCTCTCGGTCTGGCCATTGGTCTGTGGGTGGTAGCTTGATGAGAATGCAAGGTCCATATCCAGCTGATGGCAGAAAGCTTTCCAAAACTTTGATACAAATTGGACTCCCCGATCTGACACTACATTTTCCGGAATACCATGTAACCGGAAAACGTGCTGGATGAAGAGATCAGCCAATTCCTGGGCCGAGGGGAGTCCTTTTAATGGAACAAAATGAGCCATCTTACTGAATCTGTCTACTACCACCCAAATGACTGTCTTGCCCTCAGACCTGGGGAGTTCTCCTACAAAATCCATGGACAGATGAGTCCATGGTTCACTTGGCACTGGTAAGGATTGTAAAGTACCCAAAGGTGCCTGGCGAGAAGGCTTATTTCTGGCACACACTGCACATTCCCTCACAAACTCCTTACAATCTGTTGCTAACGTAGGCCACCAAGCACATCTGGCCAGTAAATCCTGAGTTCTGGTGGCCCCGGGATGTCCAGCATTTTTGTGGGAATGAAACAGATGTAGGAGTTGCAGACGAAAAGGCAGTGGTACAAACATCACCCCCTCGGGCTTCCCCTCTGGAACATCCTGTTGGTTGGGACTCAGACTGACTGTCCAATCCTTCCAGGTCTCAGTGGCTGCCAGGACTACCCTCTGAGGAAGAATGGTCTCAGGGGCTGAAGGCTGTACTGTCTCGGGTTCGAAACACCTGGACAAGGCGTCGGCCTTGATGTTTTTACTTCCAGGGGTATACGTTATTACAAATCTGAATCTTGAAAAGAACAAAGACCACCGGGCCTGATGAGGGCTAAGTCTCTTGGCGCCCTCTATGTACTCCAGATTTTTATGATCTGTATAAACTGTGATAGTATGTTCTGCACCTTCTAGCCAATGTCGCCACTCTTCAAAAGCTAATTTAATAGCTAAAAGCTCCCGGTTGCCTATATCGTAGTTTTTCTCTGCGGGTGAAAATCTACAAGAGAAGTAGGCGCATGGGTGGAGTTTTCCCTGCAAACCCGAGCGCTGAGACAATACAGCCCCCACCCCAACCTCTGAGGCATCAACCTCCACGATAAAGGGGAAGGTGACATCCACATGTCTTAAGATGGGTGCAGAACAGAACAGTTTTTTCAGTGTAGAGAAAGCAGAATGTGCCTCTGCTGACCAGTGGTAAGTATCAGCACCCTTCTTGGTGAGACTGGTGAGAGGCGAGACCACTGAGGAGTATCCCTTTATAAATCTCCTGTAATAGTTGGCAAAGCCCAAAAATCTTTGGAGTGCCTTCAATCCCACAGGCTGAGGCCACTCCAAAACAGCAGAGACTTTCCTAGGATCCATGAAGAGGCCAGACGTAGAGATAATGTACCCCAGGAAGGTAACGGAGGTGACTTCGAAGAGACATGTTTCTAATTTAGCGTAAAGCAGATTCTGTCTTAACTTCCCTAATACAAACTTAACATGTTTTGGATGTTCCAAGAGATTGGACGAGAAGATCAGTATATCGTCCAGATATACTAAGACGAACTTCCCCAACACCTCTCTGAACACCTCATTAATCAACTCCTGGAAGACGGCGTTACATAACCCGAAGGGCATCACCAGATACTCGTAGTGCCCATCAGGTGTGTTGAAGGCCGTCTTCCATTCGTCACCATCCCTAAGTCGAACTAGGTTGTATGCGCCTCTCAAATCTAGTTTAGAGAAAATCTTGGCGTTGGTAACCTGAGTGAATAAATCATCAATCAAGGGTAATGGGTAACGATTTTTCACTGTAATCTTGTTCAAGCCTCGATAATCAATGCAGGGACGAAGGCCTCCATCTTTTTTTTTACAAAAAAGAATCCTGCCCCTGCTGGTGAATGAGAGGGGCGGATGAAACCCTTGGCCAAGTTCTCTTTGATATATTCCTGCATTGCCAGTTTCTCAGGGCCAGATAGATTATAGAGGTGGCCTCTAGGAGGATTACAACCAGATCTTAAATCGATGGGACAGTCGAAGGTACGGTGAGGGGGATGTATATCTGCTGATTTGGGACAGAATACGTCAGCAAACTCTGCGTACTGAGTTGGCACACCTTTAACCTGAATCTTGGTGTTTCCTACGGTTACTTTCGCTAAACAGTGATGATGACAATGGGTAGACCAGCTCGTTAGCTGACCTGAAGCCCAGTCAATCTGAGGGGAGTGAAGTTGTAACCATGGCATGCCAAGAATAATGGTGGAGGTGGCCATACGCAGGACCAGAAACTGCAGACTCTCTTTGTGTAGCACCCCAACACTGAACATCAACTCAGGGGTCCGAGAAAGGGGGTGTCTACTTTGCAGAGGAGAGTCATCTACCGCAGTGACCAAAAGTTGTTGGTCTAACGGGAGTAGGGGAATCCCCAAATTGTTTGTAAACTCGTAATCTATAAAGTTAGCCGCTGAACCAGAGTCTAGAAAAGCTTCAGTAGGAACAGTCTGACCCTCCCATGTGACAGAACAGGGAAGGAGCAGACGATTATTGTTTAGAGGTAATAACTGCGCGCCTAGGGTATTACCTCTGACTACACCTAGGCGGCAGCGTTTCCCGACTTTTTAGGACAATTCTGTACCTTATGACCCTCCTCTGCACAGTACAAACAGAGTTGTTCTGTTTTCCTGCAATTCTTTTCCACCCGTGTCAATTTTGATTGTCCAATTTGCATTGGCTCTGATGGAGGTGAAACAGGTGGAGGAGAGGCGTAGGAGACATATCTTACAGTATTTCTACCCCGGGTTTGTTTCTGATAGCGCAAGCGGCGATCAACCCGTACTGCTAAAGAGATTGCCTCATCAATTGATTTTGGTTCAGGGTGTCCCAGCATCAGATCAGAAACTGCATCTGATAATCCTGATAGGAAACAGTCTAACAAAGCAAATGTCCCCCACCTAGCTGACCCAACCCACTTCCTCAACTCAGCTGCGTAGACTTCTACCGGATCCTTACCCTGACGTAAAGTTTTAAGCTTCCGCTCAGCGGTAGAAGCAATGTCCGGATCATCGTAAATTATGGCCATAGCCTTAAAAAATTCCTCAACTGATGACAAAGCCTCATACCCTGCCTGGAGGCTATATGCTAATGTTTGTGAGTCCCCTGACAAAAGGGTCTTAATAAACGTAATTCTCTGTGCCTCAGTTCCCGATAAATTGGGTCTTAACTCAAAATAAGACAATACTCGATTTCTAAAATTCTGAAAGTCAGATCTATGACCAGAAAACCTTTCGGGTACAGACATATGCAAGTCTGTAACTGGAGGAGATCGCACTGCATTCACAGCCATTTGAAGGACTTGTATGGACCCAGACAAAGCAGTAATCTGGGTCTGTTGGCCGTCCAACACCCTGATGAAAGTCTCCACCGAGGTGGTTAGTCCATCAAGACGGCTGTTGAGTGCATCCATTTTGTCTTTCAGGTCTGCTGTTCTGTATCGATTGGTGTCAGCACACAGAGAGAATCTGTTTATTGATGATCTGCAGAATCATTAACAATACAGATGTATACCTGATTATGGATGATCTGCAGAATCACCAATAATACAAGTATGACTAACCTCTGGACACCTAATGAAGTGTAAGTGTTTGGTGCAACTGTAGGCTATCTCCCGAGAGGCGGGAGACACAGATTACTTTGGCCAGAGACCACCTGAGGAGCAGGTGGCCCTCGGCTATGCAGGGACTATCTCCTAATAGAGGGGATAGAGATAATCTGGCAGCCAGTGATTCCCTGGTAAACTGGTAATCAGACTGTACTGCAGCCAGGGGTCTCCTATGGTGTAGAGGCCACTGGCTGCACTGCAGGTAGGACTCTCTGAGGAGCAAGAGTCCTTGCAGCTAACCGACACTTGGTGGAATAGTGTCACGGGTAGTACAGACAGACTGAACACTCTGAGGAAGTGACAGCCAGGAGGGTCGGGCAAGCCAGGTCAGCAACACACGAGCAGATAAGGTACAAAGACAGAAGGCTGATTCGGTAACCGGGTACAGGCAAGGTTTGGCAACTGGTAGACAGATAGGCAGAGGTACCGAATCAGAAAGCAAGAGAGAGGTTGACAGAGCAAATGGTCATAACAGATATAAAGCACAATCCTAGTCTGGGGTGTGAGGTCCTTGGTCTCGACACTCTGGAACTAGTCTAAGGAATAACACAGTATCTTATGCTTGGGTGTGAGGTCCTTGGTCTCAACACCCTGGAACTGGTTTAGGGTATAACACAGCAATGACATAGTCATCCTAAGCTTGGGTGTGAGGTCCTTGGTCTCAACACCCTGGAACTGGTCTAAAGTATAACACAGTAATAACAAGAGCGTAATTTGGCTAAGTGTGAATTCCCAAGTCCACCTGGTTCAAACACACTGTGGGATCTGACTGAGGTCTGAGTGCTCACACGTAAGTATTCGCAACGGCAGACAACCAGCAACTGACAGGCAAGATGTATATATACTCCAGCGCTCCTCAGCGCCGCCCCCAGCCACTCAGCCAATCAGGAGTTCTGCTGGTATCAGCTGATACTTCTCCTGCTGGCATAAATGTCCTGCCTTCTAGCGCGCGCGCGTAGCTCTCCATCTGTGTGCACTAGAAGGCCCAGGCAAACCAGACGCATGGTGCTGTGCGGAAACCGCCGGTCTGAACGCGGAGACAGCCGCCCCGCCGCCAGACCGCGTGGCGGCATCTCCGCTATTCATTACACTGACATTGTGCCTTTTTCCCTCTCCTGCGTCATGCATACGTAGTTTTGTGGAAAAAAGATGGTTACATATTCGCTTACAGATCCACAAAGCTTTGAAAGCTTTGAGAACATGTGGAAGTTTTGCAAAAAGTTTCGTAAATCTGTTTTCAGCAAATTCACTCATCCCTGCTATTAAAGAAATGTGTGGCAACTTGTAAGTGCAGTCCATGTTAATCCCCTTTTTGACAGTGGGACCTAGAAAAACAATGTACCTTTTTTTTCAGTGTGACTTCGGCTTGGTTCACAAATAAAAAGGTGTCCAGTCCTGTCAGTTTTGTATCAGTTTTGTACGTGTTTCTATGGCTGTGTTCACACATAAAAGATGTACATTTCCGGTTCAATCAGGTAAAACTAATACATAAATGACAGGACAGGACAGTACTGGACCGGACCGGAAATGTTCAGATTTATGTGTGAACCAGGCTGTCTCTCACAACAAGCCTTATTAAGCCATAATCCTCCATACAAACTAATATTGGCAAGGAAAGCGGAGCCAACACATGCATAATGTGCACACAATAAAAGGCAATGCCACTTTTATATCACTACAATACATGGGCCTCAATTCACTAAGCTTTATCGAACACTTTATCAAACGTTTGATAATTTACCTCATGAGTAAAATCTAATTTTGAATTCACTAAGGTGTTATAGATTTATCAAATGTTTTATGGATATAATGTTCAATAAACCTATAACACCTTAGCGAATTCAAAATTAGATTTTACTCATGAGGTAAATTATCAAATGTTTGATAAAGTGTTTGATAAAGCTTAGTGAATTGAGGCCCATGTGTTTAATTAAATAAGATACAACAGGAGTACAAATTGCCTTCCTGCAATTAAATATCGGATTCAATGCATGCATCATTTTCTGTAAAAAGACTTACTTAGGGAAGGTATCTCTTTTCATTTATTAGCTGCTAATGTAATATGAAAGTTGTTAATGATAATGTAAAAGTTGTGAATCAATATTCATTAGCAAAAGTCACAAGTCCTTTTGTTTTGTTTTAAGTTTTTTTATTTTTTATTTACAGCATTCAGTATTTTTAGCTTTGACAGCCATCGAACACACTGTATTCTATAACTTGAACTTATTTATTATTAATTATTCATTTTTATTGTGCTAACATCTTCTGCAACACTTTACAAAGTACACAAAGTATTTCATGTCACTTACTTATTTGCTTTATGTAAAGCTAAACATACTTTAACCACTTAAGTACCAGCGGACTCTGCCCCCTTAAGGACCAGAGACCACTGGTACAGACACGGGGGAATCCCAACAGATAACGATGAATCGCTGCACATACCCGCCGCAACCGCCATCACCGCTGCACGTAGGGAACCTGGGCCACCCACTCTGCCTTCTCTATGACGGCAGAGTTCCTGTGAGCCGGTTAGGAGCCGCTTTCTTTGGTCCTGACCCTATGTTTCAATGGAAGCCAATGGGAGTTGCTTACATTGAAAGACAGGGCCAGGAGCCAATGAAATCAGCTCCTGACCCCCTCACAGGGCTCTGAAGTAATAGAGACAGGAAGAGCAAGTGACTTGCGACAGGACACAGCGGGAATTCAGCGGCGAGATCGACGGGAGCAACGAAAACGCCCTGCCAGCCAGGTAACCACCAAAACAGCATAGGCAAACGCAGGGGGAGGATTACAGCTGCCCAGAATCCTCCCTCAGACCAGGGCCACTTGACTTTGGATGGAGCAGCAGTGTATGTACAGTGGTTGGAGCAGCTCTGGGTAACTTAACAGAGTCAGGTATGAACACAGCCCTGTGCCCTGCTGTGTGAATGCTTCACTTTCCCCTTCATTAGCAATGTCGGCTGTACTCATTATTATCTGAATCCAAACTACTCCTGATCGATCCCGTTGTCGATCTGGAGCAAATCGGACATTTAGGAAATAATTGTTAGATCCTGTCAGTCAGACGGGATATTGCATTATGTGTACCCAGCATGATGTCTTACCATATTATCATACTGTACTGTGTGTGGCTGGGGGAGACCTTTCAGGAATCCCCCTCTTGAAAATCCTGGGTTTACCCCTGAACAGGGCATAGATTTCAATCACTGCGGTCCTAAAGTAGTTAAGCGGACCTAAACCCTTGCACAGCAAACAAGGAAAACACCGAGAAATTCATTATGTGTGTTTACAGTCTGTCTAATTCTCCCATATCTGCAAGTTATCAGCAAGTGTAAATCATGGTTGTCAGCAGTGTCTGAACTGTGCCGAGGTTCTGGGCTAATATGTAAATACAGGAGGTTAACCCTTTCTGTGCTCACAGGATACTAGGAAGTAAACACTGCAGGATAGCTGTTGGGGTTCTATACAGCTAAGTTGTAAAGAAATGTTTATCTTTAAAGGTTATTATGATGTTGCTTATATTTTAGAGCAGAGAGGAAGTTCTGAATTTAGGTCCACTTAAAATAGCCATTGTGTTGTACTCTGCCTAAGATGTATGCCGAGGGGGATCAGCCCATGTTTTGAGTTATGTCTTGTTTGGTGCTATCGGATTGGTGTGTCTATCGATACGCCTGATAGGCAACGACTGGCGCTTCTGGGTTCTTTACCCATACATTTGTATGCGTTTACGCATACTATTTTGCCGCATGCGTATTTCTTGGCATATTTACGCGTATGTCATGCATCTGACGTTTTTTACATTGGGCTGTCCCTCTATCGCCATTGGTCGGCGTTTTGGCCACTACTTAATGGGGATTGGAGCATCTGAGTAGGTGCCGTTTCCCATCAGGTCCTCTCTGCAAGCGGGAGTGATTTTGTGATTTTAAAGGGATTGCTCGGCAGCAGTGCGCCCTGGTCATTTTGGATTGACTCCTTTGTGGAGCTACCACTACGAACTACCAGTGCTGATTTGATAAAGAGAGGAGCTTCTCTGGAAATGTCGTCGCTATTTGCCCTATTTTCTGTATCCTGATGCCTTAATAAAAGAGCTTGAATTATTGAAGATGGTGCTGGGTTTCTTCTCTTTGAATCTTTACTGCTGTTCCTGGGACAAAGGGACAACGACCATAACACATCGCTCTTGGATGGTTGGGTGCTGCCTAATACCTTTCTGCTACTATGCATACACATATGGCAGCTGAAGTTATCATTCCCATCTCTTTAAAGAGAACCCGAGGTGGGATTTTATTATGCTAGTGGGGCACAGAGGCTGGTTGTGCACACTAACACCAGCCTCTGTTGCCCCATGGTGTGCCTCAAAGACCCCCCTGCGCGCCGCTATACCCTCGCAGTGCTGGCGACAATGTTTACCTAAGCTCTGTCTGTCAGCGCCTCTCCCCCGCCTCCTCCGTATCGGTGCTACCCGCCTGTGTCCCTTCCCTCCCGCTGATTGGAGGGAAGTGACGCGGCGGGTAGCGCCGATACGGAGGTAGCGGGGGAGCGGCGCTGACAGACAGAGCTTAGGTAAACATTGTCGCCAGCACTGCGGGGGTATAGCGGCACGCAAGGGGGTCTTTGAGGCACACCATGGGGCAACAGAGGCTGGTGTTAGTGTGCACAACCAGCCTCTGTGCCCCACTAGCATAATAAAATCCCACCTCGGGTTCTCTTTAATGGATGACAGCTCCACATGTAGGTTTTCCATTTAAACCCATACAGAAATCTAGAGTAAAGCCTGGTGCACACATTCAATTATGATTGGCCAATCACTGACCAATTTTACCACCTCCATGATGTATGAGGAACAACAGATATTGAATACTGTGTAGGTAAACCCTCATACTACATGAAGGTGGTAAAATTGGTCAGTTTTTGCTAGTGATAATTGTAAGTGTGTACCAGGCTGAAGTGCAATCTGGACAGCAAGCCATGCTACAGATAGGCAGCGCTTCCCCATGCAGCTTGCATGCAGGGAAACACCGTGAATCTGCAGGTCATGTAAACAGGCCCTTAGTCTTATTTATTTCTTTTCTATGCACAAGAACTTGCATCTCTTTAATAAAAATCACACAGGATTTGGGCCTGGTTCACATTAGCGTTCCCTGTCCGGATCCGCCTGATCGGATCCGGACCATATACTGTACAAACAGAACGTACGTTCCGCATAGCAATGCAAAGTCTATGCGGACGTTCACATGCGTATAGAACGGAGCCGGATTGGATCCGGACTCCGGAGGCTTTTCCAACATGCGTTATTTTTTGGGTCCGGATCATCCAGCCCACGCACCCGGACCGGATCCTGACTGCACCATCCGGATATAGAAACCAATGGGGAACGAAAAGCACAGAACACACTGGAGACAAACACCGGACGTTCTACCCCACTTCCTATGCGTATTTATAGCGGCCATTTCGGATGGGGACACAGCATATCTGGAGTGGAGCAGCAGTGACACACGTACTGGAGCTGTTTGGCAGTATGTCGGAGGTGGAGGTGAGGCCTACAGCGGAGGACCTGATTCTACAGGTGCACCAGGTGCACCTTTTGCAGACCCCAACAATTTTATGGTAATTTTGTTTATTTTTAACCCCACGGATCCGGATGGCAGCCTGATGCATGCCTGATGCAAATGGACCGGATCCGATCCGGATCCGGACCCGGTCCGTTTGCATGCCAAAACGCAAGTGTGAACGGGGCCTAAGCGCTTGGAGTTAAGTAAGGTAAAAAATGGTTCCTGGTAAAAGTAAATAGATGCATAAACTGATCAGTCAAATACATGAAAAACAAGTTCTTAATAGAGAGATGGGCAATCAGATGGTAATAATTTTTTCCTTACTTACAAATTTAATGCAAAAGTTTGCCTTTTAAAGCAGAAGGTATTTGCGATAATTCAGGTTGGAGTGAGCATATGATATCTCCCACGATGCATCACTGCTAAATATGCAAATCATCCTTTGTTGTCCCTGTAAGCTAAACACACCTCTAGATGTGCTGGAATGCAATGATGTGTCAGCTTGCTAATGGTACAGAGCCACAATAATCCAAATTGCATACAGACTGTTTCAGACTGGTTGATCCTCATCAGTGCATTGCATGGATTAATGTGGCTCTAAAAAAATATTCTTCTGTGTCATTGTCAATGAGTTCCTTTGCCTAGTCTAGGGCTACCAATGTAGTAAAAGCTGCCATACACCCTTCTGTTAAGTTGATCAGTAGTTTGTGCTATAGTAGCCATTCTGTGAGATAGAACAAGTGAAGCTTGTCTTTTGCTCCCCACATCCATCTTTGAGACTTGGTTACCTGTGTCTGCTTTTAACCAATTGTGTTGCTTTTGGCAGGTATGAACCCACGCATAAATGCAAAGAAGGGTGCCAGGAAATTTGAGTGCAGGCTGAAGCCAAAAACCGTCTAACCCTGCTATAGCAAATTTCCCTGCGGTGTTAATTACTATTCCCCCTCCAGGCCACCATGGATTCAATAGTAATATCCAATTCAAACCCTTGCCTCCTGTGACAGAGGCAGAGCCCTGCCACTGGCACAAGCATTTGGGGGCGATTGTGATGTGATTCTTGTTCTGTGGAACAGGAATCACAATGCAAATTGCATCAAAATTGTGGCACAAAATTGCGATCACGGTTGCGATGGCTATTTGCTTTCCAAGTGTGAACTAGGCTGTTTTTAAAGTGTACCTAAAGAAAAGAAAGTGTTCCAGATGGGTACTCACCTCAGTGGCTCCACTACTACCTCAGTGGCTCTGGATAATCCAGAGCCTTGCCCCCCCCCCCCCTTGCCTTCACCAATCCAGCATTGGGACACTCCTCAGTCCTCACCTTTTCAGCAAGGGCTTGTCGAAGAGTGTGCATGTGCCGCACTCCTGTTAATGAATGAGCGTGGCTGCACGGAGTTTATTGTCTCCGATTTTTCGACCAAGCCCAATAGACTCCAGGCTGCTGAGCAGGTGCAAAACGTCCTATACCTGCCCAGTGTGGCAAAGCTCGTTCACGAACAGGAGCGTGGCCCCAGACTTCCAGAGAGTCCCAGTGCTGGATTGGTTGTCTCGAGGGGGACATGAGAAGCTCCGGATTACTCTAGGTAAGTATCTAACTTTTGCTTTGTTTGTTTTTTTTAATTACAAGTTTACTTGTATCCTTTTGGTGCAATAAATCACTTTGGCAGTGCGACCACCACCACTGAATAGCCTATATCTGAGCGGGTATGGGACTACCCCGAAGGCGCTTTCAAAAGGTTGCTAATTTTACAAGTACCCTTGTTGTGAGTACCCTTGTTACAGTACTTTCTCACTCCTCAATTATTACTAACTAGTGACGTTAGCCTGTTTAAAAACGGGCTAGGTCTGTCATTACTTTGCATGTAACGCGCACGCCCGCCGCCCACACGCATGCCACGCACACACACGCTGGCCCCTTCTGGCCCCGTCTTCCCCCGCCTCTCTGCAGTGTCTCTGCGTCTGTCCCTGCACATGCGCAGTGCTAAAAATCACTGACACACGGAGGGACGCAGCGACACTTGCCTTTTATTAGGTAGGATTTAATATTACTACACCATAGAGACTCCTTGTCTCCCCTTGTGTCTCTCTGGGCTGAGACACACCAGAAAAGCTCCCCAAATGCTAGAGATTTCAAAAGCTCTTCCCAATGTAATGCTATGGGTTTTTTTTTACAAAACCTCATTGCTCCAGTGTTCATAGACACATAGGATAACATTAACAGGAGGTTTCAAAAACTCAAACCGCTCAGAAAAAACTTCTCTGGTGTGCACCAGGCCTCTCTCTCTAGAAGGCTGAAACATCCACGAGGACAGAATGGAAGCCTCTTCTACTTTGTGGGAGACATAAAGAAGTCAACTGTAATATAGGAGGATATAATGAGGATATTTTATAAACAAGAGAACAAAATAGGGGCAATTGCTATAGGGGTAGATGCTGGCTGCACTTGTTGTGGGATGGGCACAGTTTGGCAGTACTTGTTATAATGGGGTCACTATGACTTCTCTTTTTACAGAAGGTGACATTAAAGCCATGTGATGGAAGCACACCTTTATTGCAAGCTAAGAGCTGTACACACATTCTAATCTTGGCATAGACAGCCACAAATGGCTGCCTCAGCCAAGAATCATCTAAGGTGTGTACAGGGCTTAGGTATGTGTAATGGTGTTCCTGTACAGCGATCACTAAGTGTAAATAAATTATATAAACCTAAAAGGGTACCCGATGTGAAAATAAACTGATGAAATAAACAATTGTATGTATCCTCCTACTCCTGAAAATGACATTTTTAAGGTATTCCATGGTTTCATTTTATATTTAAACATTTACAAAGAAGATTGGATGTTTTGTAGTCTCTGCTCAGTGGCTGCCTATTAAGTGTCCCTAAATGAAAATACATGAACTATTGACCTTTTTCTATCTCACGCTGCTCTCAGAAGTTGTATTCTGCCAGGAAATGTTATATGGCTGTAATTTGCGTACAGTGATGTTTACTTTATTCCTCAAAAAGCTATCAAGACAGAAGCTGTAACTTCCATGCTTAAACCTTAATTCTTTCATGCAACAAAATAAAACAAGTAATGTTTTGCGCTGTACATACACATGTTTATTTCACCATGTCACATGTCGCCTTAGGCACACTTTAATAAGGAGTCATACTTTTTTGTTGTTGTTGGGCTAGCGATTGAAGTCATGATATGTGTAAAACTGCTTGTTTAAAAAATTAGGGCAATGCTGTATTTTCATTTTCTGATTTCACAAATCCAAAATTTAGACTGTGCTTGGGTTAAAATTATTTACTGTCTCGAGGCAAGCTGCTTCAGTATTTCACAGGCGGACTGGCCCGGGAGGACGGGGGGCGGATTCCCCCCGGGCCGCCACCTCCTCAGGCATCCAGGGCCGGCTGCGCAGCACTGTTTGTGCTGTCATAATTTACTTCTGCAATGCTGTGGCCGCTCGATCTAAAGCCCCGCCCCCAGCAGTAGCTCTTCATTCATGTCGGGCTACAGTCCAGGGCATCGGGTGAGAGAGCTCCTGCTCCTCCCCCAGCCTGCCCTGAGTTTGGTGATTAGCTAGCTTCACTGGCTTCTAAACTCCACCCCCAGTGCGAAGATGCACACTGTGCTGGGGGAATTGCAGGGAACCCAGGAACCACCGCCAAAATCACGGTAAAGCTCCGCCCCCAAATTGCCGTGAAGCTCCGCCCCCAAATTGCCGCGAAGCTCCACCCCCAAACTTTGGAATTCTTTCCTGCAAATGCAGAAGTCTGGAATGGTGAGTGAGCTTTATCACCCTCCTCTCCCCTACAAACTGCATTGGGGGGCTCCCTGGCTCCTGTCTCCTTCTTTATCACTGCATAAACTGGCAGGAGGCTCCCTGGCTTACTGTGGGGGGCTCTTTGGTACTTATGCCGTGGGATTTCCCTGTCTTCCTATATCAAGTTCTATGGCTGCCTATACTGGGGGGCTAACTTCACTGCTACCTGCCACCACACCTAAAGCTAACCTCACCACCATCGCATCTATCGCTAATCTTACCGCCACACCTAGCGCTAACCTCACCGCCGCACCTGACGCTAACCCCACCGCCGCACCTGACGCTAACCCCACCGCCGCACCTGACGCTAACCTCACCGCCGCACCTGACGCTAACCCCACCGCCGCACCTGACGCTAACCTCACCGCCGCACCTGACGCTAACCCCACCGCCGCACCTGACGCTAACCCCACCGCAGCACCTGACGCTAACCTCACCGCAGCACCTGACGCTAACCTCACCGCTGCACCTGACGCTAACCTCACCGCTGCACCTGACGCTTACCTCACCGCTGCACCTGACGCTAACCTCACCGCAGCACCTGACGCTAACCTCACCGCTGCACCTGACGCTTACCTCACCGCTGCACCTGACGCTAACCCCACCGCTGCACCTGACGCTAACCTCACCGCTGCACCTGACGCTAACCTCACCGCTGCACCTGACGCTAACCTCACCGCTGCACCTGACGCTAACCCCTTGCTGCACCTGACGCTAACCTCACCGCTGCACCTGACGCTAACCTCACCGCTGCACCTGACGCTAACCTCACCGCAGCACCTGACGCTAACCTCACCGCTGCACCTGACGCTAACCCCACCGCTGCACCTGACGCTAACCCCACCGCTGCACCTGACGCTAACCCCACCGCTGCACCTGACGCTAACCCCACCGCTGCACCTGACGCTAACCTCACCGCTGCACCTGACGCTAACCTCACCGCTGCACCTGACGCTAACCTCACCGCTGCACCTGACGCTAACCTCACCGCTGCACCTGACGCTAACCCCACCGCTGCACCTGACGCTAACCCCACCGCTGCACCTGACGCTAACCCCACCGCTGCACCTGACGCTAACCTCACCGCTGCACCTGACGCTAACCTCACCGCTGCACCTGACGCTAACCTCACCGCTGCACCTGACGCTAACCTCACCGCTGCACCTGACGCTAACCCCACCGCTGCACCTGACGCTAACCCCACCGCTGCACCTGACGCTAACCTCACCGCTGCACCTGACGCTAACCTCACCGCTGCACCTGACGCTAACCTCACCGCAGCACCTGACGCTAACCTCACCGCTGCACCTGACGCTAACCCCACCGCTGCACCTGACGCTAACCTCACCGCTGCACCTGACGCTAACCTCACCGCAGCACCTGACGCTAAGGCTAACCTCACCGCTGCACCTGACGCTAACCTCACCGCAGCACCTGACGCTAACCTTACCGCTGCACCTGGCGCTTACCTCACCGCTATACCTGACGCTAACCTCACCGCAGCACCTGACGCTAACCTCACCGCTGCACCTGACGCTTACCTCACCGCTGCACCTGACGCTAACCTCACCGCTGCACCTGACGCTAACCCCACCGCAGCACCTGACGCTAACCTCACTGCTGCACCTGACGCTAACCTCACCGCAGCACCTGACGCTAACCCCACCACTGCACCTGACGCTAACCTCACCGCTGCACCTGGCGCTTACCTCACCGCTATACCTGACGCTAACCTCACCGCTGCACCTGACGCTTACCTCACCACTGCACCTGACGCTAACCCCACCGCTGCACCTGACGCTAACCTCACCGCTGCACCTGACGCTAACCTCACCGCTGCACCTGACGCTAACCTCACCGCTGCACCTGACGCTAACATCACCACCACCGCACCTAATTTTAATCTTACTGCCACACCTGATGCTAACCTCACCGCTGCACCTGACGCTAACCTCACCACTGCACCTGACGCTAACCTCACCGCTGCACCATATGCTAACCTCACCACCACCACACCTAACTCTAACCTTACTGCCACACCTCATGCTAACCTCACCGCTACAGCACCTAATGGTAATTTTACCTCCGCACCTAATGGTGATTTTACCTCCGCACCTATTGGTAATTTCAAATTTTCACCGAACACTAATCTCATCGTTAATCTCACCGCCACACTTAACCTCCCCGAACCGAACGATAATCTCGCTGCCGCATATAATGCTAATCTCACTGCAGCACCTAACGCTAACCTCACCAACAGCGCACCTAACCCAACTTCACTGCTGCCACACCTAAGGTTAACCTCACTGCCGCCTCACCTAGCGCTAACCTCACTGCCGTTACACACCTCGCTGCCACCGCACCTAACAATAACCTCACTGCTGCCACACCTTCCACTAACCTCACCGCTTCTGCACCTAGCAGTAACTTCACTGCCGCCTTACCCAGCACTTATCTCACTGCTGCCACACCTCAATGGCACCGCACCTAACACCAACCTCACTGCTGCAGCACCTAGCGCTTATATCACTGCCACCTCACATAGCGCTAACCTCACCATTGACGCACCTAGCACTAACCTCACGGCCACCTCACCTAGTACTAACTTCACTGCCACCACACTTCGTGGCACCATACCTAAAACCAACCTAACTGCCGCTGCACCCAATGCTAACCTCACTGCCAACACACCTCGCTGATGCTGCACCTAACATAAACCTCACTGCCGCCGCACAAAACTCTAACTTCACTGCCGCCTCACCTAGCACTAACCTCTGTCACCAAAACTCACCACCGCCACACTTAACACCAACCTTACCGCCGCTACACCTACCACTAACCTCTCAGCTGCTACACCTAATACCAGCCTCACTGCCGCTGCACCTAGTCTCACTGCTGCTACACCTAACAGTAACCCTCCTACTACCACTACTCGCTGCCATTATTTCTAACACTGACTCTTGTACTGCTGCTACTCACTACCGCTTCTTCTAACACTAACTTTCCCACTGCTACACCTAACACCAGGGCCAGAGGTATCATTCGGGCAGCCTGGGCAAGTGACCAAGCAACAGGCCCAGATTTACATCACAAGAGCTTATAGGCACGGATGTCCTGACACCCTAGACTTCACCCTCCATAAACCCTCCAAACCTCCACCAAACTGCACCACAAGTGCGCTAGCTGTCCCAGTTGTCACTTCTCCCTTGGTTCCCTTGTCCATCATAGGTAGCTACCGGTTCCCCTTAGTATTAGGTAGCTAGAGGTACCCTCAATATTAAGTAGCTAGAGGTGTCCATTAGCATTAGGTAGCAAGAGGAGCTAGTGGTGCCACTGACTAAAGGGAGAATTCATCAATGGAATGCAGAGAGCAGGGTGAGGAACCTCTCAGACTCTGCACAGGGAGGGAGGCGCTCAGGGCACATGCCTACAGTGCCTTATGGTAAATCCAGCCCTGCCAAGCAAGTTTGGGAGAATCCCTGCTCATTGACTTGAAATGCCCGCAATTATGTTTGGGGAACGTGCTGCCTAATTATGCTTTATTTTTCACTTTCTATCTAGGTACATATTGTTTAATACCTAGTGCTTCCTAATTATATTGTTGGGAGGAATGCTGCAAGTTAAGTTGTCTGATGCCCACACTGCAGAAAAAAAAAATATTTTTGTTGTTGAGGGAACATGCTACATAATTATGGTGTAGGAGATATTTTTTCTTGAATATTACGTAAGAACTGTTTACTGTAGAGTAGATTTATTTTTTGTTACATTGCATCTGTCTGTTTATATTGTATTTAGGGCCTTATTTTCTGTTCAGGGAGAGGGGGGCCACTGCTGATAGATTTATGTACATGTTATTCCTCTCATGAGCATTGCTCAAAACCTTTTATGACCACAATCTCTTTTTCAACATGGCTTTGCGGGCCACACACTTATTTGGGACGTGGCTGGAGGTGTGGCAGTGGCATGTTTTAAATCGTCTCTTTTTTTCTGTCTTTAAATCTAAGAGGATTGTTATTGCTTTTGTGCACTACAGTGAGTGCACTGTTCTTTCATATGTGGAGTAATGACTGCTGTTTCATACATGGGGTAATGACTGCTGCTTTCATATGTGGGGTAATGACTGCTGCTTTTATATGTGGATTAATGACTGCTGCTTTCATATGTTGCAAAAGTTAGCATTTCTTATGTGGGGTAATGCTTGTTGCATTTCTGTATTTATTATTCTTTTATGTAAGTGAGGATGACTGTTGCATTTGATATTTTGGAGTAATTGTTTCTGCATTTGCCATTGAGGGGCTCATAATCAAATAGTCACTGAATGGAAGTCTAATACATGACCCAAAAGAAACACAATAATAGAAGAAATTGATGTATCTCATAGTTATACATTTTGCTAGTACCGAATTGGACCCACTTTTGCCTCCAGACTACCTTAAGTCTTCATGGCATTCCTCAGAGATTTTGGTCTATATTGACATGATAACATCGCCCAGTTGCTGCACATTCGGGATGTGTATCTCCCGTTGCACCACATTCCAAAACTCCTTTATTGGCTTATGACTATGGAGGCCAAAGAAGTACACTCAACTCATTATGTCCAAGAAACCAGTTTTAGATGATCTGAGCTTTGTGACATGGTGCATTATCCTGCTGGTAGCCTTCAGAAGCCATCAGGTACACTTTGACATCAATCAGTGTAAAGAAAGCACCCAAGCTGTGAAAAGCTTGTCATGCTTTTTTCAAAGAAATAAAGAGCTTTAAATACTACAGATGGTGCTGGCTTGACTGAGGAGGAATCAGGTACACTTTGGTCATGAAGGGATGGGCATGGTCAGCAACAACATTTAGGTAGGCTGTGGCATTTAAACATTGGCCAGGTGGTACTAAGGAGCCTAGACTGTGGTAAGAATATATCCACCACTCCATCACACCACTACCAGTAGCCAGGATGAATCCATGCTTCCTGAACCACTCATTGGCAGCTACCCCCCCCCCCCCTTTGCCACAGCACCCACGGGTGTTTTGTATTCCCATCCTTCCTCCTTCAAAATAGTTTTCAAACATCCTTTTTGCAGGAGCTAGTTAATGTAGTTAATGTAACATTAAAATGTACACTACATACATTTGCAAACAAAATAGATATTTATTTGGACCGGGGTATGCATTTGGGCTGGGGATAGCGTAAAAGGGCCACTAGGTTTTGTTTTCCCCCCAGGCCAAAAGGTCCCAGTCCTCCCCTGCCCAGCAGAAGCTTGTTGCCAGCCAAAGTGTGAAACATTTTTTCCTATCTTGACTTTTGAACAGCAGCCAGTTGTCAGCAGAGCAGGCAGCTGGGATTCATAACATGACAAAGAGCTTTATCAAGTGAGCAGCAGAGTGACTTTCTCAAATACCAGGGCAATGTTGCTATTACTCCTCCTTCCACATCCTCCCTTCTGTATACAGAGGAAGCGAGCTCTAGAGGAGTGAATGTCACTCCAAGGGATAGGCTTAGTGGCAAAGGAACTATAATATGCTATCAAAAAAGATACAAATCAATTGTTTAAGATGTGTGCTTCCAGGTCAGTAAAACCAAACAATGTACATAGAAGCATATGAAGAATTATTTCTGAAACCCTAGGGCAGCTTGACTTTGCTGTGCAGGTTTACCCCAAAAATCCATACATTTAGGGGGAGGGGGTATTGCAAGTAGCCCCATCATGGGTTGACTTATCTCAATTTTTAATGCTGCTTGTCAGATGCAATGATTGTAACATTGTTGATTTACTGTACAATGAGCTTTAACCTCTTCAGCCTATCTGGACAAGTATACTAGTCCAGATAGGCGCCGCTCAAGTCTAACTGGATGCGTAATTATCTGCGTCCAATGTGTAAGTGGTGGAGCATGCGCTCGGATTCAGCGGCATTTCTGTATTGGCGATTGGGGAAGGGAAGCAAGGCTTCCTCGAACCAATCACAGTGCCTGATTCCCGATCAGTGGCCATTGCTAACACATGCATCTAGTATCACTCATGTGACCGTTCTCAGCCATGGATCTATCAGTAAGCGGATTCACTCTGCGCCGCTTCTAACTGGCGGCTCCGGCCTGCAGATGTATCTCATATCGGCTTCCAGTAGTTGCGTAAGTATGGACACATGGTCAACCAGTGCTATGCAGCAGAGTGAATCCGCTTACTGATAGATCCATGGCTGAGACCGGTCATGTGAGTGATACTAGATTCATGCGTTAGCAATACAGTGGTAGAGGTTTGACACATATCAAGTGTCTGTAATGAGGGTGTATGCACTTTGATGCAGAGGCGTGTATTGTGGTTCTATACACACGGGATGATGCTTTTGTACTACATGAGACCTCTTCTGAATTAACTTGGGACAGTTTTGTGCTTTCTCTGGGCCTAAAGAATTAAGTATGCATACATTCTTTCAACAGGAGTGCACTCCAATTAGGACGTTGTTGCCCTAGATCTTAGCTGGTCCCTCAGTGTTTTTAGGGGAGGGTATACTGTATGTAATGTCTGTTGTCCTTTAGATGGCCATTTGTCATGTGTGAATTACCTTATTAAAGTTCATATTTTTATACCAGCTTTACGCTCCCCATATGCTGCTTTTTGATGGTCCATAATTTTATATAGGTCAGACGAGCCTAGTGGGTTGATATCCCGTATCCTCTGTTTGATATTGTCAATAATTATTTTACTAGTTTATTTTCAGATTAGGTTTGCTTTAAGGTTATGTGTTTTGACAGTTTATGAATCAGAGTGCGCTTTGTATATCAGATCCACAATCTGTAGCCAAGCAGGACAGATCATTCCAAGAAAATTAAATGCAAGGGAAAAGATATACAGTATAAAAATAAGTATAATAATTGATATACAGTATCTTGGAAGATCATTTTATGATGCATCATGACAT
Organism: Hyperolius riggenbachi; assembly: GCF_040937935.1. Lineage (NCBI taxonomy): Eukaryota > Metazoa > Chordata > Amphibia > Anura > Hyperoliidae > Hyperolius > Hyperolius riggenbachi. The sequence continues at coordinate 177,598,267 of NC_090646.1, forward strand.
TCTTATAGCAAATGCGCATAAAAACACATGCAATTGATATGCAGACCAGTTATGATTTTGGTCATACCCCTATTACATAAATCCATTTCAATCATTTAGTTTGTTATTGTGGCATTCATTGGTAACTATAAATAAAACATACTCTAGTCTGCAGTATTCATTGAGTGTATGGATTGGTTAGGATGGGAATTTCACATAGGAAATGGGAAACAGCTGCACCAAGGGATTTCTCAGGAAACAAACATGGTGAGAACATAATAATTTAATGTTGTTGTTGATATTTTCCCCTGGAGCACTGGCACAGGAATTACAAATATTTGGCCTGGTTTGGAGCGAATCGCAAACATGTGTTGTCACAGTCATTTTTCAAATTAGGTGGCTAAATATTTAGCAAAGTTGACAATGTACAGTTGTCCAGACAGTCAGATCAGATCATGATATATTGAAAACAATGACAACAGTAATAATGAATGCAAATATGTCTAGGTGCTGCAATGGAATTGAAGTTTGTCAAACCATAAGCCAGTGGGAAAAATGAAAAACAAAAAAAGTTTTTCATCGTAATCCTGCTTGGTTCACACATAAATCTGCACATTTCCAGTCTGGTTCAGTACTGTCCTGTCAGTTTTGCATCAGTTTTCTATCAGTTTTACCTGACTGGACTGGAAATGTACACCTCTCAAGTGTGAACACATCACATACGTACAGAACTTGATCGGAAATGGGCACCTCTTATGTGTGAACGCATCCTAAGGCCTGGAACCCACTAGAGCATATTTTTTGGGAGAACTTTCAATCAGTAGCGATTTCCCTAAACGCTCTGCCAATGTGAATGGATGGGACAGATTCCACTAGAGCGATTAAGGAAATTGCAATCGCAGGACATGCAGCATTTTGGGAGCATTTTCATTCTAATGAATTGTATAGGAGCAGGGAAAACACTCCCTAAATCGCTTGCAAAACACTATCACAAATCGCTAGTGATTGCTATAGCGATTTGCGCTTTTTATTGAGTTCCAGGCCTAAGTCAGTTATATCAGCCAATTTCCTGTCTATGCCTAAGTCAGCACAGTCATTCAAGGCTAACATCTATTAGAAAATGTGAGCCTTGAGAAATGGGAATTTAAAAAAAGGAATTTTGGAGACGTTCCACTTATGTTAGACAGTGCAAAATTAAAAGCTGTATTAAATAACAAGTTTCAAAAACTAAATAGGAAAATGAACAGCTTGTACAAGTACCAAACAGGTGGGTCCTTCAAATGCAAAGATAACTACAAATAATCATATAAAAGTTATAGTATAAATTATTGTTATTATGATTATTTTTATAACGCTGACATGTTCTGCAATGCATTACAGAACACATTAGTCATGTCACTTAACTGTCCCTCAGAGGGGCTCACAATCTAATCCCTACCATAGTTATATGTCCATCACGGTTTAGGGCCAATTTAAGGGTGTCAGAAAGGGGGGGGGGGAGAAGGGGAAAGGTAAAGGGGAGAAGAGAATGGGAAAGAGGGGATGGGAGGTCCCTTTCCCAAGACTCATGACTTCCAATGCATGTTTGGGGATGTTGGGGTTAGCTTTAAAGTGAAGACTCTTAAATACTATGTTTGTTACTGATTTTGGCACCCGCCTTATCAGTTTTTAATAAACAAGAACACTCCTTATAATGAATGTGAAATGCAGTTTTGGTGTTTGAACTTGGATCATATGCCGTACATATTTGACATGAACATTGGTCACTCGATTTAAACTCGTTTCAGCCTGTCACGGACGGTTGCGGGGCCGCAGGCGCGTCCTGGAACCGCCCGTGAAGAAAAAGCAATCGCACTCGATTCCCTGCATCGATTGCGCTTCAAATCGGTACAGTCTGGGTTGAGTGTGTAGGGACAGCTGAAGTCCTTTTCTTAGCAAAGAGAGCACCATCCTAAAGGCTGGATGGCTCTTTTGATATGCTAATGAGCCTGGGCCCAGAGAGCCCCTGGCTTCAAGCTGTGCTGATGGCCCATCCATCAGGTATAAGGTGACAAGCGCCATGGCAGAAGCAATCTAGTTGGGCTAAAAGCCAGACCCACTGGCTCATTCCCAGCAGGGGAGGCGACACCTCGCTGGCTGCTCCAAACTTCAAAGAGCCTTTGCCTGGGAATAACCTGAGTCTCATAGCAAATCCATAACTTCCCAGATCTGTCATATTTCTGGGGTTCCTGAGATGGCAGCTTCGCCAAACGTGGGGGATGTGTAGCATGAGCCCCGGTGCTGGTTCTGAGGAAGTTTCAGAACATTCTGAGGTAAGGACTGCCAGTTAGGCAGTTTGAAAGTGCCTGATGATACCACAGGGGTCCCACCCCTCATGTCTGGTATCAGGGCGCTGGGTAAATCAAGACAGACCTGAAAATGTTAATAAATCTGCCCTGACCTGTACGGTTCTGTGAGATAGAGCCCATATATGGGTAGATATGATTTCTAGCCCCAGGATAAGGGGAGGGCTCATCTCATCTTCTAAGGGGGCAGGGGAGGACTGGGACCTTTTGGCCTGGGGGGAAAATGCAACCCAGAGGCCCTTGAAGGGGGGGGGGGTAACGACAGATGACAAAAATGGGCGTGACCATGTCATGCTGTGGGTGGAGTCAACTGCATGACATGTCAGTATGGACCAAAAATCTCAGAGGAATGCCATAAAGAATTAAAATTAAGGCATTTCTGATGGCAAAAAAAAGAATATATTCAGTACTAGCAAGACATACTGTACCTAATAAAGTGGCTTGTGAAATACAGGTAGTCCTTGGTTAATGAAGGAAATAGGGAATGTAGGTGTGTTCTTAATCTAAATCTATCAGAACACTCATTTCTGTGCCTCTTCTGTCCCCCTCTATGTCACCTATTCCCCCTGTGCCTTTTTTGTCCCCCTCTGTCTCTTTTGTCTCCCTCTGTGTCACCTCATGTCTCTTGTTCCTTTTTTTCCCTGTGTCACTCTTGTTCCCCCTGTGCCCCACCCCCATGGCTCCTGTGTTCCCCCCACTGTGGCTCCTTTGGTTCCCCACTCCCCGCAGCGGGAAGAGCAGCAGTCTACTCACCTACTCCTGGGTGCCTGCATGATAAGCGTCCTCCTCTGCCTGCTCCCTCCTAATGCCGGTGTCGCGTAATGATGTGACCAATATAATCCAGCAGTAGGGGGTACCAGTGAGGAAGATAGGAGAATGCTTATCATGGAACCGGCCGTGCAGGGAGTAACCATGGTACCTGGAGGCTAAGTGACAGGAAAGTCACCATAGTTACTCTCAGCTTGAGGAGAGCAGAGAGATTTGCCATTGTATCGAGGACATGTGAGTACTACTCTTAAGGGGGGCTGTGGAGCACAGGGACAGCTCAGCCTAATGCCCCTGCAGAGGGTGAGGAACCAGGCATGGCCACACGCCTCCCTGATCACACTTCCATAGTTGGAAATGTTTGCAGCGTGCGCAGTACCAATTTTTAGCAACTTCGCAAACGCAGAATGCTCCCGGCTGTGGGAGCACAATTCAGGAGGCACATGCAACTTTCAGAGGGAACAGCTGCTGAATGGATATCAGAGAGGAACAAGAAGGACAGCAGGGAGAGGGAATGGTGGGGAAACAGGCATGTGCAGAAGTGCATGACTGGCTAGATTACCAGGAGGGGGTTGTGTAATATTACAAGACAACAAAGCGGCCAGCGAGGGAGCACCTCATGGGGCTGGAGGATGCCCCAGGTAAGTATAAATACACCAGTACACAACTCAGGTACACTTTAAGGTTTCTTTTAAAGGACTTCCAATGCAAAGTAAAAAAATCTATTTTTTAATCACCTAGGGCTTCTTTTGGCCCCGAGCAGCAGTCACAGTTCCTTGCCGCAGCCCTGGTCCTCTTCAATGTCCCTGCTGGCCGTCCACAATGATGGCTACCCGCCAGGTGGTCTGGTCTTCTGTGCCTGCACGTATACATCTGGCGCATACTGGGCGTGTGCAAAACTAATGCTCAGGAGCAGTATGCGCCAGATGACGCGGACTCAGGCGCAGAAGAGCCGACCCTACCAGCAGGTAGACATCATTGCGGACGGCCAGCAGGGACACTGAAGAGGACCAGGGCTGCGGCAAGGGACTGCGACTGCTGCTTGTGGCCAGGAGAAGTGTGATTTAAAAAAGAGATTTTTTTTTTATTGTGCATCGGAAGTCCTTTAAGTAAAGTAGTAAGTGTTAGTGATATAGTACAGTATATCAGTGTGCAGTCAAACTAGAAGAATATATAAATATGCATCCAAAGAGCCAGTGCTGCAAAAAGCTACAACTAGCAGGCAGCAGTGAAAGGGTTACATGTACACAGAGCTGGCCAGTTCAAAACAAAGTAAACAAATGAAGAGGAGAGGTGTCCGCTTACAAAGAACATTGTCTGGTCAGCCGCTGATGTCTGGCTGCAGTGATCTGTGCCCTGTCTCTTCCAGCTTCAAGGGGCAGGACGCTGGGAATCTGGGATTGAAACTTCTGCGTTCATTTCACCAGGCAGCACTGAAATCCTCCGGTAGCCTGGCCACTTCAAATGACGCGCTAGAGAGCCACCTCTGCTCTCTCTTCACTGGCTGGCTGCTACTACAGGCAGGGGGCAGGACCTCTGTTGCCTAGCAGCACCTCGAGATTCACCAACACGCACTGCATTGGGCCGGAGGAGAGAGAGGCTTCTATGAAAAAGTGTAGGAAAACATCCTAGCGGCCCTGATGAAAGGTGCAGGAGGCGGCCCGGGGGGCAATCGCCCCCTGTCCCCCCAGGCCAGTCCGCCTATGTAAGGGGGTGTATGGCTCCCCGCCCTCACTCCCTCCTACTGAAGCAGGGGCATAAGAATGGCAGAGGACCCAAACTCAGTGTCCTCCACACTGAAACATCTTGAGCTCATCAGATGCCAGCTTGAGGATATGCTGGCATCCACCTGGTCTGAACTCTGAACTCAAATTGAAACCCAGAACTCTGTTTTCCCACAAAAAGGACATCTTTCCAGGAACTAAGTATTTTTCTCCCTTCTTTTATTTTTTATACTGGCTATTACTGTTTTAATAATTGTTGATTTTAATAATTGTCTGTATATATTAATTATTTATATTGCGTGAATAAACGACTTTCTCCAAGTCATTCACTGTCTGCTACCCTGCTTATCAGCACACACAGAACTGATCCCGGGTCTCTGAAGATACGCTACTGTTTGTTTGTTGTTGGCTAGACAGAATAACGTGTGTTTAACCGTTTTATTCGCAGGATTAGTCAGTCAGTTAATGGGCTCCACGGTCCCATAGTAACCGCGGTGGTGGCAGTACCCTGAACCAGTGGGTGAAGTTGTAATTACCCGTGTCTCACAGGCTCCCTTCTGAGTTGTCTGCGGCTAATTCTTAACGGTTCCTGCGCATTGACTGCGACCAGAGTTCGCACGATCTGTGCGCTGGCACCGTTTAGAAGGCTAAGTGCGGTCAGCCACTAGGGCTCCTGTGACAGTGTTAGGCAGCGGTTGGGACCTGTGTTGTGCTGAAAGTATCTGCGATAGCGCTAGCGCTATCGAGAAACGAACTAATTCGTTGGTGTAGCTGGAAGGCAATATATTTTTTATATATACAGAGAGACTGTGTAGCCAGTACCCCTCCACAAAAGTTTTATTTTATTTGGCGTGGAAATGTCCGGGAACTACAAGAAAATGTGCCTGGCGGACCTGCAAAATCTTTGTCAAGAGAGAGGCATTGATGTCGGCCGCAAGAAACAAGGGGACCTGGTAACGGAATTGTTTCAATGGGATACCCAGCAACTGCAGGAGCTGGATGTGTCTGCTGAGGTAGACGCTGACCCATCTGACTCAAGGCAAGGGGAACCAGAGACTGAGACTCCTGACCGTACAGAGGTTGTGCATCCTGAGGGCCCTGCATCAACAGTTACGCAGGAGAATGTCAGTGTGGACCCCAATCCCCGAGTTTCTGAAAGTACTCGCCTGGAACCGGCCAGTACTGGACTGTCCGTTTGTACTGATCCGCTAATGCAGCAGGCATTACAAAAGCTGATGGACACTGACCTGGACAAGTACCTGCAGTACATGCGTGAGGAGCGCCAATCTGCAGAAGCGCGGACAGAGCGCCAAATGCGGGAGGAACGGGAGCGGCAAGCTGCTGCTGCTGCTGCTGCTGAACGCCACGCAGAGAGGGATGCCGCTGAGCGAGAACGGGAGCGCCAATCTGCAGAGGCGCGGGAGAGACGACAGCATGAGCTCAACATGGCAAAGGTTCAACAGGCCAGCCGGAGTTCACCGCCCAGCCTCCCTGCTGAAGGAGCTGCACCACCCGTAAGTGCAAAATTTAAATTTGCTAATATTGAAAAAGACACAGACATTGACTTGTTTTTGCGGTCTTTTGAAAAAGCATGCCGTCAGTATCGTCTGTCCCAAGACCAGTGGGCCAGACATCTGACACCTTTGCTGCGCTACAAAGCGCTTGATGCCTTCGCAGAATTGCCTGCGGAGAAGGATAATGATTATGCTGCTATAAAAGACGCTATCATTACTAAGTACCAGCTGACGCCAGAAGCCTATCGGAAAAAGTTCAGGGCCTGGCAGAAAAAGCCTTCTGATTCGTACCGAGATGTGGCCAGCAGCTTGCTCACCACACTCCGCCAGTGGACACTAGGCCTCACCAAAGGGTCTTATGATGTCCTGGAGGACTTGATAGTCCTGGAACAATTTCTGAACATTTGCCCTGCTGATGTACGACAGTTTGTGTTAGAACGCAGGCCGGCTTCAGCCACGGTCGCTGCAGACCTTGCTGAGACTTTTGCAACTACCCGGGTGGCTGATACCCGCAGAACTGTCCCATCCAGCTGGAGAGGAGGTCAGCCCAATACCTCGGCAGACCCTCCTGCCCCTGTGAGCCGTCCGCCACAGAGGCCACCCAGCGCAGCTGCTGCACCCAGGCCTGCAGCGCCTGGAGAGGTCACCTGTCACTACTGCCGCCAGCCCGGACACATGAAATTCGACTGTCCAGAGCGGAGACAGACACCACCAGCACCTGGATCATCTGCATCACCTGCACCTCACCCACAGCAGAGGCAACCCGCCAGCGAACCACAGCCTGGATCATCAGATTTTGTCCTGTTTGCACGCGGACAGGAAATCCGCGACCGAACTGACCAGCAGCAACTTGTTAGAGTGAACGGCAAAGTTGTCACCGGATTTCGAGACACCGGAGCTGACATCACGTTAGTTCACTCACATCTTGTGCCAAAGGAGAGCATCAGCTCCAGCCGATCCCTTGCCCTTACTGGAGTAGAGGGCACCCTTTTTCACATAGCCCACGCGACAGTGAAGCTGGATTGGGGAGTGGGAGGAATCCAAGAAAGGGTTGTTGGGGTTATGAAGGATCTCCCAGTCCCTGTGTTGCTGGGGACTGATTTGGGCAAGCTTGTGTCCTACTATGAACCTGCCACGACCGCCTTGTCGCTCACGGAAGGAGACGGACTCTCCACCCACCACCAGGTACTTTATACACTTGGGGGAGCACCAGGGGGAGGTGGGTTGAATGTGCCCAGTTCAAGGGTACCAGGTTCAATAGTGCCTGCTTCAAAGGCACCTGAGTTTGATGTACAGACTGTCTGTTGTGATGATGCTGTAACTGTACCTGAGTTTACTGTACAACCTGTCTGTAATGAAAAAATGTCTATACCTGTCAATGTCATTACTGCATGCAATGATGATCTGAGTAATGTCCGTCTGTGCCATTCTGACAGTGTACCTGTGGTAGCAGTACCGCGCAGCTGCACTGCTCAGAACCCGTGCTCAGAACAGGTGGAGGGGGTTCCAGCCTCCTCCCCCTCCTCTGACCGCAGGGATGAGACCTTTCAGCCGCTGGCCTTGTGTGACATGAGCCAGTTGGCTGAAACTGACAGCGCCGTATTCTCAGCCGCACTACAACGTGACCCAAGCCTGGAAGTGCTCAGGCAGCAAGCCGCTGAGCCCCTCGCAGACGGGGCCGCTTTCAAGGTGTACTGGGAAGGTGGGAGACTGTACAGTGAGTCTGTACAGCCCCCTACAGGTAGATCCCACGCGAATACCAAATGGCTTGTGGTCCCGAGTGCGTTCAGGGGACATGTGCTGAAATCCGCACATGGTACTCCTCTGACAGGGCACTCAGGGGTCCGCAAGACACTTGCCGGTATTCGGAAACAGTTTTATTGGCCCCGGATGAACAGGGATGTAGCAAACTACTGCAGGGCATGTGCCGTCTGTCAGGAGCTGGGAAGGTCCAGGGATTCCCGCGGGGTTCCCTTAGGTCCACAGCCACTTAGCAGGGGAACCCCGCGTGGGCTGGCTGTTGACCTAACCAACCCACTGCCCGTTGTCAGCAGTCCCGGCAGACACCACGTCCGACTGCAGTGGCGCAAACGCCCTGTCCAGAATGGTCCATGTCGGGTCAACCCTGACGGTAGCAGACCGCGCCCGGTCCAGGGGAACCGAGCCACAGGCTCCAATAGGTTTTCCCGCCGCACCGGCAACCCGAGACCCGTCAGCCAGGTTGGCCGACACGCAGCGGGCAGCCGACCCCAGAACGCCAACGGGGAACTAGATCAGATCTCGCAGGTTAGCGGCAACGACACACATCTTGCTGATGAATGTCTATCTGCCTTCTCCCCAGGGAGGGCTGTCACGGACGGTTGCGGGGCCGCAGGCGCGTCCTGGAACCGCCCGTGAAGAAAAAGCAATCGCACTCGATTCCCTGCATCGATTGCGCTTCAAATCGGTACAGTCTGGGTTGAGTGTGTAGGGACAGCTGAAGTCCTTTTCTTAGCAAAGAGAGCACCATCCTAAAGGCTGGATGGCTCTTTTGATATGCTAATGAGCCTGGGCCCAGAGAGCCCCTGGCTTCAAGCTGTGCTGATGGCCCATCCATCAGGTATAAGGTGACAAGCGCCATGGCAGAAGCAATCTAGTTGGGCTAAAAGCCAGACCCACTGGCTCATTCCCAGCAGGGGAGGCGACACCTCGCTGGCTGCTCCAAACTTCAAAGAGCCTTTGCCTGGGAATAACCTGAGTCTCATAGCAAATCCATAACTTCCCAGATCTGTCATATTTCTGGGGTTCCTGAGATGGCAGCTTCGCCAAACGTGGGGGATGTGTAGCATGAGCCCCGGTGCTGGTTCTGAGGAAGTTTCAGAACATTCTGAGGTAAGGACTGCCAGTTAGGCAGTTTGAAAGTGCCTGATGATACCACAGGGGTCCCACCCCTCATGTCTGGTATCAGGGCGCTGGGTAAATCAAGACAGACCTGAAAATGTTAATAAATCTGCCCTGACCTGTACGGTTCTGTGAGATAGAGCCCATATATGGGTAGATATGATTTCTAGCCCCAGGATAAGGGGAGGGCTCATCTCATCTTCTAAGGGGGTGTATGGCTCCCCGCCCTCACTCCCTCCTACTGAAGCAGGGGCATAAGAATGGCAGAGGACCCAAACTCAGTGTCCTCCACACTGAAACATCTTGAGCTCATCAGATGCCAGCTTGAGGATATGCTGGCATCCACCTGGTCTGAACTCTGAACTCAAATTGAAACCCAGAACTCTGTTTTCCCACAAAAAGGACATCTTTCCAGGAACTAAGTATTTTTCTCCCTTCTTTTATTTTTTATACTGGCTATTACTGTTTTAATAATTGTTGATTTTAATAATTGTCTGTATATATTAATTATTTATATTGCGTGAATAAACGACTTTCTCCAAGTCATTCACTGTCTGCCACCCTGCTTATCAGCACACACAGAACTGATCCCGGGTCTCTGAAGATACGCTACTGTTTGTTTGTTGTTGGCTAGACAGAATAACGTGTGTTTAACCGTTTTATTCGCAGGATTAGTCAGTCAGTTAATGGGCTCCACGGTCCCATGGTAACCGCGGTGGTGGCAGTACCCTGAACCAGTGGGTGAAGTTGTAATTACCCGTGTCTCACAGGCTCCCTTCTGAGTTGTCTGCGGCTAATTCTTAACGGTTCCTGCGCATTGACTGCGACCAGAGTTCGCACGATCTGTGCGCTGGCACCGTTTAGAAGGCTAAGTGCGGTCAGCCACTAGGGCTCCTGTGACACAGCCATCTCTCAGAATTCAAGACTATTCCTGACCCCCATTTCTTTATTAATAGTAAAGGAGTAGTATTCATGTGTCACATAGTTGCATCTGGTCAGTTAATCAGCTTCCAAGAATTAGCGTCTAAACATAATATATCACCTACATCTAGTTTTCGGTACCTGCAAGTCAAACATGCCTTTAGCAGACAATTTACTCAGCTACCTATCCAGACACACAACTCCCCAATATTAACTCTGATGCAAGAAGGCCCAGTTTGACATCTCATAGGCCCTATGACATAGGGGAAGCTTACAAAACATAATTACAGCATAAAGCTCTTGATGTCACCCTGTCTTCACGCAGTAAATGGGAAACAGCCGGACTACATATTGGTGATGAGGACTGCGAGGATACAATGGAGGTAGTTAAGAAAGTATCTCCCTGTGCTTGAGAAAAGATTACACAGCTATACATACTACACCAGGCATATCTTACCCTGGCCCAACTAACTAAATGCAAATCCACAGCTGTGAATGAGTGTCTTAAGTGTAAACTCCCTGCTCCCACATTTATGCACCTTATATGGGACTGTCCTGTTGTATCGGGATACTGGCACCAGATAGCCAAATTTCTGCATGACAAGATGGGGTGTCCAACAGTCAGTGACCCGATTTTAAGTGTTCTAGGTGTGATACAGGACGATGATATAGTCTCTCTGCTTCGTACCTTTCTCACTGAAACGCTACTTAGGGCAAGGCAAGAGGTGTCGTGCAGATGGCTAGCACCATTGCCACCTCTATTCATTGATTGGATTAAGAGGGTTTATTAGTACCTTGCTGTACAAAAAACGTATAGCGGTGCATAGAGGCTCCACAAAAAAGTTCCACCTGGTATGGAACAAATGGAAGAATCATGCTACGTAACCTGTATTGCACTATGGGGCACTTACAATTTCATGCAAAGTGTATAGTCATAATGTTTGCACAGGTGTATTATATACGTATCCTTTGTACGCCTCACGCCTCACAGTTGCCACTTACTTCTTTTGTTTGGCTTAATGGCCTGATATTGGATAACCTTGATTGCTGATAGGATGAGATGATTACTATTTATTCAACCTTAACATAGCTCTGAATTATAACATACGTGTCACATATACTAGTATAGTACACAAAAGATGCTGATTGCCCGGCACTCTGAGGCGGGGGGTGGGTAGGTCTGCTGCACCTGTGATAGTAAACAACCCTGTCCCTTCTAAATCCTTGCTGCAACCTGGTTCTTTGTGTGTCGAAGCGTGCAAACAGACAATGGGATCAACATTTCATATGCAGTACACAAAGGACAGTCCGTGCACAGCTCCCTTGGAACACTTTTATTCTTCCAGTGATATTGATCAGCAGATGGATAGGCACATATACACAAACAGCTTCATGTTATTAGACACATGTGTAGATACATCTGACCTGTGCCGTGGACGGGTGCGGGAGGGTGACCAGGGGAAGATAGGACTGCGCGACAGCCGTTTCGCGCCAGTGTGGCGCCTGTTCACGTGCAAATGTCCTGGGCAAATGGCGGCGTGTACGGGCCTCCGTAATGCTACTCGGAAGCCCCGCCCACCACGCACGCCATTGGCCCTCGGGTGCTGGATGGTGATTGTGCGGGGAACTAGAGGGGAGGAGACAGGCCTGTGACGTCTCCTGATTCAGTGGTTACTATGCCAATAAGGCACGCGTGTGCTTAAGTGACAGATCGCCGTAACTTGGCAAATTAATCAAACGTGCATGTTCGCCGTGACATCCTGTGATTGTGCTCTAAATCACACCATATTTTGTGCATATCTCTTTCATTGAACTTGTAAAACAAATAAGAACAGTGCATTCATTGTGCCTTATTTCACAGTCTGCATAACGCTGGGTCAGGATAGCTGTCTGTGCTATGCCTCAATCTCCGCATTTCTGCTTTCTGACTCTAAAAACATTTTATTAGAATATATATCTAAAAAAAAAAAAAAAACCTCATATCCCTTCTTTAACCAGTTTACATCCCGCATAGAGTATAATCACGTCATTGCAAGTGGCTCCTGAAAGCCACATGACGTGATTATAAGTTGCTGTCATTTAATGAGCACAGCGGGCGTGCTAGCACGCTCCTGGGCTCATTAACCCCCCTCCCCCTAACTACACTACACTAGCATCCCTTCCCGGGTCTCCGATCCTCCCACCCCCCGCCCGATCCTCTGTAATACCCCCCTTCCCCCTCCATGCTGCGATCGGGCAGCATGGAGGATTACAATGTATCAATCTTTACCTGAGCTTGTTCCAGCGCCGATCGCGATCCTCTCCCTGTAGTCCCGCTGTCAGCCTCACTATGCTGAGTGAACCGGGTCCCGGCTTGATGACGTCATCAAGCCGGGACCCGATCCGGTCAGCATAGTGAGGCTGTCAGCGGTACTGCAGGGAGGAGATCGTGATCGGCGCTGGAACAAGGTCAGGTGAGAGATTCTTACTCCTAATGCTTCCCTGCGCCTAGCTCTGCAGAGGGGGTGGAGGGGACACCTGGCATTTGGGGAAATAAAATTTCTTAAAGGGCCAACACCTGGCTATCCATGGGGGGGGGGGATACAAATTAAAAGGGGCACACAGCTGGCTATAAATGGGGGAGGGGGAGGCATAAAGGGCATACACCTGGCTATGAATGGGGGGAGGGAGGTAATAAAAAACACATCTGGCTAACTATGGGGGGGGGGGGAGATAAACAGGCACGTCTGGTTTACTGGAGTGGGGGGGGGGTTTACAGAGGCACATCAGGGGCTGGGGAAGGGTAACGGGGCACATCTGGCCAAGTATGGGGGAGGGGGGTATAAAGGAGCACGTCTTGCTAACCATGGAGCGGGGAGGATTAAAAAGTGCCACAACAATTAAAGAAAAATACAAAGCCGCAAAATGGAAAAAAATGCACCTTTATTTCCAAATAATATATTGTCGCCATACATTGTACTAGGATCATACTTTAAACCCTGTAATAACCAGGACAGACGGGCAGATCAAATGTGTAGGTTTAATCTATGGTACCACTTATTATTTTCAAATTATAATTGCTGAAAACTGAGAAATAATTCCTTTTTTCATTTTGTTCTCCATTATTACCATTAAAATCTGTTCAAAATAAATAATTTTAAGCAAAATGTACCACCGAAAAAAAGACTAATTGGTGGCGAAAAAAACAAGGTATAGATCATGTATGTGTGATAAGTAGTGATAAAGTTATTGGCTAATGAATGAGAAGAGTGTGAAATGTAGAAAACTGTTCAGGTTTTTTAGGGGGAAAACCCCAGGGACGCGAAGTGGTTAAAATCTCCATGAGGTTGGGAGGGAAGGTGGAGATAGGAGAGGCAAGTCTCAGGACATGAACATTTTATGACATATTACCCTTGCCCCATCCCCTTCACATATCCCCTTACTATTCCCATCCCCAATGAGCCGGATAATTCCAGCTTATACCCCTCCAATCATGTGGCTCCACAATGGAAGGTAGGGAGGGGGAGGGGGGGGGAAGGAGAAAAAGGGGGCCACGAGGGGAAAATACCTTTAGTTGTGCCTGCCTAAAAAGGCAAGTACCCTTTTGTGCCCAACTATGTAAAGGAATCCTCTGGTGCCAACCAGGGGACATAGCCACTGAGACCAGGAAGAGAGAGGGGGGGAGAGCTGCAGGGGGACCCGTGATATACCTCCAGGGCCAGGACCCTCCTGCACTATGGGGACGCAATGGATTGCGAGGCAGTGCACCTGTGCGGTGGCTATGTCCTAAGGGGGGGGGGGAAACCCCACCGGGGCGTACGCACACTCCCCGTGGGGCGTCCACCCACCCCCCCAGGACAATGGAGGGGGCATGGCCTCCCCCCTTCCCTGTGGCCACCTGGGCCACATCACCACCCACAAACCAATAGCACCTGCCCCGCCTCAATCTATCCCCATAAATATTGCCTCCACCCAAGTATGCCCCATTATGAGATAGATTATTCCCTGGGTCTGGGGCGTATTGAAAAGTGAGTGCCCCCAGATCACGGTAGTATCCGCCGGAACTCACCATTCTTATGGAGACACATGGAGAGAGGAGAAGGAGGAAGGAAACAAAAGAGGGGGAGGACACCCATGTAAAACTCCCATACCCAGAGACACCAAAAAAGTGGAGAAGACTACCCATATCTCAATGTTTTTGGAGAGTTTAATGTGGGACCAGAACAGACTGGTCCCATATCTGGGGAAAAGGAAGGGACAAAAAAAGGGGAGAAGGAGAAAAAAGAGAGAAGGAAGAAAGAAAACCTGGGGGAGGGGAATCCCTCCAGGTTGGAAAAAAAAAAAAAAAAAAACGGGGGGGGGGGGGGGGGGAAAGGGGAGCGAATGAATGGGAATGCAGGATAAGGGACAAGGCCAGGGAACGAGTTTCTTATTCCTAAAAAGAGTCAGGGGTGGGGGGGTTACCCCCCATCCCCAACTGGCCCGGTGAGGGCAAGAACATCTCAATGCTATGGGTCAAGAAAACAAGATAGCTCAAGTCTATCATTGAGGCCAACGGGCCCCATTGCTTCTGTACGTAGAATCACTCGTGATTCACGTCGGGTCAATTCCTGGTCCCTGTTGCCTCCTCTTCTCGAGTTCGCAACATGCAGGAGTCCCGCAAATTTCAAACACTGGGCTCTACCTCCATGGGACTCCCTGATGTGTTCAATTAGGCGTGGGCACCCCTTCCCAGACTTAATGGACTTAAAGTGTTCTCCCACCCTCTCTTTTAGTGGCCTGGTTGTTTTGCCTATGTAGAAGAATTGGCAGGGACAAAAAATCACATAGGAAACGAACTTGGTCTGGCATGTGATGAAAGCCCTCACCTCCCACTGTGTTCCTCCTAATCTAAGGTTAGTGCCCCCTAACATCTGTGGACAGTATTTGCATCTACCACATCTGTGGTTGCCTTTGGGGCGTTCTTTGGTCAACCAATTTATTGGTGCAACGGAGCGGTACTCGCTCCGAGTCAGGATGTCCCCTAAAGTGGGGGCCCTCCTGTACACCACACGTGGGGGGACAGGAAAAATCTTTTGTAGGGCAGGGTCTCTAGTTATAAGTGACCAGTTCTTTTTTATCACCTGTGAGAGTTTCTTAGTCATAGGGGTGTAGTCGAAGGTACAGGTGATGGAACCACCCTTGTCTGGTTTTGATTGTCTGGCTAAAAGGGTGGACCTCTCCCTTCCCCCAGCCCTCTCTCTGGCTGCCTCCAATTCGGCCTCATGATAGTTCCTTGCCCGCAGGCGTGTAGTAAGCTCGCCCGCCTGTGTTTCGTATGTCTCTGGATTGGTGTTGTTGCGTCTAAGGCGCAGGTACTGGCCGTACGGCAGGGATGATTTAACATGTTCAGGGTAGTGTGACAAAGTGGATAGAAAGTATTTATGCACTTTGTCTGGAATGGTAGTAGATGGGAGGTATGTTGCACCCAGGATCCGACGCTACATGCAGTAGCAGCTCCAGAGTTTGTGTGGCTTGGTTATGTGAATAGCTAAGTCTCACTATTGGGCTGGAGCTGACCAGAAGCAAGGCGGGTGGGTGCTTCTGGTCGTCCTATCCTGGGTGGAATTGCACTCCGGGTTTTACCTCAACTGGTCAGCTTCACAGCTGACACATAAAAAAAGGTGATCACTTCCTGGTTGGTGTGAGTGTGTGTGAGCAGCATGGCTGCTAGTCAGAGACTCTGACAAAACTGCTGGGAGTTATCCAGGATTGCATTATTCAAAAGCTACCATCTTTCATATGGACTTTGCATGGAAAGTGCTGTTTGAAACCCGCTGCATATTAAGGTTTGCTTTGCTGTGGACTTACTGTCTTTGAACTGTTTGTGTCACTTTGCTGTGGAATAAAAAACACAAAGTTTTGCACTTTGAAACTGTGTCAGAGCCTGCTTCACTGTCTGCCAAGCCTACCAGTTGATGCTAGTCCCTCACAATTGGTGCTCGGATGCGGGCAAAGTGGCAGAGTGAAATGCAGTGCTCTTAAAGGGACAGTGCCATCGATAATTGTTTTCAGCTCCTTGGACTGAGAATCTGTACAGCAGAATGGAGGAGTTAGTCAAGCAATTGGCACTGGCTACTATTGAACAGCGGCAAACTAATGCAGTCCTTCAGCAGCAAACAACAGCTATGCAGGAGCAATCTAAGGAAATGTATGAAAGACTGGCTACAGCTGCAGAGGCTGACAGAAAGCTTCTGACTGAGGTTGTACAAAAACTTGCTGAGCGAAGCTCAGAGGCCCAAGCGGGTGTCCCGGGCAATGCTGGCTCTATCCGAGCTAGTTGTTTTCTTCAAAAAATGACACCGCATGATGATGTGGAGGCCTTCCTGCATACGTTTGAAAGGACTGCAGAAAGGGAGGCCTGGCCTAAAACCCAGTGGGCAGGGTTGGTAGCACCTTTTCTGACGGGCGATGCCCAGAAAGCCTATTTTGACCTTGCCCTGGAAGACGCCAAGGATTATGACAAACTGAGAAATGAAATCCTGAGACGTCTGGGTGTCACGCCGGCCGTACGGGCCCAACGAGTACACAGTTGGGAGTATTCACCGTCAAAGTCTCCTAGGTCCCAGATGCACGACTTGATTCATCTGATGAAAAAGTGGCTTGAGCCTGAAGTGTTAACAGGTCCTCAGATCGTGGAAAGGATCACTATGGACCGTTTCTTGAGAGCGCTTCCTCAAGCTTTACGGAGATGGGTGAGCCATTCGAATCCAAAATCGGCAGACCAGCTAATCGAGATGGTGGAATCCTACCTTGCTGCTGAGGAATCCCTGGCCTGGTCGACAGCTCAGCGAGCCCCAGCCCCAAAGCCGTCAGCTCCCAAGGCAATGGGTAAGACTAAACCTGTGGTGTTTGGGGGTGTAGAAGGGGAGCGTTATGCTTCAGAGGGACTTAAAGGGTTTGCTGGGAAGCGAGTGGGACTTCCCTCTAGAAACCCAGGACTTATACAATGTTGGCGGTGTAACGAATGGGGACATATTGCAGCTAACTGTCCGCTTGCTATGGAGTGTGACCATGCTCGCAGACTGTCTTTCTTTGCTCTAACAGTCTGCCAGGGGAACTCTGAGTCACATATGACTGTGGTCAAGATTGCTGGTAACAGTGTGCATGCACTTCTGGACTCAGGCAGCCTTGTGACACTGGTCCATGGCAGTCTTGTAAAGAGTAACCTGCTTGGTGAACGGCACATAGCGGTTCTGTGTGTTCATGGAGACTGTAAAAAGTACCCCACTGCTGTTTTACCCCTGGAAACAAACTGTGGAGTGGCCTCTCATGAAGTAGCAGTGGTCCCAAACTTGGCACACAGTGTCATTTTGGGAAGAGATTTTCCCCTTTTCTGGACCTTGTGGGAGGGGCAAAAACAATGCAATATGAAGTTGGAATGTGTATCTGAACCTCCAGTATTATTGCCTGTATGTGAGCAAAATGTGTGTAAAAATGATGAGGAACTCAGAGGTGATGCTGTGTCTTACCCTTTAACAGTTATGGCAGGTGAAATAGGGGAACCTGGGGAAACAACCAGTGAATCTCCTATGCCAGAGTGGGAGGTCTCCCGAGAAAATTTTGGTACTGCCCAAATGAGGGACCCTACTCTGGTTAGGGCATGGGAAAATGTAACTGTAATAAATGGTGTGAGTCAGGCTCCAGGTGCAGAGGGTGAGTTTCCACATATGGCTGTTAATAATGAGTTACTGTATAGAATTGAAAAAGTCCGAAGTGAAGTGGTCGAACAGCTTGTGGTTCCTCAACCTTTTCGCCAGCTAGCCTTAGATCTAGCACATAAACACCCTCTGGGGGGTCACCTGGGGGCTGAAAAGACAAAGGATCGGATCTTACAAAGGTTCTTTTGGCCTGGGGTGCATGGCGATGTAAAGAAATACTGTGAATCATGTCCTGAGTGTCAAATGTCTGCTCCTCTGCCACATTTCCGCAGCCCCCTCGTTCCATTGCCTATCATTGAGGTACCCTTTGATAGGATAGCGATGGATCTAGTGGGCCCGTTGGTTAAATCTGCCAGAGGAAACCAATACATTTTAGTTGTCTTGGATTATGCCACCCGCTACCCGGAGGCAATTCCATTGAGGAACTCCTCCTCCAAGACAATAGCAAAAGAACTGTTTCAGATGTTTACTCGCACTGGTATTCCAAAAGAGATCTTAACAGATCAAGGGACACCCTTTATGTCCAAAGTAATGAAGGAATTGTGTAAAGTAATGAAAATCAAACAGTTACGTACTTCAGTATACCATCCACAGACGGATGGTCTGGTAGAACGATTTAACAAAACACTAAAAAATATGCTGAAAAAGGTAGTGGAAAAAGATGGCAGGGACTGGGACTGTCTCCTGCCCTATCTATTGTTTGCCATTAGGGAGGTTCCCCAGTCTTCCACGGGGTTCTCGCCCTTTGAGTTGTTGTACGGACGGCAACCCCGTGGTATACTTGATATAGCCAAAGAGACCTGGGAACAAGAAACCACTCCCCATAGAAGTGTAATAGAGCACATTTCCCTTCTGCAGGAAAGGATAGCAGCAGTGATGCCCGTGGTCAGAGAACACTTGCAACAAGCTCAGGAAGCTCAAAGCCGTATATATAACAGGGCAGCAAAAGTTAGAACTTTCAACCCTGGGGATCGGGTACTCGTGCTCATTCCCACGGTAGAAAGTAAGTTCCTGGCCAAATGGCAGGGCCCCTATGAGATCATTGAGAAGGTGGGGGAAGTAAATTACAGAGTATACCAACCGGGGAAACGAAAGCCAGAGCAAGTGTACCATGTCAACCTCATTAAGCCTTGGAAAGATAGAGTGGCCCTGGCCGCTACAGTGGTGTCACAGGAATCACGATGTGGGGGAGTTCCAGAAGTAACAATTGCTGATACCCTGTCCCCTTCCCAGAAACAGGAAGTTAAAGAGTTCCTGTTACGAAATAAAGACATATTTTCAGAGCTTCCAGGATGCACTAGTGTGATACAGCATGATGTTGTTACTGATCCCTATGTACAAGTTCGTGTGAAACCTTACCGAATTCCTGAGGCCCGTAGACAGGCAGTAGCAGAGGAGGTTCAGAGAATGCTAGAGCTGGGGATTATTGAAGAGTCTAACAGTGAGTGGAACAGTCCCATAGTTCTAGTCCCTAAGCCAGACGGGACCTTTAGGTTTTGCAACGATTTTCGAAAATTAAATGAGGTATCGAAATTTGATGCATACCCCATGCCCAGGGTGGATGAATTAATTGAGAGGTTGGGCCCGGCCAGGTATATAACAACCCTTGATTTAACTAGGGGATATTGGCAGGTCCCTCTAACTGAGCAGGCCAAAGAGAAGACAGCATTCACCACTCCTGAGGGGTTATTTCATTACAAAAAAATGCCCTTTGGGTTGCAAGGGGCTCCTGCTACCTTTCAAAGAATGATGGACAGAATTCTCAAGCCCCATCAACACTTTGCTTCAGCTTATTTAGATGACATAGTCATATTTAGCCATGACTGGGACAGTCATCTGCCCAAAGTGCAGGCTGTCTTAGACTCCCTCAGAAAATCTGGGCTGACAGCCAATCCAAAGAAATGTGCGGTAGGACTAGAGGAAGCCCGGTATTTAGGATACACCATAGGGCGGGGTTTGATAAAGCCCCAAATAAACAAGGTTGAGGCCATTAGAGACTGGCCTCAGCCTAAAACAAAAAAACAAGTAAGGACTTTTTTAGGCCTGGTGGGTTATTACAGAAGGTTTTTGCCCAATTTTGCCACTGTAGCCACCCCAATTACTGATTTGACAAAAGGGAAAGACTCCGGTAAAATACACTGGGGCCCGGAGGCTGAGAAGGCATTTCAGGATCTTAAAACCCTTTTGTGCAGGGGTCCGGTGCTTATCACTCCTAACTTTAATAAAGAATTTGTTGTACAAACTGATGCTTCAAGTGTTGGGTTGGGAGCAGTGTTGTCTCAAGAAATGGAAGGTGAGGAGCATCCAGTTGTGTATCTGAGTCGAAAGCTGACACCTGCGGAGAGAAATTATAGTATTGTAGAGCGTGAATGCCTTGCTATCAAGTGGGCTCTGGAGGCTCTCCGATACTACCTCCTGGGTCGTCAATTTCGTCTCATTACTGATCATGCTCCACTCACCTGGATGTGTAAAAATAAAGAGCAGAATGCCAGGGTAACACGTTGGTTCCTGGCACTACAGCCCTTCAGGTTCACTGTGGAACATAGGGCTGGGAAACTGCAAGGAAATGCTGATGCCCTCTCAAGGACACATTCTCTCATGGCAGAAGGTGTCCGAACCCATGGGTTCGAACAGAGGGGGGAGGTATGTGACAAAGTGGATAGAAAGTATTTATGCACTTTGTCTGGAATGGTAGTAGATGGGAGGTATGTTGCACCCAGGATCCGACGCTACATGCAGTAGCAGCTCCAGAGTTTGTGTGGCTTGGTTATGTGAATAGCTAAGTCTCACTATTGGGCTGGAGCTGACCAGAAGCAAGGCGGGTGGGTGCTTCTGGTCGTCCTATCCTGGGTGGAATTGCACTCCGGGTTTTACCTCAACTGGTCAGCTTCACAGCTGACACATAAAAAAAGGTGATCACTTCCTGGTTGGTGTGAGTGTGTGTGAGCAGCATGGCTGCTAGTCAGAGACTCTGACAAAACTGCTGGGAGTTATCCAGGATTGCATTATTCAAAAGCTACCATCTTTCATATGGACTTTGCATGGAAAGTGCTGTTTGAAACCCGCTGCATATTAAGGTTTGCTTTGCTGTGGACTTACTGTCTTTGAACTGTTTGTGTCACTTTGCTGTGGAATAAAAAACACAAAGTTTTGCACTTTGAAACTGTGTCAGAGCCTGCTTCACTGTCTGCCAAGCCTACCAGTTGATGCTAGTCCCTCACAGTAGTAACTACTCCTGTGTAGCAGTGAGTTCACAGCTGTGGGTTTCCTGAAGCCCTCACATATCAACTTGGTCCCATCTGGTTTGGCTACAAGGTCCAGGAAACATACCCCACCATCATTGACTTCAGACGTGAACCGCATGTTTATCCTGTTGACATTGAGATGTTCCATGAACTCCCCAAACTCCTCGGCTGTTCCCTGCCATACGACCAGCACATCGTCCACATAACGCGACCACACCTTAATCCTCCTACGAAACGGGTTTGAGGAACCTAATACGTAATCCTCCTCCCAGGCTCCCAAGAAGAGCCCGGCGTAGGTACATGCCACAGAGGTCCCCATAGCCGTCCCGGAAGTCTGGTGGTACCACCTTCCATTGAACAGGAACGCATTATGCGTCAAGACATACCTGAGGCAGTCGCACAGGTAGTCCTTGTATCCCGTGTCTTTGTTGGTCCTGTCGAGGTACCGACGTACTGCCTTAACACCCTCCTCGTGGGGTATACGGCTGTACAGGCTCTCCACATCAATTGTGGCGAGCCTGTACCCCGGTCGCCACTCCGCATTCTCGATAACATTGATTGCGTCTAACGTGTCTGCCAGGTAGCTGGGGACCCCCCCCCCCCCCCCCCGAGAAGGGGGCGCAACAAATGGTCCAAGAAGCGAGAAAGTCGCTCTGTTAGGGACCCACACCCCGACACTATAGGCCTGCCCGGGGGGTTCGACATCGATTTGTGCAATTTGGGAAGGTGGTACCACACTGGATACCGGGGGGACACGGGCATTAGGTCCGTGGCCAACCTCTGCGGCATGTACCCCAACTCGACCCCCCGCCTTAACAAAGTGCGGAGGGTCGCCTGGTATCTGATGGTCGGATTACGATCAAGGCGTTCATATTGCTCGCCATTCTTCAGCTGCCTGTAGGCCTCCGTTGTGTAGGCCTCCCCCGACATAATCACAACATTACCCCCCTTGTCCGCCTGTTTCACCACCAGGTCTCGACGTTGCTGAAGCCATCTCATGGCCTTTCTCTCTGTACCACTCAAATTGTCCGCCACCCTGTCGTAACAGAGGGCCCTCATCTCGTCTGCGACCTGGTGGAAAAATTGATCTATTGGCGAACCAGGGGGGATCTGCACCGCCCGCGTAGATCTACACGCTCGGAAGGCCCCAGGATTGCCCAGGCTCAGGTGGAGGTTGGGGGAATTGCCCTCATCCATGGAGCAGTCACCACCCTCCTCCCATAACTCCTCCAGTATCCGGAGTGCCTCCATCTCGGCCTGGTCCCACTCCACCAGGGGACTGAACCCCAATGTGGAGTCTGGGGTTGCCGTCATCGAGGGGCCTCCATCACTCTGTCCTCGGAGCCCCACGTCCCCATTGCTGTATATCTGGTTGAGCATCATTTTTCTGGTTGTTTTATAGAGGTCTATAAAAAAGTCCACAAAGTCAAAGTCCCTGGTTGGTGAGAAGCCCAAACCTTTTTTGAGAAGGGTCAGACATGCTTCTGGGATAGCTTCCCCGGTTAAATTGACCACCTGCAATTCCCCTACATCACCCCCCTCCCCCCTATTCCCTGGTTCTCCTCCTCTTCGTGCTGTTGCTCCCTCGGGTGTTTCTGACCGCTACCGGGGAGTCCCAGGTCACTGTCCTTTCCAGGCTTGTTCCGCCCTCTGCCTCCTCGGCGGACTCGTTTCCTAAAGGGGTCGAGGCACATGATTTGGGGGTTGGTTGCTTTGGTTTAGGGTCTGGGTTGCCTTTTTGTTTTTTCTTTCTGAACTGTTTGGATTTGGGATGCTTCGCCCCTTTCTCGTCCTCCGTATCTGACCCAGAGTCCGTTGTCCAATACCCTTTCCCCCTTTTTGGGGGGAGCCCCCTTGTTTGGAGTGCCTCCCTGACCCCAATGGAATATTTTCCCTTTCCTGAAGTCGTCTTGGTCTCGATGGAATTTTTTCAATTTTCTTGCCTTCAGTTCGTTCTGTATGGGTAAAATCTTTTTCTCTATCTTGGTAATGATTGTATCGAAATTCTCCTCTGTTGTAGTTTCCTGCAGTAACTCCCTGGTCTCCTGTAGCTCTCCTGAAACCTTGTTATGTTCCACTACAGTCCGCTCCCTTACAATCTCCTGCAAGGTCCTGCAGTAGTTCAGGTGGGCCGTCTCCCACTTCTCCATAAACTGCCTATCCTCCCGGTATTCCGATGGCTCCCTATAAGATCTGAAGCCGCTGGCAATATAACCTGCTTCCTTATACTTATTGAGCGTAGTGGCAGTCCAAAACAACTTGGTCTCCTTCTCACAAAGACCTCCCAACCTCAATTCCAGCACCCTGGTCACTACCTCCCGGTTGGCTGGTGCGGGACTAACGCTGTGGTCAAATATTGTGCTTGCTCCAGCGCGACCTTTCGATACACCTTGGCTGATAAGTGGATAGTCCAGGGAGGAATCACTATCACTCCCTGATTCCTGTAATTCCACATCCGGTGTTCCCCCTTCCGCATGCATCAATGCAACTGGTGCTCAGGGCTATAGTTTCAATACAGTACACAAAAGATGCTGATTGCCCGGCACTCTGAGGCGGGGGGTGGGTAGGTCTGCTGCACCTGTGATAGTAAACAACCCTGTCCCTTCTAAATCCTTGCTGCAACCTGGTTCTTTGTGTGTCGAAGCGTGCAAACAGACAATGGGATCAACATTTCATATGCAGTACACAAAGGACAGTCCGTGCACAGCTCCCTTGGAACACTTTTATTCTTCCAGTGATATTGATCAGCAGATGGATAGGCACATATACACAAACAGCTTCATGTTATTAGACACATGTGTAGGTACTTCTGACCTGTGCCGTGGACGGGTGCGGGAGGGTGACCAGGGGAAGATAGGACTGCGCGACAGCCGTTTCGCGCCGGTGTGGCGCCTGTTCACGTGCAAATGTCCTGGGCAAATGGCGGCGTGTACGGGCCTCCGTAATGCTACTCGGAAGCCCCGCCCACCACGCACGCCATTGGCCCTCGGGTGCTGGATGGTGATTGTGCGGGGAACTAGAGGGGAGGAGACAGGCCTGTGACGTCTCCTGATTCAGTGGTTACTATGCCAATAAGGCACGCGTGTGCTTAAGTGACAGATCGCCGTAACTTGGCAAATTAATCAAACGTGCATGTTCGCTGTGACATCCTGTGATTGTGCTCTAAATCACACCATATTTTGTGCATATCTCTTTCATTGAACAAGTAAAACAAATAAGAACAGTGCATTCATTGTGCCTTATTTCACAGTCTGCATAACGCTGGGTCAGGATAGCTGTCTGTGCTATGCCTCAATCTCCGCATTTCTGCTTTCTGACTCTAAAAACATTTTATTAGAATATATATCTAAAAAAAAACAAAACCCTCATATCCCTTCTTTAAAATCTCCATGAGGTTGGGAGGGAAGGTGGAGATAGGAGAGGCAAGTCTCAGGACATGAACCTTATATGACATATTACCCTTGCCCCATCCCCTTCACATATCCCCTTACTATTCCCATCCCCAATGAGCCGGATAATTCCAGCTTATACCCCTCCAATCATGTGGCTCCACAATGGAAGGTAGGGAGGGGGGGGGGAAGGAAAAAAAGGGGGCCACGAGGGGAAAATACCTTTAGTTGTGCCTGCCTAAAAAGGCAAGTACCCTTTTGTGCCCAACTATGTAAAGGAATCCTCTGGTGCCAACCAGGGGACATAGCCACTGAGACCAGGAAGAGAGAGGGGGGGAGAGCTGCAGGGGGACCCGTGATATACCTCCAGGGCCAGGACCCTCCTGCACTATGGGGACGCAATGGATTGTGAGGCAGTGCACCTGTGCGGTGGCTATGTCCTAAGGGGGGGGGGGGGAAATGCGGAGATTGAGGCATAGCACAGACAGCTATCCTGACCCAGCGTTATGCAGACTGTGAAATAAGGCACAATGAATGCACTGTTCTTATTTGTTTTACTTGTTCAATGAAAGAGATATGCACAAAATATGGTGTGATTTAGAGCACAATCACAGGATGTCACGGCGAACATGCACGTTTGATTAATTTGCCAAGTTACGGCGATCTGTCACTTAAGCACACGCGTGCCTTATTGGCATAGTAAACACTGAATCAGGAGACGTCACAGGCCTGTCTCCTCCCCTCTAGTTCCCCGCACAATCACCATCCAGCACCCGGGGGCCAATGGCGTGCGTGGTGGGCGGGGCTTCCGAGTAGCATTACGGAGGCCCGTACACGCCGCCATTTGCCCAGGACATTTGCACGTGAACAGGCGCCACACCGGCGCGAAACGGCTGTCGCGCAGTCCTATCTTCCCCTTGTTTCAGCATTTAGGTGGGTAGTGCAGGTTCAATGCTTCGGTCAGCCAGTAAAGGGCAGAAGCAAGCATGGAAGCCTCTTCTCCATCTTGGCAGTGATAGGTGTACTATTGGATGCTTGTCAATCACGTGATATTTTCCTCACTTACCTCTATAAACCTCTCCCTGACTAGCAGTCATTTTACATTGTGATTTTAGGCGGTGTGGGTAGGGCTGCGAAACGTGAAAATTCGGGTGAAAACGGCCGTGCTATCAGTTAGCACTCTTTTGTGAATCAAGCCCTATGTTTGACTGTTAACCACTTGAGGACCGTAGGCTTTACCCCCCTTAAGGACCAGACCCTTTTTTTCCATTCAGACCACTGCAGCTTTCACGGTTTAATGCTCGCTCATACAACCTACCACCTAAATGAATTTTGGCTCCTTTTCTTGTCACTAATAAAGCTTTCTTTTGGTGCTATTTGATTGCTGCTGCAATTTTTACTTTTTATTATCAAAAAAGACATGAATTTGATTTTTTTAACTTTCTGTGCTGACATTTTTCAAATAAAGTAAAATTTCTGTATACATGCAGCACGAAAAATGTGGACAAACATGTTTTTAATAAAAAAAAAAAACATTCAGCCTATATTGATTGGTTTGGGTAAAAGTTATAGCGTTTACAAACTATGGTGCAAAAAGTGATTTTTCCCATTTTGA
Organism: Hyperolius riggenbachi; assembly: GCF_040937935.1. Classification (NCBI taxonomy): domain Eukaryota; kingdom Metazoa; phylum Chordata; class Amphibia; order Anura; family Hyperoliidae; genus Hyperolius; species Hyperolius riggenbachi. The sequence goes on from NC_090646.1 coordinate 177,624,323, forward strand.
AGCATCTATGACTTTTCTAACCACCTGTCAGGTTTCATGAGGTGCTAGAATTCCAGGATAGTATAAATACCCCCCAAATGACCGCATTTTGGAAAGAAGACATCCCAAAGTATTCACTGAGAGGCATGGTGAGTTCATAGAAGATTTTATTTTTTGTCACAAGTTAGCGGAAAATGACACTTTGTGACAAAAAAGAAAAAAAAAGTTTCCATTTCTGCTAACTTGCGACAAAAAAAAATGAAGTCTGCCACGGACTCACTATGCTCCTCTCTGAATACCTTGAAGTGTCTACTTTCCAAAATGGGGTAATTTGTGGGGTGTGTTTACTGTCCTGGCATTTTGGGGGTGCCTAATTGTAAGCACCCCTGTAAAGCCTAAAGGTACTCATTGGACTTTGGGCCCCTTACGCAGTTAGGCTGCAAAAAAGTGTCACACACGTGGTATTGCCGTACTCAGGAGAAGTAGTATAATGTGTTTTGGGGTATATTTTTACACATACCCATTCTGGGTGGGAGAAATATCTCTGTAAATGACAATTGTTTGATTTTTTTTTTACACACAATTGTCCATTTACAGAGATATTTCTCCCACTCAGCATGGGTATGTGTAAAAATACACCCCAAAACACATTATACTACTTCTCCTGAGTACGGCGATACCACATGTGTGGCACTTTTTTGCACCCTAACTGCGCTAAGGGGCCCAAAGTCCAATGAGTACCTTTAGGATTTCACAGGTCATTTTTGTTTCAAGACTCCTCCTCACGGTTTAGGGCCCCTAAAATGCCAGGGCAGTATAGGAACCCCACTAATGACCACATTTTAGAAAGAAGACACCCCAAGGTATTCCATTAGGTGTATGGCGAGTTATTAGAAGATTTTATTTTTTGTCACAAGTTAGTGAAAAATGACACGTTGTGAAAAAAAACAATAAAAATCAATTTCCGCTAACTTTTGACAAAAAATAAAGTCTTCTATGAACTCGTCATACACCTAACAGAATACCTTGGGGTGTCTTTTTTCTAAAATGGGGTCACTTGTGGGGTTCCTATACCGCCCTGACATTTTACGGGCCCAAAACCGTGAGTAGTCTGGAAACCAAATGTCTCAAAATGACTGTTCAGGGGTATAAGCATCTGCAAATTTTGATGACAGGTGGTCTATGAGGGGGCGAATTTTGTGGAACCGGTCATAAGGTGGGTGGCCTTTTAGATGACAGGTTGTATTGGGCCTGATCTGATGGATAGGAGTGCTAGGGGAGTGACAGGAGGTGATTGATGGGTGTCTCAGGGGGTGGTTAGAGGGGAAAATAGATGCAATCAATGCACTGGGGAGGTAATCAGAAGGGGGTCTGAGGGGGATCTGAGGGTTTGGCTGAGTGATTAGGAGCCCACACGGGGCAAATTAGGGCCTGATCTGATGGGTAGGTGTGCTAGGGGGTGACAGGAGGTGATTGATGGGTGTCTCAAGGTGTGATTAGAGGGGGGAATAGATGCAAGCAATGCACTGGTGAGGTGATCAGGGCTGGGGTCTGAGGGCGTTCTGAGGGTGTGGGTGGGTGATTGAGTGCCCTAGGGGCAGAAAGGGGTCTAATCTGATGGGTAGCAGTGACAGGGGGTGATTTATGGGTAATTAGTGGGTGTTTAGGGTAGAGAACAGATGTAAACAATGCACTTGGGAGGTGATCTGACGTCTGATCTGCGGGCGATCTATTGGTGTGGGTGGGTGATCAGATTGCCCGCAAGGGGCAGGTTAGGGGCTGATTGATGGGTGGCAGTGACAGGGGGTGATTGATGGGTGGCAGTGACGGGGTGATTGATGGGTGATTGACAGGTGATCAGTGGGTTATTACAGGGAAGAACAGATGTAAATAGTGCACTGGCGAATTGATAAGGGGGGGTCTGAGGGCAATCTGAGCGTGTAGGCGGGTGATTTGGTGCCCGCAAGGGGCAGATTAGGGTCTGATCTGATGGGTAACAGTGACAGGTGGTGATAGGGGGTGATTGATGGGTGATTGATGGGTAATTAGTGGGTGTTTAGGGTAGAGAACAGATGTAAACAATGCACTTGGGAGGTGATCTGACGTCGGATCTGCGGGCGATCTATTGGTGTGGGTGGGTGATCAGATTGCCCGCAAGGGGCAGGTTAGGGGCTGATTGATGGGTGGCAGTGACAGGGGGTGATTGATGGGTGATTGACAGGTGATTGACAGGTGATTGACAGGTGATCAGTGGGTTATTACAGGGGGGGATAGAGGCATACAGTACACAGGGGGGAGGGGTCTGGGGAGAATCTGAGGGGTGGGGGGTGATCAGGAGGGAGCAGAAGGCAGTTTAGGGCATAAAAAAAAGAATAGCGTTTACAGATAGTGACAGGGAGTGATTGATGGGTGATTAGGGGGGTGATTGGGTGCAAACAGTGTTCTGGGGGGTGGGCGGGGGGGGGGGGGTCTGAAGGCTGGGGTGGGAGATCAGGGAGCTGTGGGCAAAAAAAAATGTGTGGTGTATACTTACTACTGCTTCCTCCTCGCTGGTGGTCTCTGGAACAATGAGACCACGAGGCGAGGAGGAAGCGTGTATAAGGCACTTTGTTTACCTAGCAAAGTGCTTTATACACTTAATTTAGCTGGATTCCGGATTTCCTCCACCCGCCGGCGCTGCTAATTGGCCGGGGGCTGGAGTCTAAGTCCCCGGCCATCGATCCCCGGCGGAGGATCGCGTCACGGATGACGCGATCGCTCCGCCCATGCCCGTACAAGGACCGCCGCCTCTGTGCATGCGGCGGTCCTTACGGGATCCACTTTCCGGCCGCCCCTGTGCAGTGGGCGGTCGTTAAGTGGTTAAACTGTGTGTCACAGCTTGATAAATTATTTTAAAATAGTATGCATATATTTTTTGCATGCATTTTCCAGTAATGAGCTGGAAAGAGTGTGTTAGGATAATGCAATCTTACAACGCAGAATTGTGTAAATCCCTGAACACTTATACAGGCGGTGCATATTGTCTTTTTAGTGACCGTGTCACAGACACAAACATAAAAAGTAGAGGATGTCCATTTATAAAAGAAGGGTTTGAGTTACCAAATCTGCATTATATTTGAATGCATGATTGCACGTTCCACGTTGACTGCTACCAGCTGAAGTAGTTGTGACTGACTTTGCTATAAAAAGACCAACATGGGAAAATGAACAGGAAGCAGCAGCTGTGATAATCATAGCAGGGGTATGGGAATAGGTAAAATGGCTCCACAATTAGCTCCAGCACAACAACAACCCAGCAGGATTAGGCCTTTACAGCTTCCAAGAAGCCGGTCATGCCTGCCGTTTTTTGACCTGTTGCTGGCCACCCTTTATAATCTAAGAGTCAGCAGTAGAGATGGCCCGAACAGTTTGCCAGCGAGCAGTATTCTGCGAACATCTGCTGTTTGCATTCGCCACGAACAACGAACATTTGGCGTGTTCGATTCGCCCCCTGTACATTATCATTGAGCTAAACTTTGACCCCTTACCTGACAGTCAGCAGACACATGGCAGCCAATCAGCCATCACCCCATCCTGGACTCCCCACCCTCTATCAAAAATCAGTAGCAGTGGCCATATTGGATTAATTCTCTGCTGGCTGCTGACTGTTAGTGAGAGCAAGGTCAGACTTGCTGCAGATAGGTAGGGAAAGCATTAGCTAGGCCTGTGTTCTTGTTCCTCACTTGCTGTGAAAGCACCCCAAACAGGCCTTTTGAGGGCTAGCACATCGGTCTCCTGTGCTTTTTTTTGTGTGTGACACTCCACAGCCCACTGACACCCTGAGCTATGCACGCTACTGCTGTTGCCTCATTAAGTTGCAGGTACAGAACCACTCCAGTGCATTATTATTTCACTGTATTCTGATAGTACTATTGCATTTCTGTGTGTGAGACACACCACAGCCCACTGACACCCAGAGCTGTGCATAATGTAATTTATGCCCTTTAGGGATTAAAACCCAACTTTGCTTCAACTCTGTAAATTTTGGTGGGACTTTTGGCATGGATCCCCCTCTGGCATGCCACAGTCCAGGTGTTAGACCCCTTAAAACAACTTTTCCATCACTTGTGTGGCCAGACCTTTGTAGGTTTTAAATTCGCCTTCCCAGTGAAGTTTATGGCGGTTTGCAAGATTCACCTTGTGGAAGTTCGCATTTGCCATTCGCGAATGGATAATTCTATGTTCGCGACATCTCTAGTCACCATGCTACAGAGGTGCTACAGCAAAATCATTTCAAAGATCATTTCAAAGTACCTGCTCTTTTTCCCACACAGCCAACTAGTAGTGACAGGCCAGGAACAGTTCTTTGTACTTCAGCCACTGACAAGCCTCTAAATGCTCCGATGCAGTCTACAGTTATGTAAACTCTGTTGAAGCACACCATGATTGATCAAGTGAGAAATGAATCTACACAGCAAAAGGAGTGTATGTGTGTGTATATTGTACATTGTCACATATACAAATGGATAAACTTAAACTTCTTTATAATTACTGTATATCAAGGAAAGAAATGAAAAATATATGCCTAAATGCAATAGTACAGGAGGGAACAGACCTATGTCCTGTTATGATCCTAGAATACACAGCACTTTGCAATGTCCTTCTTCACAGATCGCTTCACCTTAAAGTGTACCTTAGATGATGGCAAAAAATATATACATACATGGGGCTTTCTCCAGCCCCCTTCAGGCTGATCAGTCCCTTGCCATCTTCCCATGCTGCCTGGATCCTCCACTAGGCGACCTGGTAAATCCGCTAGTCAGGTCCAGTCAGCACAGGCACAGTCCCTCCCCAACTGTAGGATATTACTGGCCCACCTAGCGATGGATTGAGGCAGCCTGGGAAGACCGCGAGCGACCAATCAGCCTGAAGGGGGCTGGCAAAAGCCTCAGGTATGTATTTTTTTTTTCATGGTCTCAGGTTTACTTTAAACCTCAGAGATTCTAATGGAATACCCAAAAATGTCATGGTGACCCAGAACCACTAGGAAAATACATATCAGGGTGTAAAGAGACCTCTTCCTACACTACACTACCTACACTATCCTTTTGGGATGTGGGAGGAAACCAGAGTGCTAGGAGGAAACCCACGCAGGCACAGGGAGAACATACAAACTCCTTGCATGTTGGCCTGGCTAGGATTCGAACCGGAGACCCAGCGTTGCAAGGCAAGAGCACTAACCACTACACCACCGTGAGTAAGGTGTTCATATTTTCCCGGTTTTATGCTGAGTAATCATTCCTTTTTTTTAGATCTGTATCATAGCCCCACAATAAAATAATAGTGCACAGGATATTGACAGAGTGGGTGTGACAGCAAGGATAATTCAGAGACATTACCACCCCTGGTTGGGCAAAACCTTTTTCGTGCCTGGCTGGTAAGCTGAGATCCGCTTTCCTACTAGCCTCTCAACTACTGTGCAAACAGCGGACACATGCCATGTTGTCACTACTGCTCGAGATACGTTCACAAAAGCCAAATAGACTAAAGGCTTGTACACTCGTCCAAACAATCTACCCAACTATCTTCTAAACATGGCCTGTTGGAAGATATTTGGGTGTGTGTACAACTGGCAAACAACAAGATAACAAAACCAACTGATAACAGGTAGTTTGCCAGATCCAACCAGAGGACCATTCTGCCCAAAGGTGCATACACACGCACTACTGTAATGAACGACACTGAGCGGATCGTTCAGAAACAGCCTTATCAGTCTGCCGACAGACTGTACACATGCACTACTGTCGGCAGAACGCCCGCCCAGCGGGATGGTCTGGCGGACCCGTTGTTTATTACAGTAGTGCGTGTGTACACACCTCAACTATCATGCAGGTTGGCCATGTTTGTACAAGTCTTTAAACAACTTTGTTTTTTTTCCCTTTTCTTTCTATCTTTGTTTTTTTAAGGACTTCAGCTCTGTCTTGCCCGGACTTGCATCAGCATGATTTCACAGCCATGCTCCTGTGTCCCTGGGCACTTATTCACATCATAGTCCACATCCAGTTATACACCAAATATCAGGGGAAAAAAAAGACAAAATAAAACTAAAGATAAAAAAGGGAAAGGAAATAAGAGAAGAGAAGAAGACAAACGAATAGGAATGAAGAAGCTCGTCCAGTCTTCTTTTCCAGTTTCCTTGTCCAACCCTATTCCAGGGGAATACAGTACCACCTGGATACCAGCTTAAATTGAGTTAGCTGGACATTAGTGCTAGCTGGTGACCAGATGTTTTATATACTCTATTCAAGTCTATGTCACCTATCCTTGTTCCAAGTTCCGTTTCCCACTTGTGTTCCCCTCTGCTTCCCCCAGAGACTCTTTCCTGGCTTAGGAATTTATAAAGGGTACTTAGCCATTTATTAGGGACTATACCCTTGCTAGCATAACATTTTAACTTATTTAAATTTAGTCTGATTGGACCTCTCTTTTTTGCCACCTTTAAATAAATGCTTACTTGGAGTTTCCATGAGAGGGGGAGGGGGGGTTGGGGGGGTTGATGGTGAAATATTCTGATTTAACTATTACTTTGGTATCTTTATTGAGTCTGTTCAAGACTTGGTTGTTTTTGAATGCGGACATTTTGTGTAGTTTGTTGTTTAGCTTGCGTGCATAGTATTTAAGTAAGTTGGTTGTTTAGTTGATTGGTGTGTGTGTGTGTGTACATACTTGCCGTATAAACAACTTGTTGTGTGCTTGGTCAGGTTTTGCAGTTGGTTGTGAATCATGTTGGACGTGTATATGACCCTTTAAACCAAAAATTGGGTTTGTTGCTGTAAGTGGACTTTGTGAACTGGACCAGAGCAAAAATTTAATTTCACTATTATCTCTTTCCTTTAATCCTTTTATTTTTATACCACGGACAATGTTGTTTATTTCACTTTTTTTTAAGCTTTTCGTCTTTTGCATTTAATAATTGATTTAAAATCATTTAGCAATTCCTCTATGCTCTGAAGTACAAACACTTAAATAAAATGATGTGTTGAATTGTAGAAACACAATTGACAAACCTAGACATGGTGAAGATGGGCATGTGTGTACTGGCCCATGCATTCACATACAAAACCATGGGTCCATTCTGCACGTTCATTAGTCCATCGTTATCTGCTCAGTTTGATCCGAGCTTCGGGTGTACAATGCTAGAAATCATGCTTGCACTACACAAGATAATACAAATAGTAATCAACAAGAGGACATGGTAATATGATGTAGTTTAGTGACTGATAATCTTTCCACGTGAGAGACCAGCTGTACTAAAAGCACATCTTTCTATAAAACAATATCACTAATTAACAGTAATGCAAATGTATTAAACCAGGGATATGTATTTCTAACATGTTAATCCCTGTAATAGTCAGCCAAATAATTGAAAATAACATAAGAAAAAAATAAACGGATGAATAGATATAAATAAGGCAGATCTGGGTCCTGTGTACGGATGTCACCATACATTATTACACAGATAGCGGCTATCAGATGGAGAAAAATGGAGCTGAGGGAAAAGGCGCAGTATTCCCATGAAAAGTAAAGATTCTCTTGTAATAAGCCAAGAAATGAAAGCAAGTCAGGGAAGTCAAACAGAATGTACGAGCGTATTATTTATAGTGAAGTTTCTGGCGAAAGGTCAAACAAGTGAATACAGAGCATAAATCTGCGAGAAAGTCCCATGCTCATTATACTAGTGCAAGATTCCAGGGGGGAGAGTGGGTGCAAAGTTCAGGACAAAATCAAATCTGCTTTAAAGGAGTGTAAACATTTATAGAACTTGCAAAACAAAGTTACGGCTTACATGTCTCGCAGACGCAGCAAATTTAGCGAGCTATTTATAGTACAAATTATTTTCAAGAATGTCACAATTGTTGGTGATCAAAACAAACTTTATACATTTCTATGTATATAAAATATAACACTATTATTCACAAGCCTTGCTGATCTCTTCAGAAGGTTAGATTTATTACTTTCCTTAAAGTGGGATGAAACTCACCATTTCCTCTTTCCTCTAAAAGGTTAAAGAATAAAAGCTGCTACCACAATAAAATGTAAGCAGAACAGCATTCAAACAGTTAAACACAGCACTTTGTTCTTCAGTGGAAAGCTCTTTGCTTCAGTGTGCAGCTTCTGGCCGCATCCTAAGAGGTGATAACATTATCTTTTGTTTACATTCCTTTGTCAGATACATTTAGTGAACATTAGCAAACTGCCGAAATGGAGCCATACTGAGCTGAGAAGCAGAAAGAGCTGAGAAGTGATCACTAGATAGATTTAATATATAAATACAGCAGCCATGCAATAAAATGCAATGGCAGCTTTCAGAGCATGTAAACTGTACTTTGGGAATTTGTAATTTGTAGACAGACAATATTACTTGTGCACAAAAGTAAATATGATGTATGGGTAATACAAAGTAGGCAAACACATTTTTATTGAATGTTATGTCAGAGTTTTAGCCCACTTTCACAACATAAGAACCAAAAGTGGCATAAAACGATCTTGCCTGATTATTTATGCAGTACTTTCTCATGATCTTAATGCTAGGCCAAGGTTGCATTTGATGTCTGAAGGCTCATGGTGTGCTACCATTACTCTGCAATTAGGGGACACGGAGGGGGAGGGCGGCCACTAGAACACCAGGGAACACTGTATGAGGGAGGGGGACCACTTAACACCATGCATGCTCTATGGGGGAGGGAAGGGGACCACTAGACACCAGGTATTGCTGTATGGGGGAGGGGGCCACTAGACCACAATAGAACCAATATGGGGATGTTAAAATGAACTACTATTATTATTATTGATTTATAAAGCGCTGATTCCTTGGTGCTGTACAAAGGAAGAAATGAACATGGGGTACATAATAATACAGACAATGGTGTACAAAGCCGCCATCAGGGGGAGACAGCCGATACAAGAGTGACGGACCCGACCGCCCGGGCCCCTCTGCTCACTTACTGCGGCTCTGCTACAGGCCCCCTGCTCCCAGCATGTCATGTCATATTGTGTGATGATTATATTCACAATGCGGGTAGCATGTGTCATGATCGCTGCTGCAGCAGGTATTGCTGGAAGTAGTAGTGCTGCAGCTCAGGCAGTTCTGATCTCTTTCCATGCAAGCTGCATAGCTTTGTCTGCCTTTCCCTGCTGTCAGCTTGTGACTGATTATCATTTACCTGTGTGGGAATCTGCATGTCTGCTCCCATTGGATGACCTCAGTATAAAGATCTGCTTCCTGCAGGACTCCTCGGGTTTTCATAGCTTCAGTTTAAGCCTGCCTTGCTGTCGCTTCAGCCCCCGATCGTGGTTCTTGTTCTAAAGATACTTTGCTGGTCTTTGCATCATATATTGGTTCATTGCCAATATATATGCATACCAGCACGTTTATTATTTTCCTTGTATTCGTGTTACGTTGATACATCAGTGTCGCTGATATATACGTACACGAACTGTCTATTTCCTGTGTTCAGTTAGTCAGCTTTCCAGCACGTTTTGGTAGGTTGCGCGTATCGTGATCACCCGTGCTGAGTTAGTTACCCTGCTCCTGGTTCTGTTTGTGGATTGCATTCATCTCTGCGAAGAGATAACAAATCCTTCTGAATCCTGTTCTGTTACCGTTTGTGGATTGCGTTCATCTCTGCAAAGAGATAACGAATCCTTCTGAATCCTGTTCTGTTACTGTTTGTGGATTGCGTTCATCTCTGCGAAGAGATAACGAATCCTGTTCTGTTACCGTTTGTGGATTGCGTTCATCTCTGCGAAGAGATAGCGAATCCTTCTGAGTCCTGTTCCCTGTATTACTCCAGTCCTAGTCAGTGTTCCTGCTTATGTCATATATCGGTTAATTGCCGATATATACATATGTTTTTTTTTTGTTTTTTTTTAAACAAAAAGATGTTTATTGAACAGAATTTTGCATTTTACAAGGCATATATATATATATGTACATAGATCTTAAAAATACATGCATGGCTGTATTACAGGTATAGGGTGAATAATACATGAAGAAATTGCAATTGAATGTATGTAAGAGAGCAGTGGGAGATATAATCTTTATAAGGGATAACAAACAAACCGGGTTTGCAAATAAAAATCAACAAGAGTAAACAGAGATTTAACCCGTGTCCCTGATTACAAGCCTTAGAATCGAGAGTACATGCATTACCGATTCTTCCACCTATCCCAAACCAGGTGGAATTTCTTGCTTGAACCTCTGTGCAAATACACAAGCTTTTTGTATGGAATGGCGTTGTTTACTCTTTTGACCCAGTTTTCGAAAGAGGGTGCTATTGGGGATAACCATCTGAGTGCCACTTCCTGTCTAGCCATGAAGAGGACTTCAGATAAAAAGGTTTTTAGCGAGTTATCAAGGGCATCATCTTGTATTACACCAAGGAGACAGAGAATAGGGTCAGAGTTCAAGGGGCAGCCCATCTTATCATGTAGAAACTTAGTAATTTGAGCCCAGAAGGGCAGAATGGATGGGCATTCCCATATCAAGTGGAAAAAGGTAGGTGAGGTGGCTTGGCATTTGGGACATAGGTCAGATTGTTGTGGGTTGTATTTAGTTATTTGCTTGGGAATCAAGTAGGTTTGATGTAGTATATAAATTTGCGAAGTGCGTTCACGGATACAAGGAGAGACCCTTTTAGGAACAGAGAGTGCCTCATCCCAGTCATCGTCTTGAATGTCTAAACCACAAGCTTCCCATTTATTCCGTGAGGGTGTAGTAAGATCCTCTGCGCCGTATTCTAGGAGTGTCTGATATATACATATGTTATTCAGACGTTACAAATAGTTTCATTGATAGCTGTAATTGTAATATGCTAGGAAAACATACTTATTGTATTTTTGTCTGTGTTACGTTCATCTATCTTGATCCTGCTATTTCCTGACTATCCTGTCCTGTCTTTGTGAGGCACGCCATCGCTGCAACGCATTGGCTGCCTCATTCCAGTCTGTCTTCTTGTGGACGCTTGCTGTCACTAAGTAGCGGCTAGCTAGCAAGTGTTCATTCTGTCTACCTGTCCTGATCTCCTCAGTTCTGGTTTATGCGCTCAGCGCTACTTTGCGCTGAGACGTTATAGCGAAAGTATTGTTTGTGGCTGTCGGATCTGCACCGGCTCTGTGCGCCACAATCTCCTATTGGAGTCAGTCCTCCTCTCCACTATACTAGGGATAGCCTGTTTCCTTGTGCTAGTGTGTGTACCTCCTCCACGTCAGCTCATGCGTTGCATGCTGACTGTGGAGAATACACCACCAAGCCTTACATTATGAAAACCCCATTACCAATCTCCATTGTGGGGGGGATTCCCAGAAAGTATGACACTGTTAATTATGGTTCCTGTTCCTTTAAGAAATTTGAAGAACTTAGCTCCGAAACAGAAAATGAGTTTTTCTCTGAATGTGCCAGGTTCCTGGCCAATCCCGATCTCCAAGCGACTCCTGTTTCAACCTGGGCACTCCAGCTGGTTTATATTTTGTTTAAAGGGCAATTGTTCCAGTGGGCTTACGATGTTCTCAATCATTCCGATTTGAAAGAGAGACCGCTGGAATTTCTAGCGTTTGTGATCCATAACTGGTTGCGCATAGATCCATTGCCTTTTCCTCTAAATGAACTCCTGGCAGCAGGCCAATCAGCTGCCCCTTCAATTGTTTGCAAAAATGATCAGCAAGCAGAGAGTGTTCCTGATAATTTTCCTGCAGCTTTGAATAAATCACCAAATGCAGCAGGGTCTAAGGCAAAACGCAAACGTTCTAAGAAACGTGTCCGATCTGCAGAGTCGCTATCCTTAGCGACTGAGACCTGTAATGAGATTCTGCCATTAATAGATAATGAAATGCAATTGTCTTTCAGGGGAGTTAAATGGACTTATGAAACTACTAATGAACTTTCCTCCCTGGCTAGGGAAAATAAAGATTTTTGTTTAAAAGAATTATCTGAGTATGATTATGAGGAGATATTACAGAGTATTGAACAAATCAACTTATTTGTGAAGCAAGGGAAGTTTGCATACACTACAGTTCAACACTTACTACAGGTAGTGGAGATTCTTAAGAATAAGGAATCTGCCAATCACCTGCTAATTAACCCTATACATGTGCCTGCCACAATCATATCTGCAAACTGTGATCAGCCTGAATGTTTCGCTGTTAAGTATGCATGGGATCCTCCATTCGAGAGGGGAGAGATGGATGTCCTGGTCTGTGAATGGAAGAATGATTCAAGTTCATTTTGTCAATTTTACAGTGCAAAAAGTGAAATGGTATTGAATGCATGCATTAAGTCTGCCTATAACCTAATAGAGACTGGTGTGTGTAGGTATGACTGTGTGGCTCCTTTGATTGATGTGTGGGAACTGATTTTGGATGATTTTTATGTGACTCCAAATTCGCAAATTTGGCGTTCTGACCCGCCTGCTTCAGCACCTTTGGCTGATTCAGCAGGTGATTCAGAGCTCTTTTTGTGTGAAATTGAAGTTCCTGCAATTCCACCCTGTACCATGGATAACTCAGTGTTACTTCCCAGTAAAACAGAAGCCACTGATACTTTCTTAACCTTGCCCTGCACAAATTTCTCAGCAGAGAATCCAGAGGTCCTGCTGACTTCCGAGTCCAGTCTAGCCAGTACTCATGAGTCTTTGTTCAGTGAAACAGACACCAGAAAAATCTTGCCTGCCTCTGCAAACACTTCTGCAGAAATTACCTGTGTTAATAAAGTTCAACTCCTGTCTGATCCAGCAGATGCCAATAGATGCGCTACATCAGTTTCCGAGTCCCAGCAATCCTGTCTAGAAACCTCAGAACCCCAGCATCTGGATTTTCCAATTTTACAAATGAATGGTGATTCAGATGTGCAAACATTGTGTCTTGATCTTCCTGTTTCCACACCTCGCTCTAGTTTCGTGAATAGCTCAGAGCATCTGCTATGTGAACTTGAAATCGCAGAATTATTACCTTGTTCAGAAAATGTTCCAGTAAATTTGCCCTGTATCATGAATAGCTCAGAGCATCTGCTATGTGAACCTGAAATCGTAGAATTATTACCTTGTTCAGAAAATGTTCCAGTAAATTTGCCCTGTATCGTGAATAGCTCAGAGCATCTGCTATGTGAACCTGAAATCGCAGAATTAGTACCTTGTTCAGAAAATGTTCCAGTAAATTTGCCCTGTACCATGAATTGTGCAGTAGATCTCTCCTATGAAGCTCAGGTCACAGAATCCTTATGCTGTCCAGCAGGTGCTTCCATGGTTTTGCCCTGCAATATGGACTGTTCAGTGATCCTGTCCAGTGAAGCTGGAGTCGCAGAGTCCTATGCTTCACCCAGTACTTTGGATACTTCAAACCCTCTAGCAGAAGACTCTGAGGCACTGCTTACCTCAGTGGGTGTTGCAGCAATATTCACTTGTTTAGCAGCTGTCTTGGAATTAAAGTCCACTCTAAATAAACTTGATGAATCTTTGTCTGATGAAGCAGAAGTCATTGAAATATTGTCCTCGTCAGCAAGTGTCTTAGATACCTTGCCCTGTACACAGTCTGATTTAACCAATGTTGTTGAGTCCCTCTCCAGTGTTGTAACAGCCGAGGAACTCCAGCCCTGTCCTCTGAATGTTTCAGAGGTCTTGCCCTGTAGCATGGATAATTCTGATTCTCTGGTCAAAATAACAGAAGTCTCAGAATTTCAGTCTGATTTAGTAAGTGTTCCTGAAAACCTGCCTGGTATCTTGGAAAATTCTGATTCTCTGGCCGGTGTGGCAGAGATTCTGGAGTTCCCTTCCTGTCCAGGGAATTCCTCAGATTTGCCCAGTTCAGTGGGGGATGCTGTAATATTGACTTGTTCTGCAGCCCCTCATGAGCTCCAATCCAGTGTATTAGATGAGTCTCTGTCTAGTCCAGAGGAAGTTGTGGAGTCCCTATCTAGTTCAGTGCGTACAGCAGAAGAGTTGTCCTGTCTTATTAGTGCCCCTGAACCTGAATTGTTAATAACCTTGCTGGAATCAGCGACATCTAAGTCTGATGCTGCATTCTTTTGTGAGAGTCCAGTAGTTGCGAAGTCTAGTCATGATGGATTTTTTTTGGTCAGTCCTGGTTTTGGTCCTATCTTGGCTGACCCTGAGGCTCACAGTTCATTGATATGCCCAGAGGTTTCTCTTGTGCCAGTGTGCCCAGATGTGCTTTGTGTGCCAGAATGCCCAGGTGTGTCTAAGGTGTTAGCATACTCGGATGCTTCCTTAGGGGAGACATGTTCTGATGTTGCCGGTCTGCCTCCATGCCCAGAGATGGTTCTGGTCCCTGAAAGCCCTGATCTTGATGTTGGTCCTTGTAACCCTGACTCGGGAATTGCCATAGGTGCCATGGGGGTTCTTGATAGTTCTCCATGTGAGCCTAAAGGGCGTTCTGACCTTTTGGGATCTCTTTGGAGCTTTAAAGTGTTCTGGGAGATCTCTGAGGAAGCTTGTCCTGGTACCTTGGACTGGTTCAACAGTGGGTTTTGTGTTGGTAAAGACAGTTCCGGTGGGCATTGCAAAGGCTTTGGCATTTTTGGACGGTCCCTGGAAGGCAGTGGGTATCGCTCAGAGAGCTTCGGGGGGCTTTCTTCTGGAAATCATAGTTCTGATGGGTGTCACACTGAGTCTTGTAGTACTGATGGGCATGGTTCTGTAGGTTCTGGTTCTGATGGGTCCAGTCTTGTGATGACTGATTCTGGAATTTGGTCTTGCCGGGCTGTCCCGGTCATCATGAATTATCAGTTAGGTTGTCTCCTTGGGAATGTCAGTTTTGAGAGGCGTCTGGTATCCGCCTTTAAGGGCGGGGGTACTGTCATGATCGCTGCTGCAGCAGGTATTGCTGGAAGTAGTAGTGCTGCAGCTCAGGCAGTTCTGATCTCTTTCCATGCAAGCTGCATAGCTTTGTCTGCCTTTCCCTGATGTCAGCTTGTGACTGATTATCATTCACCTGTGTGGGAATCTGCATATCTGCTCCCATTGGATGACCTCAGTATAAAGATCTGCTTCCTGCAGGACTCCTCGGGTTTTCATAGCTTCAGTTTAAGCCTGCCTTGCTGTCGCTTCAGCCCCCGATCGTGGTTCTTGTTATAAAGATACTTTGCTGGTCTTTGCATCATATATTGGTTCATTGCCAATATATATGCATACCAGCACGTTTATTATTTTCCTTGTATTCGTGTTACGTTGATACATCAGTGTCGCTGATGTATACGTACACGAACTGTTTATATCCTGTGTGCAGTTAGTCAGCTTTCCAGCACGTTTTGGTAGGTTGCGCGTATCGTGATCACCCGTGCTGAGTTAGTTACCCTGCTCCTGGTTCTGTTTGTGGATTGCGTTCATCTCTGCGAAGAGATAACGAATCCTTCTGAATCCTGTTCTGTTACCGTTTGTGGATTGCGTTCATCTCTGCAAAGAGATAACGAATCCTTCTGAATCCTGTTCTGTTACTGTTTGTGGATTGCGTTCATCTCTGCGAAGAGATAACGAATCCTGTTCTGTTACCATTTGTGGATTGCGTTCATCTCTGCGAAGAGATAGCGAATCCTTCTGAGTCCTGTTCCCTGTATTACTCCAGTCCTAGTCAGTGTTCCTGCTTATGTCATATATCGGTTCATTGCCGATATATACATATGTTAGTCAGACGTTACAAATAGTTTCATTGATAGCTGTAATTGTAATATGCTAGGAAAACATACTTATTGTATTTTTGTCTGTGTTACGTCCATCTATCTTGTTCCTGCTATTTCCTGACTATCCTGTCCTGTCTTTGTGAGGCACGCCATCGCTGCAACGCATTGGCTGCCTCATTCCAGTCTGTCTTGTTGTGGACGCTTGCTGTCACTAAGTAGCGGCTAGTTAGCAAGTGTTCATTCTGTCTACCTGTCCTGATCTCCTCAGTTCTGGTTTATGCGCTCAGCGCTACTTTGCGCTGAGACGTTATAGCGAAAGTATTGTTTGTGGCTGTCGGATCTGCACCGGCTCTGTGCGCCACAATCTCCTATTGGAGTCAGTCCTCCCCTCCACTATACTAGGGATAGCCTGTTTCCTTGTGCTAGTGTGTGTACCTCCTCCACGTCAGCTCATGCGTTGCATGCTGACTGTGGAGAATACACCACCAAGCCTTACAGCATGCTGCCGGAATTGATGATACCAGCCAATCACAGAGGAGGGTGGAGCAACATTTAAAAAGAGGCACTGCTGAGCTCTGTGATAGTGAGAAATCCCAGTGTAGCCAGGTATCACCGCTGTCTCTGCCATGCCTGCCAATTCCAGGAGTGACAGTGTCCCTGTGTGCCTGCCAGTTGATCGCTGCACGTTCTGCCGAGTCCCTATCCCCAGGAGGAGACCACACTAGCTGCCGACCTCTGTGCTGCCCAGGTCAGGAGACCTCTATGCAGTGCAGCCTGCACCATTCTCCCCTCATCCTCCAGCATTCAGCGTGCAGATCAGAAGTGACCAGGGGTGCCTCTAGCCATTTTGTCACTCCAGGCAGGAGAACCTGTGCCTACCACCCCCCCCCCCCCCCGAAAATAACCGTAATGCGGCAGCGTTTCCACCAGAAAATAATCGTAATGCGGCAGCGTTTCACCAGAATATACACGTATTGCGGAAGCGTTTCACCAGAAAATACACGTATTGCAGCAGCGTTTCTCCAGAAAATAATCCTAATGCGGCAATGTTCACCAGAAAATAATAATAATGCGGAAGTATTTCACCAGCAATTACACTTATTGCGGCAGCGTTTCACCAGAAAAATACACATAAAGGCTGCAGCGTTTCACCAGAAAATACACAATGCGGTCACAAAGGAGGACAGAAGGAGGCACAAGAGAACAGAAGGAGGCACACAGGGGGACACAAGGAGGCACAATTGGCAACAAAAGGAGGCACAATGGGGGCAGAATGAGACACAAAGGAGAACAGAAGGAGGCACAGGAGGACAGAAGGGGGTACACAGAGGGGCAGCGGGTGGTACAGGAGGACAGAAGAAGGCATAAGGGCCAGAAGGAGGCACAAAAAAAGGCAGAAGGAGGCACAGGGGACTGAAGGAGGCACACAGGGACAGAAGGAGGCACAAAGGGGGCAGAAGGAGGCACAATGGGGGGCAGATTGAAGCACAATGGGGGACAGATTGAGGTACAAAAGGAGACAAAAGGAGACAAAAGGAGGCACAGGAGGAAATAAGGAGGCACAAAGGAGGCAGAAGCAGGCACGATGGGGGACAGAAAAAAAGCACAAACGGAGGCACAGGGAGACAGTAAGAGGCACAAAGGGGAACAGAAGGATGCACAAAGGGGACAGAATGAGGTGCAAAGGGGAGACAGAAAAAGGCAGAGGGGGATGTAAGGAGACACAGGGAGACAGAAGGAGGCAGAGGGGGACAGACAAAGACACAGGAGGACAGAAGAAGGCACAAAGGGGCACAGAAGGAGGCACAGGGGGACAGAGTAAGGCGCAGGGGGCAGAGGTAGCACATGGGGGCTGAAGAGGCACATGGAGACAGAATGAGGCACAAAGGGAGACAGAAGGAGGCACATGAGGACAGAAGGAGGCAGAGTGGGACTGAAGGAGGAACAGGGGGGGCAGAGGTAGCACAGGGGGACAAGGAAAGGTACAAGGAGACATAAGGAGGGACGGGAGGGGGCAGAAGGAGGCAGAGGTGGCACAGGGGGACTGAAGGAGGCACATGAAGACAGAAGGCGACACAAAGGGAGACAGGAGGCATAAAGGGAGACAGAAGGACAAACAGGGGGTCAGACATGGCACAAGGGACTGAAGGAGGCACAAGGAGACAGAAGGAGACACAAAAGGAACAGAAGGAGGCAAAAAGGGGGGGAGGGGGAAAGAATTTACAAGGCACAGAAGGACACAGTGGCAGCTCCCTGCAACTTACACTAAAAAGATGCAGCATAAGCAAGTAATAGAAGTCCTGTGGGGGTGGGGCTTAGTCAGGGGGCGTGGATTTGGTCAGGGGGCATGGCTTAACCCAGCAACATGGCGCCCCCAGGACCAATGGCACTCTAGGCAATGGCTTGTACTGCCTATGCCTAGAGGTTTCCCCTGGAAGTGACAGCAGTGAGAAGGGGAGACCAGCCATCAGCACACTGCAGCTCCTGCAGCTGCCGTGTGTATTAGCCATACGAGAGAGGAATGCTGCACGGGACACAGATGAAACCAGCCACTGAGAGGAGAGCTACACTGGTGTAAAAACTGGAGAGAGGTGACTGAGCCACTACTTCATTGTATAAGGGAGAAGAAAATTGTGTGGTAAGGCACTCTCCCTCTCCCTCTCCCCCCCCCCCCATCTCTCTCTCTCTCTCCCTCTCTCTCTCCCTCCCCTCCTCTCTCTCTCCCTCCCCTCCTTTCTCTGTCTCTCCTCTGTCCCTCTCCTCTCTCCCCCCCCCCTCTTCCTATCCTCTCTCTCTCTCTCCCCCCCCCCCCCCTTCCTATCCTCTCTCTCTCCCTCCCCTCCTCTCTCTCTCCCTCCCCTCCTTCTTTCTCTGTCTCTCCTCTGTCCCTCTCCTCTTCCCCCCCCCCTCTTCCTATCCTCTCTCTCTCTCTCCCCCCCCCCTTCCTATCCTCTCTCTCTCCCTCTCCTCCTCTCTCTCTCCCTCCCCTCCTTCTTTCTCTGTCTCTCCTCTGTCCCTCTCCTCTCTCCCCCCCCTCTTCCTATCCTCTCTCTCCCCCCCCCCCTTCTTATCCTCTCTCTCTCTCTCCCCCTCCTCTTTCCTTCTCCTCTCCCTCCCTCTCCTCTTTCTCCCTCTCCCGCTCTTGCTCTCTCTCTCTCTCTCTCTCTCTCTCTCTCTCTCTGAGTCTCTTGTTTTTTCCCCCACCCTCTTAGCTCTCTGTATTGTCTGACTCTATCTTTTACAGATTTACTTAGTCTCTATGGGGTGTACCTTCAGATCACAATGCTCTGAAACCTTCATGGATCACCTCTTTGTAAGTTACTGCCTCCCATCCTTCTGTGACAAGTGCTCATCTGATCCCTAGCAGGCCTGGGCACCTGTACTTCTTCCTTTCCATCTTCGCCAGGGCCTCAATCTACTGCTCCCTTGGCTATCACCTACCAAAGGTTTACACTTGAATCAAACTATTTTTCTGGTGTCTGAAGGAATAAAATATTACCTTGGTTTATATTCAGATTGGTTTATATTCCAGTATGCTTACCTGAAAGAAAAAGTATGCAATAATTGTCATGATAATAATAAAGTCATACAAGAGAGCTACTAATTAAAATGGCTGAAACAAGGACTACACACTACATTTAGTCCTGTGAGCTGTCTGCACCACAATGAAACGAAAAGTTGCCAGTCTGAATAAAAAATGATAATAAATAAGAAGCACTATATCCTTAAAAGACTTTTCTCCTGGACATACAAGCACATAACAACTTTACAAGTTGCATTTAGTGCATTCTGCTAACTTTTCCAGGTTTTGTTTTTAATAACACAAAATCAAAAACATATTGAAGGACACCCGAGGTGAAAATAAACTAATGAAATAAACAATTGTATCTATCCTCCGTCTCCTAAAAATGACTTTTTAAGATATTCCGAAGTTTTATTTTATATTTAAATCTAGTTTTTAATTTTTACTGTTTATTGTTTTTTGTTCAATTACACATTTATTGAAGTATGCCAGAGCTAAAATCTATGAACTATTGAACCTTTTTATCTTTTTTTCCTGCTCTCAGAAGCCATTTTCTGCTAGGAAAGTGTTTTATAGTTGTAATTTCTTATCAGTGAGGGTCACACTGTAGTCTGACCCAGTCCTGACTCAGACACCAACTGCCGCTTTACATACCTGATGTTTAACTCTTTCAGGCAGAGAAAGAAAAAAAGGAACACAGCACAGTTATTTGTGTGCTAGGCACTATATATACACATGTTTATCTCATTATGTCACGTCACCTCGGGTGTTCTTTAAAGAGACACTGAAGCGAAAAAAATAAAATAAAATAATGAATTGGTTGTGTACTATGAATAATTACTAGAAGATTAGCAGCAAAGAAAATATTCTCATATTTTTATTTTCAGGTATATAGTGTTTTTTCTAACATTGCATTATCCTATAATATGTGCAGATTACACAACACTCAGCATTCAAAATGAGTCTTTCAGAGCAGTCTGTGAAGTAATGACCTCTCCTCTAGCAGAGGAAAAGTAAACAGTTCAATTACAGTTGAGATAATAAAAGTCAGATAACAGCCCTCTCCACGACTAAAGGTGGCCATACACTGGTCGATTTGCCATCAGATTCGACCAACAGATAGATCCCTCTCTGATCGAATCTGATCAGAGAGGGATCGTATGGCTGCCTTTACTGCAAACAGATTGTGAACCGATTTCAGCCTGAAACCGTTCACAATCTGTTGTGGTGGTGCTGCTGATGCTGCCCCCGCCCACCCGCATACATTACCTGCTCCGCCGGCGCGACTCCAGTCCCCCGGTCACCGCTGCTCTGTCTGCGCTCTGGTCTCCAGGTCCGGCATGCCTCACTTCTTCTAGCCCGGCAGGAAGTTTAAACAGTAGAGGGCGCTCTACTGTTTAAACTTCCTGCCGGGCTAGAAGAAGTGAGGCATGCCGGACCTGGAGACCAGAGCGCAGACAGAGCAGCGGTGACCGGAAGAATGGAGTCGCGCCGGCGGAGCAGGTAATGTATGCGGGCTCTATTGCGTCGGTCGTCGGGCACTCGAACGCCGCTAGCGATGTGCTCTTTACCCACGGGCGATCGATGGTTATTTTCCGCACGGCGCGATCGACAGGATTGGACGAAATGGATCGAAATTCGAACGATTGGCAGCAGATTCAATCCCAGTGATCGAATCTGCTGTCGAAACGGGCGCAAATCGGGCAAGTGTATGGCCAGCTTAAGTTAGTCGGAGAGCTTAATAGCTTTTTTACATAGAGATAACAACTGGAGTTTCTCAACTCTTCCTGTACTGGAAACAATTAGACTGATGTATCTGATCTTAATGTTTTTTTTCTTAGCTGTACTACACATACAAATCATAATATCATCATTTTTTTTTCGCTTCAGTGTCTCTTTAAGAAAGAATAAATAAATGCAATTTTACACATCAAATAAAATAAAAAAACCTTACAATCAAAGGAAAATGCCCTAGACTAGCATCAGACAAAGCATAATCTAAAACAGATATGTATTATCTATTACCACATAGGCCACATTTCCTGGACACACATTAAATAATTGATCTAATTATACCAGGGCTGTGGAGTCGGTACAGAAATCTTCCGACTCCAACTCCGACTCCTTAGTTTATGAAATCACGACTCCGACTCCAACTCCGGGTACCCAAAATGGCTCGGACTCTGACTCCTCGACTCCGACTCCTTAGTCTAATATTTAATAGGGCTGTGGATTTTGTACAAAAATCATCCGATTCCGACTCCGGACTCCTTAGTTTATGAAATCAACTACTCCGACTCCGGGTGCCCAAAATTGCCCCGACTCCTCGACTCCAACTCCGACTCCACAGCCCTGAATTGTACAATACAGTTGCACATTTTTAGCCTGAGTGACAAAAGTACATTTATCACTTAGAAAATTTCTCTTGCAATTAAGATGTCAAAGTAAAATGAACTGAATAGCTAAGTCCAGGTTTGGGTTTTTAGAGATAAAATTAATGCCACTGATATAACTAACTTATTTTAGATTATTTATTTGTTGCCATTACTTGGCTATTCATGTTTTTCAGTAATTTATCAATTTCTTGTTGAAAGAACACTGTGGAGAAAGCTGTGCTATTTATCTTAATTACTTGAGTCCCAGAGGGACATATCATAGATCATCTAATGATTTTTATGAAAATAAAGGTGACAGCTAGAGCATTCATTTCTGGGAGAAACGCCACAGAGGGAAAAAACAACTCATTGTTCAAATGCAATTGTAACAAAGCCTGTGCTTTGCTATTTCTATTTTTATGCCAGTTGATTGACTCAACTAAAAATCAATTACAATCTTAGAAGCCAAAATTATTATTTTTTCATTCTATTAAACAGCAGACTTCTGGTATAAAAGATGGACAGTATAAAGCAGACTGAGATGACAGTAAGAACTAACCAGCTCCAAACTATGATGAGAATAGGGAAGTCTGGCTGAAAACAATGTTATCCTCATTTTCCTGAAATTCAAAGTTTGGTAACACAATTAAAATCTCCTGACTGTGCTTAGGCAACTTTGCACCTTTACTAAAAATAATGAGTTATCTTATTAGGAAGGCAGAGGCATCATCAACTTCAAAGAGGAACTGTAGTGAAAATAACATAATAAATCAAATTGCTTGGGATCTTTAAAAGACTTTAGATCAGGCTTTCTCAACCAGGGTTCCCTGGAACCCCAGGGTTCCTTGAGTACTTTGCAGGGGTTCCTTGGCATTTTCCCCCATCGTGGTGAAGTATAATAGAGCGCACTATAATAGGTGGTACTGTAACAAGAAGCACTAAATTGGGGCATCAGTAGACAGTGTAATGAGTGGCAGTGTAATAGGGGTAGTGAAATAAACAGCTACACATACTTTTAAAGATCATGCCTCCTGCAAAATAAAAGCTGGGGTTTCTCGAGACCAAAAAATTGTTTGCAGGGGTTCCTTGAGATCCAAAAGTTATTTGCAGGGTTCCTCCATGGTAGAAAGGTTGAGAAAAGCTGCTTTAGATGAAGTCCTTTCATAAATGGTCTAATATACAGTTTGGGAATGAACAGGATATGATTAAAAATTATAAATAACAATAATAATGAAAAGCTAGGCACCCATGCAAAATAAAACTAAAACATACTTGATTCCATCTCTCCATATCAACTTCCCTGTTTATAGATAATGGTCCTGATGCACAAAGGTTGTTAATTTTGCCAGGTAGCAGGTAGCCCCTGGCAATTTTACCGATTCTAACACCAGGGGAGCACCATACCTTACTCTATTACCATAGCAAGCACCAGTTTTTCCGGTAACCCATGTGGTGCTAATAGAGTAATTGCCGGTGCTCCCTTGGCTTTAGGACTGGTAAAATTGTGCTGCCAGCACATAGCAAAATTTCTAACATTCATGCATCAAGCATTGGGCTCCTATTCCTAATGCTGCTGCATGTGGTTATTCAGAGCAGTGAGTGCAGAAAAAAAGGGTCACTGATCTCACACAAAGGACTGTCCCTTGACCATGCTTTTTGTCGCTATTATAACAACGTGAAAATGCATTAATTTCCTATGACTGCATACAATACAGCAGGTGTAACAGGATTGTACTTCTTTAATTGCTTGTTGCTAGGGGTGGAGCGGTTGCCAGAGAAAAGAAGAGGCTGGCTCTGTGTTTTTTTCTTCTCTCTGCTGTAATTCATGATGTCAGCAGCAGAGGGCTGAGTTTTTTTTGTGCAAAATAAAAACTAGATTGAGCCAGACCAGGAAGTAGGCTGGCTCTAAGAAGCACATGGAGAGAGCAGCGTGGCTGCACTAAGGAAAGGCTGGAGAGAGAAGGCCTGAGACTGCAGAAGCTGTGCTGGGCTTGTAAAGCCAGAAATTGTGAGTACAGAAGCTGAGCTGGGTCTGAGGAGAGAGAGAAGACACCAGTGTGACATTGTGGCCTAGTGAGAGCCTGAGAGTTCTGGCATTCAGATATACTGTGTGGAGCAAAGTGGCCACTGATGAGTGTATTATGCACCCCAGATCTAGAGGAGATTGACAGAGAAAGTGAGGCGAGCTGCCTGGAAGCAGACCAGTTCCATGCCCATGATTGAGCTTCCCCATACACCAGAGCACTTTACAGTTTCTTTGCATTTAATCAGGCCTCCCTGTGACTGTCAGTTGCACCACTGAAAGAGAGTGATACATAGGCTGAAATCTGCTTATGTCTGTTTATTGCATCACTAATTGAGAGCCATACACAGGCGAATACAGCTTGTGTCTGTTCCAAGACGGCCTATCTAACATTGTCCACAGGCGAATACGGCTTATGTCTGTTCCTACCTGGCAACTGCTCCCTAGGCCCTCATGTAAGGGCAAATGTATGGTTATAACAGGTGTACAGTATTGAACTGTAAGTGTAATTAAGTATTTCATGCACATGCTATTTTCAAAGTTGATGATGTACCAAAATCTGACGCTGAATGTATTTTTTTTTATGTTATGCAACCTGTCTGATACCCATTGCATTGCTAAGACTGAAAGTATTGTATTAGGCTGAACTTTAATACTGAACCTATTGCTTTGTGGTCTATTGTTTATTCTAAAAATTAAATTTCTATCCCAGGTTATCTGTGTTGGGAATAACCTTACCACTGTGTACTGATTCTTTTGGGCCTTAGTAAGCACAAGTGATTTAAGGGAGTGCTTCAAGTGGCGTCACGAACAGGATCATGGAACCAGTCGATCACCAGGCGGGTCAGGATGCTCCAGCACCTGCGGCAGAACAGAATGCCAACTTCTCCTCGGCTTTGACCATGACACCCGTGGGAGTGCTAGCGACCTACTTACCTAAGTTAAAAGGCAGTAACATGCTCCTCAAAGACTGGGTCGAGAGAGTGCGTAGTGCAGTCCAGGCATACAAGGTGCCCCTTGAAATTCAGAGAGAGAGTGCCATAATTGCACTTCAGGGAGATGCCCGGAAGACTATTGTCAATTCAGATTTGCCTACTCCAACACCAATAGAGGAAGTCATTAAAGTACTAGAAGAGATTTATGGCGACCCGGCTGACTTGCATGTTCTGCGGAAACGGTTTGTGGACAGAACCCAGAGGGAAGGAGAGAGTATTCCCCAATTTGCTAATTCGCTGAAGGAGCTGATGAGTGCTTTAACCACAAAAGAGGGCACGGAGGCCTTGCAACACACCGTGGGCCCAAAGTCCTGGTTGAATCACCAGTTTGTCCTGGGTTTGAGAAGTGACTTTATCCGCAGGATTCTGAAGATGAAAATGGAACAAGATCCTGCTCTCACCTTCCAGAAGGTGCAGAGTCTGGCCATTAAGTACAGCCAGGAAGAAGAGACAGCTCAACTGGCCCTATTCCAAAGGAAAATTGCTGCAAAGCCTGAATGTTCTGGAGAAGTAGCCGAAGCCTCTTCCTCCATACCTCAGTCTGAACTTCAGCTGATGCAGGAATCCATAAGAACTCTGACCGAAGAGATTAGGCAGCTCAAGGTCAACCTACGGCCCGAAGAGGGTAGGAGACGACCTGCTTGCACCTCAGGAAATCGAAACTTCCCTTTTGTGTGTTGGGAGTGTGGCTTGGAAGGTCATATTGCCCGTCATTGCCCCCAGATGCCTACCTTTGACCGCCGATTTCCGTTAAACTGACTTGTCCTGCAATGAAAGGTCGCATCGCAGGAAGGTCACAACAGGCCTCTGGAGAAATGGCTCATGAGAATTTAATTGGTAACTGCCCCATCATTCGAGGTGTCTTCGATGGAAAGTGTGTTCGGTATCTGGTGGATACACAGTCTCAAGTGACCACCATGGATGAAGACTTTTTCAATCAACAGTATTCAGGGAAGAGGACCTCGATGGAGGAACCTTGGGTATCGCTTACTGCAGCAAATCAACTACCCATTCCTGTGATTGGGATCACCTGGATGATCATCGAGGTGAAAGGGGTAAAGCTGAGTCCTCGAGGAATCATGATTGTTAAGAACTATGGAGAGCCTGCTCAGCCAGTCATATTGGGAATGAATGTCCTCAAGGATCTCAATGTGCAACTTTTCGATAGTTATGATTCACACTCCAGGCAAGTGATGTCAGATCAGTCTGCAGTGTACGGAGTCCATAAGCAAGAGGCAGAGTTGCTAACCTTGGGGCTGAGTCAGACTATGCCAAAACCAGGGAAGAGTCCGCAGGTTGAAGCCCGCATGATCAGGATTGTGGAACAATCACATGACTGGAAGCATCAGCAGGCCCAGGATCCAATTGTATCCAAAGTTCGAAATTGGGTAAATAAGGGAACTAAACCTAATGTGAAGTTGAGGAGTCAATGGCCCCCTGAAGTCACAAAACTGATCCGTCAATGGGATCGTTTGGTGATCAAAGAAGGAATCTTACTGCGGACAGTAAGACTAAAGCACAATCTCATCCCCACTGAACAGATAGTCTTGTCACAAGAGTTGGCCCAAGAGGTACTGCCAAGACTGCATAAAAAATTAGGCCACTGGGGAGTTGAAAAGACCATGAAATCCTTCCAATCCAGGTTCTTTTGTCATAATGCTACAAGGATGGTGCAACAACATTGTAGCCGATGTTCTGTCTGTGACATAAATAAAGGACCAGAGAAGAGGGTTCCACCTATGGCTTGGCGGACACAATTACCACTTAAGGTATCGTCCCTAGATTCTCTGACCTACACTCCTGTGCACTGGGTCCGACAAGATGGCTGGCACCCCAAAGACATGCGAACACTGCTTAAGAAAAAAAATACAATTAGATCTGAAGGTTATAAGGTGGAGAAGGCATTCCCCTTCAAGGCTGGGGATAAGGTCCTCTTGAGGCGTAAAGGCACCACTCAACGGGGAAAGTTGCTGTCTCAGTGGCACATGGAGGTCTGGGTCATACGGCGACAATTGTTTGAGGGAGTCCCCACTTATGAGATTCAACTGAAGACAGGGGAACCAGGCATCAGGAAGGTCCACTAGTCATTGTTGAAGTTATACACACCTGCACCACCTGAACCGGAGAGGCTGCCAACTGTAAACCCAGAGGAGTTAAAAAATGAGAACACTCTGGTGTGGTGGATGGCTCCAAAGGATAACAAGGCCATGGCCCTTGATGAGGCCCATGAAGGTGGAGACTTGCATGGGGAGAAAAGGGAGGGTCCCCAGGGATTTGCTACTGGAGAACTCCGGAGGTCCGCCCATCCTAACCTTGGCCGTCACCCACATAGATTTCAATCCAACAAGTTTATAGGGGAACAGGTCTTGTAGAGGACTACAAGAAAAAAAATGGAGGAAATTGTAACAGGATTGTACTTCTTTAATTGCTTTTTGCTAGGGGTGGAGCAGTTGCCAGAGAAAAGAAGAGGCTGGCTCTGTGTTTTTTTTTTCTCTCTGCTGTAATTCATGATGTCAGCAGCAGAGGGCTGAGTTTTTTTTGTGCAAAATAAAAACTAGATTGAGCCAGACCAGGAAGTAAGCTGGCTCTAAGAAGCACATGGAGAGAGCAGCGTGGCTGCACTAAGGAAAGGCTGGAGAGAGAAGGCCTGAGACTGCAGAAGCTGTGCTGGGCTTGTGAAGCCAGAAATTGTGAGTACAGAAGCTGAGCTGGGTCTGAGGGGAGAGAGAAGACACCAGTGTGACATTGTGGCCTAGTGAGAGCCTGAGAGTTCTGGCATTAAGATATACTGTGTGGAGCAAAGTGGCCACTGATGAGTGTATTATGCAACCCAGATCTAGAGGAGATTGACAGAGAAAGTGAGGCGAGCTGCCTGGAAGCAGACCAGTTCCATGCCCATGATTGAGCTTCCCCATACACCAGAGCACTTTACAGTTTCTTTGCATTTAATCAGGCCTCCCTGTGACTGTCAGTTGCACCACTGAAAGAGAGTGATACATAGGCTGAAATCTGCTTATGTCTGTTTATTGCACCAGTGAAAGAGAGTGATACATAGGCTGAAATCTGCTTATGTCTGTTTATTGCACCAGTGAAAGAGAGTGATACATAGGCTGAAATCTGCTTATGTCTGTTTATTGCATCGCTAATTGAGAGCCATACACAGGCGAATACAGCTTGTGTCTGTTTCAAGACGGCCTATCTAACATTATCCACAGGCGAATACGGCTTATGTCTGTTCCTACCTGGCAACTGCTCCCTAGGCCCTCATGTAAGGGCAAATGTATGGTTATAACATGTGTACAGTATTGAACTGTAAGTGTAATTAAGTATTTCATGCACATGCTATTTTCAAAGTTGATGATGTATTGTACCAAAATCTGACGCTGAATGTATTTTTTTTTATGTTATGCAACCTGTCTGATACCCATTGCATTGCTAAGACTGAAAGTATTGTATTAGGCTGAACTTTAACCACTTTACCCCCGCCCGTACGAATTTCTCCGTCCCTTTTTCCATCCTTTAACCCCCAGGGACGGAGAAATCCGTACTTTCCGCGTACCCGACGCTGTCCGCGCTCCCGCTCGTAAACACGCCGCCCGCCGCTAGTAAACACACCGCCGCCCGCTCGCCCCGAGATCAATGAACGGGAAAATCCATTCCCGCTCGTTGATCTAAGCCCCACAATGATCCGCTGCTCTCCTATGGGCAGCGCGATCATTGTGAGAAAAAACTCACGTGTCCAGCCTCCTTATACTTCCTCCAAGCTTCCGGAAGGAAGCTTGGAGGTCGCATTAAAACAAAAAGTTACTGTGTCCATCTTGTGGCCAAATAGTAAACTACACCCTACACATTTTTCACATACAAATAAATGATTTTTACACAAAAAATTAACTCATTACCCCATTTTTTTTTTTGTAATTAAAAAAAAATTCAAAAATTTACAATTAAAAAAAATACATAAATAGTTACCTTAGGGACTGAACTTTTTAAATATTTATGTCAAGAGGATATAACACTGTTACTTTATAAACTATGGGCTTGTAATTAGGCATGGACGCAAAACTGAAAAAAATGCACCTTTATTTCCAAATAAAATATTGGCGCCAAACATTGTGATAGGGACATAATTTAAATGGTTTTATAACCGGGACAAAAGGGCAAATAAATTTCATGGGTTTTAATTACAGTAGCATGCATTATTTAAAAACTATAATGGCCGAAAACTGAAAAATAATTATTTTTTTCCCCACATTTTTCCTATTTTCCCATTAAAACACATTTAGAAAAAAATAATTCTTGGCATAATGTCCCACCTAAAGAAAGCCTAATTGGTGGCGGAAAAAACAAGATATAGTTCATTTCATTGCGATAAGTAATGATAAAGTTATAGACGAATGAATGGAAGGAGCGCTGAAAGGTGAAAATTGCTCTGGTGGTCAGGGGGTAAAACCCCTCAGTGGTGAAGTGGTTAATACTGAACCTATTGCTTTGTGGTCTATTGTTTATTCTAAAAATTTAATTTCTATCCCAGGTTATCTGTGTTGGGAATAACCTTACCACTGTGTACTGATTCTTTTGGGCCTTAGTAAGCACAAGTGATTTTAGGGAGTGCTTCACAGGCAATCCTTACTTCCTAATAATATGACCACATACAATGCAGCAGGCAATCTTTACCTCCTAATAATATGACCGCATACAATGCAGCAGGCAATCTTTACTTCCTAATAATATGACCGCATACAATGCAGCAGGCAATCCTTACGTCCTAATAATATGACCGCATACAATGCAGCAGGCAATCCTTACTTCCTAATAATATGACCGCATACAATGCAGCAGGCAATCTTTACTTCCTAATAATATGACCGCATACAATGCAGCAGGCAATCCTTACGTCCTAATAATATGACCACATACAATTCAAAAGGCCATGAATTCAGAAAGTATAATCATTTTGACAGGAGAGTTACTTGAACAAGTAATCATACGGTGTTGTATTATATTGCATACTGAAAAATGCACAGAAGCGATTTTATTCAGTTTAGGTTAGATTTTGGCTAAAATCCATTTAGAATCAGAGGCTGCCATTTAGAGCTTTGAATGACACTTCCCAATCAGCATTTAGACTGGAAAGTACCCATAGCCTTTTCAATGGGCTTGTTAGTGGCCTGCCCCATCTTTCATTACTCTCAGCAGTTAAACCATAAAATATTATTCTAGGTATAATGCAGAGCAGAAAATCATTTCAAAGCAAGCCTGGCAAAACATCTGATGCCTGTTTGCAGATGCTGTAAATAAAGGAATAGAAACAAATGATGTCCATCTGCCTTGTTAAATTCTAATTCGGAAAGTGAATTTGATTTTAGGTACGGTTCATTAAAGGAAACAGATTATGCATGTGCTGCTTAGCTTTTGTCTTCATTTGTTCTTCCAGGTCAATATGTTTTATTTGTTTGCTGTATCTATTTTTATGTGTTCCATGCGACTGCGTCCCCCATCACTTCCCAGGCCTGCTGATTGCTAACATGTGTGTGAAGAGGGCAGATGTTTTGTTCCTCTGCTTCCTATGTTCCATAAGTATTGCTCCCATTAATTGCATGCAAAACATTTAAGGCATTAGACATCCCCTCCCTCAACTCCCTTTAATGTTATCAGTAGTTTGTTTTCCTTAGTCAGTGGTTTCAAATTTATATCTTCTATAGTCTCCGCTAGTCTTGAAAACATGTTTTTATTCTCCAGTGTGTCAAAATGTGTGGTGGATATCATAATTTACAATGAGTTTTCAGCTATTACTGCCTGTAACATGTTCATTTATGCTTGTAATACCTAAAAGTACCCATCGAGCTGGAAAAAAAGATATTGGTTGTTTTGGTAGTCTACATATATGCAGTTAAGCCCCTGTCATCCAGGCAACCAGAAGTCTCAGCTAACCGGCATGCCTGAGAAGATAATGGGGGTTTTACAGGGGTTTTACCGAGCCTCCAGCACCGTCTCCTAACCTTCCTGTAGCTCCTAGTGGCTTTCCAACGTCCATGCACGTCTCCCGGCATGTCATGTGACCCAACATGTGTCAGGTGACACGCCAGAAGCCGTACGCGGAGGACTCTGGAAAGCCGCTGGGCGCTAATGGAAGACAGCGCTGAAGGTTCGGTAAGTATTTATTGCTGCATGGGAGGGGGGGAGGGGGATGGGGCAGTGTGGGTGGAGGTTTGTGCTTTTTAGGTTGGTTGCTCAAGCAACAGGCAAGCATGTGTATCTGGCATCAGGTGATTCCCAGTATCAACATCAGGTGATTCCCAGTATCAACAGCCCCCGGCAAGGTAGTTGGGGAAGGGGAAAAGGCTCTGCACAATATATGGCTTCCCTCTACTTAGTTAAGTTTATCAATGATGTGAAGAAAGTTCTGTGTGTTGTATCATTTTCCAGCTCTGCTCTTCTGTCATATTTGTCTGTTGGCAGATCAGAAGTGGACACTACCTCCAGATGGACACTACCTCCAGATGGACACTACATCCAGATGGACACTACATCCAGATGGACACTACATCCAGATGGACACTACCTCCAGATGGACACTACCTCCAGATGGACACTACCTCCAGATGGCCACTACATCTAGATGGACACTACCTCGAGATGGCATGTGACGCATTTTATTTAGGTTAGAAATAACTATCTTTACCCTGCTTGGTAAAGAGAGAGGGAAGGTCGCAGAGATTTGTATACTCAAATTGAAGGCAAAGGTGTATGCAAGGCTGGATTTAGACATGCTGTGCCCCTAGGTCAAGTATTTTGTTGCTCCCCTTATATCAGCAGTGCCCCTCCTATTCCATGTGTATCATCCATGTACTGTAGCCCTTGTCATCCATGAACCGCAGTTTCCCCTTTTCATGTGTTGCTCCCCATTTTCAGCCTCCTCTTCACATGTAGCATCCTCTCTTTCATGTTCAGGTGCCCCATGAGCCTTCAGCCGCCCAAGACCCAGTCTTTGTGGCCTTTCCAGAAATCCGCCCCTGGATGTATGGCATGTATACTCACAATTACAGTTGACTTGACAGCCAAAGTTACACTAACTAGCCTTTAATGTGTTTCAGAGTGTGCACTATACATAGTGATTGCGGATTAGCATCTTCCTATTCATAGGCCATTAAAGACTAAGAACAAATGATCTTGTTTTAAAAGGCACCAGATGCATGAGATGATGTTCTTGGCCTTTATTCCTTATAATGCGGGGACAGTCTTTGACTGTGGGCATACTAATCATGTAAATGGGGGGTGGAGACAGCCATGCCAAAACTACCTTTGGTGACACCAGACCTGACCATTGCCAAAGCTGCCAGTGCCAAGACTTACAGATAGTGTAATCTAAGCCATATTCAGTGCCATGTGGTTTAAGGCCCTGTGCACAATATAAAGTAACAGACACACTGTAATGTGTGACGTAACACTCTAATAATGTAAAACCTCTGTGCAGTTCACTGGTGCAATCTAATGGCTTGTGACATCCCAGCCCACTGCAAACAGTGTTTTACCGCAAAACATGCATGTTAACAGTACCAATGAAGAATACTGTTTATTAACTGAATGCTTCACTGTGTGCGACGCAACAAATGCATCAAGTGTGGTGCGACTTTTCTGTTCAACTCCACTCCTGCTCATACAGGGAATGCAACGACCACTGTGAATGTAGCCTAAGGTGCTAGACTCAGTTGATCTTGGTGCCAGGTATTTTGTCCCTGCTATATGCAATTCACTTTTTTCACCTGAGTTTTCTCCAAGGTGATATTTTCACACCTCATCAGTGGTGCTCAGCAGAGCTCGAATATTCAAGTAGCTCGAATATTCGAGCTCTTTTCCAGCTATTCGAGCTCGGTATTCGAGCTCCGAATAGCTGTAGCTATTCGAATGGGCTATTCGCGTACACTCGAATAGCCCATTCACTATTCGAGCTATTCGAGCAAACGGCGCTATTCGAGCTCGGTACCGAGCTCGAATAGCGTCATAGCCCAGATTGATGTCCTTAGAGCCAATCAGAGGGCTCCCAGGCCCTCTGACGGCAGCCAATCACAGAGGGGGACCCTGGCCAGCCCCTACCCTATAAATAGCGGCCGCCATGTTACGTTTCTCCGTGCTTGCCTGAGACTTGTACAGAGAGAGAGTTGCTCCTTTGTGCTTTGGCTTAGCAAGAGCTCTATTGTGGTCATTTACCTAGCGTTTTTGCTCACATACACCTCCTATACACACCTATATTGTTGTTAGTTAGTTAGACATTGTATTTTAGTTAGTAGCATTTGTGTTACATAGAGACAGGCCAGCTGCTGCAGGCTTACAGCTTTAGGCCTCAGGGCCTTGCCTGTGTGGGCAGCTGTCCTCCTGTCCTCTGTTTATTTCTCTCTATTCTATATATTTCTGCTGTCCTTTACTACTGATTGTATTAGTATTGTAGTTATATACTGTAACTGTACTAGGACACTCACTGTCACTGTTCATAGGCTACTAGCTGCTCCTGCGTGTGTGCACTCACTTTCTGTGTACACACTACACACACTCTATTTCCTTCTGATAACTGATTGATTATTGTAATTGATTATTGTAATTAGTTAGTTGTACTTACTGTTACTACTTACTGTACTAGGAGTCTAGGACACTCAGTCACTGTTCATAGGCTACTAGCTCCTGCGTGTGTGCACTCACTGTCTGTGTACACACTACACACACTCTATTTCCTTCTGATAACTGATTGATTATTGTAATTAGTTAGTTGTTTGTACTTACTGTTACTACTTACTCTTACTGTACTAGGAGTCTAGGACACTCAGTCACTGTTCATAGGCTACTAGCTCCTGCGTGTGTGCACTCACTGTCTGTGTACACACACTACACACACTCTATTTCCTTCTGATAACTGATTGATTATTGTAATTAGTTAGTTGTACTTACTGTTACTACTTACTCTTACTGTACTAGGAGTCTAGGACACTCAGTCACTGTTCATAGTCTACTAGCTCCTGCGTGTGTGCACTCACTGTCTGTGTACACACACTACACACACTCTATTTCCTTCTGATAACTGATTGATTATTGTAATTAGTTAGTTGTTTGTACTTACTGTTACTACTTACTCTTACTGTACTAGGAGTCTAGGACACTCAGTCACTGTTCATAGGCTACTAGCTCCTGCGTGTGTGCACTCACTTTCTGTGTACACACTACACACACTCTATTTCCTTCTGATAACTGATTGATTATTGTAATTGATTATTGTAATTAGTTGTAGTTGTAGGAGGCGCCCTTGTTGTAAGTTAGATAGTGTTTATACACAGTGCAATGTGTAGTAAATAGATGATTAAAACCGCCTACCTTATGAACCGACACTTCACTCAGTAGGGGTAACGTATAACATTTATTGGTAGAATGCACTCAGGACAACGCGTTTCACGGCATAAACCGCTTCATCAGGTCTATATATAGTGCTTCAGGAAAAAAAAACATAGTAGTAATGGACACTCAGTACGCTATCATAATACAAACATAATCATAATGGTCTGAATTCAGATAAAAATGGAGCTTAGGTAAATATAAAAACATAAACATATATAAAGATTAAAAATAATCCATAAATAATCAAATAGCACTTGTATGGGTGAAAATGCATACGTTAAAAATTCTGTAAACAATAAGCTATTGGTGTATATATATGTACATATCTCCAGGTTTATATCGTAGTATTCCCTTTATTGGGAGTTAGGTATATAGGAAACCAAAACATAGTGTCATCTGAAGAAAGTTAAAAGAGAGCATAGGGTCGCTGGATCCCTCTGCTAAGCTTGTGTCTCATGAGTATAAAGTAAATAAAAAATCAGTATAGATAGGAAACATAAAATAGTAGAAAGTAACACTAACCTGGTAGTGGGATAAACGAGCTGGGCGCCAAGCCGATTGCGGCTGAGCGCTCCTAGTTATAGTGGACCTCTAGTTTAGGAAGTAAGGAGGATCGGCGTGGCTGTGAAGGGGAGACTTTTTTCTCAAGGAGCGACGACCATCCATACCAGAGACCGAGTGGGGACGGGACTTCCCCACATGCCTTTCCAAGTGGTTGCCTACTAGCAACCTACACTTGTGAGTAGTTTTCTACTTTCTCTATACTGATTTGCGAAGATAATACACTATAGGGGCTCTCGGTGTCTCTGTGGTTTTTTTCGTTTTTTTCTATTAGAGTACTCGTATTGTAATTAGTTAGTTGTACTTACTGTTACTACTTACTGTACTAGGAGTCTAGGACACTCAGTCACTGTTCATAGGCTACTAGCTCCTGCGTGTGTGCACTCACTGTCTGTGTACACACACTACACACACTCTATTTCCTTCTGATAACTGATTCATTATTGTAATTAGTTAGTTGTACTTACTGACTGTTACTACTTACTTACTTACTGTACTAGGGACACTCACTCAGTCACTGTTCATAGGCTAGCTCCTGCGCGTGTTTGCGCGTGCGTGCGTGCACTCACTGTCTGTAGTGTACACACACTAAATTTACTTGTGATTACTACTGATTATTGTAACTGCTAGTTGTACTTCCTGACTGTTACTACTTACTTACTGTACTAGGGACACTCACTCAGTCACCTCACCCACCAACCCACTCCATTAAAGTACCCCACTTTTCACCCGCCCTTTTAAAAAACTTTTGTCTATACGCCCAAAACATCGAAGATGTCTGGAAGTGGCAGCCAGCGCGGTTTGGGCAAGGGGAAGGGCAGCAAGGGAATCAGGAGGAGAGGGAGCAGCATTGTGGCAGGCAGCGGCCGCGCCACCATGCACAGTTCCGCAGCAGCAGCAGCAGCGTCAGTGGCTAACATTCCTCCCATAGCCACTGGCCGTGGACGCCTTGGGCGCCGCCCAGCAGGAGCATCTGCAACTCACGCTGCAGAGACACAGCAGCAGCAGCGTGTAGCACCTGCTCCGATTTTCCTCCAGCCGGGTCGGAAACGTCCCATTGAGGAAAAGCATGCAGACACTGTGGTGCAACTCATGACGGAGGATGAGCAGCCCGCCATCAGCTCTGCATCCGAGGCCTCCACCCTCACCACCACCCCTGTTCGCAGCAGCCGCCCAGCAGGGCCTGGGGAGGAGGCCAGTTCACCGTCAGTTGGCGACCTGTCATTCAGCAGTCTTTTGACCCCAGGCATCATGAGTCAATTGTCTGCTGTTGTTGGCGATTTTGAGGAGGAGATGCTGATGGGCACTTTGGGGGATGAGGGATTGGACAGCAAGACTGTGGCGACAGTCAAGCAGCCCATCCATGCATCAGGAGAGGAGTTTGGGGGGTCCTCATCCCAGCAGGACATGTTTCAGGAGGGGGAGGATGATGATGACCCGGTGACAGACAGAGACTGGGTGCCACCACCTCCAGGGGATGTCGTCCTCAGCAGCTCTGAGGAGGAGGAGGAGGATGCTCTTGTGGGCCTTGCAAGGAGGCGCATCATTGCAAGCATTGGCAGCAGCAGTAGGCAGGTCCCACAGCCTGCTGGTGTCTCAGGCTCAGCAGCAGCAGCATCTGCCAGTACCACCACCAGCCGCACCCAAGCCCCCCAAGCCCCCCCCCCAACCACCACAGGGAGACAGGCAGCAGCGCTTCCATGCCGTAGGGGGATGTTTCTGTCACCAATCTGGCGATATTTCACCATGCCCACTGTGTACAGCAAGTACGCCACTTGCAACCACTGTCAGCGGAAGTTGAGCAGAGGTGCAGACCCCTTAAAGTTCAGCAACAGCTCGCTCATCAACCACCTTGCTGCGAAACATTTCCACCAGCATGAGGAGTTCCAGAGACTGAAGGCATCTGGTGCTGGCAGTGGCACCACACCCATCACTGCACAGCCTTCAGCAGCAGCAGCAACAGCAGCCACCCGCCCTCCTGCTCCTCCAGCAGCACCAGCAGGAGTGCGGAAACGCACTGCTCCTCCCCCCTCTGCAACTCCTGCCGCCGACACTGAGGCCTGTTCTGGCAGCCAGTCCTCAGTGGCCTCCTCCGCTGTGTCTGCTGATTCCCGTGCCAGCAAAAGGCCACGCCAGAGCCTTTTGAGCGAGTCCTTCCAGGGGGTGGTTAGGGCTCTGCCTCCCAGCAGCCGTCGCGTGCGGCAGCTGAACGGCTTGCTGGCACGGGCCATGTGCTCCCAACTCCTGCCGTACACGCTCGTGCAGGAGGGGAGCGACATTCGTGCGCTGCTTGCTTGTGCAGCCCCAGACTGGCAGCTCCCCAGCAGACACTTTTTCTCCCGCAAGGCCATTCCTGCACTGCACCGCTTTGTGATGGCCAATGTGGAGCGAGGGCTGGAGCACGCGGTTGGTGAAAGGGTCCACGTCACCATGGACTCCTGGAGCAGCCGCTTCGGGACAGGCCGCTACCTGTCCTTCACTGTCCACTGGGTCAGCTTGGTGGAAGGGGGTGAGGATGGGAGAGCAGCAGCGGGCACAGCAGCAGCAGCAACACAGTGGGTGGTGCCACCCCGCAGGGTCAGGGGAACTGCAGCAGGTTCCTCCGATCCTCTGCCATCCTCCGGCACACCTGGCCAAACCCCCCACCTCAGCAGCAGCGTGAAGGCCCGCCACTGCCAAGCGCTGCTGCACTTGGTCAGCCTTGGGAAGACCAAGCTGACGGCAACCCATGTGTTGGCCAAACTCCAGGAGCAGGAGAGGATTTGGCTGACCCCCAGAGGCCTCAGAGTCGGAGAGGTGGTGGCCGACAATGGGGCCAATCTGGTTGCCGCAATAGACAGGGGAAACCTGACCCACATCCCCTGTCTTGCCCACGTGCTGAACCTGGTGGTGCAGAAGTTCTTGCGCACCTACCAGGGGATGGGCGAACTGCTGGAAACGGCAAGGAACGTTGTGCGTCACTTCCGGCGCTCGGCTGCAGCCTGTGCGAGCCTGGAAGACGTGCAAAAGGAGCTGGATCTGCCACGCCATCGGCTGATCCTTGACGTTCCGACTCGCTGGAACTCCACCCTGGCGATGTTGGAGCGTCTGGTTGAACAGAAGCACGCTGTCAACCAGTACCTTGCCCTGGCCACTGTTTCCGCCGCTCAGAGAAGGGACAAGACCAGCAACATCCCGTCCATCGTCCCCGATGATGACTGGAGGCACATGCAGCAGGTGTGCTTAGTGCTGGCTCCCTTTCTGCAGGCCACTAACATGGTGAGCAGGGACCATGCTATGGTCTGCGAGTGGGTGCCCCTGGTTTGTCTGCTGAACAGGGCCCTCGATGCTTTGCTGGAACAGGGAGCGGCAGCCTTGGACCAGCAGGAGCGGCAAGCAGCTGCACAGTCCACCTCTGAGGGGGAGGAGGAGGAGGACTTGGTGGAGGTCCCTGACCTTGCTGGTGATGAGGGGGAGCAGCACAGTGCAGCTGAGTTGGTGCGGGGGTGGAGAGAGGATGAGGCTGACGAGGCAGAGGAGGAGGATGAGGACAGCAGCACTGCCGTCGATGTGCCAGCAGACGTGGCCCGCCTCTTCCCAATGGCAGCGCACATGCTGACGTGCCTGCGCAGAGACCCCAGGGTGATCCAGATGAAGCAGAGGGAGGACATCTGGATCAGCATGATGTTGGACCCACGCCTCAAGGGGAAGTTGAGCCAGTTCCTGCCGCCTGCAGGAGGAGACCCAGCGCAACAAATAAGGAGCTTGCAGCAGGCCCTTGTTGAGCGCTTGGAGGAAGCCTTCCCCCAGCCTTCCACCCCCACTGTCCAGCAGCCAGCACAGAGGCAGCAGCAGGTGCCTGCATCCAGCAGCAAGCGCCCCACAGACCTGCTGTCTCTCAGCCATGAGCTCTACAGGACTGTAGAGGCTCCGGCAGCAGTGACTAGAGAGGAGGTGCATGCAGCAGCATCCTCCACCGGTCACAGCCAGCGCCTGACCCGCATGGTGGCTGACTACATGGGGTCCTACAGCGGGCTTGACAGCGATGCCCCTGTTGATCCCATGGAGTATTGGGTCAAGCGCCTGGAGATCTGGAGCGAGCTGGCGCAGTACGCCCTGGAAGTGCTGTCCTGCCCCCCTTCCAGCGTGCTGTCTGAGCGCTGCTTCAGTGCAGCTGGTGGTGTGGTCACCGAGAAACGCTCACGTCTGTCTCACAAGTCTGTGGACAGACTGACGTTTCTCAAGATGAACCAGGCGTGGGTGGAAGGCGAGTTCCTGGCCCCTGTTGTCGGCGAGAGGGGGACATGAACTGGCTAAGAACCATCGTTAATGTGCCTTACCACCCTTTACCACCTCCTGGCTCCTGCTCACTAAGCCAGCCTGGTTCACTTTGACTATTACGTCGCCTGCAGCCACACATTTTACACCTACAGTGGGCTGCTGTGTACTGCCCTTCTGCTGTCTGTCTGTGTTTCCCACTGCCAGGGTACACAGATTTACCTTCTGCTGCCACTCTGCCACCAGCTATTACGTCAAACAATAGCTATATATCTGTGTAATTTGTTTTACAAACAAAACCAAAAAACCATTAAAAAAAAAAAAGGTTTAATTTTTCTGAGGTGCCCGGGTTGAAAACTGTGTTGTCCCAGTTGTGTATTGGACACGATGTGGGCTGCACGACCGCTGTCTGGGACCTCCTGTTGTGTTCATTTACGGCCTGGTATCACCGCTAGGTACCAGGGCTATTATGTCATGCTGCCTGCCTGCTGCCACACTCACACTACTCCTCCATTCCTCCTGCTGCTGCTGTCTGTCTGTGTTTCCCACTGCCAGGGTACACAGAATTACCTTCTGCTGCCAGTCTGCCACCAGCTATTACGTCAAACAATAGCTGCACACATAATTACTCCTCCATTCCTCCTGCTGCTGCTGCTGCTGCCTGTCTGTCTGTGTTTCCCACTGCCAGGGTACACAGAATTAGCTTCTGCTGCCACTCTGCCACCAGCTATTACGTCAAACAATAGCTGCTCACATTACTCCTCCATTCCTCCTGCTGCTGCTGCTGTCTGTCTGTGTTTCCCACTGCCAGGGTACACAGATTTACCTTCTGCTGCCACTCTGCCACCAGCTATTACGTCAAAAAATAGCTATATCTGTGTAATTGGTTGTAAAAACAAAACAAAAAAAAACAAAAAAAAAAAGGTTTAATTTTTCTGAGGTGCCCGGGTTGAAAACTGTGTTGTCCCAGTTGTGTATTGGACACAATGTGGGCTGCACGACCGCTGTCTGGGACCTCCTGTTGTGTTCATTTACGGCCTGGTATCACCGCTAGGTACCAGGGCTATTATGTCACGCTGCCTACCTGCTGCCACACTCACACTACTCCTCCATTCCTCCTGCTGATGCTGCTGTCTGTCTGTGTTTCCCACTGCCAGGGTACACAGAATTAGCTTCTGCTGCCACTCTGCCACCAGCTATTACGTCAAACAATAGCTGCTCACATTACTCCTCCATTCCTCCTGCTGCTGCTGCTGTCTGTCTGTGTTTCCCACTGCCAGGGTACACAGATTTACCTTCTGCTGCCACTCTGCCACCAGCTATTACGTCAAAAAATAGCTATATCTGTGTAATTGGTTGTAAAAACAAAACAAAAAAAACCAAAAAAAAAAAGGTTTAATTTTTCTGAGGTGCCCGGGTTGAAAACTGTGTTGTCCCAGTTGTGTATTGGACACGATGTGGGCTGCACGACCGCTGTCTGGGACCTCCTGTTGTGTTCATTTACGGCCTGGTATCACCGCTAGGTACCAGGGCTATTATGTCACGCTGCCTGCCTGCTGCCACACTCACACTACTCCTCCATTCCTCCTGCTGCTGCTGTCTGTCTGTGTTTCCCACTGCCAGGGTACACAGAATTACCTTCTGCTGCCAGTCTGCCACCAGCTATTACGTCAAACAATAGCTGCACACATAATTACTCCTCCATTCCTCCTGCTGCTGCTGCTGTCTGTCTGTCTGTGTTTCCCACTGCCAGGGTACACAGATTTACCTTCTGCTGCCACTCTGCCACCAGCTATTACGTCAAAAAATAGCTATATCTGTGTAATTTGTTGTAAAAACAAAACAAAAAAAACCAAAAAAAAAAAAGGTTTAATTTTTCTGAGGTGCCCGGGTTGAAAACTGTGTTGTCCCAGTTGTGTATTGGACACAATGTGGGCTGCACGACCGCTGTCTGGGACCTCCTGCCTGCTGTGTTTATTTACAGCCCTGGTATCACCGCTAGGTACCAGGGCTATTATGTCACGCTGCCTGCCTCATTGACTGCCTGCTGCCACACACTCATCCTCCTCCTCCTGCTGCTGAATTTACCTCCTGCTGTCTGTGTGTTTCCACTGCCAGGGAGCACATACAATGGCGCTTCCAACATGCGTGCGCCACCAGCTATTTGTTACGCTCAAAAATACCGTGTTTCCCCGAAAATAAGACACTGTCTTATATTAATTTTTGCTCCAAAAAGTGTGCTAGGGCTTATTTTCAGGGGATGTCTTATATTGGCACTGCATGATATGTCCCATGCTGGCCACCTCTTATTGCTGCTCATTGTAATGTCACAGTGCCAATCAGGCACCTGTCATGTCATCCCTGCACACAGATGATAAACCTGCTGTGTGCAAGGATGACATGACAAGTGCCTGATCGGCACTGCACGATGTGTCCCCTTCTGTTCTCAGTGTGGCTGCTTCAGCCCCTTAGCCTGTGTCTTTGCTCCCCTGCATTGTGTCCCCCTCCCGACCCGTGTAGCCGCACTGTCCAGCCCCCTAGCCTGTGTCTCTGCTCCCCTGCATTATGTCCCCCTCCCTTCCGACCCCTGTGGCCCTCTATCCCGCCTCCTTGTCTGGGTCTCTGCTCCCCTGCATCATGTCCCCCTCCCTTCCGACTTCTGTGGCTGCTCTGTCCCGCCCCCTTGTTGATGTCCCCCGCTCCCCGTGCACGCTAAATGTAATGGCAGCCAGCGTCTCTTACTGTAGCCATGCTGCCCGGACATCTCTGGCGTCCTGTCTTCTTCCCTCTAGTAACCGGCGCTTGTGTAGATGACGTCATCTACACAAGCGCCGGTTACTAGAGGGAGAAGTGAGGACGCCAGTGATCTCCGGGCAGCATGGCTACAGTAAGACACGCTGGCTGCCATTACATTTAGCGTGCACGGGGAGCGGGGGACACCGTCAAGGGGGCGGGACAGAGCGGCCACAGGGGTCAGAAGGGAGGGGGGACACAATGCACGGGGAGCAGAGACCCAGACAAGGAAGCGGGACAGAGCAGCCACACGGGTCGGAAGGGGGGGGGGACACACTTAAAACAGGGGAGCGGAGAGACAGTCTGGGGGGGCGGGATATGATGTGTTCTGCGGCTGGGGATGTGTGGCTTTGGGGCTAGGTCTTATATTCAGAGGATGCCTTATATTCAGAGAAGGCATGAAATTGCAGCTAGGCCTTATAATCAGAGGATGTTTTACTTTAGGGGAAAGACGGTAGCTGCATTTCTTTAAAAAAAAAAATTTGAAAAGAGAAATAAGTGAAGAAGAAGAAGATGAAGATGAAGAAGAAGAAGAAGAAGAAGAAGAAGAAGAAGAAGAAGAAGAAGAAGAAGAAGAAGAAGAAGAAGAAGAAGAAGAAGAAGA
This sequence comes from Hyperolius riggenbachi, assembly GCF_040937935.1. Classification (NCBI taxonomy): domain Eukaryota; kingdom Metazoa; phylum Chordata; class Amphibia; order Anura; family Hyperoliidae; genus Hyperolius; species Hyperolius riggenbachi. The sequence continues at coordinate 177,666,481 of NC_090646.1, forward strand.
AGAAGAAGAAGAAGAAGAAGAAGATGAAGAAGAAGATGAAGATGAAGATGAAGAAGAAGAAGATGAAGAAGAAGAAGAAGATGAAGATGATGAAGAAGAAGAAGATGAAGAAGATGAAGAAGATGAAGATGAAGAAGATGAAGACGAAGAAGATGATGAAGAAGAAGATGAAGAAGATGAAGAAGAAGATGAAGAAGATGAAGAAGAAGAAGATGATGAAGAAGAAGAAGATGAAGAAGATGAAGAAGATGAAGATGAAGAAGATGAAGAAGATGAAGAAGAAGAAGATGAAGAAGATGAAGAAGAAGATGAAGAAGATGAAGAAGATGAAGAAAAAGAAGATGAAGAAGAAGAAGATGATGATGAAGAAGATGAAGAAGAAGAAGAAGACAATATAAAAGAAGAAGAAGATATAGAAGAAGATATAGAAGAAGAAGATATAGAAGAAGAAGATATAGAAGAAGAAGAAGAAGAAGATATAGAAGATAAAGAAGAAGAAGAAGAAGTATATACAGTACTGAACAAATTTCTGGACACAACTTCTCTTTTCAACTTTTTTTTTTTAAAGGAACATCCCCACATAATCACTTGCTGTTGTTACTTGGAAAAAAAAGAGGTTTCTTGCATCATTCACCCTCAAAACAAGTGTTGGAAGCTATTTAAGGCCATTTCGAATAGTCAGCTCGAATAATGAGCTCGAATACCGACTCGAATAGTGAGCTCGAATTCCGAGGTCGAATCGAATAGTAAAAATTATTCAACTCGAATATTCGACTGACCTCGAATAATTTACTATTCGAATTCGACCTAACTCGAATTTTGAAAAGGGGTATTTGAGCACCACTGCACCTCATCAATAAAATACCTTATAAACCACCAGCAAGGAAACACATGATTCTGGCAATACCTTTTCACCTACTTTTTGGTATTTTTTTCTATTGCAAAGTGAATATTATCTCTCAGGAGAAAACTCAGGAGAAAAAGTGAATTGCAAATGGGTTAATATGTTCTGCTGTTTATACTGTCATAATCTGATAATTGGCTGCACCCTACCTACATATAAATGACTTGTGTGCTGCTGAGGCCCTGATTACATTTGCTACTGCTCTAAATCTATGTAATTTGTCCTACTTTGAAATACAGTGTGATGCGAAAGGACAAGTGTATAGTGAAAGTGGCAAAAGCAGACCAGCCCTCAGCAGCATGAAGAGATGTGGCGTCAGGTTGTGAAGGGCATTAAGCACTTTGCCAGAGCTGGGTGATTTGTTCCATCTATGTACATAACAACATGCCACGTTACTAACCAATATCCACAAACATGGCATTAGATCTCTAACATTGTTCTACTTTACCTCCCAGGTTCCTCAAAACCATCTGTGTCAGTTCTAGACTGAGGATAGTTGCTTGAAAAATACTTTAAAGAGAAACTCCAACCAAGAATTGAACTTTATCCCAATCAGTAGCTGATACCCCCTTTTACATGAGAAATATATTGCTTTTCACAAACAGACCATCAGGGGGCGCTGTATGACTGATTTTGTGCTGAAACCCCTCCCACAAGAAGCTCTGGGACCGCGGTACTTTTGGCAGTTTGTTACAATGTAACAAGGTTCACAGACAGAAATTAGCTGTTTACAGCTGTCTCTAACAGCCAAAACAGCTAGCAGCAGCTACATAACCTGCCCACAGTAAAAATGTCACCATGTAATAAATGTCAGAATGTAAATCGGGGAGAGGAAAGATTTTACAATGAGCAAACACTGACTAAATCATTTATACATAATTATTGTAAAAATGAAGCACTTTTTTTATTACATTATTTTCATTGGAGTTCCTCTTTAACAGCAAAAGAAAATAAAAAGAATTAAGACTAAGGATATTGGTCATATGTTATGTTTTATGCTCCTATGTTATTTTTAAATAATTACTGATGACTCTTGTTAAGCCATAAATAGGTCATCCAAAGATTATATCTGCAAGTACAATTGTAGTAAATTGCAGTGCCAGATTTGTTCTCTTACATTTTAATTCAGCATGAACGATTTGGATGACAGGATGCTGTGCTTTATTCAAGCAGACTCTACAGCAGAGGTCCTCAACCCTGTCTTCAGAACTCACCACCACTGCATGCTTCTGTGGATTCCCTCTCTATGAAACAGGGTGTTACAATCACTGATACATTCATTAGCAGAATTTTCCTGTGTGGAAATCTACAAAACATGTAGTGTTGGTGCGGCACTTGGACTGAGGTGAGAACCTTTGATTTACAGCATAAATGCTCTCCTAAACCACCCAAAGCAGAAAGAAGATGCTACTATGACCTCTCCACACTACTGTGATCAAAATTAGAGACATATACCCAAATCTAATTTTATTTTTTGATGCTCATCCTTTGTGCATCTAGTACTTTTTTTTTATCATACCAGCATCCTTCAGACTCTGACCTTGTTAACTCTTAAGACTGATTCAGTGTTTCAAATGTACTGGAGTTGACAGCCTCCCTTTCACTTTACGCCCAACCCCTCCCCCCCCCCAAAAAAAACACCCCAAAATACAATTGCTATGTCCCCGATGGGGATTTGGTAAACGAGTCGGTAGAAGCTGCCTATACTTTCCATTGGTTGCCATCCGAAATGCGCAGTGGTGTGATTCTGGAAGCACACACCTGTATCACCACATAGCCAACATGGCACAGCTAAGCGATCTGGATGCGTGCTCGGATCAATTCAAGTGCTTGCAGGACGCAGATCCAGCTAGTGGAAACCAGCCCTAATAGTTTTCCTCCTCTCTACCAGTATGATATCCAAGGATAATACTGTCCTCAATCCATTGTAGATGCAACTGACATGTTTATTCTAAAATCATTTTTTTTAAATTGAAAAGGGTAGTGTAATGATCGGTGTCAGCACCCAGAGAGAATCTGATTATTGGCGATCTGCAGTATCGCCAAGAATGCAGATATATAACCGATTATTGGCGATCTGAAGATTTACCGATAATACGGATATATCGCTAACCTCTGGACGCCCAGCAAATGAAACACAATAAATACAGTAATATCACAAAAGTGTGGAAATATCCACCTCACGGCAGGTGTGGTTACCTCTGAATGGGAACCCCGTGAGTGAGAGCCTCTAACCAGGCAGAGTGAGGAATCTCGACCCCTAGCAGTAACCGTCTGCTTGGGGCAGGTGTCTTGGAGAGGCAAGCCTCAGAGATAACCCTCCAGTGGTAGACGTTCTACTGAAGGGAGAAAGGTCAGACAGGCAAGGGTTCGGCAACAGAGATGGCGGCAGCAGTACAGGAACGGAAGGCAGAAGAGTAATCGGTAATCAGGCAGAGGTCGGCAACAAAGATCAGATAGGCAAAGGTACAAGATCAGCAAGAGATAGAATAGTCATGGATAGCCAGAGTCAAAGACACAGATCAATATACAATAATACAATCCTAACTAAGGTGTGAAATCCTTAGTATCAACACCAGGGCACTGAGCTAAGGTCTGAGCGCTAACACAAAAGTGTAATCACGACAGCAGACAAGGAGCAACTGAAGCCCAGCTCCTTATATGCTGAGAGTCCCTCAGCTAATCTGCCCAGAAGCCCAACCAATCAGGGACCCTGTAGATGTCAGCTGACAGGAAAGTCAGCTGACCCTTCTACCAGGGGCGTAACTAGGCCCCACCGGGCCCCCCTGCAGATTTTCTGAGCGGGCTCCCCCCCCCCCCGCCCCCCCCCCCCCCCCCCCCGGGGCCCGCTCGCGGCCGTTTTGTGAGTGCTGGAGGGGTGGCAGCATGAGGGGAAAGCCTTGCCCACAGTCGGCGGGGAGAGGGGTAGTTCCCCCCTTTCCCTCACCTCGGGGCTCTCCCCTCTGCGCTCCCCTCCAGCTCGTAAGTGTCTGTGGGGCTGTGGTGGGCAGCGAGCGGCGGGCAGATACATACCTGCTTCCGTGCGTTCCATCGGAGACTTCTCCCTCTAGCGGCTGACGTCACTTCCGGTCACTTAAAAATAAAAAAACTTTTTTGATTAATTTTGATGTGCTTTTTTTATTCATTTGCGTTTTTCTGATTGCCAAGTGTTGTCTTGATTTTTGAAAATAGATACTAGTGGGTAAATCAATACAAAATGCAAACGCATTTCTATGCGTTTTTCATGCGTTTTTCCTATACTTTACATTGAAACACAAAATGCATCATAATCACACAGACATGCATTTGCGTTTTTTAAAAAATCGGAACGCAGCAGTGGAAAAGGCCAACCAAGATTCTTATTTTAAACAGGCTGTACTTAAGAATCAGCAAACGTATGCGTTTTGCGTTTTTGGCAAAAATGCAGCTAGTGGAAAAGGGCCCTCAAGGAGAGGGAAGGCTCTGGGTCCTATAGAGCCTTTCCGTCTTCCTCATGGTGTCCTTGTTCCCCCGCAGGCTCGTCCTCCGTTTGAATCTCTTGCCGTGAACGGTCATGGACTGCTAACATTAGGCTTCAGACTCCCTTTAATCCATACAGCCCTTAAGCTCTAAAACTAACAGTAAAGTGAATTAACGTCTTCAGGACCACAGGCTTTACCCCCCTAAAGGCCAGGCCATTTTGTGTGAAATATGCCACTGCAGCTTTAAGGCCAAGCTGCAGGGCCGCATGACACAGCACACAAGTGATCCCCCTCCCCCTTTTCCCCTCACCAACAAAGCTGTCTGTTGGTGGGGTCTGATCACCCCCAGGTTTGTTTGTTTGTTTAATAAATATTTACTCTCTTTTTTGATTAATTTTTTTGTTTTTTTTAATATGCAAATTGCCCTCCCCCCGTCTGCCTATCACAGCGATCGGCTGTGATTGACTTCAGCCTATCACAGCGGATCGTTTCTGAGTCCCCCAGGGGGACAGCGTGTCACATGGCTGTCCCCTGTACAGCAAAGCTGCTGATCGCAGCGCTATACATGTTAATTAGACGGCGATTGCCGCTCGGAGACTAAAGGCGGAGCCCCGCTCCGCCCACCAAGAAGGAGATGCGCGCGCAACCTGCACGCGATCTCCTGCAAAACAGAGCCGCAGGACGTTATGCTGATCCGCGTTAGGCACTCCTGGGGCTGCTGCCGCGGCCACGCCCATCGGCGTGACGCGGTCGGCTAGAGGTTAACAATCTACAAACCTTCATTGTGCATAAACACAACATTAATTTTTAAACATAAATGTCATATCTTGGAGTCATAATAGTGTTATTTTATTTGTCTTGTTAATAGCCTTGTTTCCCTATAACACAAAGTCTTCTTGGTCACTGTACATTCTGTTTAGTGTTTGATATTTTCATTAAGATTCCAGAGGCCTGTTTTGGGCGATCTGCCACGTCGTATTGCTTCAGCAAGCCTTTTGAGTCCAGAAATAGAAATCTTGACCATTATACCATTTTTGATGTCTGCAGTAACCACAAATAGAAGAGCGTGAGAACATTTTCATTAAGGCGCTGCTAAAGATCTGTCTATCCTGGGAAATCTGGACTGGATATAGCCGGCACCTGGGAAGAAGGCCAGAGCTAGCTAATGTTAACCACAAAGGATTTCAGTCTCCCACTTCCCATAATCCAAAGTGGGCTGTAACTGTTTTTCCTATGCTGGTATGTGATGTAAAGAATCTGATATGATTTACACAGAAAACAGAGTAATCACTTAGATCACAATGTGAGACGAAACTATGCTGTTTGGTAAACTTTGTACATGCCATGTATTAAGTTAAATAAACATACTGAGAAGCTGCTTTTGAAAATACACATATAAATCACTTTAGCATACTATTATTATTATTGATTTATAAAGTGCCAACATATTCCGTGGCGCTGTTCAAAGTAAGAAACAAACATGGGGTACATAATAATACAGACAATGGTGTACACTAATATACAAGATACATAATCAGTGACAAAATGCAAAAAATGATACAGCATACAGAATACAAAATACAGAAGTGGTAATGACAGTGATAAAAGTAACATGATGAGTAAAATGTATAATGATTTCCAAGACACAAAAGGGGGAGAGAGCCCCGCCCTTGCGAGCTTACAATCTAAAGGGAATGGGGGGAAACAAGAGGAGAGGTAGTATACGATAAAATATATAGAGGCAGTGAGCTTGATTCACTAGCCGGCGCTAAGTGTTAGCGCCGGAGTAAAAAAGAGTTTTCCAGAGCTAAGCCGGTTAGTGTGCCTTATCTGAGGTTAGTGTTCCTTATCTGAGTTAGTGTGCCTTATCACTTAGTGGGCACAAACTACAGCGCTAACCTTATCTGAGGTTAGTGTGCCTTATCTGAGTTAGTGTGCCTTATCTGAACTTAGTGCCCCTTAAGTAGCTTTCTGCACACTAAATAGCTTTGTGTACACTAAAAGATGCACAAAGCTACATTGCACACTAACTCAGATAAGGCACACTAACCTCAGATAAGGTTAGCGCTGTAGTTTGTGCCCACTAAGTGATAAGGCAAAGGCACACTAACCGGATTAGCGCCGGTTAGTGAATCAAGCAAAGTGTGTTTTAAGATACCCAGTAGGAGTGCAATTTGTTCTTAGGACAAATGGAAGTGGCCTAAGGTAGCGCATATGCTTGTCAGAACAAACACATGATGTACTGTACCTGCAAAAGAGTATTACAAACTTACCTCCCAGCGTACTAGAATATCGTAACTGTTTTTGTGTCATTCATAGCTCAAATACTATAAATATACAAATCTGAAAACAATATGTATTTAGATATAGCAAGAAACATGTGACATGGGATAAACATAGCTTTAAATAAACCCCTTCATTTATAACACAAAACCATATATGGGAAATGAAAGGCAAATGAAGCTCTTGATGCACTGCCAATATTGACAATGCTATTTTATTTTAACATCATTAAAAATAAGTTTAAATGATTTACTGTAATTCTTTAAAAAGCAGTGATACCCCCTGTAGCGGTAGGAATCATTGGATTGTGAAGTTTTAAGGATCAAAGGCTGCATGATGTCCAAATTCAGTCTGCAGCTATTCTGAGACACAATGATTATAAGAGAAGTTGCGCTATTTGTAGCAGCATCACATTGTGCCTGTTAGAATTATGTCTGTTAGCCAACACGCACAATCCTGCTCACACGTTTGCTCCATTTCATCAGATGCTCTAGCATTTTTCTATTGAGGAGATTTTATTACCCACAAGATGAGAAGATAAGAAGATATGCCACTCTGGCTCCCAGTCCACATGATGGTCTAAATGTGTTTACCTAAAAATATTTAGGTTTTCTATGCATCTTTAGTGTCTGAGCCCTTACGTCATATTTAGGCAATGATGTCATCAATATGGCTTGCAGGATCCACCCCCCCCCCTTCCTCAGCAACAAACAAATGCTAGCTTAAGCAAAATAAAGTTTTAACACGTGGACTCTTTATTCAAGTCAAATTCCTCTTTCTTTGTTAAATGTAGCCTTAGTTTTATCACCAGGATCAGGGGATCCATGCAGCCATCCGTATGCCACCATTGCCCAGATAATGATGATAGTATTTACAGTAATCTCTCTGCCAAGACAGTGTAGACAAAAAATATTGGCGTGAGAACATTAACAAAAAGTAAGAATTTATGGTTTAAAAAAAAGAATATTATTTAATGTTTACCCTACGTCCCTTTGTGCAGATGGGTAATGGACACTAATGTATCCTTATGCTTATTACACCTGTGGGTGATATTGAGGTATCAAAGGAAGCGTCCAAATTCCACCATAAGACATACCCGCGGGCCTACTGCCTCATGCATAGCGGAATTGTCTCCAAAATGATTGTACATTAAATCATAGGGATGATAATGAGTGAAAAAAAACCACCACCACAATCTGACAGCTAAAACATGTTTTTCTACCAAATTTTTTTTTTAAATTCACATAAGCTACAAGCTGACCTTGACCTCTACAGCAAATTTGATGAGGATAGGATGGCTTTGCAATGAAAGTCAAAATCAACATCAAAATTTGAAAGCCAAGACTTTATTTTTTTTCACCAAATGTGCCCATTTTTATGTGTTTGTGCTCAATCGGAAGAGTTAGAGCCCGACCTTATTTTTTTTTTTTTTTGCTGTTATTGTTTTCTACCCTTGGGACAGGACTTACTAATATAATCAACAAAAGGTGGTTTGGTTCCCGTGGATTGCCAAGTAGGCACCATATATTGACCTGAGCAAGTAAGCAAGACTCATAAAAGGCATGGTCTAATATGCAATAAGGATCACCAGTTGGTAAACAACACACTTTTTTAGATGTAAGGCCAATACTTGCCATACATTTTTTTAGCTATTTTATCAGATATTGGACACCTCTTAGTTTTGTATCTTTTAAATGTAGACCTGAACAATCATGGTGACATCTGTTCATTAACTTTTTCAAGACTGTAAATATAACTTAAAGAGAATCTGTACTCTAAAATTCTTACAATAAAAAGCATACCATTCTATTCATTATGTTCTCCTGGGCCCCTCTGTGCTGTTTCTCGCACTCCCTGCTGCAATCCTGGCTTGTAATTACCAGTTTTAGACAGTGTTTACAAACAAAAGACATGTTTGCTAACCAGCATGTGATAGGCTGAGAGAAGCTCAGTCTGTGACTCATACAGAGCCTGCAGGGGGCTTGGAGAGGGTGAGTATAGCTTCTGCCTATTACAAGCAGAGCAGCACATTCCTGCCTGAGTGCCTGAGCCTGACAAAGCAGTCAAAGGAAAGATTTGATTATATAACAGAGATAATACAGCCACTGTGCAACTAGGAAAGGCTGCAGTAAGACAGACCACATTAGAACAGGGATGGTCGTAGTTGGCCAACTTCGCTACGCTGGAACTATGCGTAGTTTTACACAATTACGCTTTGCCAAACTATAGCTTCGAAATCAAATATTCGTTTCGTATGCATTTCGTAGACTACGCATTAAAATACTCAATTACGCGTAGTGCGAAGCATAGCATATGCGGATGCTTATGCCCGTATGCAGAAAATTTTATGCATTAATTCCTCTTCAAATGCTTAAACCGAAACTCTTCTATGCGTACATTTCCCTTTCCAATGCGTAAATTTGTAAGCATACAATCGCATGCGTAAAATTAGACGCGAGTAACGCATTCATAGTTCTCTACACAATACACTTGTTAACTACGCATAGTGGGCATAAGCTACGTGTAGCGGCACTTCACTACGCGTAAATTCGTAAGCGTAGTTTTGAAACTTCACCTACGAACTACGATGCATAGATGCGAATTATGATGCGTAAATTCGCACTGGCATAGTTTCTGCTCATCCCTACATTAGAACAGGTATAGAAACTTATAGGATAGAAGAAATAAGGCTGAAAATTTTGTTAAAGAGTCTCTTTAAAGGATACCCCAACTGAAATGTGACATAATGAGATAGACATGGGTATGTACAGTGCCTAGCACACAAATAACTATGCTGTGTTCCTTTTTTTATTTTTCTGCCTGAAAGAGTTAAATATAAGGTTATTGTTACAGCTGCAATAAATCCTAAAATAAATCTGCACAGTTTATACTTCCTGATTCATGGAAGCAGACATATTGTTTACAGCCTATACTTTCAAATGGGCTTATATGCTTATCTGCCATAGGCAGTCATGTGACATGGGAAGATCAAATTACAACTAGTGGTTAGACACAAATGAGGGGGAATTACACAGGCTAAACTCTAAATGCATACAGGGTGCATTTCTGTTATGTTTCCTTGTGTTCTGTGTAAGAGGTCAGGTCCACTTTAAAGGAACACCTGCAATTAAAACAACTTTTTTAATACTTTAAATTAGGGTACACCTTACCACTAGTGCTAGGGAAACTTTATTTATTCACTCTCCTCCTGTCTCCCTGACAAATATACTTCACTGTGTCACGGCATAAGGAGAGTCTGAGGAGGCTGATCTGAAGAGGTAACAGGTAACTAGATGTGCTGTAATATTACTTTAATATAACTAGCAGTCAGGGAGATATGTATACACTACTCCTGACTGACTGGCTGCTTGTGATGTTACACTCCTGGCTGCATTTACTTCCAAGGCTACTGTGTGCTGTCCATGCTGGGAGGGAGAGACACTGATAAAGATCCTGATAATGCCTTTGTAAACAGTCAGGGTAGTGAAGACAACAAGCACATGTTTCTGGAATCCTTAACCCCTTACCACCATCTGAATAAGATACTTTCAGATGATTGAGAAACCATACACTGAGGAGTTGATAGCGCCCCTCCCCACCCCTGCAGAGCCGGACACTTTTTGTATCTAAAACTGACAATGATTTTACAGCAGAGAGGAAGAGCTGTGTGAAGAAAGAAATTGCTACTTGTACTTGTAGTAATGTGTGCCCTAACACACAGCAAAAAAAAAAAGTTGTTTTAATCGATAGTGTTCCTTTAAGACCCTATTTACAGTTGAAGTTTAAAACTAAACATTCGTATTAAAATAGTGCAGTTTCCAATTGTAAGGCAAAGTTGTCGTGTAGGTTGCAGTGAAAGACAGTGTTGTTTCCACTTATTGGTTAGCGCAAGCAGAGACCTGCTACGTGGTCCAACGAGCCATTTAACCAGTTTGTTTATCAAGTTCTTTACTTGGAAAAGCATATCAACTAATTAATTTAAACCTCCCCCCCATTTAATAATTTAGTATTGCTGTAAATCTAGGTCCAAGGGGAGCAATTTACTTCATACTAAACTTAAACATATAAAGAGAAATAAAATAAAATCCTGTTTTGAAGCAGTTGTGGAAAAAAATTGCAATCTTGTAAATACCATAAAACATTTATTACTACAACAACTATATTTTACAATAATAACTATTTATTTTTAAATACATTTGAATAGATTTATATAGCACATATTGCTTAACGCTCACATCCAGTAAGCCTATGCTTGTCTCCTAACAAATACATTCCAGGGAGTAGCTAGTGAAACATTCTGTCTAAGAAGCGGTGGCAGGAAAGGCTGACATATCAGTATTACACAATAACTTTATTTTACATTTCTTGGTGACACTTTTGTTCCACAATATTTTTTTTATTGCAGCTTACATCATTTATAAAGAGATACCAGCTGGCTCACACAATAAAACATAGCATGGTTTTTTTCCAAGACTTCCCAATTAAAATACTGCTGCACACAGTTATAGAAACATCAATGACACAACAGCTAAAATAATCATACTTTTTTTTTATTGGAAGCTGCTTATTGTATCTGTATTTGGCAACACCAGCAGGAAGACTGATAAAATGACTTCTGCATCATTTATGACATTTCAATAGCAGTAATGATATCAATATTTTAACATTTATAAGATACCAAACTTTTTAAGAAAGATTTCCATAAGAAACACATAAAAATATACTTTATCTATATCATGCATTTGTGACTTCGTTATAGTCATGTGTATGTGATAAACAAAATGACGTGAGTCATATCATGAGTATTATTCTATAAATGAAGCAGAGTTTAAAAAAATAGCAAATATGAGGTACTTGTGCAAAACTATTCTATTGTATTTTCAGATCCGCCGCGAGTTAAAACTATGCCGCACTTGGATGTGATTGTGCGACCCCACTGGCACAAAACTCTACAATTTCATTGGCTCCTGACCCTGTGATCACTGTGAGCCAATCACAATGATCGCAAAGCAGAAAATTAAAAAAATAAAGGCTGTGCTACTTAAAGGGCCAGAGCTTGCTGTTCCCTTGTAGTTAAAGGGACCCATGACCCAAAATAAGAGAGAGATGGAGGCTATTTAAAATTTAAACCTTTTTCAATAATGCTGGTTATTTGGCTGTCCTGCAGATCTCTTTGGCTTCAGTAGTACCTGCATCACACACCTGAAACACAAATATGTATTCACTGTGGCCAAACTTTGGACAGAGCACTTGATCTGCATACTCTGGGTCTCTGGCTTATCCGTAGAGTCCCAGAATTAGAAAGACTTCCAGGCAATCAGCATTGTTTTAAGGAAACAGTTATGACAGCATCCATATCCTTCTCACTGCAGGGTGGCTTTTACAATCAGAACACTGATTGTAAAATTTCACAGGGGGGACAATTAAAACATATTCAAATAACATTTTACGGTAATTATCATTTCAGTATTGCACCTGTGTTTATTATGGGTTACAGAATTGTTTTTCCATTTGTCCATTCCAAAAATAATACTTTAATTTAGGTGTTACATTACTAGCCTCCCACAATTATTTCTATTGTTTTGATGTAGAAAACTGTTTATTATACTAAAAAATTCTTCTGAGACCAGTGGAAGCTTTAAGACTTTGTTTACTGCGGCATCACTGGGGTAGAAATTATCTGAAACCATCAGCAAGCATAGCTGATCCAGTCATTTCTTTGTATTTTGTTCTCTTCACATGTGCAAGTTCCACCTAAACATGAGGAAATACTTACAAATTGGAAGCTAGCTTGAGGGTAGGAAGACACTAGGTAGAAATGCCAGCATTGCGGAAACGCACATAATGCAAGTCAAAGGGCATGAAAAAACGCATAGGATGGTAGAACTCCCTTTCACTCCTGGGATCTTTACTGGCTAATTTTTTTCACTCTATATCCATTTTGGACATCTGTATCTAATACAGGCACTATAAGTTTATAGCACATGTTCTCGCATTAGACTGCATGTTCACTGTCTAAAATGGTTTGTGTCCAATTTGGACTCTTTTCTTTGTTTTTTTTATTTTTTTTTATTTGCATGTTCACTATGTATGTGACGTACGATTCCTGGGAAATTTATGATAACTCTTGATTGTTATGCACTTGATAAGGCTTTACTGTTTCAGGTTGCACAATGTAAAATGTCTTGCTGTCTGGGAGGGGGAGTAGGGGGGTCGGTTGTCCCGGATAACCTCTCTTTTTAAAGCTCCGGCCCAATTGACTTGTTCTGCTCCCCCTCTTTCGTACGCAATACGTTCTCATGTACGACCTTATTAAGATAAAGATTCTTCCTTTCTCTTCATTCGCAACTTGAAACCAGGTAATGGTGGTGGGTTAGCACAGGACTCATCCTAGAGCTCCATCTATTGGGTTCCTGTCATCTCACTTCCCCACACAGTGTATTCTACTGCACTGACTCTCAATTGGTTTGCAAATTAGTCAGTCCATAGATTGGTCTATCTACACCGTATTTGATACTTTACTTCATTAAGAGTACTCTGTTAATACGCTATTGATTTAGCCTTGAATTTAGCTCATGTTGTCTTCCTATTTTTCTTTCACTCTTCTCTTTTCTACCCTTTTCTCTTATTTCTTTTTCTCTTTCCTATTTAGTGGTGGAGAGACTGGCTGGTGGAGTGGTGGTCTCTCTATATCGAACACAATGCCTACTAACAAGGACTCGGTCCAGTGGACAGTCGCATCTCACAATGTCAATGGACTTAACACCCCTGAAAGGCGTTCAGCCCTTCTACATCTCCTCCAAAGCCAAAACATTATGATCGCAATGATCCAGGAAACACACTTCTCGAATCGTTAAATGCCCTATTTGAGGGATAAAAATTACACTAGAGGCTACCACTCCATCTCCCCAGCAGGTAGGACTAGGGGAGTATCTATTCTCTTACATAAATCTTGTGAGCTACAAATTAGAAATAATCTATCTGACCCTGAGGGTAGGTTTCTCTTTGTCCAATGTACCTTGGGCAACAGAGATATTACTCTGGCTTCGGTTTATCCTCCAAACGAGAAACAGGAATCTTTCCTATCAGCAGTTACTAACAAATTGCTAGACTACGTAAAGGTATGATTATCTGGGGGATGACCTCAGCGTCCCTTTGCATCCTCCGCTTGACACGTCCAATGGAAAAAACACATAGGGTTGCACTCTGCAATGTGCATTTTTAAAAATGCTGGATATTTTTCCAAAACGCATCTAAAACGCACATACCAGTAATAAAAGTCAATCGTGACCCAGAGTTATTGCATTTTAGTGCGTTTTGTATGCGTTTTGTATGCATTTAAAAAAAAAACACGTTTGATGATGTATTTTTCACTTCCTGTTGCCTTCCTAGTGATTTGCATACAAAGCATTAAAAAAACGCATACAAAATACATATGCGACACACGCAAAACGCAAGAAAAACTCATGTGCAAGAAAAAAAACGCAAAAGACACAGAGTAGGAACACACTAGGCAGAATTTCATATGCGTTTTCCACTGTGGGGTATGGAAACCGCATATGCGATTCTGCCTAAACACACAGAATCGCATGGAAAATGCACTAAAAATGCACAAATGCATATGCAGCAAAACATTACCTTCCCCGCACTGCCTAGTGTTACGGCCCCGTTCACACTGCACGCATTTCCAGCCGCATTTTGGAAACGCGTGCAGGTGGCCGACACGCACGACATCAGACATTGCATAGAGTGCAATGTCTGATGTTCACACTGCATGCGTTTCCGGACCTGTGCGGTCCGGGAACGCATGCTGCATGCATTTTTTGTAAAAACGCATGGCTGTCCCATTCACTTTTCAGTGATGGGATCAGCCACGCAACGCATACGAACGCGGATGGCGTGCGTTCGTACGCGTTGCGGTCCGCATGCGTTGCGGTCCGCGTTCTGCAGTCTGAACGGGGCCTTACCATCCCGACTGGACAGAGTATTCACTTTTAACCTAATTAGATACACTGAAACAGATCTGAGTTTTTGGTGAAAGTAAAGAAGGAATGCAGCAACTCAGCTGATTCTATTTCTTAGATGTCATAAGTTGACCTAAAATATATGAATTCTCTGTATCACAAAATACAAAAAAAGCTAATTTGACACATTAAATTAAAGGAACCCTGAAGTGAGAGGGACATAGAGGCTGCCATATTTATTTTCATTTAAACAATACCAGTTCCCCGAAAGTCCTGCTGAGCTCTTTGGATGGAGTAGTGTCTGAATCACACACCTGAAACAAGCATGCAGCTAATCCAGTCAGACTTCAGTCAGAAACATTATATCTGCGTGCTTGTTCAGGGTCTATGGCTAAAAGTATTACAGCCAGAAGATCAGGAGGACAGCTAGGCAATCTGCATTGTTTAAAAGGAAATGGTAGCCTCCATAACAACCTCTCAATTCCTGTGTCCTTTAAATTATTAATTCAGGAAAAGTGATCCCCAAAAGTGTTGAGTCTTCACCAGCACACCCCGCAAGAGATAACGGGCTACCACTCATAAAGAGGTCTGAGCTGCTTTGCAGCTGGGTTCCACCAGGTCACCACCCAACTGATCACTGGCGCAACAATAGGGGAAGCAGCCCCTGTCCCGCAGGGCCCCCCCCCCTGGGGCCCGCTCATGGCCGTTTTGAGGGAGCAGGAAGGGTCGCAGCATGAGGGGAGAGCTTTGCACATCAGCGGGGAGGGGGGACAGTCCCCCCCCTTCCTCACCTCGGGCTCCCCCCTCTGCGCTCCCCCTCCTGCATCTATCTAAGTGTAAGCAGCGGCAGCAGCTATAATTATCTCCATTCACCACCGGAGGTCTCCGATCTGGAAGTAATGTAAAGCCCTTGCAGATCGGAGACCTCCAGTTATGAATGGAGGTAGTTCTATCTGCTGCCGCCGCTGCTGGCACTTAGATATATGCAGGAGGGGAGAGCCTGAGGTGAGGGAGGGGGGGACTGACTCCCCTCCCTGCTGATGTGCAAAGCTCTCCCCTCATGCTGCGACCCCTCCTGCCCCCCCCCCCCAAAACGGCCATGAGCGGGCCCCAGGGTGGGGTGTGGGGCGCTCAATTTCTTGCAGGGGGGCCCGGGGACTTCTAGTTACGCCCCTGCAACTGATGATGAGCAAAATATGTCTTATCAAGGTTTCTGATAAGAGCATGTCATGCAACAATCAGGAGAGGTCAGAATTTAGTCAGGCAAAGTAAAAGTTTAGGCAGAGATCAACAACAGGGGCAAAAGCCAAGTTTAGACAATCTAGATCAGCAACATAGGAAGCACAGGAAGCAAATCAGGAACACACACTAAGCTGAATCAATGGACTGCAGTCAGGAGATGCTTTAAATACATACAGTATATGTTTTTGGGATGTCCTTTATGTGTCCCCACGCATGAAGCTTACTCTAGTGCATGTAAATATTGCACAAGCTATTACGTAAAGATCGAGGGAAAAGGGGAGTAGGAGGGCATGTGCACAAAGGCCAGTGAAAGCGGTTTTAGTATAATATATATATATATATATATATATATATATATATATATATATATATATATATATATATATATATATATATATATATAGTGCAATATAATAAATATTACACACACTAAACTAAGCTCTAACATATACAACTAACACTCTGCATGTGTGCATTTCCTGTGTGCAGCCCTTGGCTGGCAGTATGCTTAGCACACACTGTATATGTGTATAGCTCTCCAAGCAACCACCAAAATGCTAGAAATGGTAAAGCTCATGCGCACACAATGCTGAGCATGCATAGAACACTGGACACTGCTAGAACCACCAGGGAAGTTTTGACAAAAAGAAAACTTTTACTAACCCCCATCTGTATCATAAAACAGGTAACTTTTATCAGTATTTTACTTTTTTTTTTCCCTTGCTGGACTGGGGCCTTGTAGACCTTACAACAAGTAAGGGAGAATATTCAACATAAACTAGTCTCCAAAGGAAAAGGCCCTATGTGTAAAAGGACATATAAAGCTCAAACATGCAGAGCTACATACAGTAAGAAGCATGTGCTTTACATAAACGTGCCACCGCCTGAACCCAGCATGTTTCGCCCATTAACATAGGGATTTGTCAGGGGTACGCATAATAAGATAACAGTACATAATACAGTGTAAAAAACTCACAATTAATAAACTTTCTCATAGAGTTGCAGACACTCAAGTCAGAGATCAACTTATTATGGGTGAGGGTTTTTACACTGAATTATGTACTGTTGTCTTACTATGCGTAACCCTGACAAAGTCCTATGTCAGTAGCTCTGCCTGTTTGAGTTTATAACCCCAGTATGCTCAGCTTTATTTTTGTGGTGATAAGAGAAAGAGGACAGATCCCTTAAGCCATACTGTATCCAAAAGTGGGAGGGAACAGATCTGTATAGTTGGGCAGATACACTATACCTGAGAGGAAGAAACAATAGGCAGATTTGAGTGTATATACACCCCCCCCCCCCCACGAGCCAACTAAATCGAAAATAATAAAACAAAAAAATGTAACAGCACAAAAGGATGATATGAGTGTTTCATCACTACTTGGCAAGTTTGCTACGGTCTAAGATATACAGAAGTTGCAGATGCTTGTTCATCCCTGTCTAAGACATTACTGCCCACTTAGTAAACTGGAAGACAATGAAAGAAACTGAAAGGCAAATGTAACTTTTCTCCAGGTTCTGGAATCACCAGAACTAAATTTTATGCACCTACCTTTGCAGACGATGAGAAAGCAACATCAGTCTAGTCTGCATACTTCCTTCTAGTAATAGTAGGTAAGCAATAAGCCATGACTGGTAAACAGCTATTGTCTCAGAAAATGGTCCTAGTTATATTATCAACAAGGAAGCGTTCAACCTGTACATATTCTCATACATGCCCCCCCATGAAAACAAGTTGAGGTTACTAAAGTGCTTGAAGGTCTTTGGTTTTTTATGGTACAGTATATCACAGAACCTTTATACTCTCACAATGTGACCTTTAAATTTGTTTTTGAGCTTGAGCTGTTCCATTATAAGAATTGCGCTTAAGTCTTTGACTTAAGACTTTGTACACCTCAGCCCCTGACATCCCAGCTTGTAATCTTTCTGGGAGGAATCCTTTAGGCTCTCTTGAGTAATACTGCTACAATGTCACAAACAGGGCCGGTCTAAGCAACAATGGGGCCCCAGGGCAAAATAAACCTGGGGGGGCCCCTCAACATATACCCCGGAACAAAAATCGGCATTAGGGGACCTTTTTTGCAGCTGGTATAGTCAGGGTGTGAAGTCCCAATCGGTCAGAGCTCCACATTCTGGCAATCCCAGCCTGCATGGGGGACAAGGGGTTAAAAAGTTTCAGGAGGGGGGACCCCACATAATTTAAAAAAAAAAATTCCCACACTCTAAATATAAAAAAAAATTGGGAAAATAGGAAAAAATGCCAGGGATCTTCATACAGCCATATTGTGGCAGTATAGCGATCCCTGGCCAAAGCGCTGCGGCTGCGTATAGACCCCCTGGAAACCCCGTCAGGAAATTTATTGCGCTTTCGTTTGATGCATGTAAAATTACACTACCGTTAGGTTTGCTACTAAAAGTGACATTTACCGCATTTAAAACTATACTTTTTTCCTTCTAAACTTTAAAATCGATTTTCTCAAAAACTATAGGGTCTTTTTGAAAAATTGTTTTTTCCTCTTAATTCTAATGATCTCCTTAACATATACTGCACATTTAGGGTTTCTAGCATTTAAGGTGGATTTGCTATTAACCATTAAAGTCGGCAGGTTTTTAAATGTTTTTTTTTTTCCTTTGAAACTTTAAAATCGATTTTCTCAAAAACTATAAGGCCGATTTGAAATGTTTTTTTCCTCTTGTAGCCACTGGGGGCCCCTACAAGCTCTGGGGCCCTAGGGCAGCTGCCTCCTTTGCCTTAATGGTAGCGCCGGCCCTGGTCACAAACATCTAGGAGCTCGCAGGGCCACATTAAAGTGTACCCGTGGCGACATGTGACATGATGAGATAAATGTGTATGTACAGTGCAAAACATATTAATAACCAGGCTGTTTTACTTGTTTTATTTTTCTGCATGAAAGAGTTAATTTGTATGCATGGAAGTGACAGTTTCTGTCTTGCCGGTACCTTATCAGGAATATAGTAAACATCACTGATAAGCAAATTACAGCTATAAAAGTTTTCCTGGCAGAATACAACTTCTGAGAGCAGAGGGAGATAGGAAAAACATTAAAAGAAACTTTGGCAAATGTTATTGTTTTTAATTGCTCATTTTAAAATAAGCATTTTACGGAGAAGCAATATACTGTGTATCATTGTCTAACATTTTGCAAAATGGAGGGGAAGGTTATCATATGTTGCATTGAAAAGGCTCACTCCTTAAAAATTCAATATATACCATACCGTATTTCTACATGGGTGTAACTATCAAAGTGGGATAGTTTAGTTTACAATTTATATGTGGTCCTATGAATACATTTACACAAATCACTTTAAGTTCCAACCGGCAGTTCTAAGTGGGACCATATGAGTCTTATAATCACAAGATCAATGTAATAAAGAAAGCAACATTATATCATTTCCACATATGTAACATGATGTTTAATTTCATGGCACACTATAGAAGAAAGCTTCACAATAGTAAATATAATGGACTCTGAAGGTACAGACACTAAATTTCATGCTCTGGCTGTGCAGATTTCAAGCACAACACGAAAGCCAATTACACAAGCCGAGCGATGTTAATATCTTAAAATCCACTACACCGCATGTTTTTGTTGTGACTGACAACAGGAAACACAAGTGGAAACTTCTTTTTAACTGGCACTTAGTAGATAATGATGGACAGAGATGGAAAAATTCTAGTTATTATGACCTGTAATGCTAGGAAAAGGAACCATGGTGGACAGGTGAGTGACTGTGAAAAAATGTTTATCTGGAAACAGGAAATTCAGGTGCTGGATGCGCTATTTATAGCAACAATTTGCAT
Organism: Hyperolius riggenbachi; assembly: GCF_040937935.1. Classification (NCBI taxonomy): domain Eukaryota; kingdom Metazoa; phylum Chordata; class Amphibia; order Anura; family Hyperoliidae; genus Hyperolius; species Hyperolius riggenbachi. The sequence continues at coordinate 177,686,158 of NC_090646.1, forward strand.
ATCCAGTAACTCTATGCAGCAGCTGTTCCAACCTACCTAAATTGGCATAAAATCTGCAGCAACGTTGGATGTAAGGAAGGGGGTTTGTGTTGAGGGGGCAGTTAAGGTTAGGTGTCAGAAAAAGGGCTTGCGATGGGGGGTGCAGTTAAGGTTAGGCATCAGGAAAGGGGGTTTTCAGGTTAAGAGTGGGGGTGGGTTAGGATTAGGCATTGGGGGGGGAGGCTTCTGTGTGAGATTAGGGTTAGGTTTATCCGAAGTAAAATATTGGTAAAACTTAGCGATATTTTACTATCAAACATGACCACTGTAAAATAGTAGAATATCGGTAAATGTTACCAATATTCTACTATTGGCTACTACCACGCTCCCAAATTTCCCATCTTCTTTATTTCATGTACGCATTTCTATACAGATTCACACTAATTATTTTACCATGTATAATCAATGAAGATATCGCAAGACAAGTCTTGCATTAACTATGGGCTATGACTGGTATTTTTGATTACAAAGCATTGTGAAATCCTATTTTTTTATTTGAATGTTATGTTCAGGGTAGGCAGCTGTGTGCACTGAACAATATCGGAGATACACATATGGCAAATGAATCTGAATGTCAAAATTTAATGAGGACTGTCTTTTATTGGAACTATGAAACTCTTTTGTGCAGTAAAATTAGAATGTGAAATACACGCCATTATAAGAGATGTTTGACTGAAATAAAAACTGTAAAATTAAAGGAAGACAAGATTATCATTTACACCAATATTTGTTTTCTACACAACATATTACATGTATCTGAGATAGAAATGAGTTTATTTTGTTTTGCTGAAATGTAGATCGTCAGTCTTTTTTTGGCACCAAGTTTTGTTCAGCAATTCTTGATCGGAAGCTTCAAGAAAATAACAGATTCCTGGAATATCAGATGGAAAGTTGGGTGGAAGGTCTTCTCTGGATCGAGGTATAAACTTAAATCCTTTGTAATCCTTGAGCAAACTGGAAAAATATTATAAAAGTGAGTATAAAATATCAGATAAAACAATCAACAGAAGCTTAAAGTACAACTGAATCATTTAAAAAGAAAAAAAGTAGGATGCTTATCTCAGTAGTGAGACGCTTTTGGATAATCCAGAGGCTTCCTAGATTAATTTACAACTTACCCCTCCAGCAAAAGGTCCCTCTAAATTACAAGTGTCAAACACAAGGCCATCCTTGGGATTTTATGTGGCCCTCCAGAGCTTTAAATGTGCATCATTGTAAGCAGAAAAAGAACAATCACACACTGCCTTCCCAACCAGAGGGGCACAGTAGTGACACGGTTTCTGGTTGAAACATTGTCAATCTGAAGTGGGGTGCAGCAACAACCCGACAGACCCCTCAGCAAAATTACCATGGGGCCTCCTCTTGGCATCCTAACCCCCTTGTGTGGCTTACCAAAAAGACTATGTGGGAGGGGAAGGCTAGCATGTTGCCTTGAGCCACATTAGATGATTGATGCTTTTTTGCTAAAGCAGCACTGGTCCAGGTAAATAATAAACTGTTCCACTGCACTAAACTACAGAAAGGGGAGGAGCTGTCCTCATGTTCATTGTAGTTACGTCAATGTTATATCTTAATAAACAATTTGGCGCATAGATTAGATTAGGTGTACTTTAACAAATGCATGACATTTTTAACAGACTGTTGCAACCTGCCTTCTCTGATAGACATAGCATTTTTGTTTGCTTCATATTCTGAGCACCCTCATGAATCAGATGAAAGAGATCAACCTAGAGAAAAGCACTTTGAGCATGGTGAGGGAACAACAACAGTGTAGACTAAACCAATACTTTGTATTTCCAATGCATTATTAAAGAATGAAGTGAATTATTAGCTGTCTCTAATGAAATAGCTGTTTAAAGTAACAGACTAAACACAAACATTATTGCTGTCATAAATTAGATGTACTGCTGGAAATCATGAATATTTTACAATGGAAACAACATTCTCCCCAACCATTTAATCATATTTCTAATGGCTGTGGCATCAGCAGAGGCAGATCACTCCATACAGCCAATAGAGTACCAACAAAAGAAGTGTCTAAGATCTGTAAAGCCTGAGCAGATATTCAATAGGTGGGCTTGTACAGAGTTGGAGAGGGCCATTTTAGCTGAATAATGAGCAGAGGTACAAGCTGCAGAGAAGCTTTTTGCTCATTGATCGATCAGGAGCTCTTCCCACAGGTTCCTGACACCTACATGTGGGTCTTAGACCCAAATGACAGATGAGTATGCTCTGCCCCCTGCCTACATTAATATTATAAGCCTCCCTCAGAGGCACGCAATACATATACTGTATATATATATATATGCAAGGTAAGAAATTACATCCAGGTTAGACAAGCAGAAACTTGTCTACCCTGAATGTAATTCTACACCTTGTACAAAAAAATATTAGAATTAAAGTGATACCCATCTAAGCAACTATCATTGTGTTGGCTCATATAAACCCCAGTTTGTAAATGTTTTGGCTTACAATCTACATGTGGGCGTCTTAACCCTTTGGGGCCTGGAAGGATCTGGCCCCTAAAGGACCAGAGCTGTTTTTTCCATATTGTGCTCTGTGATTACTGTGATTGGCTCACAGTGATCACGGGGTCAGGAGCCAATAAAATTAGCTCCTGAGCAAGATGCGGAAGCTCTGCTTTCACTGAGACAGTGGTGCGAGCGGCGAGGATGGCGGGAATGCGAGGTGGTGATTTATTGGAATCTGCGCCCTGTCAGAGCCACACAGTCACCAGCAGGACATAGATTTCAACCACGTCGGTCAGGAATCGGATAAGCAAAACAGGTAGCACTGTGAAAGGCAACACACCTTATTAATTTATAAGACTAAATGAAGTATTCCTCTGATTACCGACACCAGAACTGTCCATTGATCTTGCCAAACTCCTCTTCATAGCCAGGAGTACTTCTGAAGGGCACATGATCAAAATGCTTTCAACCGTGGCATACTGTATGTAAACAGTGGGACAGGTGCGCCGACAGAGGAATTGCAGAGTGGGACAAAGCATGTACCGAAAGGAGTAAAGTGCCTTCAGCTTCTGTTTGACTGATTTCAGTCGGAGCTATGAATAGAGAGCAGAGTGGTGCAATGGAGGCCAGCTAAACTAAGAGACCTGTAAGTATTAGGGCCCTGTAACAGACACATTTTAATGTTTATTTCAGGATATTGTCAGTCAACTTAGGCATCCTTTAAGTCCCCCCAAAAATTATCACACAGCAAAAAGAAATCTAATCAATGTGCAAAAATCCACTTTAGTCATCATGAAGAGGTTGGCTACCAAACCATAACAAAGAGTAAGTGTTATTTATATTGCCAGCTAAAAGGTATGTGATCTAGAAGGAGGATTGACGTCAGTACTGTTGATCCATTCTCATGGCACATAATGTTGATCCATTCTCATGACACATATCTGCAATTCTCCAACACAGTTGAAGGGTGCAGGAAGAGAGTTACTGCAAATATTGTTCCAAGTTGCAATAAAGACTCTCTCAGATCCAATATGTTTTTGTGTGCAGGAAAATGTAGAAAAGTGCAAGTGTGTGAATGGAGGCTGTCACAGTAGTAGAAGGGCAACTGTGCTGATTTTATATTCATACTGTACTTTGGTGATATATTTCTATGATACGCATGTACACAGTTACAGAACACCTATAAAAAACTGGTGGTGTCCCAGTAGCCAGAGACAAATGGGCCTAAATGCTAATATTTTTGCTCTTTATAGAATAAAAATCGTTTGGGGATTTTGCTTCTCTCCCTACCAACCCTCCATGCATTTTAACTTTAACTAATCCAATTTTTCTACTGTAGCTTTTCTGTAACTCTTTCTAATGTTTAGTTAACAGTATATTGAATTATAATCTTTGTTTTATTTTTTTTCTTTTATTGAATTATATGCATTTAATCAAACCTAAAGTGAAAATAAAAAACGTACGATATAATGAATTGTATGTGTAGTACGGATAATGAATAGAACATTAGTAACAAAGAAAAGTGTTTCTAATTTTTATTTTCAGTTATATAGCTTGTTTATAACATTGCATCACATTACAAGCCACACTCTATTTTAAACTATAAAACAATGCAGAACTAATAACCCTTTGAAATTCCCTGCAGTAAAACATTCTCTTAACCTGTCTTTCACTGTTTCTTGTTTGTTTAAGTGCTTCAGAAAAAAAGACTGTCTTCCAAAGCCCATGTTGGATGAAAGAGCTCAGAGAAGTTATTTTGGCATAGATACTAACTTAAGTTTTTTATAACTCTCCCTGTACAGGAAAACAATATGAGACTATTTTCTTTGCTACTTATGTTCTATTTCTTAGCTGTACTATACATACAATTCATTATTTCATAAGTTTATTTTCGCCTTAGGTTGGCTTTAAGCTTAGATTCCAGGCATTGAAAAAGTACCAATTTACTGCTAGAATGACATCTTACTTGTATGTTGTAGGACTGATATTGATCTTTCTTGGTATGCTGCATGATTCAAATTTATTAGCAAGAGTAACATTGTTTCCAAAAAGGCAATAGCGTGGCATTCTCACTCCTACAACCCCAGCAAACACTGACCCCGAATGCAGCCCAATGCGCATCTATTGAGAAAAAAGAGTAAAGAGACATGGATGTAAATCTGTTATAACTACTAAGACACTAAAACATGAAATGCAAGAATAAAAGTTTTGAAAAACACGTGAAACAGTCCTTTAGCCACATGTTTACATCTGCAATTAATATATATATATATATATATATATATGTGTATTATTATTATTATTATTATTTAGTATTTATATAGCGCCAACATATTACGCAGCGCTGTACAGTGTATATATATATATATTGTCTTGTCACTAACTGTCCCTCAAAGGAGCTCACAATCTAATCCCTACCATTGCCATATGTCTATATTATGTAGTGTAAGTACTGTAGTCTAGGGCCAATTTAGGGGTGAGCCAATTAACTTATCTGTATGTTTTTGGAATGTGTATATATATATATATATATATATATTTATATATATATATACTGTATAAAATGTTTGCACATTACAGTGCATATAGTGTAGCAAGACTACAGGCTTTGCTAATGTCATCCTTCACCTTTAAAGTGTACCTGAGATAAAAGTCAAGCATTTATACTTACCTAGAGACTTCCTCCAGCTCCCTCTCTGTCCTTCTACAGTCAGCTCCGGTAAATTCCCTAGTCACGCTCCACTGTACATTCGCAGTCCTGGTGGCAATCCCAAGTGTTCTGCACTTGCACAGTTACAGTCTTAGCAAAGCTAGCACAGAACGCTCCTTGGCATGGGAGCACAATCGGGGGGACGAACATGCACAGTAGAGCGTGCCGGAGCACAACTGGAGAATTTACCGGAGGAGACTGCAGGACAAGGAAGCGGCCTGGGAGGATGGAAAGGGAGGAAGCCCCAGGCAAGTATACATGCTTTTCTTTCTTTGATCTCAGGTTCCCTTTAAGACTTGGTTCACACATAAATCCGTATATTTCCAGTCCTGTCCTGTCAGTTTTGCATGAGTGTTCTATCAGTTTTACCTGCCAGGATTGGAACTGTACACCTTTCACGTGTGAACACACCCACAGAAAACTGATACAAAACTCATTCAAAACTGACAGGGCAGGACTGACTGGACCGTAAATGTACACCTTTTATGTGTGAACACAGCCATAGAAACATATACAAAAACTAATACAAAACTAACAGGACAGGACTAGATCAGAAATTAACTGAATTATGAGTGAATACAGCCATAGAAACACATACACAACTGACGCCAACTGTCAAAAACTGACAGGACTGGACACCTTGTCATGTGTGAACCAAGCAGTTCAATAGACAGTAATATTGCAATGTTTATCAGGATCTCCAGATGCAAATAATCACAGTGGAACATACAGAAGTCTGAGTTCTGTAGTCTTTACTAACTAACAAGAACCAGCCTATGTCCCTCCCCTCAGTGCAAAAGACGCTTGTATTTGAACAGATAAGGAGCACTCTGTACTCTGAAATAGCCTGTTTAGTTGGGAGTTGGGCACAGCGCTCGCTTTCATACATTTAAAAAAGCTGTGAGTTAAAATGGGTGTGGATTTAGCGGCTAGTAGAAGAATATCGTCATTTACATATATTCTACTATCTACTTTTCCATTACTGGAATATGTGTAAATTTACTGGTATTATACTGTCAAATGTTAAAACTAGAGTTCTGAAATGGTATAGCGATCTGCACCCAAACTAACTGATTCATCTGTGACAGTCATGCTGATTAATCAGAGGCTGTTACTGTTGCTGGCCTAGTGGTGGCTGCTAATCAGTGTCTGATACTGCTACAGTGGTGGCTGATAACCTAGAGAGGAGCAAAGGGGGAGGCAGAGCGGCAACACAATGAGGCCCCTGCATACGGCAAAGCAGCCGGCAAAGCAGCGTGGAATTAACAACTGTAGAAAGCTTTGGGGGCCACCAGAAATGCTTGGCGGGCTGCATTTGGCCCCTGGGCCGGACTTTGGACATGCCTAGCCTAATATAGACAAGACAAGACAAATAACATTTATATTGCGCTTTTCTCCTTGCGGACTCAAAGCGCCAGAGCAGAGCAGCAGCCACTAGGGCGCGCTCTATTGGCAGTAGCAGTGTAAGGGAGACTTGCCAAAGGTCTCCTACTGAATTAGTGCTGGCTTACTGAACAGGCAGAGCCGAGATTCGAACCCTGGTCTCCTGTGTCAGAGGCAGAGCCCTTAACCATTACACCATCAGCCAACTATATATATATATATATATATATATATATATATATACATATATATATATATATATATACACATATATATATATATATATATATATATATATATATATATATATACATATTTATATATTTACATGCTGCAATCGCTGCTGTCCCAGTCAACCATTTGTTGGTCAGATGATGCAAAGAATGGCACATGAAAGCTTTATCACTTTAAAACTTTTTAACTGACCTTAATAGGTTCCCCATGAGGAGACATTACTGTATCAGAGAGCTCCATCATCTTCAATGCCATTAAAGCAACTTGAAAAGAATGTGTATCACTTTCCTTGTGTAATCCACCAGCCACACAGTATGCATCCCCAATAGTTTCCACCTAGAAGTAAAATACAAAATATACATGATAATATTTGAGGAAAAGCAGAATATTGTTTTGGGGATCTCTTGAAAATCTATTATGCAGTTATAGGGCTGGCCCTACCTCAACGTGAGGTGAGACAGCAGTCTTGGGCAATGACAACTGCAAAAGGAGGGGGAGGGGACAGCAATTTGTAATATTCATTGGTCTCAATGTGATTAATATTTCACAGTTCAATATCAATAGTTTATATGACTAGTATTTTTTAGACAGTTACCATTGGTAGCACTCATACTATCTCCTCTATCTGTATGCTGGATAAAGGGGAAGGGGGCATTTTAAAGCTTGACTGAAGTAGCAAAAAGTCCAGAACTATATAACTGACTTCTCATAGATTGATTGGCATGGTGTGCAGATTGATTAACATGAACTTGTGTTAAATTTGACTCAGTCACTGCTAAGGGTATGAAAGGACCAATCGCAGTCAGGTGTGCTTTGTATACCCGAAGATCTTTAACTAAACATTTACAGTTGTTTAGAAAAAGTAACTAGAGGCAACTGTGTAATCCTGACTAAGGGCTTGTTCACACTAGAGGCCCTTTTGGACATTTTTAAGCACTGACGAGTTTTCAAAAGCGCCCTAAAAGTGGCTACACCATGCTTTCCTATGGTGTAGTTCAGATTGGGGCATTCCGTGCGCTGTCAGCTGACATAAGCGCTGCATGGACCATTTTCAGGGCGATTTGCCCTGAATGGAAGGTATAGGAAAAACGCAAAACGCTCACAAAATCGCTTTGTGCAGCGATTGCGTTCACGTTTTTAAGAATAAATACATTGTATTTATTCATTTCCAGATCAAAGAGTTCACTTCCTGACTTGTGTCAGGGAGTGAATTAAAAATAACGCCCTGGAAAAGTGCTTTTTACAAAAAAAGCAATGCCCACCCAAGCACCGGGAAAGGAAAAACATGCCTCAAAAAACTGCCAATGCGAACAGACAAGCTATCGGAACACAATGGGAACGAGGCCTAAAGCAATTCTGATCAGAAAACAAAGTTCATTTTTCATTTACATACACCATAGGAATCACTAAAGTCAAACTAATAGTAACAACAGAGCAGGAAGTCTATTTTTTTACCCAGTCTGGGGCTCACTAGATCTCTACTGCCTACATGACTTGATAACAGCTGGGGATGATGGGAAGGAGGGGGGTGGGGATGGACAGGCATGAGATGAATATTTTTTAAAAACTGCATAAAGAGCAGTAATCGGTCAGTAATTAAAGCAAATCTGGCAAATTACAAAGTAAAAAAATGTAGATACTTACTGTGGGCAAGGGAAGTTTCTGGATCCAGTAAAGGCTTCCCTCACCCCTCTCTGTCCCTCCATTCCAGCACTGAGACCTTCGAAGTACCTCATAATTCACCCGCACTGCACAGTCAAGCTGAGTTTGTTCGGCTCTATCCTAGTGCCCTGGTGTGAGCTGTCTGGGCCTGAGCAGTGTGGGCAAGCTCCGTTGACAAGGCCTTGTTGATGGGCTTGCAATGGTCTCAGTGGTGGAACGGTGAAGGGGAGATCAACAGGGAAAGCCTCGGGGTACCCAGAGACTTCCCTTTCCCGAGCTAAGTACCCTTTCCCGAGCTAAGTTTTTTTTCCCCTCAGGGTTCCTTTAACATTTCATTAGCTAATATTTTCCATACCTTAAATATACCATCCTTACCTTTACATTCAATATGCACATTTCAGTTTACTAACTTACCAGACCAAGACCCAAACGTGCTTGTTTAGGAAACAGAATTTTGCCCTTGGACCCATAAGGTCCTTACATACCATGGCATTAATTTTTACATTTTATCACCAGAACAAATAATTTGAAACTCTCATCTTGTAATGTTAGAGGTTAAAAGAGACATACCTTGTAGACATCTAAATCTCCACACTGAAAATCGAAAAGGGTATAGAGTTCATTAAGCATGGTAATAACTTGCATGGGTGAACAATGTGAGCATATTGCTGTGAACCCCACAATGTCTGAGAACAGCATCGTTACATTGTTGAATTTCTTGGCTTGCACAGTTTGTCCTTGCCACAACTGCTGGGCAACCTCCCCAGGAAATATAGTAAATAGAAGGTCAACAGTTTTCTTTTTTTCTTCCTCCAAAGCCTGATGAGTGAGTTCAAGTGTAGCTTTCAGCTTCCCCAAACGTTTCTTTAGACCATCCTGTGCTCTGGCCTGTTCTCCTATCAGTACAACATCCCTTAGGGCATTATGGATGGGAATATCAGAGAGATAAAGACCACGTCCTGTGAAATCTTCTAGTCGATCCACACAAGGCGACCCCAGAAACAGAATGGCACTCGATTCAAACACATAGATCATCTGGCCTTTCAGAGTCATCGTCTGTTAATGCAAGACCAAAAAATTAGGTCTGAACAAGATAATCAGTAACATTAAATACATCATCAAAAATCAATTGTTGTACCTAAAAGAAACAGAAGATCCATGTCCCTGTGAAAGTAGCATTTTCACACCGTATCACATGACCCAATACAGAATGAGATGCTTTTCAAGCATGTAATATGACTCTATTTGGTAACCTTCCACATCTCAATCAACTGAACAATTACTACAACTGAATTAAAAATGAGGACTGGTTAATAAAATGATTTGTTTATATGGTATGGATATCAAAACTTAAAGAGGCACCAAAGTGACATATAGTAGAATGTAGTCAATTATTCAGGATACCCAGTGACCCAGGATACCTGGTGTTTAGTGCACCCTCTCCCTTCCCCATACATCTCCCTGGTGTCTAGTGGTCCTGCCTCCCCTGTACAGTTTCCTGGTGCTTAGTTCCCCCCTCCCTTATACCATTTCCTAGTGCCTAGTGCCCCCTTCCCAACCCTATATAGTTACCTGGTGTCTAGTGGCTCCCTTCCCTCCCCTATACAGTTCCCTGGTCTCTAGTGGCTCCCTCCCTTCACCATGTGGCTTCACAGTTTCTGTACTAAGCCATATATGCTTAGGGCCAAATATAATGCAAAGTGGGCAAACCAATTGCAGGCCAAATTTTATGGCACTGTGGGCCAGATTTTGAGTTTGACATGAGTTTGCTCTGAGGCCTCTTCTTAGATAAATATCCAAGTGGTTATTTCAAAACTGCCCTGGGTTTGCTTTCATTCTGTTTTAAAGCGGGTTGATACCATTTATTGGCTACCTAAAAAGAAAAAGAGTAAGCTTTTTCCCAGAAAGCCTTTCTCAGACCCTATTTCTGTAGACTGACAAAATGTTAGAACTCATTCCTCATAAACATTTGAACATCAGAAAGCAGCACACAGATTTTTAGCAACTATTTTAGCCACTGAGCAACGAATGCACATAAATGAAAACATATGTGTTAAATTGTGCATAAATGATCTCCTTCAGCATTATCTAATGATTCATGACAATTTTTCAACTGTCTCACAAAGCTCACTTACATTTTTGCTCAAAAACATTAAACACAATAAGGAGCGAATATGAAACATAAACAGACTAGTCTAATCTCACTTGAAGGAATATCCACAGAAGCTAATGGATAACTTTACAATTTGCAGGACAAATGATCAAATTGTCTTGTAATTCACTAATTGCTGTGCAAACAAAACACAAACTTTTCTTTTCCTGCAATACACATTAAAGTGGACCGGAACTCTTGCACAGGACAGATGGAAAACATCGAGAAATGTGCCCTGTATGTACTTAGAGAGTTTAGCTTGTCTAATTCCCCCTGATCTGTGTCTAATCACAAGCTGTAATTTGATCTCTCCCCTGTGTCACCTGACTGCCACGGCAGATAAGGCAGAAAAGCTCATTTGAAAGCACAGGATGTTAACAATATGTCTGCCTCCATTAAAGCAGGAAGTAGACAAAGTGCAGATTTATTATAGGCTTTGTAACAGCTGTAACAAAGAAATGTTTTTTTAAAAGGTTATTATGCTGTTGCTTATCTTTTAGAGCAGAGAGGAGTTCTGAGTCCAGGTCCAATTTAACTACTGTACAGTCAAATCAAGTCTGCCTTTGCCACCTCTCTTAGCTTGCTTTACAATTTTTACACAGGTCCATTTTAACATTATTGTCCACTGAGCTCATAATCTATAAAGTGGTAACTTTCATGAGCAAGTTATCAGCTCATTTTTATGGGTAAAGAAAGATAACATATTTTAAGTGAGCACTGTTGTAAGGAGCTGATTATTATCCAGATAAAACGATGCAGCTGAGAGGCTTTTGCCAACTGCTGAAGCTGCTTAGTAGCTGGTATACGTATTCATCACTGAATATCCAGTGCAGTTAAAAACCTCCCTGGCGTTCAACTGATGCGGCCACGCGTCCGCGGGAGGGAAATTTTAGTTTTAGCATTGTTTTAAATAGTGTAGCTAGCACTAGACTAGCTACACATGTGCCCCAAGTCCCCCGGCACCGCTCTGATCCCCCGATCGCCGCCGGCTATATTTACCTAGCCGCGATCCCGCGAGAACCGCAACTTCCCCGAACAGCTTCTTTTGTCGCTATGGCGACGATCGGACATGACGTTTGACATCACCGACGTCATGCGCAGTCCCGCTCCTCCCCATAGCGATGCCTGGATGCTATTGGAGAGGCTGCGCAATCGCGGGTTCCGGGGGGTGGTATGTATAAGGGAGGCGATCGGGGGGATCAAAGGGTGCCGGCGGCGATCGGGGGACACATGTAGCTAGCCAAGTGCTAGCTACATGATCTAAAACAATTTTTATTAAAACAAAAAACCACCCGGGGCCATGCGATCCCCTGCGGCGGTATGGGCTCAGGAGGTTAAAGAATAAGTGTACTTTCCATTGATTAGCAGTGGTCCACAATGCAATACATACAATGCAATACATATTAGCACTGACCACCAATGCATCATTGATTCTCTCCCCACATTAGACACATTTACACCTCCCAGAAAAGTTAAAGTCGAGAACTTGATGCCTAATTAAGTACAAAAAGCACATATTTACCTAAGGAGAGGTTAGCCTCTGGATCCTAGTGGAGCTCAACTTGGCATCCTCCACCCTCCTGCATATTGGGTCCGCGCTCTGGCACGAGTGCAGCTGTGCCTGTGCAGTAGCACTGAGCACGGCAGCGCATGCATCAGATTACCGACAAGCAATTGGCGGTATTCTTTGGAGGAGCCGCGAGAGACAAGGATGCAGATGGAAGCATCATTACCATCCAGAGGCTTTCCTTTGTGATTTTTGTACTTAATTAGGCCTCGGATACACTTAAAGCAGTCAACTGCAAATAATTCCCTGGCCTTCATTGCTCAATACCAAACCAAAACATTTTAACCTAACACTGGTCACACATACTACAACTAGTGTTGGGCGAACATCTAGATGTTCGGGTTCGGGCCGAACAGACCGAACATGGCAGCGATGTTCGGGTGTTCGAGCCGAACTCCGAACATAATGGAAGTCAATGGGGACCTGAACTTTCGTGCTTTGTAAAGCCTCCTTACATGCTACATACCCCAAATTTACAGGGTATGTGCACCTTGGGAGTGAGTACAAGAGGAAAAAAAAATTAGCAAAAAGAGCTTATAGTTTTTGAGAAAATCGATTTTAAAGTTTCAAAGGGAAAACTGTCTTTTAAATGCGGGAAATGTCTGTTTAGGTAGACAGGTAACTTGCTTTTTGTCGGCATGCAGTCATAAATGTAATACAGATAAGAGGTTCCAGGAAAAGGGACCGGTAACGCTAACCCAGCAGCAGCACACGTGATGGAACAGGAGGAGGGCGGCGCAGGAGGAGAAGGCCACGCTTTGAGACACAACAACCCAGGCCTTGCATGAGGACAAGAAGCGTGCGGATAGCAATTTTCATTTTGTCGCCATGCAGTCATAAATGTAATACAGATGAGAGGTTCAATAAACAATAAACAGTAATTGGTGTTGTCCAGAATGCGCACAATGCGTGGGTCGCGTTCAATGCAGTCGTAGGCCGAAGAGGTCATAGCCTAGGGTCACAAAAACCTGTTTATTTGGGCAATTTCAATGGTGGCGAGTCTGACGTACATAAATCGCAGCAATGGCCGTTAGCAACGTCTGAATCTCACGAAATGTCTCATGCAGGTAGAGCTTGAAAATGGGGGAGAAACCGAGAGCCCAATATGGTGCAGTATGTTAATATGGAGAGATCTGTTGTGAATAAATTAGATGATTATACTCACAAGGGTGGGTCGCCACAAAGGCAACAACTGGAAAGGCCGGCGGGGAGAATTGTAACCTGACTCCGCTCAGGTTAAAAAGTCGCTCTCTGTAGATAGGAGAAAATGGGGATACACCCCTCCACCAAGGGTGGACTAGATAATATTGAAATACGATAACAGAGGCGCCAAGCAGAATAAAATTAGTTAAAATTGTTAAAAAGGGGGAAGTGGGTGGACTCACCTCCCTTCTGAAAAAAATGGCCGGACAATGGACAGGTTACTTACAGTCTAAAGTAACATTTATTAGTAACTCCAAAAGTGCAACGCGTTTCACGGGTAACAGTCCCGCTTCTTCAGGCAAACGATTATTTGGAGGGTGCAAAATCAGGTCATGAACCAGGTAGAGACCCCATCTTTGGAATCCAAGTCTAACAATATGTCTTCTACCTGCATGAGACATTTCGTGAGATTCAGACGTTGCTAACGGCCATTGCTGCGATTTATGTACGTCAGACTCGCCACCATTGAAATAGCCCAAACAAACAGGTTTTTGTGACCCTAGGCTATGACCTCTTTGGCCTAGGGGCCCGAAACTCACCAGTCATGTTCCCCCTAAGGGTCCCTACAATGCTAGAAAATTTGCCACTGCTGAGCAATTGCCCTTTGAAAAGATGTGAGATTTTGGAAAGTGAAATAGGGAGGCAATGAAAGCCTATGGGGGATTTTACCAATTTTGGACCCCTGTAACTCTGGTTTGCAGAGATGTAGGGACCCCATCTTTGGAATCCAAGTCTAACAATATGTCTTCTACCTGCATGAGACATTTCGTGAAATTCAGACGTTGCTAACGGCCATGGCTCAGAGTTATGTACGTCAGCATAACTACCATTGAAATTGCCCAAATAAACAGGTTTTTGTGACCCTAGGCTATGACCTCTTTGGCCTAGGGGCCCGAAACTCACCAGTCATGTTCCCCCTAAGGGTCCCTACAATGCTAGAAAATTTGCCACTGCTGAGCAATTGCCCTTTGAAAAGATGTGAGATTTTGGAAAGTGAAATAGGGAGGCAATGAAAGCCTATGGGGGATTTTACCAAATTTGGAGCCCTGTAACTCTGGTTTGCAGAGATGTAGGGAACCCATCTTTGGAGCCCAAGTCTAACAATATGTCTTCTACCTGCATGAGACATTTCGTGAGATTCAGACGTTGCTAACGGCCATTGCTGCGATTTATGTACGTCAGACTCGCCACCATTGAAATTGCCCAAATAAACAGGTTTTTGTGACCCTAGGCCAGAGGTTCCCAACCGGTGTGGCGCGACACATTTATGTGTCGCGGCAGCACCAGCTATGTGTCGCCGCTCTCTGCTCCCCCTGCTCGTCTGGGCTCTCCCCTCCATAACATTGCGGCGGTGGCTGGCAGCGGCGGCGGTGGCTGGCAGCGGCGGCGGTGGGCGGGACTTACCTCCTCCAGTGTACCGGCGAGTGGACGCTGTGCGTGCGTGCTTGCAGCTAGTCTGGTCTTCACTAGACCAGACTAGCTGCACGCATAGGCACAGCGTCCGTCCACTCGCCGAAACACCGGAGGAGGTAAGTCCCGCCCACCGCCGCCGCTGCCAGCCACCACCGCCGCAATGTTATGGAGGGGAGAGCCAGGGAGAGGAGCCCCAAGGTGAGGGAAGTGGGGGGGAAACGTCCGCCCTTCCCCGCTGCTCTACCCAATGCTCCTCTCTGCTGCGCTGCTCCGCTCCAGCTGGGGGCCACTATACACCTGGCTGCATATACTGGGGCCACTATACACCTGGCTGCATGTACTGGGGCCACTATACACCTGGCTGCATGTACTGGGGCTACTATACACCTGGCTGCATGTACTGGGGCCACTATACACCTGGCTGCATGTACTGGGGCCACTATACACCTGGCTGCATGTACTGGGGCCACTATACACCTGGCTGCATGTACTGGGGCCACTATACACCTGGCTGCATGTGCTGGGGCCACTATACACCTGGCTGCATATACTGGGGCCACTATACACCTGGCTGCATGTACTGGGGCCACTATACACCTGGCTGCATGTACTGGGGCCACTATACACCTAGCTGCATGTACTGGGGCCACTATACACCTGGCTGCATGTACTGGGGCCACTATACACCTGGCTGCATGTACTGGGGCCACTATACACCTGGCTGCATGTACTGGGGCCACTATACACCTGGCTGCATGTACTGGGGCCACTATACACCTGGCTACATGTACTGGGGCCACTATACACCTGGCTGCATATACTGGGGCCACTATACACCTGGCTGCATGTACTGGGGCCACTATACACCTGGCTGCATGTACTGGGGCCACTATACACCTGGCTGCATGTACTGGGGCCACTATACACCTGGCTGCATGTACTGGGGCCACTATACACCTGGCTACATGTACTGGGGCCACTATACACCTGGCTACATGTACTGGGGCCACTATACACCTGGCTGCATATACTGGGGCCACTATACACCTGGCTGCATGTACTGGGGCCACTATACACCTGGCTGCATATACTGGGGCCACTATACACCTGGCTGCATATACTGGGGCCACTATACACCTGGATACATATACTGGGGCCACTATACACCTGAGCACCCCTCATTGTGCCTGCAGCATCATCAGATTTTTACTGAGCCCCTCATTGTGCCTGCAGCATCAGCAGATTGTTACTGAGCCCCTCATTGTGCCTGCAGCATCATCAGATTGTTACTGAGCCCCTCATTGTGCCTGCGGCATCAGCAGATTGTTACTGAGCCCCTCTTTGTGCCTGCTGCATCAGCAGATTGTTACTGAGCCCCTCAGTGTGCCTGCAGCATCAGCAGATTGTTACTGAGCCCCTCATTGTGCCTGCAGCATCAGCAGATTTTCTGAGCCCCTCACTGTGCCTGCAGCATCAGAAGATTGTTACTGAGCCCCTCATTGTGCCTGCAGCATCATCAGATTGTTACTGAGCCCCTCATTGTGCCTGCAGCATCAGCAGATTGTTACTGAGCCCCTCATTGTGCCTGCAGCATCAGCAGATTTTCTGAGCCCCTCACTGTGCCTGCAGCATCAGAAGATTGTTACTGAGCCCCTCATTGTGCCTGCAGCATCATCAGATTGTTACTGAGCCCCTCATTGTGCCTGCGGCATCAGCAGATTGTTACTGAGCCCCTCACTGTGCCTGCAGCATCAGAAGATTGTTACTGAGCCCCTCATTGTGCCTGCAGCATCAGTAGATTGTTACTGAGCCCCTCATTGTGCCTGCAGCATCATCAGATTGTTACTGAGCCCCTCATTGTGCCTGTGGCATCAGCAGATTGTTACTGAGCCCCTCACTGTGCCTGCTGCATCAGCAGATTGTTACTGAGCCCCTCATTGTGCCTGCAGCATCAGTAGATTGTTACCGAGCCCCTCATTGTGCCTGCAGCAGCATCAGATTGTTACTGAGCCCCTCATTGTGCCTGCAGCATCAGAAGATTGTTACTGAGCCCCTCATTGTGCCTGCAGCATCAGAAGATTGTTACTGAGCCCCTCATTGTGCCTGCAGCATCAGCAGATTGTTAATGAGCCCCTCATTGTGCCTGCTGCATCAGCAGATTGTTACTGAGCCCCTCAGTGTGCCTGCAGCATCAGCATATTGTTACTGAGCCTCTCATTGTGCCTGCAGCATCAGCAGATTGTTACTGAGCCCCTCACTGTGCCTGCAGCATCAGCAGATTGTTACTGAGCCCCTCATTGTGCCTGCAGCATCATCAGATTGTTACTGAGCCCCTCATTGTGCCTGCAGCATCAGAAGATTGTTACTGAGCCCCTCATTGTGCCTGCAGCATCAGCAGATTGTTAATGAGCCCCTCATTGTGCCTGCTGCATCAGCAGATTGTTACTGAGCCCCTCAGTGTGCCTGCAGCATCAGCATATTGTTACTGAGCCTCTCATTGTGCCTGCAGCATCAGCAGATTGTTACTGAGCCCCTCACTGTGCCTGCAGCATCAGCAGATTGTTACTGAGCCCATCATTGTGCCTGCAGCATCATCAGATTGTTACTGAATCTTTTCTATCATACAGGACGTGTCATGTATATCTGAATGTTTGGCATGATGTGACGTGTCACGGATATCTGAATGTTTGTCGTGATGTGTCACGACCTGGAAAAGGTTGGGAACCACTGCCCTAGGCTATGACCTCTTCGGCCTAGGACTGCATTGAACGCGACCCACGCATTGTGCGCATTCTGGACAACACCAATTACTGTTTATTGTTTATTGAACCTCTCATCTGTATTACATTTATGACTGCATGGCGACAAAATGCAAATTGCTATCCGCACGCTTCTTGTCCTCATGCAAGGCCTGGGTTGTTGTGTCTCAAAGCGTGGCCTTCTCCTCCTGCGCCGCCCTCCTCCTGTTCCATCACGTGTGCTGCTGCTGGGTTAGCGTTACAGGTCCCTTTTCCTGGAACCTCTTATCTGTATTACATTTATGACTGCATGCCGACAAAAAGCATGTTACCTGTGCAAAGAAAACAGACATTTCCCGCATTTAAAAGACAGTTTTCCCTTTGAAACTTTAAAATCGATTTTCTCAAAAACTATAAGCTCTTTTTGCTATTTTTTTTTTCCTCTTGTACCCACTCCCAAGGTGCACATACCCTGTAAATTTGGGGTATGTAGCATGTAAGGAGGCTTTACAAAGCACGAAAGTTCAGGTCCCCATTGACTTCCATTATGTTCGGAGTTCGGCTCGAACACCCGAACATCGCGACCATGTTCGGCCCGAACCCGAACATCTAGATGTTCGCCCAACACTACACGTGACCCGTTCGGCCAATCACAGCGCTAGCCGAACGTTCGGGGAACGTTTGGCCATGCGCTCTTAGTTCGGCCATATGGCCGAACAGTTTGGCCGAACACCATCAGATGTTCAGCCGACCTCGAACATCACCCGAACAGGGTGATGTTCTGCAGAACCCGAACAGTGGCGAACACTGTTCGCCCAACACTAACTACAACCTGCTTCTACACAATTATTGCACAACCTTCACAACAGCAATGTAGTATAACAGTCAACAAACTGAAAAGAAGCCAAACAGACTGCTTAGGGAGGCCCTATCAAAACACTGATCTGTAAATAATGCACAAAGTTGTAGATTGAGATGATAACATTTGTGGCCAGTTTACTTTTCTGTAGGTCAAAAAGCTGCTCTGATCTTTGTTCCCCAATCCATATAACTAATAATGAGAAAAACAAGCACATTTATGGCATAATTTTGTGCATAACTGATGCTTCATTCCCTGCACAAACAAACTTACACTGACCGCTACTTTCAAGAATACAAAGCATACACACACAGACACACACACGTAAGATGGGAGGGGATCAGTGGAGATCACAGTAGCATACCACATTATTGCCAAGTGATCTAGACTCTAGTGCAACAGTGGTCATGTGATTGTAGTTATGTGCATGCACCTGCAGTAACCACAGTGAGTTTTGTACGGTTATACGTTTAAGACCACCTGAGATTGATTAAAAAAATGCACAGTCCAGGCCATGATTCTCATTGCAAACTGCTATTTAGCAATCCTCACCCCATCCTGCTGTGATCCAAGTGATGCTTACAAGCTTTCTGCTAATAGCAGGCAGTTTTGAATAAATGTACTCCATCTTTTTTGGATCACTTGCCATAGGTTCTGCAATGTTCTCAAGCCTAGTGTTAGGCTTAGGCTATTTAATTCCAAATGTTCCAATCAAAATTACTGTATCTGATTGTGCAGAAGTCAAAAGTGAATTCCCTCGATAATAAACTGGGTCAATACAATTGTTTCATTATTTAACGAAGGGACATGGCAATAGTATCAGTTGTGAACTTTTCATGTCATGTGGATGTGCAAACGACTGAACGGCATAGTAGGACAGGACCAAGAAATCTCACAATGCTTGCTGGGAATAAAGGATCAGAATGAAGAAACCATTGTACATGTGTCATGTGTGTACATGTTTTTTGAATACTCATGCAATCAAGTACCAACTGAATCAAAATGCTCAGTTGGCTGAAAAAGTGAACAAAGATCAGCTTGTGCACAAAAAAAAAAAAAAACCCATTACGGAACCTGTAAAAAATAATTAAACTGGACCTTACAGTGTACCTGTAGGGAAAAAAGCCTCATTAGGATCCAGAGCTTTCCCACTCCTGAGGTAAGTACCCCCCAGGGGCACTGTTTTCCTTACAAGTTTTCTTTAAAGCTCATACCATTTACACTGGTAGCAGTGCAATTCGGTGCACACAGTTTGGCACTGCTGCAGAACATGGAGACGTACAGAGGCATATTTACAGGGGTGCAGGTATGGCATGTGTCATGGGTGCCTGTTACTGGGGGAGCTGCTCCACAGCATCCTTGGTGTTCTCCATACAGACACTAGTTTTTATCTGGGGGACATTCTGCTGCATTGCTACATCTTTAAGGTAAACAAACTGCCTAACTGTTAATTTGGATATATTTATCCGCTGACCTATTGTGATACTTTATTCTTACACCCCATGTTTCACTTCACATTTTGAAATATTTGGAGGGTGCTGCCCCCCTTCCCTGTGGGCTAATTTCAGTGTTTGCTATAGGCACAGTTTTCCCTAGCCCTAGATACGCCAGCTGAGTACAGCACATTGTGGCTGCATTCAATACAAGTGAATGAGACTGTCGCAACTTTAAATCACCTGCAGACATATTTTTTGCATGGTGCTGTATCACACCGCAAGTGTTTGAATGATCCTGCATTGGTAAATGCATTAAGAGCCCAGGCTCCAGTGGAAAAAGAGAAGTGGAAACTGTAGATTAGAAAGCACTGCCCTTTGCTGCTTTAAGTGCAAACGAGCGCCGTCAAAAATACAAAATTTGTTCCCAAGAGCAAGCACACTTTTGTGTGTTCATTTTAGAAACTAAACTGTAGTCTTTAGTCCCTTAATGCACGTGGGAAAAATTCTAATGTTTTCTTTTCTCATGCAAAATTATAGTTTAACAATGTGCACAGACTACTCCTGTACAATTGCTAAATTTGTGAATGAGTTTTTCCAGTGCTGCGGTGTTATAATAAGAAATGAAGAGTCAGAATGTGGCAATAAACCAGCAAAAATCTAATTCTCCCACATCCTACTAATATAATAAATGGGAAAGTTCGGATGTTTGTTACTCAATCACGCAAAAACGGCTGAACGGATTTGAATGAAATTTGGCACACACATAGTACATTACCTGGAATAAAGTATAGGATACTTATTATTCCCATAACCAAAAAGAGACAAATACAAATTTCACTGGAAAATGTAAACTGCAGCCATTCTTACACTGTTACACTGGAGGTGTGTTTAGCTTCAAAGGGTAGAATGGTTAATTTGCATATATTCAGCAGTGATGCACTGGGAGACATTTCAAGCTCACTCCAACCTGAATTATCGCAAATTCTTTCTGTTTTAAGAGAGCAAACGTTTGTTTTTCTTAACGTCTTAGTAAGGGGGCTTTTAGGACCATTGTAGTCCCTTACACACTCCAATGAGTTCTGGGTCACCATGAGCTTGCTGGGTAGCATGTCCCTCTCGGTGTTACAAGCCCTACTGCATAGAGCCAAATTAATCTATGCCATGCACTGATGAGGATCAAACAATCCGAATCAGGCTGTGCATCGCCGCTCGGCCTTTTGGCTGCGATCAGGGGTAAAACCTTGGTTGTGGTCGGAAGGGCTTAGCGAGAGGACCTCCTTTTGGGGGTCCTAGGAAAAACAGAGAGGCGAAGGAGGGAGCCATGGCGGACTGGCGGAATTTGCGCAGCTCCATAAAGGTGGAGGTTGCTAGAGACCAGATCGGGAGTGTCAGCCTGAGAGATGTGGTGTCGGATGTGATGTTCAAGATATTCAATGTCCAGGTAACGGATCTACATTCGGTTCAAGATTTTGTTCATTTGGGTTTATTTTGTTTTACGTTTCATTCCGAGGAAACCTGCATTGCTGGGTATGAAAACTGGAAATTTAAAGCTTTCTCAGCGGACTATGCCATCCTGAGGAAGATGTCGGTGGAACTTTGCTTTGATCCTGGAGTGAAGGAACTTACTGTACACTGCTACAACCCCTACATGGAGGAGTATGTGGTGAGGACTTTTCTTTTGAGATTTTGTTCTGAAGTCAGCGAGGCTCACAGGCTGTACAACCCATTTGGTTGCTACAGGAGCAAGCTGAAATACAAAGTTAAATTGCTTCCAGATGCAGATGGCTATGGCGGCACGGTACACCCCCCAGCTTCCTTCCATGTGGCTGGGGAGAGATGCACCATTTACTATCAGGGCCAGCCTAAGTACTGTAGGGGGTGTTTTGAGTACGGGCACATAAGATCAGAGTGTCCCAATAAGATGTGTTGCCGGATATGTAAGGAGAGGGGCCACCAGGCGTCTGCGTGCCCTGCACCCCGAGTGTGTGATCTGTGCGGGGTGGGGGGTCACATGGCCCGGAACTGTACTTAGAACAAGGGACGCAGACTGTTCTCATATGCTGGGGTTGTGAAGGGGGAGGTGGGAGGATTGTTTGCTGGGTGGGCGGAAAAGACTCCGTTCTCTGTTTGTGTTATTGACAATACTGTATCTGATAATGTTGCTACTAATGTTGCTGAGGAGCGGATGGAGGCGTCCGGGCCGGTGGCAGAGGAGGGCGGAGGTTCTGTGGCCGGCTTGGCGTCTCACGTGACTGCTGAAGAGAGTGGTGGGCGTGGTCAGGAGAGCGGGGCTGCAGCGAAAGGGGAGGTGTCTGTGGAGCGTGGGGAGGTGACTGGAGTGAATGCTGAGAGTGGTGACGTCAGTGAGGTGGTCCCGCTCTCGGCGTCCTTGGATACTGTTGCTGGGGTGATTGAGGAGCTGGAGGAGTTGCTGGATGATGCGGCTGTGGTGGATGTGACGCTGGGTGGTGAGGAGGCGGATGTTGGGCTGCTGAATGTGTCCAGTAAGGAGGATGGCCGCCGGGAGACTGGGGTGAGTGACGAGCGTGCGGCGGAGGTGACAGCTGCTGTGATTGCGGAGGTGACTGGTGTGGGAGTGGCTGGGGTGATTGTGGCAGTGGTTGGTGAGAGTCCGTGTAGCCAGGCGGATCTGTTTGCGGAAGATGGGAATGTGACGGCTGAGGAGTCCGTGGGTGATGATTCTTGTGTTCAGGCTCTGGAGCGAATGGAGGAGGAGACTCGTGGAGGGAGAGTGAGCGGAGCTGCACCGGCAGAAGGTGACGTGTCTGGGGAGGAGGAGCCGGTGGGTGACGCTACCTGTGTGCAAGCCGTGCTGCGGGAGGAGGAGGAGGAGTCCCGGGCATGGAAAGCGGCTGTGCAGAGTGGGTCCGGTGTTGGGAAGACTGCGGAGGTGATTGCGGGGGTGAGTGAGGGGCAGGGGGTCACCCAGGAGCGGGGGAGACGGCGGGAGGAGGCGGGTCAGCCAGAGAGGAGGGAGGAGTCAGTATGCAAAGGTAAGGTGAGCAGTGGGATGGGCAGCGGGAAGGTGCAGAGTAGCCGGGCTGGGAGTAGTAGTTCCTCAGGAGTGGGGGGTGTGGCCAAGGCGCAGAAGCCCATAGATTGGGGGGCAGAGATGGATAAAAAGGAGGAGCAGGATAAGATGGGGTGGGAGGAACAGAAGTCAAGGATGAGGCATGGAGGGAGGGGGAGGTTGAGGAAGGAGGAGGAGGAAAGCAGAGTAGGAGGGGGTAAGAAGCTGAAGTTGGGGGTAGGGAGTGCTCCAGAGGTGCCCCTGTCGCCTAATCCGTATGTTGTACTGGAAGATTCGGATGATGAGATGGAAGTTCAGGTGGAAGATGCTGGGCAGCCGGATAGCCCTGATCCGCAGCCCAGGCGATGTGTTGCTGTATCTGGGAGAGAAGGAGGTGATCAGACTGTGTTATTGGAACATAGTATACCCAGTGTGCGGCTGGATAGGCAGTATTATGAGCCACTTGAGAGGGACTGTGTGATACAGACTAGAAGTTGTGCTAAAGAGATTGTGAAGGTGGTGGAAGAGACGAATAAGTTGTGGAATAGTATGTCGGATAATGTTGCTTTACGCATAATGATGGTAGTGAGAGAGATGCTTGGAGAAGATACTGCTATAACAGCGAGGAGGTATGGTTTCCCATTGTGGCTTGTAAGAAGGATGCAGGTGTATCATTATAATTTGTCAGATTATCGTCAGGATGATATGACCGTGAGGATAATGGGTTATTATGTGTCTAAACTGGAAAGACTGTGGGGAAAATTAATTTCTGGAGAATATTGATTTTTTATGACCTAAGAAAAAGATTACAAAAATAAAACGCCATATGATGATTGGACTGATTCCTCTTTTAGGGGGCAATTATGTCTCTATGGAGAGATTAAGACTAATCTGAGGTAAAAAAAAAAAAAAAAATTCAAAACAGTCTGTATGCATGTTGGATAATTATGGCTCTGTACAATTTAACAAGCTGACACAGCATTGCATTCCAGCGGTTCTGGAGGTGTGTTTAGCTTCTAAGGGTAACAATGGTTAATTAGCATATTTACAGCAGTGATGCACTGGGAGACATCTCAAGCTCACTCCAACCTGAATTATTGCAAATTCTTTCTATTTTAAGAAAGCAAACTTTTGTTTTTCTTACACTGTTAATGGTAGGGTTCTCAAACTTTGCACAGTTGGTCGTTGGGTGACTAGGGTTATTATTCAGAAAAGTGGTTGGAGCCTATAAAAGCCAATCAAAATTCAGCTAATGATTTTCAAGGGGAATATTTACATTTCTGCCATTCTTGCACTGTTAATGGCACAAGCCTCAAACCTGGTATAGTTGATCATTGGGTGACTGGGATTCAATTTCAGAAAGGGGGTGGAGCCACAAATAGCCAATCAGAGTTGTTTCATTCCAATGCAAATTATTGTTGCCAAACACCGCAAAGCTCACAAACTTGGTAATTGAGTAATTGATTAATTGTGTGTTAGGGTTAGGAAAGTGGGCACAGCCAACACCAGCCAAATACATAAGTGGGCAACGCCGGGTCATAAGTGGGCGGAGGCAAATAAAAATTTTACTGGGAAAATGTAAACAGCAGCCATTCTTACACTGTTAATGGTAGGGCTCTCAAACTTTGCATAGTTGGTTACTGGGTGACTGGGGTTAATATTCAGAAAAGTGGGTGGAGCCTACAAAAAACAATCAAAAATTACCTATTGATTTTTCAGGGGAATATTTCATTGCTGCCATTCTTGCACTGTTAATGGCACAAGCCTCAAACCTGGTACAGTTGATCATTGCGTGACTGGGGTTTAAATTTATATAAGGGGGTGGAGCCCCAAACAGCCAATCTGATTTGTTTCATTTTAATGCAGGTTATTGATGCCAAAGACCGCAAAGCTCACAAACTTGGTCATTGAGTAATTGAGTAATTGTGTGTTAGGGTAAGGAAAAGTGGGCGCAGCCAACACCAGCCAAATACATAATCGGGCAATGCTGGGTCATCAGTAGGCGGAGACAAATACAAATTTCACTGAGAAAATGTAAACTGCAGCAATTCTTACACTATTAATGATAGGGTTCTCAAACTTTGCACAGTTGGTCACTGGGTGACTGAGATTAATATTCAGAAAAGTGGGTGGAGCCTACAAAAGCCAATCAAAATCCACCTATTAATCTTTAAGGGGAATATTTAATTGATGCCGTTCTTGCACTGTTAATGGCACAAGCCTCTTGCACTGTTAATCACCTGTACCTGGTACAGTTGGCCATTGTGTGATTGGGGTTAAAATTCAGAAAAGGGGTGGAGCCACAGCCAATCAGATTTATTTTATTTCAATGCAAATTATTGATGCCAAAGACCTCAAAGCTCACAAACTTGGTCATTAAGTAATTTTGTGTTTGGGTTAGAAAAAGTGGGCGGAGCTAGCACCAGCCAAATACATACCTGGGCAATGCCGAGTCTTCAGTGGGCGGAGACAAACACAAATTTCACTGGGAAAATGTAAACTGCAGCCATTCTTACACTATTAATTGTGGGGTTCTAAAACTTTGCATAGTTGGTCACTGGGTGACTGGGATTAATATTCAGAAAAGTGGGTGGAGCCTACAAAAACCAATCACAATTCACCTATTGATTTTCAAGGCAAATATTTAATTGCTGCCATTTTTGCACTGTTAATGGCACAAGCCTCAAACCTGGTACAGTTGATCATTGGGTGACTGGGGTTAAATATTTAGAAAAGTGGTGGGGCTACAAACAGCGAATCAGATGTGTTTCATTTCAATGAAAATTATTCATGCCAAAGACCACAAATCTCACAAACGTGGTCATTGACCATTGACAATTGTGTGTTAGGGTTAGAAAAAGTGGCCACAGCCAACAGCAGCCAAATACATACCCGGGAAACATCAGGACATCAGTGGGTAGAGAAAAATAAAAATTTAACTGCCAGAATGTAAACTGCAGCCATTCTTACACTGTCTGTCAATGGCAGGGTTCTTAAACTTTGCACAGTGGGTGACTGGGATTAATAT
The DNA here is from genome assembly GCF_040937935.1 of Hyperolius riggenbachi. Classification (NCBI taxonomy): domain Eukaryota; kingdom Metazoa; phylum Chordata; class Amphibia; order Anura; family Hyperoliidae; genus Hyperolius; species Hyperolius riggenbachi. Next base: position 177,712,084 of record NC_090646.1, read on the forward strand.
TCAGAGCCTACAAAAGCTAATCAAAATTCACCTATTGATTTTCAAAGTAGTGGAGCCACAGCCAATTATTGATGCCAAAGACCGCAAAGCTCACAAACTAGGTAATTGTGTGTTAGGATTAGAAAAAGTGGACAGAGCCAACACTAGCCAATTACATACCCGGGCAACGCCGGGCGACCAGCTAGTGTAGCATATATTTGGTATGCATTTTACAAGGAGCTTGCAACCTGCACCAGTTCTGAAACAGGGAAGTGGTGGCTAAACCAATCCAAAAAATCAGAAGTGGTCAGTGGAGCTTATTTCTGAGCAGCGTGTGATGAGGCAAGGGAATTAAAGAGAAACTGTAGTGAAAACAATGTACAGAATACATTTTTTTACAGTATTCATTTATTAATGATTTAGTCAGTGTTTGCCCAATGTAAAATCTTTCCTCTCCCTGATTTACATTCTGAAATGTATCACAGGTGGAAACATCTTTAGGGCCCATTCACACTCGCAAAACGCTAGCAAAATAGCGTTTTGCGACTGTGATTTTTTTTCTGATTAACACATATTTTTTATTGGACATTTTCGTGATTTCTGAGCGATTGCAATTCGCTTTTTTTTACATTTCAATGGCAATCACTCTAAAATTGCAAAAAAGTATTGCATGCACTGCGTTTGCGTTTACTGCGAAACGCCAGTGATCACGCCAGTGATGATATCACTGCCATATAATTTTAATTATAATAGCGATTTTAAAAGCGCTATTGATCGCCGGCGATTCGATGATTGGCAGTAAACGCCTGCGAATCGCCCCAATGTGAATGGGCCCTAAGTCCTGCCAGGTTATCTCTGCAGAATGTTTGTTTACTGAGAGTTTTAGGCAGAGAGGGAGATATTGCAAATATCAGGTAGTGAAAGTTGTTCTATGCATAGTGCTAGAATGGATAAACTAGGGCAGTACAGAAATTTACCTAATTTTTACTTATTTACTTGTTTTTTTTTCTCCTGGTTGGCTTTGATGGACAGATGTCATTTTCAACCAAACTTAACTATGTAAGTAACATCATCAATAATTTGGCAGGTCCTATTTTGACGAAAAAAATCAGGCAACAAAAAACAACTAACATACTGCGGTCGGCATTCTCCGTTACTTTAAAGGACTTACGAGGCGAAATAGTCCAAAAAAGTTAAATACCTGTTTGAAATATTAATACACGGAGGGTGCCGTCCGCGCCCTCCGTGCCGTTCTGCCGGGTCCCCGCATCTCAATGTGCCCCCCCCCCCGGCCGGTCCCGACCCCACAGCCCGGGTCGGGCTCTCCTTCCTCCACTAAGATGGCCACCAGAGCTGGCCGCGGCTGCGCAGTCCACATATGCGCGAGTGCGGCTGCGCAGCTCTAGGGCCTCCCTCCCGATCCACGCAACAGGAGACGGCCTATAGAGTGGATCGGGAGGGGGAGGCCCTAGAGCTGCGCAGCCGTACTCGCGCATATACGGACAGCGCAGCCACGGCCAGCTCATCTTAGTGGAGGAAGGAGAGCCCGACCCGGGCTGTGGGGTCGGGACCGGCTAGGGGGGCACATTGAGATGTGGGGACCCGGCGGAACGGCACGGAGGGCGCGGACGGCGCCCTCCGTGCATTGATATTTCATACAGGAATTTAACTTTTTGGGACTATTTCGCCTCGTAAGTCCTTTAAGATGCAGCTGTCAAATTTATGTGATATAAGAAGTACATCACATAAATTTGATGTAAGGCTTATTACTACCTACTGTCAAATGTCCTTTACAGTAGGCAGTAGAAATCTGACAGAACCTACAGGTTTTGGGCTAGCCCATCGCCTCATGGGGGGTTCTCAGGGTTTTCTTTATTTTCAAAAGCAGTTAGTGAATTGCAGTTGCTCCAACTGCCAAAAAAGTGTACGGTGAGCAGGGAGGCTGGTCAGCATCTTTGTATATATCTTTTTCAGGGAATGTCTTTATAAAGAATAAAGGCCATGCTGAGAATCCACTATGGAGAGATGGACTAGCCCAAAACCTGTCGGTAATGCCAGATTTCTACTACCTACTGTAAGTGACAGCAACATAGGAAAAAAGTAATGTATGGCTCATTTTACTGTGGAAGAAATGTACTTCTTATTTATATGTGTTTATATTAATTTTAAATTTTAAGATTTTCACGACATATTCCTTTATACTGAATTTGTAGAGGTTCACAGCAAACGAATGTCAAGGCTGTATACTATACACAGGCTACTGTCACCTTAGCAACACAGGCTAACCCACTGCCACAATGCTGAGGTCAGGCAACTGGGGAAGTGGGAGAAGCACATTAATCAAGCCCATAATTAGACTGTAGAGAACAGCAAGGGTTCTGCAGAGCCATTAATAATTACAGGTGGTGCTGCTGCTGAGGTAGTAGGGTTGTATAATATGGGCTTGATTCACTAACCGGCGCTAAGCTAGGGGCTTGATTCACTAAGACAAATTCAATAAGACAAATAACGTGCCTTATCAGAGATAAGGGGCCTTATAAGAGTTAGCGTGCCTTATCAGAATAGCATAGCGAGCGTTACGAACTTATGTCTGATAATTGACAATAAGTAGAGCTCTCGTCATTGTCAATTATCAAGCATAAGTTTGTATCACTCGCTATGCTATTCTGATAAGGCACACTAACTCTGATAAGGCCCCTTAATTCTGATAAGGCACGCTAACTCTAATAAGGACCCTTAACTCTGATAAGGCCCCTTAACTCTGATAAGGCACGCTATTTGTCTTAGTGAATCAAGTCCAGAGTGTTAAGGCTCAGTAACTGGCTTAGCGCCAGTTAGTGAATCAAGCCCTATGTTGCATTACTTCCAAATAATAATACAGTGACTCACTGCAGCTTTTGTGCTCAATGAAATGAAACTAGTAAGAGCTCTACTTTAACCACTTCGCATCCAGACCTTGTTTTCCCCTTATTGACCAGAGCAGTTTTGACGTTTTAGCTACCGGTATGTCCCTATTCAATCAGCAATAACTTTATCCCTACTCACGACACCTAAATGATCTAGATATCGTTTTTTTTCAGGATAAACTAGACTTTCATTTGGGGATATTTTGTCCCGAGAATTTTTTTTTCTGCGCATTTTAGCGGGAAAAAAAAAGGGAAAACCGTTACAATTGCATTATTTCTCAGGTTTTCTTCAATTCTAGTAAAAAATACAAAGTGCTACAGTAGGTAAAAGACATGCCATCAGTATTAAGTCCCCCAAGGATAGATAGCCAGATGTGTGCCCAGTATCAGACCCCCCCAGTATAGCCAGATGTGCCCCCAAATATCAGCCTCCATTATAGCCAGATATGTCCCCGCATTTGCGACCTCCCACATATATATATATATATATATATATATATATATATATATATATATATATATACAGCTGCGTATCCCAATAAAGCCCCCCTCATTATAGCCAGATGTGTCCCCAGGATCAGTGTTCCCTATTATAGCCAGATGTTCCCCCAGGATTAGTGCCCCCGCCCTATTATTGCATATGTGCCCCCAGCATTAAGTTATGTCCCTCAGGGCCATCAGATGTGCCCCCCATTATGAAATCCCCCACCCCATTACCCTGATGGGCCCCATTAATAATTTCAACCCCCCCCCCCACTTCAGATTTGGAACCCCCACCCTCTTATGGGCAGCCAGATGTGCCCCCCCTTACCACTATGCCCCCCCCCCCCCCCCCCCCCCGGCCAGATCGTTAAAAAAAGCCCCTGCAAGATGAATATCTCACCTGAACTGGTTCCTGTGATCATCCTGCAGCTCCGGCCTCCATTCACCGCGCTTCAACTGAGCCCTGTGATACCGAACACCGGGTCCCGGCTTGATGACGTCATCAAGCCGGGACCCGGATATTCAGTGTCACAGGGCTGAGTGAAGAGCGGTGCATGGAGGCTGGAGCTGCAGGATGATCGCAGGAACCAGTTCAGGTAAGATATTCATCTTGCAGGGGCATTTTTTTAACATTCCGACCACGGAGGGGGAGAGATGAATGATCACGCTGTTTGCTACAGCGATGACCATTCATCCGCAGGGGGGTCACTAATTGGCTACACGGGAACATGTTCCCTTTTGCCAATTAGTAAGGCAGCTGACAGTGCCTGGGGGTGCGCTCTAAAGCGCACCTGTTCCTGCACAAAAGCGCTGCAAGCAGGTCAGTATATCTACGTGGCTGTGGCTTGGAGGGTGCCACAGCTGACGTAGATATACTGTAGTGGTGGGGAAAGTGGTTAACTACCTAACAACTGCCTAATGCCGATTGGCATAAAGGTGCAGTTTACCAGAGAACGCGCACACATGCGATTGTTCCCTGCCCGTTCGCGGAGAGCTTGCTAGCCGTGATTGCGGCTAGCAGACTGTACAGAACCGGAAGGGGAAAGAAATCCTCTTTGTTTACATTTGTACAGCTCTACAATCTCCTGATCCACCTTTTGCGCAATTTTCGATTTTTCAATATTACTTGGTAGCGCACCCAGGCTATGAATATACATAGGTTAGGATTTAGTTAGTGTTAGGCCCCTCCCATGGAGGATTGACTTCTTCGCAGTGGGAGGGACGAGTACTTAATAGGTTGCATGCAAGCTGTTATAGAAAACTAACATCCTCCAGTGGTAGACAGGTCATGTGTATGCTCGGTGTGTATTCGACCCCACAAGTGGGGCCTGCACTCTTTTGCAGGTAGGCACTAGTCTGTTTTTAAGTAGCGCTGCTCATTTCCTTGCTATGTACTAATTTAATTCGTTTTTGGTCAGCTGCTCCCACTTAACAGCCATACTTTTGGTGTATATGCAGAGCCTCTGTTTGGGTTCAAGGTGCGTTTGTAGTTCCTGGGGGGGCTCAGCGCATCTCTGATTGGAGGCCATTCGGAGGCGGCCTGGTGTTGCGCTGATCCACCTTTTGCGCAATTTTCGAATCTCCTGCAGCATTGTACGGAGAGGCAGGGATAGTGCCGATCGCCGTCCTGTGGCGATTTAGGACGGCACGGGGGGAGGGAGGGTGGGAGAGGGAGGAAGGAGGGAGGGAAAAGCCTCCCTTTTTTAATAATAAAAAAAAAACCAAAGATCGCAGCAGCGAGACCTCCTACAGAGTGTCCTATTAAGGACAAGAAAAGGAGGTTAAATTCCTTTGTGTGCTGAGTTGTAGGGCTGTGCAGCACGTTGACAAAGCTGCACAGCCCTCTATTGTGAAAAATGGCCTGGTTACTAAGGGGTGTAAGCCTGTGGTCTTGAAGTGGTTAAATGGAAGCCGGAGTGAGAGACATATGGAGGCTGACATATTTATTTCCTTTTAAAAAATGCATATTGCCTGACTGTCCCGCCACTGCCTCTAATACTTTTAGCCATAGACCCTGAGCGAGCATGCATGTTTCAGGTTTGTGATCCAGATACTACTGACCAGAAAGATCAGCAGGACTGCCAGGCAACTGGTATTGTTTAAAATTTAATAAATTAAATAAATATGACAGCTTACATATATCACTCACCTCGGGTTCCTTTTAAGGCTACAATCACATGAGCGCATTACATTACGTTGCGTAGGGCAATATCATCTAATACCTAATGCACGCAAACACACACACACATATAGTCCCATTGATATTAAAAATGTGGGACCCACAATTACATCATATGGCCTATAAGCACAGAATACAGTTGAGATGACAAGACACAGAACATTTATATAGCGCTTTTCTCCTGGTGGAATCAAAGCACCAGAGCTGCAGCCACTAGGGCGCGCTCTATAGGCAGTAGCAGTGTTAGGGAGTCTTGCCCAAGGTCTCCATACTGAATGAGTGCTGGCTTACTGAACAGGAAGAGCCAAGATTCAAACCCAGGCCTCTGAAAAGAAGAAGAATATGGAGTGAGAAGAATATGAAGTGAGAAGTGAACTGAAGTGAGAAGAATATGGAGGCTGTCATATTCATTTCCTTTTAAACAATACCAGTTACCTGGCCTCCCTACCGATCACTCTGAGTGCAATAGTGTCTGAATCACACCTGAAACAAGGATGCAGCTAATCATGTCCGATCTGACAATAATGTCAGAAACACCTGATATGCTGCATGCTTGTTCAGGGTCTATAGCTAAAAGTATTAAAAGCGGAGGATCAGCAGGATAGCCAGGCAACTGGTATTGCTTAAAAGGTAATACTGTAAATATGGCAGCCTACATATCCCACTCACTTCAGTTGCCCTTTAACCAGTACACTATCCAACCAATGCTGTCAGCAACAGGTCATTTTGCAATTCCTAGAAAAGTGAGGCTCACGGATAATATTGTTCCTATCATATTTTCACTGCGACATTAATTGTGACACGAGTTAAAGCCTGAGTGCACTGTACATTGGCAAACATCAAGACGATACATGCCGACGCTTCCAGTCAAGTACAAATAGCTTAACCATATAAAGTAAAAGCCAGTGTGTCAGACAGTTAATTATGTGATATGCGGTGCCATCAGGGGCCGTGGTATGCATTATCGTAACAGGTCCGAGGAATTGCTAAAAGCCACACAGCAATCACATCTCACGGGATAGAAGCCTTCGCTTGTCTGGGGAATTCAATGCCCTGTCAGGCTGGCAAATCAAATCTCACATGTGCAACAAATTAATTTCCAGGCAGGGAAAAATTGTGAATATTCAGTCTGCCATTCTTAGCAACTGTCATTCTCGTAAACCTTTTTTAAAAACGAATCTCAACCCCCACCCAGCGCTAGCAAAATAAATCTCCAGCTAAAATTTTAATGAATTTCAACCGAAAGATAATCACCTTTAAACTTACTAAACTTACTAGGGAAAAAAACTGTCACATTTCATTAAAATCTCTGTGTATCTCAAATGCAATGAGGTGCTGAGTTACGGTTTTAATGATAAGCACAGGAATGAACCATGAAATTCAGCAGACTTTTATTGCTGCTGCATAAAATTAAGTCATTTTACCACCTCATTTTCACATCTGCAGTATATGATGTGCGTGCAACGCAGGTATCCGAGCCAACATCTACATCGCTATTTTTAGATGCATAGTATCATTTTTAATCATTCTAGAACCTTATCCATTTTTTAGTTAGATAGTAGAGAATGATTTCTAGAAAATATTTTTTATTGTTAAATAAACTGAATTTTCTGTACTTTTACTAGTTTCTGTGCACAGTTTTCCCTGCACAGCATATTAACCACTTCACCTCCCCCGGCACGAATATCGTCCCTGCTTTACCTTGCAGGGATGTAGATACTCCTCCCTTGATGCCGTGCACTCACGCTCGCCCCCCATGCGCTCCCACGCTGGTTACCGCAGCAGATCGCTAGATGGGAGATCAATGAATGGGAACTCCTGCGTGAATGATTGCGGCCATGTATGAGAAGGCACCATCATTCACAAAAAACAATACACACACGTCCACGCATTACTTCCTGTTTACGTAGTAATACCACGCATAGGGAAGTTATGCACAATGACATCTTGTTTTTATTAAAATACATTTTTTTACATTTGAAATTAACCCCTTACCTCACTCCACAATAGTTACCCCAAAAATGTTTTTGTAAAAAAATAAATAAAAAAAAAATATATATATATATATATATATATATATATATATATATATATATATATACACAATCAAAATATTTTTTTAATATGTATGTCAAGATGTCAAGAAGGTATATTACTGTCACTTTTTAAATTGTGGACTTGTAATTAGTGATGGAGAGAAAACGAAAAAAATGCACCTTTATTTCCAATAAAATATTGGCGCCATACATTGTACTAGGGAAAATTTTTAAACGTTGCAATAACCTGGACAAATGGGCAAATACAATGTGTGGATTTTAATTATGGTAGCATATATTATTTTAAAGCTATAATGGCTTAAATTGAGAAATAATGATTTTTCTTTCTTATTTTTCCTGTTAAAACGCAGTTAGAATAAAATAATTCTTAGCAACAAGTACCCCCCAAAGAAAGTCTAATTGATGGCAAGAAAAACAAGATATAGATTGTCTTGCTGTCATAAGTAGTAATAAATGATAAGCGTATGAATGGAAGGAGCGCTATTGCTCTGGTGTTTAAGGGGAAAAAAACTTGAAGGTGAAGTGGTTAAAGAATACTGAGACAGAAAGTGAGCATAAAAAAATCCCTATTGAGACACAATTAAAAACTTTTTGGTAAGCAAAGGAAGAGGAAAGACTTCTCTCAGGTTCTAACTGTCATCTGACTTCCATTGTGCTGAGGAATTAGGCATATAACCTGCAGAGGAATCCATGGTCCATCTTCTTGTAGTTACCTATGCACATGCAATTGTACCCCTCCTATTCTCCTCTTTCATGAGTAACATCAACGGTCCCATGCACAGTTCCCTTGAGCAGCAGATCATCTCTTCCATGTACTGCTCACCATTTGTCAACTACCTTTTCCATTTCCAGGCTTCTGTACTATGTTCAGCGACTCCTTTTCCCAATTACAGCCGCCCCTTGGGCGGCAGCTGTCCAAGGCCTTGGCCCTTGTGGCCTTTCCAGAAATCCAGCCCTAGAGGCATTCCAAAGAGCTTTTAAGATATTAATGCTCTGTAGGAGAGTGGTTTTGTTAAAAGCCAGTCACTTCAGAAATAATATGTTACTGAAAGTATAAAAACTGTTCTCATTCACTTTCTCAGAACTTCAATGAAGCCCTTTTCCAAGTATGTTCCTAGTACACTGTCCATGCATCTGTCATTGCAATATAATTCATGATGTGAAATAATTGCCAAAAAATGTTTCTCTCTGTGAATTTTCATATGATCATGTAACCCATGCTCTTATCTCCTGAACTCCCTCCTATATTGTAAAGCATAATTACAGTATGATAGGGTCCAACTTTTGTGGCTGTGCACATGTAGACAAGTAGACCCATCCTCATAACAAGATGCTAACAGTTGTGTCTTGCATGAAAAAGTAATGCACACCATATGAAGCTTAGAATTAGGCCAATCAAATGTGCTTTATGCCAACATCATTAAGAATTTGGAAAACAAATTATTGCAATTTAAATTGCTTCTTTGCTAAAATAGTTTTTCTAAGGGGTCTATCATAAGTTTACTGTATACTATTATTACCACCTACCAGACACCGGAGATTGACATTAACTTTTATTCCTTGACATTGAACAAGAACGCCTTGCAAGGATGATAACTTTCCCCACACACTTGCAAAGAACTCTGCAAAATCAAGAGCCAAGTGGGCTGCTCGGGAAGCTGGGTCCTATTCTTGAGGGCTCAGCCATTTTGAGCAATACCAGCATGCATAGGTGAAAAGGGGTAAAAAGGGTCATGGAACACTGTTTTTTTTTCATTGAATATTTTAGAATATTAACACTAAATAAAGTGGAGTACGTCCAGCAGAAAGCAAAAGGTGATGTGTAGTGCTGAAAAAAGCTCGCCAGGAGCTAATAAAACTTCCCACCAATATGCCTAACACCAGTATCCTAACTGAGCTGATGTTTTAGTGCACCAAGCAAATAAATTATAACACTAGCATTGCAAGTGTAAACATTCCATTCAAATGAGTGTAGTCTGATAGTTTACACTCACCAGGTGAGTTTTTACTTAGTTTTGTAATTGAGTCAGGACCCAAATATTTTCTAATTTCGCTACTACTTCCAATTGTACCATACTTCAATGAAATCAATGTAGTTTAAACGGTTTGCATGATGGGCCATGTAATATAATGTCTGCTGAGTACATGGGCTTGCAGTTAGACAAATAACTAAGATTTTCATTGGGTGCTAATCCCATATTTAGAACATAATATTTTTTATCATACTGCTATAAACATCTACTGGTCTTTTATATCCCTTGATAAGGCGGTGTGTGGGCAGTGGAGTAATCAGTAGGCTTGGCACTAAAAGGATGCTTAAAATGTTTTTTTCTCCCTAGGGTTTATCTACTTCAACAGTACTATATACACATTCCTAACAGAATAATAAAAGATCAAGTTTAGAATACAAAGCTGATTTTACTTGGCAAATAAGTTTAATGTAGAACTTCATAAAAAGATCACTCAAGTTATCCCAATAATGCATTCTAATGTCTTTTCCTTTGTTTGCAATCCACAGTGAAAGATTGTCAAAAAGTATGATAAACCACTGCAATAGCTTATGATCTTAAAAGACCACTATCGCCAAAAACTATTAAATTTAAAATACATATTTATAATAAGAACATATCTTCCAGAGTAAATGCACTATTAATGACTTTTCTCCTATGTTGCTATCACGTACAGTAGGCAGTATTTCCTTTATTCTTCAGAAAAGCATTCTATGGAAAGGATCCATATATACTGTAGATTACTGGCCAGCCTCCCTACTTGCTGGCATGCTATTTTGGCAGTTGAACTGAGCAACCACCATTTAGTAAGAGCATTTGAAAATAATGAAAACCCTGAGACTCTCCTATGAGGAGGGTCCAAAACCTGTGAAATCTGTCAGATTTGTACTGCCAACAGTGAGTGAAAACAACATAGGAAAAAAGTCTGCCAATTTAAAATTCAGACCTTCGCTACTTTAAAGGGTCACTTAAGTATCGGGAAACAAAATGAGTTTTACTCACCTGGGGCTTCCAGCAGCACCCTGCAGCTGTATTGTGCCCATATTGTGACTCCATCAGATGTTCCTGGCCCCGCCGGCAGCCACTTCCGGTCTCAGCAACAGGAGCCGAGAGGCCAGGAACGCGAGTGATTCTTCGCGTTCCCGGGCCACAATAGCCCCCTCTATGCTGCTATATGCTACGAAGAACATAAATGAACGCTTGACAGAAATTTGAACTGTTCCCAACAACACAAGGCTTTTATTTCCAGCTGTTGCCACCAGATGGGAACAGAAATGTGAATGAGAACCCAAAAAGGGGTTTAGTTTCTCCCCACATTTGAAACTAAAATTAGTTTTTTCTAACTTTGGCTTCAGTTTTCTTATATCATTAAAAGCAACAGTTAAAATGCAGCTTCAAGTCCAAAAGCAACCTAGACCAGCACACCGGAAATAAAAGCACACCTGAACTAACAGAGATATGGAGGATGCCATTTTTAATTACTGTGAAAGAATACCAGTTGCTGGCTGTCCTACTGATACTCTGCTTCTATTACTCTTAGCCATAGCCCCTGAACAAGCATGCAGATCAGATGTTTCTGACTCTAAGTCTCACTGTATTTAGTCACATGTTTGTTTCAGGTGTGTGATTCAGACACTGCTTCAGCCAAAGAGATCAGTAGGGTTTTGTTTAACAGGTAATAAATGTGGCAGCCTCCATATCCCTCTCACTTTAAGTGTGCTTTAACATGATAACATGTTATTTATGGACTTATCTCAACCCTATTTTGGGGCACAACATAATGGTGGCATCACTGGCATCAGATGTCCTTGGCCATTACATCATATTTTTACCAAAATGAAACACAGAAAATATATTGAGAGATTATCCAGTTGTGTGTTTAGGCAAACAGATTATGCAACAATTGGTGGCAATTCTGATGTATCTGGAGTTGGGCAGTTATAACTGTATCACAAACCCTAGTAAGAAAACACATTACAATATCTATATCAACAGTCATAATAGGGCCTGTTGGATTGTAACTCATCTTACCTCAGATGACTTTTCAATGGTGGTATCCCATCTTTTAATTCTTATAGTGAACTGCATATTTAACATAGTCATGATTGCACTAAAAGTACTGCTTATCTTGGGGGAAATTATTTCAAAATATTCCACAAAGCTGGATTTTCCAGGAATTTCTTTTCGGTTGAGCAGTCTTTTCACTCCATTGCCAACCTGTAGCATGTTCATGTCCGTGTCAAACATGAAATGGAAGGGGAATGTCTTGGAGAAGATCGCTGCTGGGATAACCACGTAGGACTGAGGTTTACATGGAGACAAGGAAGGTTTGGTGTTTTTGACCTGAACAGAATATAACAGATAAGGCTCCTTAATAAAGTCATTGCTATCATTTGCACGGTGTGGTATCAGCTTTACTTCTACTTCGGTTTCATACAAAGTATACGCTGCTGCCTTAATTATTCCTGGTAAGATCAACACAGTTATGTTATTTGGAAAGAAGTAATAGACGTTTAAGTAATCTGGATCTTTTTCCAGACACAAGAGTGACCCCTCTTGAAGTCCAAACCCGTCTTCATGTGTTCTGCTTTGTCCACTTTGCTTTAAGTGTGTGCTGAAGCTATTCAAGAAGTCCTTCAGTGACCCTCCAACAACCTCCAGGACATGCTCGTCTTCCTCGTAACATATTTTGAAAAGTTCTTCACCTAAAGATTCTTTAACAACTTCCACGGGAACTCCTGAAATTACATTACAATACTTCAGACCAGCAGTAGGCTACAATAAATGATTACAAGAACATTTTTTACAGGTTTGCACTTACAAAATTAAGTTCTTTTGACTGTTATGGCACTTGAAATAAACTCTATGTTTATTCTTTCTAGAGCTACCCCAGAGTATACCATTTTTTTTTTCATTTTTGTTATTTTACAAAATAGTGTAACTATACTGAATCCTATCAGACACAATGTAAATTCCAATTTTCAAAATTATCAAACTTCTAATATACTTAATACTTTTCTTAGACTTAACACTTCTACATTTAAAGGGACTCCGACCAGTACTGCAAAGTACTTAAAGATGCATACCGTTAGGTAGCTTGTGCTCGCCTCTTTCATTTGATGCCTGAATCGCCCTTGTACACCAAATGGTTTTCATTCGTTTTCAATTTAAAAATCGGGGCTGCAATCTTGGCTATGTTATAACTTCCGGGTCACCCCTGTCCAGAGGAGTAATCCTCTGATAGAGAATTGCATCACTGAATGGAGTAGGAAGAGGAAGTGACACACAGGGCCATTGCAAGAGGCTCCTCCAAAGGGGTCATAGCACGACTTTGTTGGAAGTCGTCTGGCCCCATGCATTTTTTAGCGGCAATACCAGGGGGAGTTTGGATAAAACAAGTGGCTGGTAAGAGTGCTGACACACTCAATTGTTTGTGGGTATGCTCAAAGGCATACCCATGAGAGGTGCTCAGAGTCCCTTTAAAGTGTACCTGAGATTGGTTGTATTGTTGTATTTATGCTTCCTCCAGCTCCATGAGGTGCGTGGGCTCTCTTGCCGTTCTCTTCAGCCACTCCGTTGTCTTGTAAATCCCCCCAGTAATCTGGCCAGTCATGCGCTTCTGCACGTGGCCTAGCCAAGCGCACACTGCCGTCACGGAGCGTTCTGCGCCTGTGCAGAAGAGTGGGGCCAGTCAGATTACCAAGGGGGATTATAAGAGGCTGGAGAGGACAGCTCATCAACATTCACATACCTCATGGGGCTTGAGGAAGCCCAGGGGAAGGTTGGGTATTTTAAATAATAAATTACCCTCGGCTATGTGTCATTACAGTTCTTCTTTAAGTGAATCTGTACTATCTAAAAAAAAAAGTGAAGCAAGTGGGTTTGTCACTAGCTGATCTTGGTGTGTAAAGCCACCGGAAGAATGTATCCCCATCCTCAATGTTAATGAGTGAGTTTTGTAAGCAGCGTAAATCAGGGAAGCCAGAGTTCAGTTACAGGAAAGATAATGTAAGGCTTCAGCTAATATTAAAGCAATCCTGAAGTGGAATAAAAAAACAAAAGATACATGCTTATCTCAGTATTGGGAATTCTTCTGAGGCTTTTTGGATCCACACAGCCCACTGTCTCAGCACTGGATTCCTCCAAATCCTAATCAATCCAGCAAGTTGATTATGTTTCTTCTGGCCAGGATGGCAGTTGTGAACGAGTACATTTCCACTAGGCATGGTATGGTCCATGCATGCCCAGTGCTAATGCGCTCACCCATGACTACATTCAAATAGACAGAACATAAACAGGGGCTAGAATGCTGGCGTGTAGAAGGATCCAGGAAGCTTCTGAACTATCCAGAGACTTCCCACCACTCAGGTGTCTAACTTTAGTTTTTTCAACTCTGGATTCAACTCAAGAATCATCATGCATTATTGGTTAGAAATAGAAGTATTTGATGAAGTTGACAGAACTGAATGGTCTGGCATACACAAATGCTGGATTCTTGACAATGAATAAATGATATGCTCATCACAGCTTCCACATACATGACCACTGCCAGCCGCTCACTCCGTCCTAAAACTTCCTTAATGCTCCTTCCTAACCAACGCCCACTCAACTCCTCCCACAAGATGTCTGTATCTTTAAGGTCATGGGAAATGCAGTTCTCCCAACAGCCAATTTCTGTATATTTCTGTGGAAATTCCATTTCCAGTGCATACAGGTAAGAGATTAAGAATGCACCTAACCTATAGCACAAAAGGTATTTCCAGATTTCTGTTTAGCAATACTCTATATTTGTCGGATTCTGTGCATTTGCGACCACACTATATGTATACTTCCATACGTGTAGTTCAGCATTAACAATAGTCCACTCTTAGAGATGTCTCAAATGTTAGCTTACCTGCTGCATTTGATTGGTCAATCAAAGTTTTTTCGAAATCATCTTTCCCAGCGGTTTTTCTGCACACTGGCATTCCAGGCAGCTTAAATGTTCCACAAGTTGATCTACAGAGGAACAAATGTAACTTTATTGCATTCAGCAAGCTTTAAAGTATGCCAAACATAATCCCACATCAATTGATCGTTCTGTAGCATGAATGGCTCATGCCTGATGTCTCTTTCTTTATAAAGATGAGAAATCACATCCCCTTAAGATGAAAAAACAATAAGGTCTTTGGCAGGGTTCACACTTATTAAAATTACAGGCAAATGTGCAAACACACAATGTGCAAAAACTTGTTCATTGCTCATCTAATGAAAGTGAATGGAAAATTGCACTTCTGCAAAACATTGCGATATTGCATTTACATTTTCGCCATCATCTTGCAGCATAAATTCCCACATTGCATGCAAATTCCCATTGACTTCCATTAGCTGCTGTAAAAAAGTGCAAAAAAAATTGGCATACCAATGCAATGTTTTATAGGAAAAACATTCAGTTCTCCACAATGATAAGTGTGAACCCTGCCCTATGTTTGGTGATAGTCAGGATTGTTCATTCAGTAAATGCCATAAAGGCTGTTGTGTAGGAATGTAATTGGGACCTGGCATGAGATTCTACCAGGATTGACAATACGAGCAATACGAGCAATGTGACATAGAAAAAGATGGCAATGCCCTCAGATACAGACTATCATGCTTTGCATGCCAGGACTCCCAACCCCCCCCCCCCCCCCCCCCCAGAATGTTAGTGTCTAAGCACCTCTGGTTTAGATAGCATTACCAGACTTGATTGGCTATCTAGGTTAATATTACTGACATAGACAGTGAAACACGGTGCCTCCTGGGCATAAGGCAGCCTTATTTAAAGCTCTGTGCTATTCGGTGAGCTTTGCTTTCAATAAAAATGACATGCATCAGTGTATCCTTCTGGAATATTATTCACTGAACCACAGCACATTGCTCCTAGTCCTAACTTTTCTCTAGTTACAATTCAATTCTTTAAAACCATACGCACCAAAATAAATGTTTAGCTACTAAGTGGTGATGCCTTTCATCTGTTTTTTATTATGCTTTATCAAAGAACAGTTTAATGTACTGTAGCACCTAATAAGGAATTATACACTGCCTATGATGGCTTCACTCAACAACACATCCATTTTAGTGCATGCAGTGCCAGAGAACTATTTAACCAATGCGATGCAGTCACTGTGCACCGCTGACTGAGGTAAGAATGGGCAGCATGGGTAACATATAATGTGAATGTTGATGAGCTACGACTGGCTTATCTTGCTTACTGTATACACAAAGCATTTCAGATGTGTTCAGGAAATGATACCCACTACATGATGGACTTGTAGTATGTATTATTGATCATTTCTGTGCAGCAATTTTGAGGCCATTATTCTTGGTATATTAATCAAATGTAATTAGGAGGAGAAAAAGTATAACAAGTAACAAGTAAAGACAACTGCATGATTTTCTAGCAGGAAATCTACACTCTGTGTTTCAATATAGACAATCTGGTGTTAACTTTTCCTGCACAGATAACCAGATGCAATAAGCATAAGGTTTTAGTAGCTATTTTCTACACCTGCACTTACTGAGTGACTGCAGAAGAATGGAAATTTCCAAAGCAGGCACACAGGGCTGTGGTGTTGGTGGTTTCCTAAACTGAGGAGTCGGATGATACAAGACTTCTCACGTGCCTCACCCATCCTCTGGAATGCCCTTCCACAACACATCCGCCACTCTCCCACCTTTGAAATCTTTAAACGCTCCCTCAAAACCCACCTTTTCCGACAAGCATATTCTCTAGCTTAGGCCATGCACCCACTAAATAACCTAATTACGCACTGCCTGTACATATACTGTATACATCCCCACCTCTTGTTTCCACCCCATTCCTTTAGATTGTAAGCTCACAAGGGCAGGGCTCTCACCCTTTTGTGTCATGGAATGTTATTAATTTAATTGCTTGCACACTGTTAGACATTTATACATTTTAGTCATCATGTTAAATTTGTTATTGTAATCAGCAGTGCTGTATTTTGTATCAGTGTTCATATTTGATGTATATCATTGTCTGTATCATTATGTATCCCGTGTTTGTTTTCTTACATTGTACAGCGCCACGGAATATGTTGGCGCTTTATAAATAAATAATAATAATAATTGTTTTACCAAGTCAGAGTTTTCATAAATGGAGCCAGAGTTGGATAATTTTTGTACCAACTCCACAACAAATGTGGAATTGTAGGCAGCAGTAAAAATTAGAAAGTCATTTGTATTTGTAGGCCTAGCAGTCCAATAACCCCCCCCCCCCCCCCAAGCATTCATTAAAATGCTGAATAATAGAAAGGATCCATGGAAACAACAAACATGGCCTCACTTCTTGTAAGGTCCCTTTAGCTATCGCTCACTGCTGTTGAGTAATGATACTGCTGAGTAATGATATGACTGAGCGTACTACGCACTAACTGGCCAGAATAATGGCCAATCAACCCTGGAGATTCCCAAATGTACCACCTTTGTAATTAGAACTGATGAAATAGAAAGCAGATCAACCGGGAAGAAATCTCATGCTAGGTATGCATCAGACAATTTTCTGGCAGATCTACCTGCCAGATCGATTATCTCCAACGTATCCGATCTGAATTTCGATCGATTTTTCAATTTTTCCAATCCATTTTCTGATCATTTTTCCATGTTCCCTTTCTATTAAAATCAATCGGAAAAATTATTGGAAAATCGAAAAATCGATCGAAATTCAGATCAGACATGTTGGAAATAATCAATCTGGCAGGTAAATCTTCCAGAATATTGTATGGTGTGTACCTAGCATCAGCGAGGGCAGGTTCTGATGATTTGCTGTATTATTCTGCATTAGAATGTATGTACGGAGGGTCCATCAGATTCCTTTACAGTTGCATAACAAAAGCTGGAAATGATTCATGCTAATGCTGGCCATACACTGGTCGATTATAGGACAATCCATTGATCTGTCGATTCTTAGAATCGATTCAATATAAATAAGTTGATCGAACATGAATCGATTTTTTGCCCATATACTATGTTTAATTTTTCAACCTTTAATCGATCTGAGACTATTTTTGATCACACAATAAGCACCCTGATGAATCAGATTGAGTAAAGGTCGATGGAATACATAATGAAAAGCACTCAATTCTTGTTCCATCGATTGAAATAACCCAACATACTCGATTGATTCATTTTAAGAACTTGATTGAATATCTGCCAATAAAAATTGATTCTACAACAAAATGACAACTTGATTTTTGATACATTTAATTCAATTATCGGTTATAATAATCGATCAAAGTAAAAAATCCACCAGTGTATGGCCACCTATGTATTGCTGCTGAGATTCCTTTATTCTGCACCCAAGACTATGTAATAAGTGGAATGTGATCTTAATGAATCCCTATAGAGGTTAAGCATGTCAGGTGCAGTTTTCATGCACTACTAAGGGGTCAGGATAGCACATTTTTAAAATATCAAAAAGGCAGTTTTTACTGTGAAATGTATTTTGTGAAAAACACAGGATCACCACTATAGTTACTATAGACAAGCAGTGTTCAGCCTGCAACCTCAGATCAAAAGGATCCAATGACTTGACCATGCCCAGAGTCCAACTATAAACCTTTGGAGCCAGAGCTTTCTGTCATGCTGCCGCTACCCTGTGGAATGACTTGCCAAACTTAATCAAGACAACTCCAACCCTGGACACGTTTAAATCAAAACTGAAAAGCCACCTGTTTAGTCTGGCATTTATGATCACATAACTTTTTCCCCTGTACACATCACTATGTATTGATCTGAGTCAAGCTTATGCACTTTGGGTCCTACAGGAGAAAAGCGCTTTACAAATGTTTTGTTGTTCAGAAATCTTCAAATAAAAAAACGACCCTCATTCTCTAGAATAAATGGTTTATCTAGCGTAAGCAAGAGCTTATCTATAAATCTGATATGATCATTCGGAGCCAGTATCCTGAAGCATCGTGCTTATGCCAGCTGCTCATATTTATCATTTGGTTAAACAGAGATTATCTGTACCATGATACAGCAACTGAACCCAGTCAAACTTTGAACTTTCGTTTTGTTGAGGGACTTAGATCTGATTTTCTGCTGCTATAATGCAACATCTTTTGACAGTAAGCATAAATGATTGCAGACACATCTAAGTAGACTAGGTGACGTATAAAGCACTTGTGACAGCTAGCTGTATCCGTGTTTACCAAACAGTTTTTTTAATTAACCCCATGTCATAAAAGGATTTTTTTTAAAAGATCAACCCAGGAAAAATGATGGCTCCTTATTATACTGTTTTGTTATATAGTGTATCATGTGTAAGGACATCTGCTGACACAGGAGACATGGGTTAAAATCTCGGCTCTTCCTATTCCGTAAGCCAGCACCTATTCAGTAAGGAGTACTTGGTCTAGACTCCCTAACACTGCTACTGCTGCAGCTTAAGAGCTTTGAGTCCACCAGGAGAAAAGCACAATAAAAATGTTATTTGTCTTGTCTTATAAGGATGACCAAGCACAGTTTTGCAAGATATCAAACAGTAACGGCTTGCGTGTGAGCAGCAGACCAAAGCAGAGAGAGGAAAGTTACCTCTCTCGCCCCCTCTAGCCTCCGCATTGCATGCTGCTCTCCATCTGCTTGACACTTCCACTATCACAGCAAAAATTCCAGCAGTGAAGGGGGAAGTGTCAGGAAGATGGAGAGCAGCATGCAACACAGAGGCTAGAGGGGATGGCGAGACAGGTAACTCTTTCTGCCTCAGCCCCCCACTCATGCACATGTGAGTACAGTTTTGTTACCGTCTCATGATGAAACTATGCTCACTCATTCCTAATTATTTGTTATTTGCCAATCCATAGTATCTTAAACGCATCGGAATTAACCACTTCAGGACTCAGCCTTTACCCCCCCCTTAAAGGACTTACGAGCCCAAATCCATAAAAAAAGGTCTGTACCTGTGTCACGTTTGAAGGCACGGAGGACGCCATCCGCGCCCTCCGTGCAGCTCCGCCGGGTCCCCGCTGCTTGTCTTCCCCCCGGCCGGGCCCCGACCCCCATCCCGGGTCGGACTCTCCTGCCTCCTCAAATATGGCAGCCGGAGCAGGCCGCGGCTGGGCAGTGCGCACCGACGCAAGTGCGGCTGCGCAGCTCTAGGGCCTCCCTCCCCGATCCACGCTACGTAGCGTGGATCGGGGAGGGAGGCCCTAGAGCTGCACAGGCGCACTCGCGTCGGTGCGGACTGCGCAGCCACGGCCTCCTCCGGCGGCCATATTTGAGGAGGCAGGAGAGCCCGACCCGGGCTGGGGGGTCGGGGCCCGGCCGGGGGGAGGACAAGCAGCAGGGACCCGGCGGAGCTGCACGGAGGGCGCGGATGGCGTCCTCCGTGCCTTCAAATGTGATACAGGTACAGACCTTTTTTATGGATTTGGGCTCGTAAGTCCTTTAAGGACCAGCACTGATTTCTAAGATCTGTGCTGGGTGGGCTCTACAGCCCCCAGCACAGATCAAATACCAGGCAGAGCGACCAGATCGCCCTCCTTTTTTCCCCACTAGGGGGATGATGTGCTGGGGGGGGTCTGATCGCTCCTGCCTGCGTGTGGCTGGCGGGGGCACCTCAAAGCCCCCTCCACCGCAGGATTCCCCCTCTCCTTTTTCTCCCTCCCTGCCCTGGAGATCGGAGGCTGCACAGGAACGGATCTGTCCTGTGCAGCCTCTAACAGGCTCCTGCCTGTCATGTGACAGCGATCCCCGGCAGCTGATTGGCCGGGGATCGCTGATCTGGTACAACACTGCTACTGTTAGCAGCGTTGTAAAAATGTAAACAAAGCGGATTATTTCCGCTTGTGTTTACATTTAGCCTGCGAGCCGCGATTGGCAGCCTGCAGGCTATTCACGGAGCCCCCCGCCGTGAATTGACAGGAAGCAGCTGCTCGGGCGAGCGGCTGTTTCCTGATTAACTAGCCTGCAGCCGGCGACGCAGATGTGCGTCACTGGTCCTGCAGCTACCACTTTGCAGACGCGCGTTATGGGTGCGCGGTCGGCAAGTGGTTAAAAGCTCCAACATCATGGTTAAACTAACATCGTGTATAGAAAGCTGCACAATACATTAAAACAGAATATCATGAATTCAACAATATCTTCCTACATGGCTTGCCACATGCATAGTGCAAATCATACACTTTGCAGGAAGTTCAGGTTACCAGCCCTCTGTACATCATCTCATTCATTTCCATGGATTTCCAGTGAGCACTGTGTTCAGCAGCAATAACACTAATGAGAAGCATTTGTCCTAGACTGCCTGCCTGAGACAGGAGGATGTGCAGAAACCACAAGACTGCCCTGTCAGAGTGGAACAGATGGCAGTTACCAGCTGCATTATTATGATTACTGATTTATATGGTGCCAGTGTTCTCCATGCTTCTGTACAAATAAATATTTTACAAACAAGTTACATGGAGAAACGGGCAATATGGAGATAGCGCAGATGCATAGGACAGCTTGTACTAAGTATGCATTTGGAGGGGATGGTCAATAAATACAGCAATGTGAAGACTAAATAGAAAAAAGAGGGCCTTGTCTAAGGGAATAATGAGTGCACAAAACCGTTAAGGGTGTTAAGGGTAAATGATAAGCTGTCCATTGAATGGAGAAAAAGGAAGAACAGCAGGCACTACGGTGTTTGCTGTAGTCCAGGGGTGCCCACACTTTTTCGGCTAACGAGCTACTTTAAAATTCGTTGAGGCCAGGAAATCTACCTACATTTAAATGCATGCGGAAACCCTCCCACCCCCACCCCCCCGGAAAGGTAGTTAGGTATATGTGCCTTCAGTATAGGTTAGCTGGGTATATGTGCCTTCAGTATAGGTTAGCTGGGTATATGTGCCTTCAGTATAGGTTAGCTAGGTATATGTGCCTCAGTAAAGGTTAGCTGGGTATATGTGCCTTCAGTATAGGTTAGCTAGGTATATGTGGCTTCAGTATAGGTTAGCTGGGTATATGTGCCTTCAGTATAGGTTAGCTGGGTATATGTGCCTTCAGTATAGGTTAGCTGGGTATATGTGCCTTCAGTATAGGTTAGATAGGTATATGTGCCTCAGTAAAGGTTAGCTGGGTATATGTGCCTTCAGTATAGGTTAGCTGGGTATATGTTCCTTCAGTATAGGTTACATAGGTATATGTGCCTTCAGTATAGGTTAGATAGGTATATGTGCCTCAGTAAAGGTTAGCTGGGTATATGTGCCTTCAGTATAGGTTAGCTGAGTATATGTGCCTTCAGTATAGGTTAGCTGAGTATATGTGCCTTCAGTATAGGTTAGCTGGGTATATGTGCCTTCAGTATAGGTTAGATAGGTATATGTGCCTCAGTAAAGGTTAGCTGGGTATATGTGCCTTCAGTATAGGTTAGCTGGGTATATGTGCCTTCAGTATAGGTTAGCTGGGTATATGTGCCTTCAGTATAGGTCAGTGTTGCCAACTCATCCCTTTAATTACTGACACATCTAAGTTATACAGGTTCTGGGGCTTTTTGCACATAACCAGTGCATTAACTGCATCTAAATAGCCACAAACCCTGTATAATTCATATGTGTCAGTAATTAAAGGGATGAGTTGGCAACCCTGGTATAGGTTAGCTGGGTATATGTGCCTTCAGTATATGTTAGCTGGATATATGTGCCTTCAGTATAGGTTAGCTGGGTATATGTGCCTTCAGTATAGGTTAGCTAGGTATATGTGGCTTCAGTATAGGTTAGCTGGGTATATGTGCCTTCAGTATAGGTTAACTGGGTATATGTGCCTTCAGTATAGGTTAGCTGGGTATATGTGCCTTCAGTATAGGTTAGCTGGGTATATGTGCCTTCAGTATAGGTTAGATAGGTATATGTGCCTCAGTAAAGGTTAGCTGGGTATATGTGCCTTCAGTATAGGTTAGCTGGGTATATGTTCCTTCAGTATAGGTTAGCTGGGTATATGTGCCTTCAGTATAGGTTAGCTAGGTATATGTGCCTTCAGTATAGGTTACATAGGTATATGTGCCTTCAGTATAGGTTAGATAGGTATATGTGCCTCAGTAAAGGTTAGCTGGGTATATGTGCCTTCAGTATAGGTTAGCTGAGTATATGTGCCTTCAGTATAGGTTAGCTGGGTATATGTGCCTTCAGTATAGGTTAGCTGGGTATATGTGCCTTCAGTATAGGTTAGCTGGGTATATGTGCCTTCAGTATAGGTTAGCTGGGTATATGTGCCTTCAGTATAGGTTAGCTGGGTATATGTGCCTTCAGTATAGGTTAGCTGGGTATATGTGCCTTCAGTATAGGTTAGATAGGTATATGTGCCTCAGTAAAGGTTAGCTGGGTATATGTGCCTTCAGTATAGGTTAGCTGAGTATATGTGCCTTCAGTATAGGTTAGCTGGGTATATGTGCCTTCAGTATAGGTTAGCTGGGTATATGTGCCTTCAGTATAGGTTAGCTGGGTATATGTGCCTTCAGTATATGTTAGCTGGGTATATGTGCCTTCAGTATAGGTTAGCTGGGTATATGTGCCTTCAGTATAGGTTAGCTAGGTATATGTGGCTTCAGTATAGGTTAGCTGGGTATATGTGCCTTCAGTATAGGTTAACTGGGTATATGTGCCTTCAGTGTAGGTTAACTGGGTACATGTGCCTCAGAAGAGGTAAGCTGTGCCTTTATTATAGGGCAGGCACGCTTACCTCCCTCCAGCGGTGGCGTCCTGGCTTCACTCCCTCAGCAGTGGCTGCCTGGAGTGCAGATATGCAATTCGGCGGCTGAGGGAGGCTCCGGCGGGCAGCGTGAGTGGAGGCGGAAGTCTTGCTTCAGGCGCCGCCCCCAGCCATGACACTGTGTTATGGCAGAGCCACCCCTGGCTTCTCAGCCGTGCCTCTCTCCTCCCGATTGGCCGCGCCTCTCTCCTCCCGATTGGCCGCACTATCAGCGACTAGCAGCAGAATCTGATAGGACACGGCCAATCAGCTGCGTTCTACAGCTCCTGGCCGCAAAATTCAATCTACCAATTTAATCTACCAATCAGGCGGTCGCGATCTACCGGTAGATCGCGATCGACCTATTGGGCAGCCCTGCTGTAGTCAAACAATGTTTATAGGCCTATAAAAATCCAGGGCGGCTAAAACAAAGGACAAATGATACAAGCAAACAGTTTATCAGCGCCAAGGAAATAGAACATATGATCGCTGCCGAGAATGAACAACGTCCACAAAATTGGTATTAAGAAGTCAGAGCTGATCAAAGAGGAATAAATACAGTTAATAAAACTTCACCACG
This sequence comes from Hyperolius riggenbachi, assembly GCF_040937935.1. NCBI lineage: Eukaryota > Metazoa > Chordata > Amphibia > Anura > Hyperoliidae > Hyperolius > Hyperolius riggenbachi. The sequence continues at coordinate 177,735,978 of NC_090646.1, forward strand.
GGGATATTCCAACCTCACATGGTCTCGTGGCCAACCATCACCAGAAAAGAGTAAGAGGGGCTTACCAGCATCCAACAACCCATATTATAAGGTTGTATGTCTTGCTTTCAGTGGTAATGTTAACGAACCTCAAGCAGATATGGATCCAAACTTCCACCACTCCCTCATTCCGATTTATGGTATGGTATCTAGGCAGTAAGGCCAATATATAAACACAACAAAAAAAGGCAACTCTAAGGCCCCTTTTACACTTAATCAGTTGGTGTGCGTTAGTGTGCATTAGTTTGCGTTGGTATGCTTTTTTCCTATAGCAGTGCATTGGGAAGAAGATTTCAGTTAAAACGCGTTAAGTGTGAAAGGTGCCTGATGGCTTGATTCACAAAAGGGTGCTAAGTGTTAGCACGCCAGTGAAAAGACCCTTAGTGCGTGCAAAGTGCGTTTGCACGCACACTAATATGTACGCAAAAGTTTGCGCGCGCAAAGTTTAAGCACTGAGCGGTGTGCGGGAAACGTTGGACTGTTCGTATACTTTGCACGCGGACGTCGCGACGTTTCGCGTGCACCACGCAGCGCTAAACTTTGTGTGCGATCAGTAACAACTTTAGACATGCAAACTACTTAGCACCCTGGTTTGCACGTCCAAAGCTTTTAGGCATGCTAACTATGTTAGCATCCTCTGGTGAATCGAGGCCTAAGTGTAAACCGTTTATTGTAAAAACAATCGGTATAGACCGTAAAAAACAAGATAAAAACAAAGACTTACATAAGGGGCCCAGGAACTGGGAACCCCTGATAAAAACTTGCGCGTGTAAGCTGGTCCACAGCCAATAAGAAATTAAAGGTGCCGCCTGACTTCTTTTCCAGGAAAGAAGACAGGCAGCACCATTAAAGAGTCACTTAAGCCAGAAAAAAATGAGTTTTACTTACCTGGGGCTTCTACCAGCCCCCTGCAGCAGTCCTGTGCCCAGTGGCGTAGCTAAAGAGCTGTGGGCCCCGGTGCAAGTTTAACATGGGGCCCCCCCAAGCACTCTATACATAACAATTGATACGGTGCACCAAAACCTGCCAAGGACAACCCCAGTGTCAGAGGTGCAAGAAGGGAATGGGGAACAGTGTGTTAAGGATTACTACTATTCAAAGCATCTATAGAAGTGATTATTACCAGCACAGGACCAATAGAGAGCTAATACTGTGATAGAGGGTGGACCCTTCGGGGCCCCTCTGGCCCAAGGGCCCCGATGCAGTCGCTACCTCTGCACCCCCTATTGCTACGCCCCTGCCTGTGCCCTCGCAGCCACTCACTAATCCTCTGGTCCCCCGCTGCCAGCTAGTTTCGTTTTTGCCGACAGGCCCATCAATACTGGCCAAGCGTAGCTTTTTCCGCATTCCAGACTGTAATTAGCGCCATTGAGGGCTGCAACGCGTACAAAAATACACGTTGCTGCATTACGAACGCATAGATATGCACGTATTTGTGTACGTGTTGCCACCCGCAATAGCGCTAATTGCAGTCGGGAATGCGGAAAAAGCTACGCGTAGCCAGTCCTGATGGGCCTGTCGGCAAAAACGAAACTAGCTGGCAGCGGGGGACCAGAGGATTAGTGAGTGGCTGCGAGGGCACAGGACTGCTGCAGAGGGCTGGTAGAAGCCCCAGGTGAGTAAAACTTTTTTTTTCTGACTTAAGGTTCACTTTAATGAGGGAGTGGTGGCAGTTTGGATCCATATCTGCTTGAGGTTCATTAGGATTACCACTGAACGCGAAACATACAACCTTATAATGTGGGTTGTTGGCAGCTGGTAAGCCCCTCTTACTCTTTTCTGGTGATGGTTGGCCACGAGACCATGTGAGGTTGGAATATCACCGTGGTAAAGTTTTATTGACTGTATTTATTCCTCTTTGATCTGCGCTGACTTCTTAATACTATTGTTCATAGGCCCAATCAGGCAAATCCAGAGGAGGTAACTGGCAATACAACCAACAGGAGGGCGTGCTCTGAGAGCTCAAACAAATAAGCTATATGTGGTGAAATGGAGAAGAAATTTACATTACAAGTTACTAGGAGGGCAACAGGCCTGATGACCATTTTGCGCTACTGTGCATTCTCAAAGGCCCAGTGAGCTCAAATGCTAAGAAATAGTGGAATCCAAACAGCAGTGCCGAGAGGATCCTAAATGATAAGCTGTAATTAAGATCAGTCTATGGCCCAAATGGAATTTACTTTTTCTCCTGAGTTTTCTCCTAGGTGATATTTTTAAACGTGCCAATACCTTTTAAGCCACCAGAAAGCAAGAAAATGCACAAAATAAGTTTGAGAGTACTTTTTCACCTACTTTGGGGTATTTTTTTAGTTTAAAATGCTGGAAAGTTATTTTAAATTGAAAATGAAAAATTTCCTCCTAGGGGAAAACATTGTCCAATGTGTTTTATGCATAGCTTAGTTGAAACCAATGACGGGTCTGTAGTTTAAAGTATATGCTTTCCTAAAAAGAGGGTTATTTAGCTCACATTTGAAGAGTTCAAAATTTGGAGAGTCTACAGGAATAGGGTATGAAGAAGGCTTACTAGCCAAAAGCTTACACTTTCTCTTTTAAGTTAGCCAATAAATTGTATTATCCTTTTTAAAATCTCAAGGTTTGGTGGATAGTTCCAGAGGTGAGTAAAAGCACATGAGAAACCCTACATGTGGAAGTGAAAAGAGGTGATTAGTATGGATGAGAGGAAAATGTTGCACATTGGCCTTTATCCAATTAACATTTTCTCCTGAGTTTTATCCAAGGAGATACATTTTTAGCTCATCAAAAAAATAACTTTTTCAGCACTTGGCAATTAAAAAAGGTACTTAAATGTAGGTCAAAAAGTAATATCAAATTTATATTTAGTATTTTCTTGCATGGTGAGCTTTAAAGTTATTTTATTGGTAAGGTCTGAAAGTATCTCCTTGGAGCAAACTCAAGAGAATAGTTAATAGGCCATGGAGCATTGTGTGTAGGATGTTATCAGCATTGTAACTCTGCAGCATAGATAACTTGTAGCATGGGATGGAGGGGCCACTTCCGGCGACTTTGTTGACTTTGTGGAATTCAGTTTCAAAATGACCCTTAAAGGAACACTAGCAAAGTTTTAGTTTTTTTCTGAACCACTTTAGGAGGCAGAAGAGACTTAGTAATGGCACATAGTGGTAGTAAAAGAAAGAAAAAATCTGCCACCTTATCGACCTTGTATATGGCGTGCTAGGACAGTAGTGTCGAGTGATAGGCTATGTGGGGCAGCAGTAATGTGTAAGAGCTCCTCTCCCTCTATCTGCACTATCCTGCTTCTGCAGAGGGGCATTTGGCTGTCTGACATGGATAAACAATCCACACTTTGCTGACAGGAGAGAGGCTTGTGGGTGGGCAGATTGCAGGCAGCCTGTATGAGAAGGGCATTGATTCAATGAATTTCTGACTACAGCGTGTGGGATACTGATTCCTTCTGCTTCCTAAAGGGGTTCAGGAAAAAAAATACTTTGATAGTGTTCCTTTAAAATGAAAATGTAGCAAAATAATAGGGTATATACTAAGTAGCACAGTACTAAGCACAGTTTATAAAATGAACAATTAGAACTAAGTTAACTTGTTCTTATTTAATGTTTTGGTGTCACCAAGAACCTTTGCCATACCTTGTGGCAGCTAAAGAAATTAAACCTCTAAACAACACACAAAATCTCACATTATTGCCAAACCACAATACAGCAGTATTTCAGGAATCTTGTAACTCAACAATAATGTCACCATTTTTATGATGTGATGTTGTTGGCTTTTTAATCAGAGACAGCTACATGACCTGTACTAATATTAAACCTCCACACTCCCAGATCTATGAAGATCAGAAGAAGAGGGCAAGAGCTCAGCTTCCTTATACTGAAATCACGATGGTAGCCTCTGAACTTCTGAAGTTTAGATTAAGATTTTCTCCTACCATCGCTTGTGGCTTTATTAAAAAAAGAAACTAGTTGTATACATTGCTATTTTTCATGAATACAAACAACAAAACATGTTTCATCCTATTTTTACAAGCTACTATTTCCTATAAAGGTTATCAAAAAGGCTTTGCTGGCATTTTAGCTGTGTGTTGCCTCCGGCAAGTTGAGTCCCATAATAGCTTCTTGTCTCCAGGACTCCATTAGTGAGATACTCCCACCTAAAATCCAAGATGTCTCCAAAGAGTGAGCTTATATTAAAGGCAATAATAGGTGTGAGACCTATGGAAGCTTCCACATGTATTTTCTTTTAAACAATACCAGTTGCCTGGCAGTGCACACACCTGAATCAAGCATGCAGCTAATCTTGTCAGATTTGCCATAGACATCTGATCTGCATGCTTGTTCAAGGTCTATGGCTTTAAGTATTAGAGGCAGAGGATCAGCAGGACAGCCAGGCAATGTGCATTATTTAAAAGGAAACCAAGATACCAGCCTCCATATCCCTCTCACTTCAGGTTCCCTTTAAACACAGCTACACTTAACCATGTGTTGTGCCAGGTTAAGACAAATCCTTTGACCTCTGCGCTAATCACCAATGTGCAGTCATGTGAGGGAAGAGGCGGGACATGTTCTCTGTATTCCTTTATTAACCCAATAGAGGTAGGGGCCAGATAGGAGATTCTATTCAAAGATGGTGCCATGGATTGTCATGTAATGTTGCTTATATTTGAATAGGAGAAGAGAAATGCCTCCCAGTGTGGGCCATGGCAGGTAAATGTAATATATAAGGTGGAGCTAGATCTATGGGCATATAACTAGGCCTATATATCTGCCCCAGGAAATGAGATGCAGCAGAGTACAGATTCCTGAATGCTTAATAGACTGAACCGTTTACTTTGGAAGCTGGGGGATGCATATTCTCCAAAACCAATCTTTACATGGGAATGATATGTGCCATGGGGTACAAGTGTACCAAAAAGGAACCCAAGGTGAGGGATATATAGAGGCTACCATATTTATTTCCTTTTAAACAATACCAGTTTCCTGACATCCTGCTGTTCTTTCTGGTCAGTACTATCTTAATCACGGAAGCTGGAAAAAAGGGCGCAGGCCGCTAGTGGACAAAAAGGGTGCCGCCATTCAGTCTCATAATAAATAACGTTTAATGGGCGCCGAGCAGGAAAAAAGGGCGCCGGAGATAAATAACGTTTACAAACGGCGCCCGGAGATTTTTAATGATTTATAACTGTGCTTGTGGTGATTTAAGTTACGCGTAACGTAAATTGCAAAATATTTTTTGCAGCCACAGTTACTAAAACATTATTATCCACATAATAAAGCGATCAGTAAGGGGGGTGGTTAGGGTTAGGCACCACCAGGGGGGTCTGAGGTTTAGGCACCACCAGGGGGGTCTTAGGTTTAGGCACCACCAGGGGGGTCTTAGGTTTAGGCACCACCAGGGGGTCTTAGGTTTAGGCACCACCAGGGGGGTCTTAGGTTTAGGCACCACCAGGGGGGTCTTAGGTTTAGGCACCACTAGGGGGGTCTTAGGTTTAGGCACCACCAGGGGGGTCTAGGGGTTAGGGATAGGTACAGGGAGGGTTTTGTGTGAGAGTAGGGTTAGGTATAGTTACAGTACAATATACACCAGCGGAGGGTGGTTAGGGTTAGGCACCACCAGGGGGGTGGTTAGGGTTAGGCACCACCAGGGGGGTCTTAGGGTTAGGCACCACCAGGGGGGTCTAGGGGTTAGGGATAGGTACAGGGAGGGTTCTGTGTGAGAGTAGGCTTAGGTATAGTTTTAGTAAAATTTTAGTAATACTTACTAATGTTTTACAACACTTATTACGAACGTAGTTATATTTATATCATCGTTATAAAGAATATTTTCAGATTTTATTATAAGAACAAACCATAAATGAAGGTTATTCACAATAATATACAATTATAACAATTAAACATATATTATTGTTTTTGTAATAAACATAATTATAAGTTTAACTTTTGAAACAGGGAAGATTAACGATTTCACAATTGCCGATTTCATAAACATTATTTAATGATTTATAATTTTGTAAAACATTATTTGTAAACGAAATATAGCACACTATTTTTATAAACACTATTAATGATTCATTATTAATTAGCGTATACAACCCGCGCCATTTTTGTCCGGGCGCTCTTTTTGTACGTACGCCTTAATCACACACCAGAAAGCATGCTAATCTTGTCTGAAATATCTGATCTGCATGCTTCAAGGTCTCTGGCTATTAGAGGCAGAGGAGATTAGCAGGACAGCCAGGCACTGTGAATTGTTTAAAAGGAAATAATCATGTCAGCCCCCATATGTCTCTCATCTCGAGTTCTCTTTTAGAGATGTAGCGAACGGTTCGCCGGCGAACGGTTCCAGGCGAACATTGGGGGTTCGCGTTCGCTTGCACCAGGCAAACTTTTTCGGAAGTTCGATTTGCCCCATAATGCACTATGAGGGTCAACTTTGACCCTCTGCATCACAGTCAGCAGGCACATTGTAGCCATTCAGGCTACACTAAGCCCTGGAGCCCCACCCCCCCCACCCCCCTTATATAAGGCAGGCTCGCTGGCCATGACACTCACTCGCGTGCCTGCTGCAGATTTTTTCTCCTAGGGAAAGATTAGTTAGGCTCTTGGCTTGCTCCTGGCTGATTGTTATTGCTAAAATAGCACCCCTCAACAGCTCTTTTGAGAGCTAATGTTTTCCTGATGTGTTTTTTGTGTGTGTTGCTCACTGACATTATACAGGCCTATCTGTTGCAGCTGGACCTTGGTAATTGTTATTACTGTGCCAGCCAGGCCCTGCCTAACTATCCATACTGGGACACCTACCTATGCCTACCTAACTACTGGGGCACCTACTTACCTATACAGGGACACCTACCTACCTATACTAGGGGACCTACCTATGCCTACCTACCTATAGTGGGTCTCCTACCAATGCCTAGCTAACTACTGGGACACCTACCTATGCCTACCTACCTATACTGGGTCTCCTACCTATGCCTAGCTAACTACTGAGGCACCTACCTACCTATACTGGGTCTCCTACCTTTGCCTAGCTAACTACTGAGGCACCTACCTACCTATACTGGGTCTCCTACCTATGCCTAGCTAACTACTGAGGCACCTAGCTACCTATACTGGGTCTCCTACCTTTGCCTAGCTAACTACTGAGGCACCTACCTACCTATACTGGGTCTCCTACCTTTGCCTAGCTAACTACTTAGGCACCTACCTACCTATACTGGGTCTCCTACCTATGCCTAGCTAACTACTGAGGCACCTACCTACCTATACTGGGTCTCCTACCTTTGCCTAGTTAACTACTGAGGCACCTACCTACCTATACTGGGTCTCCTACCTTTGCCTAGCTAACTACTGAGGCACCTATCTACCTATACTGGGTCTCCTACCTATGCCTAGCTAACTACTGAGGCACCTATCTACCTATACTGGGTCTCCTACCTTTGCCTAGCTAACTACTGAGGCACCTACCTACCTATACTGCATTTCCTACCTTTGCCTAGCTAACTACTGAGGCACCTATCTACCTATACTGGGTCTCCTACCTATGCCTAGGTAACTACTGAGGCACCTACCTATGCCTACCTACATACAAGAAGATAATAAGGTCGTTGCTTCATTGTGGACAGACCAAATTTGATCAGCTGGACAGTCACTGTTCTATCATTGAGCTACCACAGCCCGGCGACCATATGGGCTGGAAAACTGCCACGGCCTACATTCTGGCCATGTTGCGCATCAGCCCAGCACGGCCATCACTACGCAAACAGCTGTTTGCGGTGCGTTACACAGTGAGTTTGGTGTGTCAGTGTGAAGCAGAACTCTAATTACACTCCCTGATTGATGTATACCCATGCAAGATGTTTTAAAGCACTTTAGGCCTGCAATTTAGCATTCAATGTGATTTCTGCCCTTAAAACACTGCTTTGCGTCAAATTCAGATTTTTCCCCGGGACTTTGGGCATGTATCCCACTCCGCCATGCCCCCCTCCAGGTGTTAGACCCCTTGAAACATCTTTTCCATCACTTTTGTGGCCAGCATAATTTTTTCTATTTTTCAAAGTTCGCATCCCCATTGAAGTCTATTGCGGTTCGCGAACTTTTCCGCAAAGCGAACCTTCCGCGAAGGTTCGCAAATCGGGTTCGCGAACCGAAAATCGAAGGTTCGCGACATCTCTATTCTCTTTAAGTCACAGAGAAGCTGTCTGATTTTTCATCCTTATTTTGAAAAAAAGAAGGCTGTCCAAAAAGAAACGTAACCGTTACCACCCCCAGTCGCTCAGCCAGCCCTATCATGGTGGGCCTTCCCTATCCTGTGCTACTCCCTAGTCCAGGTCTTACTCCACTTATGGCAAATGTTTAGCAAAGCAAATAAAAGCGATACTTCTATAAGACACATCATTCTTGGATGATTTCAGCACTTGGTATCTTCAAAAACAGTAACCTAAATGATTACCGTATAAAGGGCTGCTTGGGAAATCTCTTTTGTGCTGGCTCTCTCCTCTGCTGCCCGGGGGGTAAAGAAGCTCATCCCTCCGACACACCAGAACTGGAGGTAACAACTGAACACGGAACTGTAATTTACCACATGCTCTAATCTTCACGAATTGACATTTACTGACATTTGTTGTGGTATCTACTGCACAAGTCAGTAATTTACCTCACTGCTCGGTAATTTCTGCTTGCCATGTGGACATTTTTCTAAATGCTCTGTAAAAACAGCTGTTTTCTGCATTACCACATGCAGTAATGCTTTATTTAATTGAAGCCAAAGAGTAGCCCGCAGTGCATTGCGTGTAATGTATTGCATTCTGCTCTACTCATCGTGCGATAAGACTTTATGCATATTATTCTGCTTAACACGGTTTAGGGAATGCACCCCTTAGCGTGCAATATTGTTTTCATTAATAATTTACTTTAATAGACAGCAGTACGGCAGAAATCATTCTGCATTTCAATACAATTAAGCTCTGTGCACATTTCCATTTGACACCAGCTAAAATACTATACTATAATTGCCATATTTCATATCTCTGCAAACACAGAGACAGAACATTGGGGTTAAATCACAAAATGTATCATGTGAATTAACTTTCCATCTGTTTTTTCCCGTACAAAACTTTTCAGCGATAAACAAAAACAGCACTAAAAATAAGCTGAGAAGAGTAATAGCAGCATTAATTTAATCAGAAACCATTTATTACAAGTGAATTTTTTTTTCTTGAAAACTGCTGAAAAGTAATTTTATAGACAAAGTGATAAATAGATAAGGATACAATAGATACATTCTCCATAGAGAGTCCATGAGAAGTTATGTGAATCAACTCTATTGTTTGATGTGCACTTTGGTACACATAACTTTCCCAAATTCATATCCGGACATCTTTGTGCATGAGTAATTAGCTGCTAAGAACACTCAGGGCCCGTTTCCACTAGAGCGAATATGCATGCGTTTTCTGCATGCAGATTCGCATAGCCAATAATAGTCAATGGGCCTGTGCGATTTGCATGTAATGTCAACAATAGGATTACATTACAGCGCTGCTTTGGAGCTTTATAAATACAATAAATAAATAAAATCAATACATAAATAGGAAATTCGCATGCGATTTTTCTATGCGAATTTGCATACGTTTTCTTGTAAAATCAATGTAAAAGCACACAGGCACTGATCTGGTTAAAATCACATGCCTACAAAGATACACAAAAACGCATGCGAATTTGCATGAAAATTCACATACAAACGCATGCGAATTCGCATGCAAATTCGTTTATGCATTTTCCGTAAGGAAATCGCACCGCACTAGTGGAAACATAGCCTCAGCTTTGTTTTTCTCTCTGACACCCTTGACCTGATTGAGTGATTACAGTAAGTCAACACCTCCACATTTTCAAAATACATTGCAAGGCTTGGTGCTCATATGAACATAAAAAGGTAAGAATCTAAGATCTTGGGGCTGATGCACAAAACTTTTCTGTTGAATTATCTCGCCTTACTTATTAACTCACAATTTATCTCTCCTTAACCTCTTTCCGACCGCGCCACGCCGATGGGCGTGGCCGCGGCGGCAGCCCCAGGACCGCCTAACGCAGATTGGCAAAAAGTCCTGGGGCCAGCTAATGCAGGAGATTGCGCACACGCTGCGCGCGCATCTCCTGCTTGGGGTGCGGAGTTCCGCCCCGCCTTCAGTCTCCGAGCAGCTATTGCCGCTCGGGAGACTGTTAGACGGCGTGATCGCCATCTATTTACATGGTGCAGCGCTGCGATCAGCAGCAGCGCTGCACTGGGGACAGCGGTGTGACACGGCTGTCCCCCTGGGGGACAAGAGAGCGATCGGCTCTCATAGGCAGAAGACTATGACAGCCGATTGCCGTAATTGGCTGGCTGTGGGGAGGGAGGGAGGGAAGGGGTTTAAAGAAACAGTTTAAAAAAAAACAAAACACAAACTATAATATTTATTATAAAAAAATAAACATGGGGGAGCGATCAGAGCTCTCTGTTGGTGGGGAGAAAAGGGGGAGGGGGGAATCACTTGTGTGCTGTGTTGTGTGGCCCTGCAGCTTGGCCTTAAAGCTGCAGTGGCCAATTTTACTAAAAATAGCCTGGTCACTAGGGAGGTTTAGCCCTGCAGTCCTCAAGAGGTTAAATGACTAAACTCATGATTTATCTTTCTCCAACTGCAGAGGCGTCACTAGGATTGGTGTCACCTGGTGTGGAAACTCTCATTGTGTCACACCTCTCTTAGGCCTTGTTCACACTATAGGCATTTTTGTAAAAAAAAATTTAAGCACAGGCGATTTTCAAAATCGCCCTCAAAATGCTTGTGCAATGATTTTCTATGAGAGAGTTCATATCTGAGTGTTTCGTTTCCGATCCACTTAGAAAAGTGGTGCCTGGGCCATTTTTGAGGTGATTTGCCTCAATGGAAGATATAGGAAAAACGCTAAACGCTCACAAAATCACTTTGGCAAGAGATTGCGTGAGCGTTTTTGTTTTTTTTAAATTGTATTTATTGACTTGATTTTTTTCCGGATCAAAAGACGGAAGCACTCTGCAAAAGCGCTTACAAAAACGTCCACAAGAAGGCATCGCTTTTTAAGTAAGAGGCCTTTTTGGTCTCTTTTAGCCCTTTTACTCTCTTGGTGGTTTTAGGTCACCATGCGCTATCTAGGTACTGTTTTATTAAAGAGACCCTGTAACAAAATTTTCATCCTTATTTCTTCTATCCTATAAGTTCCTATACTTGTTCTAATGTGCTCTGGCTTCCTGCAGCCTTTCCTAGTTGCACAGTGGCTGTATTATCTCTGGTATACAATCTAATCTTTTTTCCTCTGTCGGCTCTGTCGGGCCCAGGCACTCAAGCTGGAATGTGCTGGTCTGCTTGTGATAGGCAGAAGCTAAACACACCCTCTCCAGGCCCCCTCCAAACTCTGTATGACTCACACACTGAGCTACTCTCAGCCTATCACATGCTGTTAGCAGGCATGTCTTTTGTTTGTAAACACTGCCTAAAACTGGCAATTACAAGCCAGGATTGCAGCAGGGATTGGGAGAAACAGCACAGAGGGGCCCAGGAGAACATAATGAATAGAACGGTATGCTTTTTATTGTAAAACATTTAGAGTACAGATTCTCTTTAACATGAACTATTTTGACTAGATTCAGAAAGACAGGTCAATGTCTGAAGCAATTATAAGACTTCCACCAGATTCTTTTTAGACTGCCTTCCAAAACATAAACATGGAGAACAGCGAGGTGAAAGGTTCTGCCAGTTTCCTTATGACAAAAGCTGTGACTTTATTCACATGCAGATGAAACGTAGTATAGTAAACATGCAGCTGAGCTTACCTATTGGTGTTATATTTTATTTTATGCCTTGTAATTGTTCTTTGAAGAGCTAGGTTCAGCCTGTCAAACTGCAAAACAATACATATTCAAATTAACAGCAAGTAAAGCTATTATGAGTAATGACTTATACATGATGATTTATGATTGGTGGAAGAAAAACATATTGAATTATTACTAGTAACAGTAAATTACTTGTCCATGATGTAGTAAAGAACAATATGAAAAATCAAAGTTCTTTTTATAGCAGGCCTAGATCACACAAATGGCTAAACCATGCAGTTGCCAAGTAGATGAGCCACCATTCAACCAAAGATAAAATATACAGCGGTGAAAGTGGATGGGTATGACTCAAGTGCTTAGAACTGCAACTAGTGTAGTCTTCAACACTTCCATTTACCCACTGACTTCCTCTCACCGCCTCTGCCTCTGTTTGCAAACTTGGTATGAGATTGTCAAACCAGCCACAATGGGAAATTGAAAGGGCATAACAGTATTTGAATTTCCCACCACAGCAGACACGATCAGCCATGCCACCCAACTGTTCTGCAAATTAAACTGTAGCCTGTGGGAGGAAGCAGGTTGAGTGGAAGAGCTCAAAGAGTATGGAACTCCTCCAGGCATGTTTTAAGCAAGACAGATGACTGCAAGCAAGCAACATGAGAACAAGCTTTCCACCATCAAGGAAGGAGATAGACTGCAATCAACATGAACAGAATGCTGCAAACAACCAGAAGGGATTCAGGCTACAATCAAAGTTGGTGATGAAGATGAGGGTTCCAATGAAGACTCCTAAGTACTTCTACCAAGTTATAAATAATAAATATTACCACAACCAGTATCTTTATTGACACTAGGTGCCGATGTGTAAGGGGTCCCAAGAACACCCTGTGCCCATTAGCTGCAGCAGGGGTGCTTATCTTGTCTCTCTGATTTTGGGGCAACCAAATATAAACCCTAATGCTAAGTACACACCATACATTTTTGCGTCCGATAGATGATCCGATAGATAAATTCCGTCATGTCCGATATTCCTTCCGATCGCTTTTCTGGTCGATTCCTCAAAGAAGTGAATGGAAAACGATAAGAAAAACGAGCCGAACATAAGAGAATCGAGCAGAGGATCGAATGGAAAAAACGATTGGATGGAAAAATTTAGCAGAAAAAACGTATCGTGTGTACCTAGCATTACTCCCATTGCTGGGCACTGAACCAGGTCAGGAGGTTTTCCTGAAAGATTTCCCTGTTCCCCAGCAAAGGAAAACTTCTTTAAAGAGACACTGAAGCGAAAAAAAAAAATATGATATAGTGCATTGGTTGTGTACTATGAATAATTACTAGAAGATTAGCAGCAAAGAAAATATTCTCATACTTTTATTTTCAGGTATATAGTGTTTTTTCTAACATTGCATCATTCTATAATATGTGCAGATTACACAACACTCAGCATTCAAAATGAGTCTTTCAGAGCAGTCTATGAAGTAATGACCTCTCCTCTGCCAGAGGAAAAGTAAACAGTTCACTTCCAGTTGAGATAATAAAAGTCAGATAACAGCCCTCTCCACGACTAACTTAGTCGGAGAGCTTAATGGCTTGTTTGCATGGAGATAACAACTGGAGTTTCTCAACTCTTCCTGTACTGGAAACAATTACACTGATGTATCTGATCTTAATGTTTTATTTCTTAGCTGTGCTACACATACAAATCATAATATCATCATTTTTTTTTTCGCTTCAGTGTCTCTTTAAGCAAACCTGAAGTGAAAATAAGCTTACTTACTAAAATACTTCAATTCTTATAACTGATACTAAATAGGGTTAAACTCCTGTGTGAACATATTAGCTCTCAACTCGTCCAACAGCTGTGAGCTCAATTACACTAGCTCATAAGTTGCTGAGAAGGGAGAATTAGACAGGTTGTTCTCTATAAACATATGCAGGGTGGACACAAGGTGAATTTCTCTGTGTTCTCCTTCTCTTCTGTGCAAGAGTTCAGGTCCCCTTTTAAGTCTGACCCAGATGTAGCATCACTCTGACAATGCTGTTTAATTAGCTCCCGCAAAAAGAAATGATGACCTATTGAACTTGTGCTACCATAACTGTTTGGACGGCTGAATATAAGTTTGATGACCTATTAATTTGTTGTCAGGAGAGGTGTAACAGTCTGAATCCGCTACACAGATAAAGCTCTGGTTAATTAAATCTTGCAATGTAAAAATATAAAAAGGAGCACAGACAAGTATAAAAGATAGGTTTTGCATGCAAATCTCTATCTCATCCACAGGTCCGTTTAAGCTGTGGTCACTGAGCAAATTAGCTTAGCCAGTCACAGAATGTATGGAGCAATGCAAAGTCATAATGCACCAGCTTATGAGTGAGTTAAAGAGGAACTTTAGCGAAAAGCGGAAAAAAATAAATCAATACATTGCAAAGTGAGCAGTTAAAAAATAGAAGAAAGCTCAAGAAATGATTGATATTTGCCATGTAATTTGTTCATGTTGTTTCATCCGCAATCAGCCTGCACAAAATCATCTTTACTACTGGCAGACAAGAAAAAAAACTAGACAGCACCAACTGCAATTATTTATAACCACACCCACTAACATTGTGATAGGCTAAAAGGTTGTTGTTGTTTTTTTTCAGATATACAGTACATATGCACTGAGGGAGATACTGTTTGCTTGGCAGTTGGACATGGCTGTTATTTCCCACAATGCAACAAGGCTCACAGACAGGAAACTATCAGGAGCTAGGGTCTGATATTACACTGTGGGAGGGGCTTTACTACAATATCAGGAATACAGACTTTCCTGATGATCTATTCAAGAAAAGATAAAGATTTCTCATGGCAAAAGTTACTGATTGGGATGAAGTCTAATCCTTGGTTACAGTTCCTCTTTAAATCTCACTTTTTTTTTTTTAGAATCTGGCATGAATAGAGTTGAGCTGAAATTTTCGTAATTTCGCATTACTAAAATTACGCATGCGAAATTTGCGATTACGATGCGAAATTACGGTAGCGTAATTGCCATTAAAATCGTAATTGAAAATAACGTAAGCGTAATTTTCAACGCGTAATTTCGCGTTTCGTTCATGCCGTAATTTCGCATTAAACGCTACCGTAATTTCGCGTGAAACCGTAACGCTCCGTATAATATAAAAAAGCCGCCGACTTTAAGGGTTAATAGCAAAGCCCCCTTAAATGCTAAGAGCCTCAAATTTGGAGAATATATTAAGGAGATCAGGAGGAATAAGAGGAAAACAAATTTTTTCAAAAAGACCTTATAGTTTTTGAGAAAATCGATGTTAAAGTTTCAAAGGAAAAATGTAAACATTTAAAAACCCGCCGACTTTAACGGTTAATAGCAAAGCCTGCTTAAAGTTTAGGAACACCAAATTCCCAGGGTATATTAAGGGGATCAGTGGGAATAAGAGGAAAAAAATTTTTTCAAAAAGACTTTATAGTTTTTGAGAAAATCGATTTTTAAGTTTCAAGGGCGAAAATGTCTTTTAAATGCGGAAAATGTCCGTTTTTTTTTGCACAGGTAACA
Organism: Hyperolius riggenbachi; assembly: GCF_040937935.1. NCBI lineage: Eukaryota > Metazoa > Chordata > Amphibia > Anura > Hyperoliidae > Hyperolius > Hyperolius riggenbachi. The sequence continues at coordinate 177,751,397 of NC_090646.1, forward strand.
ATAGTGTATTATTTTCATAGATTCCCCCAAGTGGGAAGAGTTTTACTTACTTCGTTCTGAGTGTGGGAAATATAAAAAAAAAACGACGTGGGGTCCCCCCTCCCAGACCTCTTTAACCACTTGAGGACCCACCCTTTACCCCCCCTTAAGGACCAGCGCTGTATTATGTGATCTGTGCTGGGTGGGCTCTGCAGCCCCCAGCACAGATCAGGGTGCACGCAGAGCGATCAGATCGCCCCCCTTTTTTCCCCCCTATGGGGATGATGTGCAGGGGGGGTCTGATCGCGTCTGCGTGCAGGCATGTTGCGGGGGGGGGCACCTCAAAGCCCCCCTCCGCGGCGACATTCTCCCCCTCCCTCTCCTACCTCCCTTCCCCGGAGATCCGGGCTGCACAGGACGCTATCCGTCCTGTGCAGCCAGTGACAGGACGTCCCCTGTCACATGGCGGCGATCCCCGGCCGCTGATTGGCCGGGGATCGCCGATCTGCCTTACGGCGCTGCTGCGCAGCAGCGCCGTACAATGTAAACAAAGCGGATTATTTCCGCTTGTGTTTACATTTAGCCTGCGAGCCGCCATCGGCGGCCCGCAGGCTATTCACGGAGCCTCCCGCCGTGATTTGACAGGAAGCAGCCGCTCGCGCGAGCGGCTGCTTCCTGATTAATCAGCCTGCAGCTGGCGACGCAGTACTGCGTCGCTGGTCCTGCAGCTGCCACTTTGCCGACGCACGGTATAAGCGTGCGGTCGGCAAGTGGTTAACCCCTTGTCCCCCATGCAGGCTGGGATAGCCAGAATGCGGAGCACCGGCCGCGTGGGGCTCCGCACCCTGACTATACCAGCCCGCATGGTCCATGGATTGGGGGGTCTCGGAAGGGGAGGGGCAGCCAAGCTTTCCCCTCCCCCTCCGAGCCCTTGTCCAATCCAAGGACAAGGGGCTCTTCTCCACCTCCGATGGGCGGTGGAGGTGGAGGCCGCGATTTCCTGGGGGGGGGGGTTCATGGTGGAATCTGGGAGTCCCCTTTAAAAAGGGGTCCCCCAGATGCCCACCCCCCCTCCCAGGAGAAATGAGTAAAGAGGTACTTGTACCCCTTACCCATTTCCTTTAAGAGTTAAAAGTAAATAAACACACAAACACTTAGAAAAAGTATTTTAATTGAACAAAAAACATAACTACGAAAAAAGTCCTTTAATATTCTTAATTAACCATTAATACTTACCTGTCCCTTTAAATAAATGATCCCTCGAAATAGCCTCGGAAATGTTCTATCAGTTACAATGTAACAAAGTTATTACAATGTAACAACTTTGTTACATTGTAACTACGCCGCACCCGACGTCACTCGCCGCCACCGCATACGCGTCTGCGCTGCACGGACCCGACAGAGCTCTGAGCTATATAGCTCAGAGCTCTCTAAAGCATCTTTGTATTTGGGCTCCAAGGAGCCCCATTGGTCCTTAGCAGACCAATGGGGTTCCTTCTGATTTGAAGGAACCCCATTGGTCTGCTAAGGACCAATGGGGCTCCTTGGAGCCAAAATACAAAGATGCTTTAGAGAGCTCTGAGCTATATAGCTCAGAGCTCTGTCGGGTCCGTGCAGCGCAGACGCGTATGCGGCGGCGGCGAGTGACGTCGGGTGCGGCGTAGTTACAATGTAACAAAGTTGTTACATTGTAATAACTTTGTTACATTGTAACTGATAGAACATTTCCGAGGCTATTTCGAGGGATCATTTATTTAAAGGGACAGGTAAGTATTAATGGTTAATTAAGAATATTAAAGGACTTTTTTCGTGGTTATGTTTTTTGTTTAATTAAAATACTTTTTCTAAGTGTTTGTGTGTTTATTTACTTTTAACTCTTAAAGAAAATGGGTAAGGGGTACAAGTACCTCTATACTCATTTCTCCTGGGAGGGGGGGTGGGCATCTGGGGGACCCCTTTTTAAAGGGGACTCCCAGATTCCACCATGAACCCCCCCCCCCAGGAAATCGCAGCCTCCACCGCCCATCGGAGGTGGAGAAGAGCCCCTTGTCCTTGGATTGGACAAGGGCTCGGAGGGGGAGGGGAAAGCTTGGCTGCCCCTCCCCTTCCGAGACCCCTCAAACCATGGACCATGCGGGCTGGTATAGTCAGGGTGCGGAGCCCCACGCGGCCGGTGCTCTGCATTCTGGCTATCCCAGCCTGCATGGGGGACAAGGGGTTAAAGAGGTCTGGGAGGGGGGACCCCACATCGTTTTTTTTTATATTTCCCACACTCAGAACGAAGTAAGTAAAACTCTTCCCACTTGGGGGAATCTATGAAAATAATACACTATTGTTACCTGTGCAAAAAAAACTGACATTTTCCGCATTTAAAAGACATTTTCGCCCTTGAAACTTAAAAATCGATTTTCTCAAAAACTATAAGGTCTTTTTGAAAAAAATTTTTTTCCTCTTATTCCCACTGATCCCCTTAATATACCCTGGGAATTTGGTGTTCTTAAACTTTAAGCAGGCTTTGCTATTAACCGTTAAAGTCGGCGGGTTTTTAAATGTTTACATTTTTCCTTTGAAACTTTAACATCGATTTTCTCAAAAACTATAAGGTCTTTTTGAAAAAAAATTTTTTCCTCTTATTCCTTCTGATCTCCTTAATATATTCTTAAAATTTGAGGCTCTTAGCATTTAAGGGGGCTTTGCTATTAACCCTTAAAGTCGGCGGCTACCTAACATTGATCCATGTGTCAACTTTTCAGCTTCGGGAGCATGGCCATACGCATTAATTTCGTAATACCCGTTGCAATGCGAAAATTACGCGAAAATTACGCTTAAGCGAAATTTCGCGAAATCCTTCTTCATTACGATTATGTACTTACGGCCATAAACGTAATTACACTAATTACGCGAAATTTCGTGAAATCGTAATTACGCCATTACGCTCATCTCTAGGCATGAAGTAAGTTGCAGTAACATGTGTGAAGGTAACAACAGCTTAATTAAAGTGTTTCGATCCCACCTCATTCAGTATTATTCACCGCTTTATAGAGTCCAGCATGTACAAAGATTAGATTGCCGTAATGTAGACTTATGCAAAATAGAATTAAAATATAAACTCTGTAAACAAAAACATATAAACTGTAAAATGCATCACTCATATTAAACTGAAACTGCATTTAGAGTTTAAATCATAAGCAGCACCGGATCCGCTGTGGATTTGCCCGGACCGTGTGACGTGTGGGTGCATGTTATAACAGCGGGTACCTAATGACCTACAATGGGTGTGTGATGCAAGATGGCCCAAAACAAGCACAGGAATAAAACATTACAAGATTTCTTAAATCGTTGAAGCTTTTTAAGGTGGAAATGGGGCTGGAGAGCTGTTAGAAACACATGAAAGAACACCCTTACTCCTTCAAAGCCTGTCTCTGCACCACCCTTCCTATTTATATAAGAATCACCATAAACAGAGTCAGGCAACATCCAATTGCTTGTGGACAGATGACTGAAAATGGGCTTAAAGCACAATCTAGCAGGCACTGAAAATAGCACCATCATCAGAGCCAGGAGGGCGGGATTGGACAGACTAAAGAATTGCTGCATTTCCCAAATGTGACATTATCTGTTTACAGCAAACCGAACAAGGCACAGGGCAAATGATCAAGGCCAACCATGGTGGATGAATGTCAGAGATATTCGGGGAAATCAGGAAAGTTCACACAATATTAATTGCATAAATATGCATCCTATGTAGCACTGATCATTTTCTGTAGCACTTTTTAGAGTACATAGAACAATTCTTTTCTCTAATGGCCTAATTTGAAAAGTTCCACCAAGACAGTTACTTGACTCAAATGGTAACTACCGTAAACCAATTAAAGGGAATGCACTACTGGATTTAGTCATTTCAAATTGATCAAACTTTTACAAATCTTCTCAATGAATAAAAAAGGCCTTTATAGATGAACAGAAAGGTTAGAGATAAAATAAAGCTGAGAATGAATGCTTGTAAGGCCAGGACGGATCGCAGCTGACGTAGCAATTATAAAGAGTGCAATATAAATTGCAAAAAATAACTTACTGTATATACCCGGATATAAGTCGACCTAGTGTATAAATTGGCCCCAACATGTGACCCTCTTAAGCTGGAATTTGTTTATCATTTAAATACTCAGCAAAGTTAATGGCTGCACTTGGGGACCAGAAGGAGTGAATGGCTCCCCACACCACCAGAGCCAAAGCGGCCAGTGTGGTTTGATCCCCCCTCCATCCGCCCTTCACCAGCCAAAAAAGGGGCAGTCTACCTCTACCTCATCCCCCCTCCCCCTCCCTGCCTATGTGTAATCAACAGAAGCCAAGTTACTCACCAATCCAGGTCCAGGCGCAGCGTCTGCATATATACATAAGGCTGCAGGCTAGTGTTGCACCATATTTTCTGGTTGAATTCAATAGACGTATGTTGTTTTTCAACCCAACTAACTATGTAACTGGAAACCACTAGAATCCAGCAGGAAATGGAATTGTTTGACCAATGGTCTGCTATTAGGTCACAGAAATGTTGTGCAGCCCACTCTTGGGTCATACCATAATTTAGGGAGGATTGCAGAAGGTTAGTAGAATTGTACGCATGTGACTGTTGTCACTTTCATGCATCTGTAACAAGGAGTCCTTACATTAAATAACAACTTTTATAGGTCTAAAGCTTCATACAAGTGCTGGATTAAAGGCCAAGGCAGCAGTTAAAGAGACACTGAAGCGAAAAAAAAAATATGATATAATGAATTGGTTGTGTACTATGAATAATTTCTAGACGATTAGCAGCAAAGAAAATATTCTCATACTTTTATTTTCAGGTATATAGTGTTTTTTCTAACATTGCATTATTCTATAATATGTGCAGATTACACAACACTCAGCATTAACGTAAACAGTTCACTTAGGGCCCTTTTCCACTAGCAGTCGCTAGCGTTCACGCTGAACGCTAGCGATTGCTGAATCGCAATTACCGGCGATTCCCCGACGTTTGCGGCAGCGATTTTGCTATGCTATGCACTGCATAGCAAAATCGCGGCAAATATCGCTCCGCCGCACGTTCGCGTTACAGTCAAAAACGAATCGTGGTAGTGGAAATGACCTACCGCGATTCCTATGTTAAAAAGCAAACCGTAGCGATGTAAATCGCTAGGGGTTTGCGTCTTTCCGATTCAGCCAGCGCAAACGCGCTGGTGGAAAAGGGCCCTTACAGTTGAGATAATAAAAGTCAGATAACAGCCCTCTCCAGGACTAACTTAGTCGGAGAGCTTAATGGCTTGTTTGCATAGAGATAACAACTGGAGTTTCTCAACTCTTCCTGTACTGGAAACAATTAGACTGATGTATCTGATCTTAATGTTTTATTTCTTAGCTGTACTACACATACAAATCATAATATCATCATTTTTTTTTCGCTTCAGTGTCTCTTTAAGGACCGTCTCGGTCAAGAACAAAACACTTGCACAGGAGCCCCCAGTATAGCGGCTCTTTACCCACATTCTATGACTGACGGAACCTGAGCACCTCACCCCACCCACCAGGCACCACCCCATAGGCTAGTAATGGGTCTGTACAACACTCAGCCCCAAACCGCCACCTGAGGTTTCCGGATCCCTGCAGGCAAGAATACTCGTATGTGTGTACAAGGGTTTAATAAAGGAAACTGCAGATGTGTACATGCAGTTGCAGTCTTACTACTGTTTCAGTAAGCTTGCAGCAATCTTTCCTGTGATCTGATATGACCCATGCAAGGTATGCAAATGTAAACTTTTGCCACCTAATAGCTGACAGTTTAAAAAAAATACTGGTTGGCTTGATATTTTTTGCTCTCCACCCTTCAGGAACCATAATAAATCCGGCACAAACTGTCCCTCGAAGAGCCTCTCGATCTAATATCCATACCAGAACCTAATCTCTTAGCCAATAGAAATCTCCACTTAGCAGTAGCCAAACCTGTGTTGGAGATGAGGAGACATTCATTGGCCAGTATGTCTATGGCTTGCTTTATAGACTGAATTACCTATAACTAACATCAACCTAGTCACTGCAGGAGCATTTCTACCCTGTAGAACACAGAATTAATGTGTTCAATTGGCAATATTTCAGCAAGTAGACATACTAATTCACAACAAGCATAAAAATATGATAATTTATTATGATAGTAAATTGAACCAAGCATTAAAAGATAATACAAAGCTACATTTGCATAAAAATGTAGCCTTAGGAAGCATGAAGTTGTTTTTCTGCTTTGTGTGGCTAGGTCAATATGCTTAGAATTCACATTATTGCTATGACTTCCCTTTCGGAAAGAATTCTTGACATAAAAGCATTTTGGTTTCCTTATCTTCTCAGTTGTTCCCTGTTCCATGTTTTGAATAGCGTTTGGCAGTTTGTAACTCTGTAATCAATGTATTCCTATGAAAAGCTCTCTCTAAAAATAACAATACACACTTGATGAGTAATAACTGCAAATTTGGGTGGAAAATGTTTATATATTTAAAGATAAACTTCACATAGGTTTTCCTGCTATGTGCAGACACTAAGGGGTTGGTTCACACTGGGTGCTTTTGCAGCACTTTGCTTACCGCTGGCGATCAGCAAAGCGCTGCTGCTAATGTATTCCTATGGATACATTCTCACTGCGGCATTTGCGATTGGGATCCCATTGTGACTCTCATTCTATTGAACAGGAAAAAACAGACAGTGGTAGGGTCCATAGAAACATAAATAAGTCATATATATTACAATTTAACAATCAGCCACATACAGTATATACTGTAACTGACTGTATATACTGTATTCATACATGGTAGAAAAACATCAAGCAATACTGGTACATAATAGAATAAGTACATAATAGAATAAGTACAACAGAAATGAGAAGCAATAGGGGAAGGGCCAAGCCCTCATTTTTAAAGCTCTGGGAGCCTCAACTGACATAAAAAGGGTAACAATGGGTAACCATTGATTGAATGTCACCCCAATCAGTAGCCGATACCCCCTTTCCCATGAGAAATCTTTCTTTTCTCAAATAGATTATCAGGGGGGTCTGTGTGGCTGATATTGTGGTGAAACCTCTCCCACAATGTGATGTCTTGACCATGGTCCTGACAATTTTCTGTCTGCGAACCTAGTTGCATTGTGGGAAATAACAGCTTTTTCCAATTGCCAAGCAAGCAGTATCTCCCTCTGTGCATAGAACTCTCAGTAGCGAACATTTTATACAGATCACCTGGCAGGACTTATGATGTTACCAGTGATACATTTCAGAATGTAAATAAGGGAGAGGAAAGGTTTTAAAATGGGTAAACACTGACTAAATAATCTATACATTAATATTGTAAAAAAATAAGCAGTTTTATTAATTATGTCTCTTTCACTACAGTTGCTCTCTAAATAAAAAAAAAAATCTTTTTTTTTACCTCCTGCATTACCTGTGATTTCAGTTTTTTCTTTGCTCTTCCCTTAAAAGCTCTGAAAACCTAAAACCTGAAAACAACTGTAAACACTGCTTTGCATGGCTGTGACAGCTGTTAATAAGCTGGGAGTGATCACAGATGTGAGCTCTATTCACTGTGTGGAATGAATGTGTCACTCCTGTAAACTAGCACTGCTAAACAGATAAAGGCAACAATGAATGTTACTTCCTGCTTTGTGCAGATTTTTGCACCAATTGGACACATAGAACTTGATTCACTAACCGGCGCTAAGTGTTTGCGCCGGTGTGAAAAGCCCCGTGCACTGCGTGCACAGTGCGGGTGCGCCAATATTAGTGCGCGGTGCAACAATAACGTTGCACCCGCTGGTCCTTAAAAGTCGCACCCGATGCCACGAAAAGGACGCATCGGGTGCCCCCGAAGTGGCGCATCATAGCGCTGCTTAACGGGCACCCGATGCGTCATTTTCGTTGCATCGGGTGCGACTGCTGCGCGCGCAGTGAGCGTGATTATTTCCTAACGCCGTGGTTTGCGCCCACTAACACTTAGGGCACACTAACCGACTTAGCGCCGGTTAGTGAATCAAGCCCAGGGAGTATTCTTTGTATCTTGCCAATGTTTCCAGGAAGTTTCCTAAGGCCTCTTATCCACGGGCAGTTGATAGGCAGTGAAATGTCTCTCAAACTCTCACAACTGCTTGCTGCTGCCACCTGGTAACTGTTCTCTGCTGCCTGGTAACTACTCAATGACGCCTGTCAACTGTTTGCAGCTCAGCATGCAGTTACCAGGCAGCATTGAGCAGTTACCAGGCAGCAACAAGCAGTTATCAGACACCAGTGAGCAGTTGTGAGAGAGTTTGAGAGGCATTTCACTGTACATCAACAGTCCGTGGAAAAGAGGCCTAAAGGTGTTAGGACAGCTGCAGGCTGGCATTGGAAAATGATAGACTGTACAACAACAACAACTATACTGCTTTTTGTTCTACAGCAGAGTAGCCCTCAAAGCTCCTTTCACACTTTGGTGCATATGCAATTATTTTCTTCTCATGAGTTATCTCCTAGGAAATATTTTTTTTCTTCTGAGTTATCTCCTAGGAGCAGGGCCGGCCCGCTCATGAGGCGGGGTTAAACTTTTGCCTCAGGCGGCAAAGTTCTAGGGGCGGCATCCGCCCGTCCGTGGGTGCGGGGGGGCCGGCCGCCGAGCTGGAGGTGTAGCTGGCAGGACGGGGGTATTGGGCCTAGCGGTGGGGAGGGGGGTCGGACCCCCCCCCTCCCTCGCCTGGGTTCCCCGATCTGCGCTCCCCTCCAGCTTTAAATGTAGAGTAAGCAGCCGACAGACAGTAAGAGGCACGGGCGGGGGATCACTCACCTCTTCCTCGTTCCAGCGTGCGCTCCACTGACGTCACTTCCTGAAACCCCGCCCACTGTATTGTACGTGGCCGGCGTTGCAGGAAGTGACGTCAGTGGAGCGCACGTTGGAACGAGGAAGAGGTGAGTGATCCCCCGCCCGTGCCTCTTACTGTGTCGGCTGCTTACTCTACATTTAAAGCTGGAGGGGAGTGCAGATCGGGGAACCCAGGCGAGGGAGGGGGGGTCCGACCCCCCTCCCCACCGCTAGGCCGAATACCCCCGTCCTGCCAGCTACACCTCCAGCTCGGCGGCAATTTTTTCAAAATTTGCCTCAGGCGGCAAAAAGTCTAGGGCCGGCCCTGCCTAGGAGATAATTTTCTTATTCTGTTTAAAATAACTTTTAGGGCTTGTTCACACTAGAGGCTTTTTTTGCATTTTTTAAGCGTTGCCGATTTTTAAAAATCGCCCTGAAAGCACTTACATCATTATTCTCTATGAGACAGTCCACACCTGAACGGTTTGTTTCCGATTCGCTCAGAAAATTGGCGCATGGGCCATTTTTGAGGAGATTTTGCCTCAATGAAAGGTATAGGAAAAACGCAAACGCTCACAAAATTGCTTTGTGCAGCAACTGCGTTTGCGTTTTTAATAATAAATACATTGTATTTATTATTTTCCAGATCAAAGAGATCAAAGGCCAAAAAATTATTTTGCGAATATTCTTACTTGCTGGGCATTTTATAACAAGGTGTGGAAATATCACCTAGGAGAAAACTCAGGAGAAAAAGTGAATTGCATATGGCCCTATTTACATTGCATTGCTAATCCTGAAAAACAGGATTGCAATGCATCGGTGATGTAATGCTGCATGGCAGCCTACCGCTGTGATGCAACAGTGCATAGACTTTATGCTTGTAGGCCAAGTATCATCCATAGCGTACTGCATGCTGTGCATTGTCCTGTCGGAAATTGTTGCTCCAGAAAAGTAACAGTGTAAAAACCCTCATAAATATAATTACATCGCATTGTGATGCAATTATATTGTCTGTTGCAATACCATGGATGTAATGTGAACAGATCCTTATAGCGTGAGCACACTTGAACACTTCGGTACATTTTTCAGCAATACATCCCTGATACACATTGCTTAAAAATGCACAGATGTGGGCAAGGGTGCTCAGGTCCTAAAGTGAGCCCAAGGTCAAATTAAACTGATGAGATAGACGGTTATATCAATCCCCCTACTCCTATACACGACCTATTTTTAGATATCTCAGTTTTATTTAATGTTTAAAAGCTTAAAAAGTAGATTTCATGTTTTATTGTCTACATTTAATGACGCAGTCTTTCAAGTGTCCCAGAGCTCAAATATATGAACTATTGACCTTTTTTTTAATCTATTCCCTGCACTCAAAAGCTGTTCTCTTGAGTAAAGAGTTTTATGGCTGTAATTCCCTATGAGTGAGGCTTATGCTATATAGTCCAACCAAGTCTGGAATGGAGAGAAACTGTCACTTGCATATCTGAAAGTTTAACTCTTTCAGGCAGACGAAGATAAAAAAAAGGAACACAGCCTAGTTATTAATATGCTTGCCACTGCACATCTACATGTCTATCTAGTCATGTCATCTTATAGTTATGTTAACGTGAATAATGGGTAAACAATGCTGTGGTTAGAGGTATATTGGAAGAGGGGGTGAGGGGCTGTGCGGAGATTGTTATAAGAGTTAAAAATCGTAGTGAAAAACCGGGGGGGGGGGGGGGGTACAGAAGGGGGGGATGGGGGGGCTATTAGAGGAGGGGGGGGGGGGGTTAGGGAAAAATTAAGGGTGGCAAAACACAATGCAATCAGATGTAGTAAAATGCAGAAAATCAGACTCACCAGTACAGTCTCAAGGTCACGAATAGCGCCTCTGTACCAGTGAGTCTGGAGATCAAGGTTTATATACCTAAGAGTATGTGGATGGACCAATTGCATGGTTAATAAGGGGTGGGGGCTGTGTGATAGGCAGGTAATGTGTTTCTATGGGTGGGGAGGAGACAAGCTTGGGGGCGTGTTTGTGGGCCTTGAGACTGTACTGGTGAGTCTGATTTTCTGCATTTTACTACATCTGATTGCATTGTGTTTTGCCACCCTTAATTTTTCCCTAACCCCCCTCCTCTAATAGCCCTCCCTTCCCCCCCCCCCCCTTTCTGTACTCCCCCCCCCCCCCCCCCCCCCCGGTTTTTCACTACGATTTTTAACTCTTATAACATTCTCCGCACAGCCCCTCACCCCCTCTCCCAATATACCTCTAACCACAGCATTGTTTACCCATTATTCACGTTAACATAACTATGCACCAAAAATCATCAGCACACATATACATTGGTCTAAGGACACGCTATCTGTCTCTGTCTTTACAGTGTACTCCTGTCTGTTTTTTGCCTGAGGAAGCGGGAATATACCCGTGAAACGCGTTGCGGTTCTGTTCATGGAGTATGTGAATAAATTGTCTTTATCTTAAGCGACAGCATCGAGTCTATTTCTGAGTGGCCGGTCCACCGCCGCCACCCGAATATTTTAAACATTTTAGCAAACTTTATACTTTTGGCGCCTCTGTACATCTACATGCCATCTTAGCTATACTTTAATTCCATCTTATTTTGTTCAGCCACTCTCCCACCATTTTCCAATGTTAAGATGGCTGCTCTGAAAATGGTATGTTAAGTGGAGATGAAGAGACATTTATGTACAGTAGATTTTAAACAGGGATCTTAAACAAGGATTATTGGAGTTAGTCATCAAACAAGAAATGTGGATCCCAGATGGTCTGTGTCCTGCAAACCTGAAGCATGACAGGAAATAGTCATTAGTCTGGGCATTGCATCCATCCCCACTGTTTTCAGTGACACTGTTCGCTGTTTTTTATACAGGCTGCGATACAGTTTGGAAGTTGGTATTGACTTGAGGCCCTAATGCTGATGCTTGCTTCTTTCAGGTACTGTGGCACAGCATTCCTGCATGTTTTGCATATTATCAGGATAGAAAACCAAAAGAATGGTAAGATATCCATAGGCAAATGCAGGGGGGATTACAGCTGCCCAGAATCCCCCCTCAGATCAGGGCCGGTGCAGTGTCTAAGGACCAGCGCAAGTTGAGACACCAGAATATCTGCAGGCATCCCGCAGTTCACATCACTGCCCCCTTACATTTCCTGCTATAGTTAATTTTGGATGGAGCAGCAGAGTGTGTACAGAGCATGGAGCGGCAGCGTGTGTACAGAGCATGGAGCAGCAGCGTGTGTACAGAGCATGGAGCAGCGTGTGTACAGAGCATGGAGCAGCGTGTGTACAGAGCATGGAGCAGAAGCGTGTGTACAGAGCATGGAGCAGAAGCATGTGTACAGAGCATGGAGCAGCAGTGTGTGTACAGAGCATGGAGCAGCAGCATGTGTACAGAGCATGGAGCAGCAGCGTGTGTACAGAGCATGGAGCAGCAGCGTGTGTACAGAGCATGGAGCAGCAGCGTGTGTACAGAGCATGGAGCAGCAGCGTGTGTACAGAGCATGGAGCAGCAGGGTGTGTACAGAGCATGGAGAAGTAGTGTGTGTACATACAGAGCATGGAGGAGCAGCGTGTGTACAGAGCATGGAGCAGCAGCATGTGTACAGAGCATGGAGAAGTAGTGTGTGTACATACAGAGCATGGAGCAGCAGTGTGTGTACAGAGCATGGAGCAGCAGCGTGTGTACAGAGCATGGAGCAGCAGCGTGTGTACAGAGCATGGAGCAGCAGCGTGTGTACAGAGCATGGAGCAGCAGCGTGTGTACAGAGCATGGAGCAGCAGCGTGTGTACAGAGCATGGAGCAGCAGCGTGTGTACAGAACATGGAGCAGCAGCTTGTGTACAGAGCATGGAGCAAAAGTATGTGTACAGAGCATGTAGCAGCAGCGTGTGTACAGAGCATGTAGCAGCAGCGTGTGTACAGAGCATGGAGAAGTAGTGTGTGTACATACAGAGCATGGAGAAGCAGCGTGTGTACAGATCATGTAGCAGCAGCATGTGTACAGAGCATGGAGAAGTAGTGTGTGTACATACAGAGCATGGAGCAGCAGTGTGTGTACAGAGCATGGAGCAGCAGTGTGTGTACAGAGCATGGAGCAGCAGTGTGTGTACAGAGCATGGAGAAGCTCTGGGGAACTTAAGAGAGTCAGGTATTAGCACAGCCCTGTGCCCTGCTGTATGAATGCTTCACTTTCCCCTTCATTAGCAATGTCGGCTGTACTCATTATCTGTATCCAAACTGCTCCTGAATTATCCAGTTGTCGATCAGGAGCAGATCGGACATGTCGGAAATAATCGTCAGATCCTGTGAGTCGGACAGGAAATTGCATTGGGTGTACCCAGCATGATGTCCTACCATATTATTATACTGTATTGTGCGTGGCTGAAGGACACCTTTCAGGAATCCCCCCTTGAAAATCCTGGGTTTGCCCCTGACATCAGTTTATCAATATTTGATTATTATGTAGACTGCAGGTTCGTGTATGCCACTGGGCAGATAACAGTAGGTCAGAGATCATGCTGGTCATTATGGAACGGAATTCACTGCTGGCGAACCTATACAGCAGAGACTTACATGGAGAATTAAAGATATGGGCATTGGTTAATGAAACACAAGAGCATAAGAAACACTTCCTATTACTATATACTGGTACAAAATTCAAAAATGCTGGCTTCATATGTGCTGTAATACATGTGCCTAGCATTTTATTATTATTTAGTATTTATATAGAGCAGACATCTTCCACAGCGCTGTACAGAGTATATTGTCTAACATACTTCCTGTTTGTGGCTTTTGAGTTGTTTATTTGAATAGGGGGACTGTATCTGATAGATTGAATGGCAACAAAGAGGAAAAACTGCATTTGCACAAGTAACCACAGTGAAGCAGGTAGTTTTGGCATACATGCGTTGCGCCTGACCTGGGTGCCGCCATAAATGTAATGTTATTAGTGCTATAGTGGGATTTCAATATAATTTGGGTGCCAGCAATTGCTTTTAACAGATCATATCTTGCATACCCACATCTTTGATTGACCAATTTTACAACCTGTTTATTTTTAAGGCTAATGGCACACTTGGTGCAGTGCAATTTGCATACAGCAGAATAGCCTTGCACCATTGCATGCAGATTTGTCCCTGCGAGGGAAATTTGCATGCCACAACTCCACGAACATGCGGGCATGTGATGTCAGACATCATAGACGTCTGACATCTAAGTCATTTGCACTCTTCCAGACAGGCAGTGTGTCATGCAACTTTGCCGAGATGCGCATGCCCCCCCACACTGTTGTGGTGCTATTGACTCCAGTGCAATCGTGCACCGGGTGATACCGCTTGGCAACGCACCGCAAACTATGTGTTGCCAGAAGAACTTTTGTCACAACGTGTTGCCCAGAGTCTCATAGAGACTAACAGTCATTAAAAGACTAATAGCAATTGCGGTGGGGGAGCGGTAAGGGAGAGCGACGCAATGCCCCAGTGTGAAAGGGGTCTAAAGTGTACCTGAGCAAAAGCTCGGGTCAAAAAGAAAATACTCACCTAAGAATAGGGAAACCTCTGGATCTTGTAGAGGCTCCCCATGGTGTCCTCTGGTCCCCCCCCCCTTGCCAATCACAGCCCCCCAAAGTTTTCAGACATGGGTCACCTCCTCATTCTAGTGTAAGAAGGTACAGACCTCCTGGATCCCTGCCGCTACCGCACATTCCTATCACCCCACCACCACCTCCACTGCGGGAGCCATGGATTAGGTGAGAGATGGTCCCGCTACACTGCTAAGTATACATGGGGGAGCAGGAGACAAAGGCGGGGGAAATGGAGACGCGGGGGCATTGGACACACAGGGGGAGCTGGGGACACATAGGGGAGACACACTGGGGACAGGAGGTGGGGCAGTTGGGGAGACATGGGGAACAGAAGGGGACACACTGGGGACAAAAGGGAACACACTGGGAACACGGGAGGACACATGGGAAAACAGGAGGACACCAATCGGGGAAGAACATCTACAAGAGTCTCCTGGAACATGGACGCTCCTGGAACATGGACGCTCCTGGTTTCTGCCCTCTAAACCTAGGTGTGTCTTATTTTATAGAGCATCTTATACGGTGGCGAATATGGTGATTTTCAAAAATGTAAATAAAATGCACATAATGTATCTCAATGGAGACACAGAGGAATGTGTTTTACATGCGATTTTTTTAGTTTTGTTTTTTAATATGATAATCTATTTTACTCCATTGATTAGGGAAATTAATTAAAACCCAAACGCGAAACGCACAAAAGATTCCACAACAAACACATGAAAAACTGTACTGTACTGCTTATAGTACTCTCAGCCTCACATAAAATTATTTTAATGACTTTGAGTGACAGGAGTCTGATGTCACCAGGCTTACATTAGAATAGAAATGCTCTCTGCAGAAAGGGCCTTTTGCCTTTACAGTATACAGTATATGGCACTGTGAAGTTCTTATCTCCTGTCTGGGCTCTTTAGCAGTCAAGCACACCCCCTAAAACATCTGTTTTAAAATGAATATTTGAAAGAAAACGTAAAGTGTGTTAAAGAGAACCCGAGGTGGGAATTACTTTTACTATTGGGGCACAGAGGCTGGTTGTGCGCACTAAGACCAGCCTCTGTTGCCCCATCGTGTGCCTCCATGTCCCCCCTGCTCGCCGCTATACCCCCCGCATTGCTGGCGACACGCAGCGTGTCGCCAGCTCAATGTTTACCTTGCGCTGTCAGTCAGCGCTGCTCCCCTGCCTCCTCCGCATCGGCGCACCCGCCCGTGTCCCTTCCCTCCCGCTGATAGGAGGGAAGTGACGCGGCGGGTGGCGCCGATGCGGAGGAGGCGGGGGAGCGGCGCTGACTGACAGCGCAAGGTAAACATTGAGCTGGCGACACAGCCAGCAATGCGGGGGGTATAGCGGCGAGCAGGGGGGACATGGAGGCACACGATGGGGCAACAGAGGCTGGTCTTAGTGCGCACAACCAGCCTCTGTGCCCCAATAGTAAAAGTAATTCCCACCTCGGGTTCTCTTTAAACCTAACTATGGGTTTTTATTTATTTATTATTCTTTAAGTTTTGTAAAGGCTGAGAGGCTTACTGAGGTTTTTACTGCTGTCTGTGTGCACATATTGACAGGAAGTGTTTGGTAGAGTAGGAAAGATTTTAAATATTCAAGATTTTATAGTTCTTCCCTACATCCCGACCCTGGGCCTCCTAGGATTTATATTGAATTTATGGTGGTCCCAGGGACAGGATGTGAAGGAAAATCTCCTCAGAAAAACTCCAAAAAGCAATAAAAACCCACACGAGGTTCTAACCCCTTTCCACGCTGCTGAAAACTAAAATAGTAGGGAAAAAAATCTTGTTGTTAGGCTTTAAATCAACCATGTTAAGAAAACAATATTATAAGCATTTTCAGTTTACCAGTAACTGCACCCACACCAGCACTACCATGATGCTTAGGCGTTTTATTGCAAATGTCGCTACGTTTAGACTTGTGCCTGGGAACATGACTGCTTGTCATCCTGGGAGCAGAAAGTAAGGGTTTTCAGTGAACGTCAAACTGCTGAGCTGCGTGTTGTCAAAAAGCCATGACAAGTAATCGAAAATCTAAGCTTTCCTTCATGTTCCGTCTGATGGATTGGATATATATTGCATATGGGACCTCTGTTTGTATTCCCACAGCATATTCAGTGAGGGTTACAGTGCTTTGTAGAATGTACAGAGACATGAGCTGCTATACCATAAAATAAAAAAGCAGGACCAGAAACAGCTCTGAAACAGCATGGCTTCCATGGGGTGGCTGGATAGTGGACTGGTTTACCATAGCATCTTTGTTGCAGGAGCCAGTTACCTATTCAGTAAGGAGTCACTAACATTCCAGGGTGGCTTAATTTGCACGCCTTTAGGCCTTGTTCACATTGGGTGCGCTCAGAAACGTATTTAAGCGCATGATAGAAAATCCATGCGTTGATAAGTGTTTCATAATGTGTTTCAGTGCGTTTTTTAAGCGGACTTATGCGTTTACATGCACTTAAAAACCCTTGAATGCATTTTAAGCAAGTTTTGCTTATTTGATGTAGCAGTTGTCAATAAAGATTTGTTTTGATTTGAATTTTTTTTTAATTAGGGGTAAAAATCACATCGCCAAAGCGCATTGCTATGCGCTTCTATGGACTTAAAAAGCACACCCATTCACTTGTATTACTGTGGGCTTCACAGCGCAACGCACAGAAATGCATGCAACACTACGTTTCTCAAATGGACAATAACAAAGCATATAGATGGGAACTTGTTACATTAGAATCAATGGATATGGCTGTACCTATGAAAGCGTGCAGCGCAATGCACTGTGAAAAGTGTACAGCAACATTCCTATTGCGAACAAGGCCTTAGGGCTAGTATCTATTTAGGCAATGCAGGAGCTATTGGTCAGCGGGGCTCTGCGTTACACGTGACTCCCTGTGCTTGCGATTCCATTTATTATAATGAATGGTATCGTAGGCGCAATCGCCCTAAAATGCAAGCAACTATGCGCTGTGATTTAGCGATGAATCGCAGCGCATGTATGGAAACATCAGAGAGTGCAGTCTATGCGATCACACTGCCATAAGCGCAGCTGAAAGCGTGCATATGGAAATTAGCCCTTAGTGGCTGCGGCTCTCAAGCACTTGAGTCCTATACAAATGGTAACATTGTTATTATCTTCTGCATGTGCTCACATTTTCCTAAGCCAAATGTAGCAAACACATTGCATAACTACAATCTGCCATGCCCCCCAGCAGAGATCTGCTGTCTGGGCTCCCAGTGCCTTCGGGCCCGTTTCCACTAGTGCGGCGTGCGTCTCGCAGACGCACACCGCAATGAGCCGGTGGGTGGGATCGCAGGCAAATCCCATGAGCCGTGCCATGCACGGCTATGGGATTCGCAGCCTCCGTGGCGAAATCTGCGGGGGGTTCCGGGCGAATCGCTCCCGCAAGCGATTCCGCCGCGGCGCCGTCATCCCCTATGGCAGAGTTTCCCCGTGCGAATGATGTGCGGGGAAACTCTGCAGAATCGGCGCGAAACCGCCCTAGTGGAAACGGGCCCTTCCAGTATCTTCCAGCGCCTGCCACCCGCTGGCCCCCTTGGGTGCCAAGGGTTAAGGGGGAAAATGCAGAATTAAAGAGGAACGGTACCAAAAAATAGTAGTGGTGGGAAAAATAAATCAAAACATTGCAAAGTGAATATTTAAAACATTGAAGAGAGGACAAAAAATGATTGCTATTTGCCATAAAATTCATTCATGTTGTTTGATCCACATTCAGCCTGCACATAATCTTCTTCACTACTGGCAGACAAGAAAAAAACTACACAGCACCAACTGCCATATACATATGCACAGAGGAAGATACTGGTTGATTGGCAGTTGGAAACAGCGGTTACTTCCCACAATGCAAGAAAGTTCACAAAAAGGAAACTTTCAAGACCATGGTCATGACATCACACTGTGGGAGGAGTTTCACCACAATGTCAGCCACACACCCATTACTGATCTTGAATGTACAACCTGTGGACACCTTATAGCGTAATAAAATGAACATCTCTCTATATTACCTATCTGTGCAAAGAAGAAAAGAAACGTTTTATATTTCTCCTGACAGGGAGGGATACCATTAATAGTGATGGTCAATGAGATGCAAATAATTCCAAATCAATTCTGGATTATGAAAAGTTTGTATGCAAACTTATGCAGCTAGAAAATGGGCCAATCGAATACCGAATCCTGCATCAACTCAGAATTTTTTGCATGAAAATGGGCCAATTGAATACCGAATCCTGCATCAACTCAGAATTTTTTGCATCTCTTCGACCATCTGAAAGTAACTATTAATAGCTTCTATGAGCAGAGGCGCTGATTCACGAAGATATACGGTAAGGTGAACCTGAACCCATAAAATTTAAAATAAACACATGGTGTACCTGCAAATGAATATTACATACTTGCCTCGCCATCAGTTCCTCTCAGAAACTCATCATTTTCTTCTTTCAGCAATCCCTTCCAGTTCTGACAAAATTTTATCAGAACTGGAATATAACAGTTGTTGTCAGTTATATATCAGTTGCTGTTAGTTATAACTGAAAGGACAACTGATGAGCAAGGTAATATCCATGTTTCCCTATGGCTCAAGTGGGCAATATAACAGTTTACCAATGTGCTGAACAGGAAGCTGTTATGGGGTAATGGCCATTTTCAAAATGGATGATGAAGAATTTCATTGGTCACAGTGGACAAACAGGACACAGGAGAGGAGAAAGAGATTGATGAGTATATTACACGGGAGGTAAGTATGACGTATGTTTATTTTGACTTCATTTTCAGTTCAGGTTTGCTTTAAGAACACTGAAGCAAAGTAACAGGGTGCCCATAGCAGACAGTTACATGGGTTTATAGAACAGTTAACTGTTTGCTCTGGGTAACTTCTCCAATTTTTCTCCAGTTTTCCTGGCAACTATCACTTGACAGCTCATAAGCTTATGATAGATTTTCAGTCTGATAACAGGCCTACTGATCCTATCCTAAAATTAAGCAATTATTGAAATACACTCTCTTGGGCCTGCAAGGCAGATCTTCGGTATACATTTATAAAAAGTAAATTCTCAAAGAATATAGCAGGTGATAATTGAATTCAGCTTAGGTTTGCTGCCCCCTATTAATACATTATACATCTCTTCAGGATAATAATAATAATATGCACACACAGGTGATTTCCAATAGGTGTATAGCCATGCAGGTGAGAATTTCAGATATATGCTTTGTTAATAAGAGATGGTCTCCAGAACACTAGGGCAGATGGTTGGACGAGCATCCCTGCCTGACCCCTGTGATAATCGACCAGCTCGAGAGCATTCATTACTGTAACATATTACTCTATGCCCCACTACAGATCTCTGTGTTATGGGTTTATACCAATCCACATAACAAAACCATTATTTCTGAGACTCCTGGGAGTGGGCAGCCTGGAAACTAAAGAATATGAATGGCTACAGGTAGGACATAAAACACAGTGAAACGCACTTAAATTCTATGACTGCTTTTCCCTAGCCAGAAACAAGATCACATTTGGCTTTTTGACAACCTGACAAAGTACGTCAGGAGAGCCGTGCCAGACAGGAGAAGAACAAGTTATTAGGCACATCTGCTGACGATAGTGTACACTGTGTAACCACACAGCATACACTACTCATTTCAAGAGTAATCACTTATAAATAATGAATACTGTGCCTGACTAGTGGTTGTGGATAATTGGGCGCACATGCAAATAAATAAATAAATATATATATATATATATATATATATATATATATATATATATATATATATATATGGTATGCTAATAGAGGGAGCTCACTTTTGTGCTATTCATAGCACAGCACTGTATGTAATTCGCACATATGATGACAGTATAGGTGAAAGGCAGTGGTATTTTTTTTTTTCTGTTTGTAATGAACACATAAACAAGAATAATATACAGCAGATGCACAGCAATGCACACCATATAAGACAGCAGCATGGAACTATGTATCACAGAATTATCTTATGTACCAATACAGTACACCTATGAGGTAAATGTTAGGTGCAGACACAGTCTACAGAATCCTACCCAGGCTGTAGGGACTGTATTTGGGAGCTTGGCTAGATTCAACAGCTGAGAAAAGCAATGATGTGGCTGCTGGTGTGTTTATTATTTATTTCTGCATCTGCCTGGGGTGGTAATAACTGTATCCTTTCCTGCCCAGTCACCTAATAAATAATACTATGTAATGACTAAATAATACAAATGATGAAAAGGATAATGATGATGACGCTGCTGATAAAACAAGAAAGTTCTATATTCATGTACACTCAGCTAACTGCTTCCTGTTTTACTTCCTAAATGCATGGATAGGTATAGATGACACTACTTGTAAGCAAAATAAAGCACAAAACGCACCTTCACCTTCAGCACTGATAACAAATCACTGCTATTAAGCAGATTACTGCAAATACAAAGGTGTAAGCTCTTTCTGAATGGCAATACTGTTTATCACCAGATCGGGGCTCAGAAGAGTTATCAGAGTGTTTATTTACTCCAGTGATGTGTTGATGTGTTTTGGCTGCAAACTGATCAAGCGAGAGATGGATAGCAGCGGGCACTGCCTGCAAAAAGTGCATTTTCTCATTACAGATCATAGAAAGAATCCACAAAAGGAGCTTTACCTCGGGGAAGATTAACTTGCAGATGCTCTCTGCTAAAGTGTGCAGGTAGACCCTGGTACGGCTGCTTTTCCTCTGCGGAGGCTCTTCAGCTGTTATCCTATGCCGGACACTGCTCTCTGCCACTTCGGTACAGATAGGTGGTCCAGCAGCGGCAGCAGCAGCCAGATCATCACTGTCCTCAGCCTCCTCTGATCTCTGGCTCAGCCTGGAGAAGGGGCATTCTCCTGTTAACTTCAAGTCTTTCAGCTTGGTGCAGAACATGTTGTCTTCGCTGTCGGCTCATGTGATGCAGGTGATCTGCGCTCTGCAATTCCACTGCAGTCTAATAACAGGTCCAGAACCCCATCCCCAGCTCTGCTAAGGTTTCACATGAATGTCTGCTGGAGTCTACAGGGGGCGGGGAGCAGCCTAGGACTGGGGGAGGCACCGAGCATGCAGCATCACACCACCCTCCTGCACTTCCAGTCCTGCTTTTTAACTTGATGACTTGATGCTCAGCGGAACTGTGCTGGTAGATAGCAGCCCATAGGCTAACATCTCTCCAGCACAGCTGTGTGGCTACATTAACCCCTTCAGTACCAACATACAAACCCCTCTTAAAGGACACCTGATGTGAGAGGGCTATGAAGGCTGTCATATTTATTTGATTCTAACCATTGCAAATTGCCTGACTGTCTTGCTATGAAACGGGTAATTTAGGCAACTGGCGACACTTCTGTAAAATGGGCGCTGCATAGGCAACCAGTAGGTACTTTTAATTAGGTAGCATTGATATTGGCAGAGGGTGAATTTAACAGCAAAGGTGGCACTGATGTCAGTGTAGATTGCAGCAGGGGGTTGGTTGTGGTTATTATTATTATTGATTTATAAAGCTCCAACATATTCCGCGGTGCTGTACAAAGTAGGGAAAGAACAAGGGGTACATAATGTTATACATGAAATATGGACACTGGCACAAAATACAGAACTGGTGGTTACCATGGCAGATGTAACATGATGAAATAAATGTATAAAAGAGTGCAAGCGATGCAATTAACAACAAATTCCAAGACTTCGTAAAGGGAGGGTTCAATTGAGAATAGAGTTAGTTTTTTTTAACCGATATTCTAATAGCAGTTTCCCCTGATGGCCGAGTTACCACTGCACCCCCTCTACACGTACACATGCTTCTGATCCTCTGCCTCTAATACTTTTAGTCGTAAGGTGCCCATTAAAAGTACAACATTTTCATTTTGAGAAGGAAACACTGCTCACCACACCACCATGCCGAGATGGAAGCAGGACCAAGCGTGGCCAGACCAAACGTCACAGATAGAAGGAAAGTCCGTTCATATCAGCTGACATGTCTCTGCCCAGAATGATTTGCCAATAAAGATTGGACTTTTATGTCATTTGGACGAGCAGACTTTCCTTCTACCAGTACAATATTTTTTGACGCAGTATTTACAATCGAATTTTGGTGAAAATCAATGTGAAACAATTCCTTGGATGATTGGAACTAAAAATTCAGTCAATCCGAGAGTTGGATTTTACGAAGAGAGAAAATGCCCTAATCGACCTGTTTGTTGGAACAAGTGAGAATTACCTTCCAATTACATTCTATCATAAAAGGTGTGTGAAAATATTTCATCTGATGAAAACATTATACTGTTTTAGGTGTCCCACTTTCATGACACACCTCAACCTCAATCTCTCCTGCCTATTAGCAGGGGGTAGGAGAGATTGAGGTTGGGGTGTGTAGTGGTCCTAGTGCATATTAGCAGGGGGTAGGAGAGATTGAGGTTGGGGTGTGTAGTGATCCTAGTACATAATATTATCAGGGGGTAGGAGAGATTGAGGTTGGGGTGTGTAGTGATCCTAGTACATATTAGCAGGGTGTAGGAGAGATTGAGGTTGGGGTGTGTAGTGATCCTAGTACATATTAGCAGGGGTAGGAGAGATTGAGGTTGGGGTGTGTAGTGGTCCTAGTACATATTAGCAGGGGGTAGGAGAGATTGAGGTTGGGGTGTGTAGTGGACTGGTCCTAGTGCATATTAGCAGGGGGTAGGAGAGATTGAGGTTGGGGTGTGTAGTGATCCCAGTACATAATATTATCAGGGGGTAGGAGAGATTGAGGTTGGGGTGTGTAGTGATCCTAGTACATATTAGCAGGGTGTAGGAGAGATTGAGGTTGGGGTGTGTAGTGATTCTAGTACATATTAGCAGGGGTAGGAGAGATTGAGGTTGGGGTGTGTAGTGGTCCTAGTACATATTAGCAGGGGGTAGGAGAGATTGAGGTTGGGGTGTGTAGTGGTCCTAGTACATATTATCAGGGTGTAGGAGAAATTGATGTTGGGGCGTGTAGTGGTCCTAGTGCATATTAGCAGGGTGTAGGAGAGATTGAGGTTGGGGTGTGTAGTGGTCCTAGTGCATATTAGCAGGGGGTAGGAGAGATTAAGGTTGGGGTGTGTAGTGGTCCTAGTGCATATTAGCAGGCGGTAGGAAAGATTAAGATTGGGGTGTGCAATGCAATTGGGAGTCTAGGCATGCACATTTGATTTGGGTTAGGAGTCGGCATTTACGGATACTTGGTTTATTATGTTTATGAAATATTATAATGTTTTTTTATAGGTAAAGTGTTAAATAATTTGTAAAGTCTGAGGGTTTAAGGTGTATAATGACTGGAATAATAAATAACAATTGTAATCACCTAATTTAAATGTAACAAAGTTTGCATATATTTGCATGTAAACGGATTCTCCCCTGTAAGTTTAAGCGCGGCAGTGATAGAGTAGCTGCAAGTGATTGGCAGTAGGAGGAAAGAGTATGGGAGGAGAGATGATGAGAAATGCATCCAATAGCAGCTTGCACCAATGTGTAAATATCCTGGTAGTGCACCTGGGCCTTGGTGCTCCTGATGAGTCACGAGGCAGTGACGAAACTAGTAGGGCAAGGCTTAGACGAACCAGGAAACAGAGCAGCGTGTGGTGAGGAGTGAGTGCAGACCTGCAAGAGACGCCGAACGGAGTGGCGGCAAGCCTTAGCCGTGAAGGCAATGGGGGAGAGCCCGTAATAATTACTCTAAGCGTAAATAGCCCCGAGGAACATGTGAGTGTTTTTAATAAATAAAGTCCCAATTTAAAGGAGTTAAGCCACGTAGGCCGGAGCGGACTGCGTAGGCACAGTAGTTCTGCGCCTGCGCTGTCTGCTCCGGCCCACGTGGCGGTGATTGACAGCGCCGATCGCGCAGGCGCAGTACAGAGCGACCTGGAGGTCGCTGTGACGTCATTACCGGGGACCGGGGCAGAGCTCTGCCGAACGGCTGACTTCAGAGCTGCGGCGAGGGAGGACCTGGGAGCTTGGGTCTGGAGGAAGCCCCCGGTAAGTACCACTCTTTTTCATAGATTTGCCCTGATAACTCCTTTAAAAAAACAGTATTACACTATGGAAGCTTTTTTCTTTTGAGGTTGCATACAAACTACACATAAGGAAGTACAAGGAACTGGGACACTGATGACACGGAGGATCCCGGTGATAAAGCGCAATTGACCAACCTAACGGTGGTCATTCATCTTTGGTGAGTTTGTTCCCCAAAGGGTGCCCTTGTGATGGGTGGACGACTTATCCCATAGCATTGGATTTATAACAGAGCTTGCAAACAGTGATTTGCACTTGATACTATTTTTCTGTATTTTTTAGCTTATAGGTAACTCCACACCGTATCAAACATTGACACATGTGGGGTTAAAGGAAACCAGAGATGACAGATACTTACCTTTTTATACCTGAGGCTTCCTCCAGCCCCATGGGCACAGATCGCTCCCACGCTGCTGTCCTCCGCTGCCTGCAGCTCCGGTACCAGGTCCCGTAACCTCCTCCGGAGGACAGCGGCGTGGGAGGGATCCGTGCCCCTGGGCTGGAGGAAACCTCAGGTATGTATAAAAAGGTAAGTATCTGTCGTCTCTGGTAGACTTTAAAGGGACCCTGAGCAGTAGAAATAAATGAAATCGGTACTTACCTGGGGCTTAATCCAGCCCACCGTAGGCTGCGAGGTCCCCTGGCGTCCTCCTGGCTCCTCTCCCGGTCCTGCTGCAGACTTCACTACTGGCGACACCCAGGCTGAGTGTCGGCCCGACACTTCCTTAACAGTGATGCTAGGCGTCATCACGTCGGCCGCTAAGTGTCATCATGGAAATTTACATTCTCGTGAGTACCGCCTGGGCCCCCTCTGCTCCAGGAGCCCATAGCAGCTGCTATGGCTGCTATGGCTATTGCTATGCCCCTGAGGGCAGCTCAGAATACTACGCCACCGTGCTGCCCATGTATCTTGACTTCTTTCGTTTGTACAGAATGTATGAAAACAATATCAATATATCCTACTACTACATATACAGGATCTTCTCAAAAAATTTGCATACTGTGATAAAGTTCATTATTTTCTGTAATGTACTGATAAACATTAGACTTTTATATATTTTAGATTCAAATACACACAACTGAAGTAGTTCAAGCCTTTAATTGTTTTAAAATTGATGATTTTGGCATACAGCTCATGAAAACCCAAAATTCCTATCTCAAAAAATTAGCATATTTCATCCGACCAATAAAAGAAAAGTGTTTTTAAAACAAAAAAAGTCAACCTTCAAATAATTATGTTCAGTTATGCACTCAATACTTGGTCGGGAATCCTTTTGCAGAAATGACTGCTTCAATGCGGCGTGGCATGGAGGCAATCAGCCTGTGGCACTGCTCAGGTATTATGGAGGCCCAGGATGGTTCGATAGCGGCATTAAGCTCATCCAGAGTGTTGGGTCTTGCGTCTCTCATTTTTCTCTTCACAGTATCCTACAGATTCTCTATGGGGTTTAGGTCAGGAGAGTTGGCAGGCCAATTGAGCACCGTAATACCATGGTCAGTAAAACATTTACCAGTGGTTTTGGCACTGTGAGCAGGTGCCAGGTCATGCTGAAAAATGAAATCTTCATCTCCATAAAACTTTTCAGCAGATGGAAGCATGAAGTGCTCTAAAATCTCCTGATAGCTAGCTGCATTGATCATCAATCTTAAAACAATAAAAGGCTTGAACTTCTTCAGTTGTGTGTATTTGAATCTAAAATATATGAAAGTCTAATGTTTATCAGTAGATTGCAGAAAATAATGAACTTTATCACAATATGCAAATTTTTTGAGAAGATCCTGTATATATCCTACTACTGCTGGATTCTGCAGCCTACTGTTGCTCCAGTATACATTTGCCCAGTTTTATTTAGCAAAGTTCATTGTTGAGGTCAAGCTCTGGTCCCAGAGGGCCAACACTCTGCTACTTAGGATAAGAATATTTCAGGCGCAATTTTATTCTGTACACATAGGAGCTTACAGTGTTGACACATTACCAATCCCAACCAGCTAAGTGTGAAAGAAAGTGAAGCCAAAAGGACACAGAGAATTGAGAAGTCATTAAGAGAGGAAAGAGAGAAAAGTATATATAACAAAGGCAATAAGAAGGAAAACAGCAAACTTTTGCAAAAAAAAAAGTATTTTTTTGTTCAAACCATGGAATATTTACTGTAGTCTTTTAATTACAAATGTCCTGGAATAGATTAACTTTTTACCATTAAAAAGAACCCGAGGTGGCATTGTATTACGTTAGTAGGGCACAGAGGCTGGTTGGTCACACTAACACCAGCCTCTGTTTCCCCATCGTGTGTCTCAAAGACCCCCCTGCTCGCCGCTATACCCCCGCAGTGCTGGCGACACGCAGCGTGTCGCCAGTCCAATGTTTACTCTAGCGCTGTCTGTCAGCGCCGCTCTGCCGCCTCCTCCGCATCGCCGCTACCCGCCCTCGTCCCTTCCCTCCCGCTGATTGGAGGGAAGGGACGAGGGCGGGTAGCGGCGATGCGGAGGAGGCGGGGGAGCGGCGCTGACAGACAGCGCTAGAGTAAACATTGTGCTGGCGACGCGCTGCGTGTCGCCAGCACTGCGGGGAGTATAGCGGCGAGCAGGGGGGTCTTTGAGACACACGATGGGGCAACAGAGGCTGGTGTTAGTGTGCCCAACCAGCCTCTGTGCCCCACTAACGTAATACAATGCCACCTCGGGTTCTCTTTAAGTCATTTTATTAACTTGTACTATAGTATGTACTGTGCTGCACTTGGTGGATGTGTAAAGCAGTGCATTCTCCCAATTCACATGTATATCTATAGGTGCTCATCATTAATTATACAATGCCATGGCCGATCGATCACTTCCGGTAATCGAATGGAAACAATTAGTCGCTCCCATTAATGGCTAATTTCCTACTAGCCAATTTGATTGGATTAATGGAATCAATCTAATTTTTTTTTTATTTTGGTGCGGGGGAGTCGATCCCATCAATCTGATCAGATTGGTTAGCAGGAAGGCATCCATTAACCTCCCTGGCGTTCTATTAAGATCGCCAGGGTGGCTGTGGGAGGGGGTTTTTTTTGATAAAAAAAAAAAACTATTACATGCAGCCAACTGAAAGTTGGCTGCATGAAAGCCCACTAGAGGGCGCTCCCGATGCGTACTTCTGATCGCCTCCGGCGATCAGAAGTACCAAGGAAGGCCGCAATGAGCGGCCCTCCTTGTTTCGCTTTCCTCGTCGCCATGGCGACGAGCGGAGTGACGTCATGGACGTCAGCCGACGTCCTGACATCAGCCGTCTCCGATCCAGCCCTTAGCACTGGCCGGAACTGATTGGTCTGGCTGCGCAGGGCTCGGGCGGCTGGGGGGACCCTCTTTCACCGCTGCTCGCGGCGGATCGCCGCAGAGCGGCGGCGATCAGGTAGCACCCGCGGCTAGCAAAGTGCCGGCTGCGTGTGCACCTTTTTATTTGAAGAAAATCGGTCCAGCAGGGCCTGAGCGGCACCCTCCGGCGGTAATGGACGAGCTGAGTTAATGATCATTTCCGTTTGATCACTGTGGAGATCGGAAACAATTGATCGATCGCCTGTGGGATTGTATCGTTAATGGGAACCATTATGCTGACCTCTCACAACAATGCAATCATATATCAAGTTGCTCAATGCGGTAACACGATCACATTTATGTAGCTCATAAAAGTAATGCTCTATTAGATAGGGAGCCACACCCAGCGAAACAAGAATATCATCACAAAACAAAAAACCCCTGATGCTAAAAGTAAACATAAGGCCTTGTTCACATCTAAAATCGAAATCACTGACGCCAGCGTTTTGTGATTTTTTTTTGCGCAATTTTTTATAAAGTGCTTTTCTAAGCGCTTTTGCAGAGCGATTCTTTTTTTTTCACTTCCTGACGTCAGGAAGTGAACTCTTTCACCCAGAAATGAATAAATACAATGTATTTATTCTTAAAGGAAACATCCAAGCTAGAAAAAAAAAAAGATCCACTTACCTGGGGCGTCCTCCAGCCCGTGGCAACCGTCCTGTGTCCTCGCCGCAGCTCCGGTGGCTCCCGGTCTCCTCTGCTGGTGCAGCCTACCTGGCCAGGTCGGGTTCCGGGTCAGCTT
This sequence comes from Hyperolius riggenbachi, assembly GCF_040937935.1. Classification (NCBI taxonomy): domain Eukaryota; kingdom Metazoa; phylum Chordata; class Amphibia; order Anura; family Hyperoliidae; genus Hyperolius; species Hyperolius riggenbachi. Next base: position 177,779,970 of record NC_090646.1, read on the forward strand.
CTTCTGCGCTCCACCGCGCGGGTCATGTGGTCTCCCCGATGTCATCAGGTTGGTACTGCGCAGGCGCAGAACTACTACGCCTGCGCAGTACCGTCCTGATGATGTTGGGGAGACCACGTGACCCGCGCGGTGGAGTGCAGAAGCCGACCCGGAACCCAACCTGGCGAGGTCAGCTGTGCCAGCGGAGGAGACCGGGAGCCACCGTAGCTGCGGCGAGGGCACAGGACGGTTGCCACGGGCTGGAGGAAGCCCCAGGTAAGTGGATCTTTTTTTTTCTAGCTTGGACCATTGCTTTAAAAGCGCTCGGGAAATCTCTATACCAATCGCTTTTTCAAGCGTTTTGCAATTTCTCTATACCTTCCATTATAGGCAACTCGCCTCAAAAATTGTACAGGCAGCGCTTTGGTGAGCGGATCGTAATTGAACCGCTCAGATGTGAACAAGCGCTTTTAGGGCGATTTTCTAAATCATTGGCACTTTAAAAATCCTGAACGAGCCCTAAGTGCTGAAAATATATTAACTGTGTGGGGGACAGTACTAATGTATAACATTTTCTGCATTCTTTTTCTTTCCCATATTCATGCTTTTTTGCACTGTGGATTTTTTCCCCCTTTGCCAAATGCAGGCAAGTGTTAGCAGCAATGATCTGAAGTTAGCGCCGTAAATTAGCAGTAGATGTACTGTGTGTACTGTCGTTTTTCTTTTACGCAAACAGAATTTTCCTGCTTCACATGTGGCTGAGGCAGATAAATAGCATAGGAGGCCCTCACCGCTGTGTGCACATGTTGTAATAATAATAATAATAATAATTTAGAGATAAACTGAACTGAGAGGTACCATATATGGAGGCAACCATATTTACAGTATTGGCTTTTAAGCAATGCTAGTTGCTTAGCAGTCTTGCTGATCTCTTTGGCTGCAGTCGTATCTGAATCACACACCTTAAAGAAGCATGCAGCTAATCTTCTCAGATTTGTGTTTAATTTGCATGTTCAGGTTCTATGACTTAAAGCTGTGGAGGAAGAGGATTAGCAGGACAGCCAGGCAACTGGTAGTGTTTAAAAGGAAATAAATATGGCAGCCTTCATATCCCGCTCACTGCAGGTTCCTTTTAAACAAAAACAGTTCTGAGTTTCCCTTTAGTGTTACACCTGGACTCTTGTGCAACATGTCAGCCTGGGTAGACAGGAAAAGGAGGGCAGGAAGATAAGGCAATACACAGAACATTTATATAAAATGTAGAAACAAGGCTGGCACCACCAGAAGTAGAAAAGTAAAAAATTAGCTCTTTATTGATCAGTCATTAAAATGACAGCAAGGTCAAAAAATAAGGCTTTGGCAGCCGCCAAAGCCTTATTTTTTGACCATGCTGTCATTTTAATGACTGATCAATAAAGAGCTATTTTTTTACTTTTCTACTTCTGGTGGTGCCAGCCTCGTTTCTACATTTGACTACTGAGGATTCTGAGGATACAGGAATCCAAGGCTTGGGCACACAATAGTTCCTTCCTATAGATGAGTGCTCCTCCAACTCCTGTTTTTGACAGAACATTTATATTGCGCTTTTCTCCTGGCAGACTCAAAGCGCCAGAGCTGCAGCCACTAGGGTGCGCTCTGTATGCAAAAGCAGTAAGTCTAGCCCAATTGTGTTACCCCCACCCCTCTAACAGACCAGGCTTTATGTTTTTTTTTAAAAATATATGAGGGAATAATTTCATTCGGGAACAGCAAAGTTTGCTCCTGTCATAAGACACACTAGGCCCTGGTCTTTAAAAAAGAAAAATAAAGAAAAGATTTGTACAGAGGTGTCAAGGGGCCATTTTATGTGGCTTGGAGGACATTATGGGAAAGCCATAAATCCTCAAATTTACAGCTTTCTGGCATCCCTGAATGTTGAATGTACTACTAAATCACTAAGGCTTATGTCTGAGCCTGACAGTATCCACACAATATGTTGCCAATGTCTCTCTCGTTACACGGATAGGCTGAAAACTGACATATGTCCATCAAAATCAACCAGAAAATATGGTACACCACTAGCCTGCACCCTTACAGCGGAGCAGGAAAAAAGGACACAAGTGGACTAATTGGGTACTGCCATTGGCACAAATACAAAATAGCGATCTTTGGGCGCCAGAGTGGAAATTTGGGCGCCCAATATATAGCAGGCACTAATATAGCACCCGCTATATATCGGCTATTGTGGGTGCCAAAATTCCGCTATTTTGTATTGTCGTCTATGGCGGCGCCCATAAGCCCACTTGCTGCATGTAACTTTTTTCCTGCTCCGCTCCCCTGACCCACTCCCCTCCTCCCGCAAAGTCCGGTCCCCACAGCAGACCTCAGGCAGCCGCCTCCATCCCTTTGTCTGTGGGGCTCACTGGAGCTGATGTAGACAGCAAAACACACGAGAAGCAAATGCTCACTCCCAGCCAGCAATCCGCCATTTTAATATGGGGCGCAGACAGTCCGTCAGCCAATCAAATGTAATGGTATACACCTGTGCCTCCAGCACCAAATCTAGGAATTGCATAAGTTCAGCAACATTCAGGTGAGAGGGTTCGGTCAGACATAATCGAAGTTCCCCTTACCATGTGCACCAGTGTTTGTGCTGATGTAGACAGACAGGAAGAGGAGGAGTGAGGATGAGACTGCTTGTCTGCTGCTGAGCCTGCCCGACAGAGGGGCGGACGGAGGTGGCTGCCTGAGCTCTGCCGCAGGGGGAGCTCACAGCATGGGGAAAAGGAGGCACCCGCACAGGGGGAGAGGCACGAGGGGGGGGGGGGGGGAAGGTTAGGTTTGCCTATAGTAAAATATTGTTCTTTAATATCGATATTTTATGTTTTATAGTAAAATATCAGCATTTCATAACGATATTTTACTAAGTACGTTGCTGTGCGCCTTTCTTTATCATATGCCCCTTACAGATCCCAGTTGATTTAGAGGAGCCTTAATTGCTGTCAGTTTAGCAAATGCCACTTGTTAGTCACTTGACAGCCCCCCGAGGGCCGGTTCTCTCCTGAAGCAAGGTGAAACACTTGCATCAGGCGTATAGATTACAGGGGCAGCATGTTTGTACTGTGTGTTTACGCTTACAGAATGCAGTCAGAGTAGGAGGAGAAGTGAGAGGAGAGCGAGGTGAAGAGGTCATCACTAGGGAAAATCAGCTTGTTTTGCTGTGTGAGGAGTCTGACAGTGAGTGAGGAGGGGGAATGCAAGAGAGCAGTAGTGTTTCATTTGACTTGCACAGCAGAAGGGAGAAGGTGGTGCTACTGTCCTGACTGAAGAGGAATGGAGGACGGCTGACTAGCAGCAGTTTGTCTGTCACAGACTCACAGCCAGCTAGTGTGTGATTGTGTTGAGCTGCAGCATGTCATGTCTCAAGTTGTTGCATATGCTCCCTTGCTGACTGAGAACATTAAATTAAGCAGTGTAAATTGTAGGGTGCTGTGCGATTATTCTAAATTGGGAAGGGGGGCTCATCCACATAGGTTTGCCTCAGGCATCAAAAAATCTAGAACTCCCCCCTCCCCCTCCCAAAAAAAAGAGCCTTATCATCATTACTGGTATGCTCTTAGAGAAGTCTTCCTTGCTAAAAGTTAGTAAAGCCTTAGAATGCAGATATATCTTCCTCAGGGGTGCCCAATGGGTAGATCACGAGTTGTGCTCCTAAAATTGTACATAGGTAGATCATTTTGACTTGCTAATTTTTAACAGTAGCTCACAGGTCACCTCTGATCTACCTGAAAGCACTAGTGGTTATATTAATCTCTTTTGTTTCTTTCCTTCTTTTGTTGGGAGGGGTGAGAGCTAGGAAAGGAGGGGTATAGTGTGGTGGATTGCAAAAAGGAAAAAGTGGCCATGTCAGGATATTTCTCCCTCTGTATAGAGGCAGAAGAGGGCACCTGAATGGCTTCAGCAGGTAGAGGAGTCAGTATAGATATAATAGTGGGAGAAGAAGCTAGCTAAGTGTAACGAAAATTCCACGACGCTGGACGGATTGCGGAAATATGGTCACATCCGTTCCGGCATGCGGACTTTCCAATGCGGAATGCGGAAATTTGTCCGCATCCGCTCCGGGCGCACCACGCCAAACTCACCAGCGTGCTGCACATCAGGGCTCTGCCATCTTACCTCTAGGGGATGCGCACGCGCATCAGGCACGCCTTTATACCCCTAGTAAGCGTGTCAGCTGACCTAGAGGTCAGCTGACGTTTTTTGCCAGCCCTGATTGGTTGCTGCTTGGGGTGGAGACTTCTCTCACAGGCAGTATATAAGGAAGTGCTTTGCAGTCACACTTCGACTGTGTTTGCGATACCCTGTGTCAGCACTCAGACCTAGTTAGTTCCCGTGTGACAATCCGGCAGGACTCTGGCTCTTGTTACACTTAGCCAGTCTTGTATTTGATATTGCGTTATATACTGGTTCATCGCCAGTATATACGCATATTGAACTGTATTGATTTCCTGTGTATGACTCTGTGCCTGTCTTGACCATCCTTCTGTTTTCTGATTCTGTACTTTGCCAGCCCGTACCGTTATCGACTATTGGCTTGGTTTCTGACTATTCTCTCGTCTCACGTTTCTGTACTGTTGCCGCCTGATCTGTTGCCGAACCTCTATTTGTCTGACCTTTCTCCCTTCAGTGGAATGTCTCCCACTGTAGGGTACTATCTGAGGCTTGCCTCTCTGAGACGCCCGCCCTAGCAGATCGTTACTGCCAGAGGCTGAGATTCCTTCACTGCTTCCTTGGAGGATCTCACACACGGGGTTCCCATTCAGAGGTAACCACACCTCTGAGGAATTACCGGGTGGTGGACATTTCCACAATCTAGTGTATTTATTCTGCATTTTGTATTTTGTTGCACTGTTCCTGTGTACACTCCCTTTTTGATCTGCCCGCATTATTGGCAATTACGCAGATTGCTATATAATCGGGTCAATCCTTGTATTATTGGTGATTCTGCGGATCACAAATCATCAAGGCTCTGGGTGTGACACTGATCTTCTCCGATCGTTACAGTGAGGCAGCTGTTCTGTCTTTTAGCTCAAGTTGGCCCTTAACGGAACTGAGTGTTAAAGTTTCAAGTGGTTGCTCATCATGCACATGGTGACAGGCTGATCATATTCCAGCCTTGTTTTAAGCTATTCTGACTGCCTGACAGGTGTTGCAGAGATGACAGTAAGTAGTTTTCTCAGAAGCCAAAGCAGCAAGGATTACGCAGATTGCACAAGTCCTGTGAAATGACCAAATGGTGGGTTGCAGTTATTCCTGTGTCAAAATAAACCCACACAGGTCATACTTACCTCCCGTGTAATCTACTCATCAATCTCTTTCTCCTCTCCTGCTGCATCCTGATTTTCCACTGTGATCGATGGAATTCTTGTCCTCCATTTTGAAAATGGTCATTACCCCATAACAGCTTCCTGGTTAGCACACTGTTAAACTGTAATAATGCCCATTGAGCCATTGGGAAACATGGACATTACCTTGCTCATCAGTTGTCCTTTCAGATATAACTGACAGCAACTGATATATAACTGGCAGCAACTGATATATTTTAGTTCTGACAAAATCTTGACAGAACTGTAAAGAATCATTGTAAGAAGAAAATGATGAGCTTCTGAGAGGAACTGATGCCGAGGTAGGTTTGTAATATTCATTTACAGGTACATCATGTGTTTATTTTAAATAATTTTACTCAGTTCAGGTTTACATTAAAGAGTAGAATCCTGTTATGAACATTATCACCAATAGTAGTATCAATGTATCAAGAAACTTTAGGATCCTAGACAAAACTGTTCTAGCAAAGATCATTAAACTCCTTTAAAGTGAATGGGAACCGCATTTAAAAAAAGAAGAAGCAAATACTTACCTAAGGAGAGGGAAAGCTCTGGGTCATATAGAGCCTTCTGTCTCCTCTCTCGGTGCTCTCTATCCTGTGCTGGCTTCCCCCCCCCCCCGTTTCAATCCCCCGCCGAAAGAGTATTTGGAAGTCTTTGGGAGCCGTGTCCTCCCGAAGACCGGCGGCTCCATACTTCACACACGTGAGCGTGCAAGAGAGGCGCAGTACCAGGCTGCCCTTCTTCAGGAGCACTCGGGCTCCCTGAAGACTTCTGAAGCCTCCTTCAGCCGGATAAAGCAGTATTTGACTAATTTAGCCAAATACTGCTACCGGGCGAGCCAGCACTGGAACGAAGGGACCAGGAGAGGAGCCGGAAGGCTCTATAGGACCCAGAACCTTCCCTCTCCTTGGGTAAGTGTCTGTCTCATTTTTTTAAATGCAGTTCCCATTCACTTTAATTGACTCAAGTTTACCCCACCCTATGATGACTCACGCTGACCATGAGCATTTTTCTGTCTCTGGGAAGTCTGTAATCAATCATTCATCAGCCAGATAGTGAGCAGAATAGCAAAAAGCTAAATTTCTGCATCCATCAATTAATGGATATGGTGAACGCTGTGCCAGGTTGATGTCATTGGCATTACTGCAGGCAGCTAGCTCATGAAAACTTCGCTCTTTCTTGCTGCTCTCTGCAAAGGCCCAAATCAGCCACCTGTTTGTTTAGTTAGTGTGCATTAGGATGATTCATAACAGTCATTTGCTAAAGTTACATCGTCTAATACATTTATGGTGTTCAACTAAGTATTGCATTAATGACCTGGTTATAGAATTAATCTGAAACTATTTTGCTTTACATTGTAGATTACATAAAGTAAACTATGAGTTCCATTACCTAATAAATATATTTAAAGGCAGCTAGTTCAGTCATTTGAAAGGCAATTTCAGATGTGGAAGCTTTAGAGAATAAATGTAAAAACATGAACACCATAAACTGTATTGTTCAGAGGCATCTGAGCCATTAGGCAGCTATAAATTCTTGCCTAGGGCGACAGGAGGAGGGAAGGGCGACAGGAGGAGGGAAGGGCGCTGCTGAACTGAGTAGTGAGAGGAGAAATGCCTCAACTCACTCAGGTATCAGGTTACACAGCAGCAGCGCCTGACTCATGACTGATTTACTGATTTACTGACTGATTCATTAATTTCCTTCAGCTCAATGATTCAAAGAACCACAGTAATGAATGAATCAGTGAGAGAAGGCATTCATCCTAGTCAGGGATCCAAGTACAGCATAAGCTCCTGAGATTCATTCAGTCCCTCTCTCTGCAACTGGTAACTGCGTGGAAGTAGAGACTGTAGCAGCCAGGCATTGCCTGCCCCAGAGGCCGCCTTTCGTTCAGTGATTTAGGGTTGGTGTGTCTGCTGTATTCAGGTTTGTTGTTGTAAGGCATTGTAAAACACTAGGCTAGCTGATAAAAGTGCAATTATAGGGCAGGCAAGCTGGTAAATATACACAGCATGATGCAGTGGAGGGTCGGTGGGAAAAAATCTGTCTGGTCTCTCCCCATTGTTAAATTGACTGCACGTGCAGATAAGGTGTTAAACAGGTTGAAAAGTTTTGACAGTCCCTAGACTCCAGGAGGGCTTCTTTCTGACTTGTGTGGGAGACTGGCAGGGACAGCAGTCCTATTAACAGCAACTAGCCTCTGTGTAATGTGGGACTGCAATACAGATAAGCTCTCTGCTCCATCTCAGGCTATTCTCATTCTCACTCCACTCCTATCTCTGGGCTAGTGCACAACAAAATCGCAATCGCTAGCAATTCGCGAATGCGACTTTGTGAAGCGATTTCTGAAAGAATCGCTCCAATAAATGCTACCTGCAGCATGTTTGCGATCACAACACTGCTGTGGGAACACCCTCATAGGGTAACATTAGCCCAGCGCTTTTCAAATTGCTGTACATTTGAAAAGCGCTCTGAAGCACTCTTGGTGTGCACCAGCCTTCTTCATTCACCTTTGTTTCCCTCTTCCCCTAGTGCTGGGTGTCTTTGTCTTCTTGTCATACAGGAAAGCTAAATAAAAGTGCAATCCTGGTGAGGCAAATATCTTCTTCCCTCTCTTTCAGCTTTTCTCTCCTCATTATTTCTCTACATAAGGGATCAGACACACTATAAGATAGTGAAAACCGGGATTAGTATAATAGTATAGTGTATTACTGTGTGCTGTGTATAGTGTGCTCTGTGTGTGCGTGTGTATAGTGTGTGTGTGTATAGTGTAGTGTGTGTGTGTAGTGTGTGTGCGTGTGCATATTTTGTGCGGTGTATGTGTGTGTACTGTGTACGTGTGTATAGTGTGTGTGTACTGTGTGAGTGTGTGGATAGTGTGTGTGTGTATATACTGTGTGTTGTGTGTGAGTGCATGCCGCAATAAGTATATTTTATGGTGAAACGCTCTGCTGCGTTACAACTATTTTCTGGTGAACCCATGCCGCAATAAGTGTATTTTCTGGTGAAACGCTGCTGCGTTATGATTTTCAGGGGTGGGGTTCACCACAGGAGTGGGGGGGTATGGGGCTGGGGGCAATCACCACAGGATTTCTCGCCTGGAGTGACACACACACACACACACACACACTACTGCAAAACCCTTTTTCAGCATATGTGGCTGCCTACATACTGTATATCTAATGCTAATTCATTTGATTTAGTTTGTAGAAAGTGTTCCTTTTCACTATTTTGCGCTCACTATTTGTCGCCGCAGATTGCATAGCGGGTGGCCCCGACACCTGCTATTTTTTAGGGCACCTTCAGCCCCAAATACCGCTATTAGCTGCTAATCGCCTCTAATAGTCTCCAGTCACGGCTATTAACATTGCCGCCTACATTTTTACTTGTTTTGTTTTTTGGTGAGTTCCACATTTTAAACGTTTCAGGAACTTGCTTCCTTGCTGTTGTTGCTGGCTATGTGTAAGTCATGTTGCTTCTCACACAGGTAAGAAGGCTTTACAGAGACCTGAAAACTCTTGTCCAAGGGTTCCAAACTTTTAGGGTGAGGTTTGAGACAGGAAACTGTTACCATGTCAAGGATGGAACTTATGTCATCCTTTCTACAATCACAGAAGAAACCTAACCCCTGTTTGCCTATGCTCTATAACCTTTAGGTCATCATTGCGTAGTTAGCTAACTGTCATCCTCTGAGCTGACAGTAGAGAAAACAGATTTGTGGATGTTATTGCTTTACATAGCAATTATTAATGTTTTGAGGCATTGCTTGCCAAGAATGGTGTTGCTCAGCAAAGTCAGCTTTCATCTTTATTATATACTGTACAGACCATAAAACTGGTAATGGTGTTCTTTTTTTTTCCCCTGGCGTTAAAGTAGAACATTTAACTTAAACATGAGTACTAATTTATGCATTTTATTTATTCTGCAAACTAAAGCAAAGAACATCTCACTGTAATTTTCATCATGTATTTGGGATTCACCAGCTTTTTTTTTGTCGCAACTCACGAGTCTAAAAATTTGTTAAACAGTGTCTTTCAGAAATACAGGAAATAAGGTCAATGTGACAACAAGAGAACAACCAAACATGGTTTCCTGAGAGCATCTGGAACGTTTCTGAGCCCTGTAACATTTTATTTTTGTTGAACAGAACGCATCAGATGAGCTTACATCATAGATTACGCTTTTGGAGCCAAAATATGGTTCTGGTGTTGTGAATTGCTCCATTACAGACACATAACAGTAAGGTTCAATGCTTCATGTACCATAAATCAATCTTTTAGGAGTGTGTCGGCCAGATCAGACAATAGAAAACATACTGCACCATCGTTTACCCTTCATTTACTAAGATTTGAGAACAATGGGGAACACAAGTCATACAGCACAACTGTTTTTTTATTTTTTTTAAAGAGAACCCGAGGTGGGTTTGAAGAATATTATCTGCATACAGAGGCTGGATCTGCCTATACAGCCCAGCCTCTGTTGCTATCCTAACCCCCCCTAAGGTCCCCCTGCACTCTGCAATCCCTCATAAATCACAGCCATGCTGCTGACAAACAGCTTGTCAGAGCTGGCTGTGTTTATCTCTATAGTGTCAGTCTGCTGCTCTCCCCGCCTCCTGCAGAACTCCAGTCCCCGCCTGCATCCCTTCCCTCCCTGCTGATTGGAGGGAAGGGACGGGGGCAGGGACCGGAGCTATGCAGGAGGCCGGGGAGCAGCTGAGACTGACACTACAGATGTAAACACAGCCTCACAGCATGGCTGGGATTTATGAGGGATTGCAGAGTGCAGGGGGACTTTAGTGGAGTTTGGGATAGCAACAGAGGCTGGGCTGTATAGGCAGATCCAGCCTCTGTATGCAGATAACATTCTTTAAACACACCTCGGGTTCTCTTTAAACCATCAGTTATAGCTGTATGATGCCCAACATAGAAGGATGCAGCATATATAACATCATAGTTTGCTTTCTAGCTTTTATTAACATTAAAATATACATAAAAAGAGGGCAGGGAAAGAGAGGGGTGAGGGGGGGGGATGAAAATAGAAAAAAACAATAAGAAAAAAGAACAGTAGAAGAACCTAGGCTGGCAAATCATGTTCCCACAGCACTAACAGTTTAGCCCCGAAATTCTGTTTATTTAAACTGAAATAGTATTATTCACTCCAAAAAAGCTTAATTATTTTCTGGATGTGCGACTCAATGTTAGCCAAGTATGTGCATAGTAATGGACAGGACCACCAGATTTGAATGAAAGTTGTGCCGTGCCGCCCTTTCCCACGTCTCCAACAGGTTAGGGAGGGTACCAAGCTCATTAAAGGGCCTCTGTTGCGGAAATCTTACAATTTAAAAAACATGTAAACATATACAATTAAGAAGTATGTTTCTTCCAGAGTAAAATGAGCCATACATTACTTTTCTCCTAAGTCACTGTCACTTACAGTAAGTAGTAGAAATCTTACATTACCAACAGATTTTGCACTGGCCCATCTTCTCATGGGCGTTTCTCAGGGTTTACTTAATTTTTAAAGGCACTTAGTGAATGGCAGTTGCTCCATACAACTGCCAAAGAAGTGTACGGTGAGCAGAGAGGCTGGCCAGCATATGTGTATAAATCATTTTCAGGGAATGTCTTTATAAAGAATAAAGGCCATGCTGAGAATCCCCCATGAAGGGATGGACTAACTCAAACCTGTTGGTAATGTCAGATTTCTACTACCTACTGTAAGTGACAGCAACATAGGAGAAAAAGTAATGTGCCATACATTACTTTTCTCTTATGTTGCTGTCACTTACAGTAGGTAGTAAAAATCTGACATTACCGATAGGTTTTGGGTTTTACTCTGGAAGAAATATACTTCTTATTTGTATGTTTTTTTTAAGATTTCCGCGACAGTTGCTCTTTAAGTAGCTAAAGGATGTTTCTAGGGGTTTAAACTGAAGTCGGAGAGAAGGTTGCTACATTTTAGTCCATACATATTCTCTAAGTTTCCACTGATCTTAAAGAGATACTGAAGTTTCCACTGATATTAATTATCCAAGGTATTTAATAAAATTACTGAACCAGCCAAATGTGCATATAGATTAGATGTTTTATTTAGTTTCAGCTCTGTAACCCAAATATAGAATTATTGTTTTAGTTGTATTAATCTTAACCACTTCAGCCTACAGCTTCGAAAATCTTATGCATCCAAGCAATGTTCACCTCCCATTAATTCGCTAATAACTTTATCACTACTTATCAAAATTAATTGATCTATATCTCGTTTTTTCCGCCACTAATTAGGCTTTCTTTAGGTAGTACATTTTGCTAAGAGCCACTTTACTGTAAATACATTTTAACAGGAAGATTAAGATAGAAATGGAAAAAAAACATTATTTCTCAGTTTTTAGCCATTATAGTTTAAAATTAATACATGCTACAGTAATTAAAACCCATGCATTTTATGTGCCCATTTGTCCCGCTTATTACACCATTTAAATTACGTCCCTATCACAATTTATGGCGCCGATATTTTATTTAGAAATAAAGGTGCATTTTTTCAATTTGCGTCGATCACTATTTACAAGCTTATAATTTTAAAAAATGTAATAAGATACTCTCTTGACATGTATATTTAAAAAGTTCAGACCCTTAGGTAACTATTTATGTAGTTTTTTTTTTTTTAATTGTAATTTTTTTTATTATTTTTTTTAATACAAAAATGTATTTGGGTAATTTTAGTTTGGGAGGTAAATAGCCAATTTTAGATGTAAAATAATGTATTTTTTATTCAATACAGGTATGTGGGTGCAGTTTACTATTTGGCCACAAGATGGCCACATTCAAAAAGTTCCTAGATGCGAACGATGTCGCATCTAGGAACTAAAATGAAGAGAAGTTGTTTCCTGGGGGCAGAAATACCACGCTCTCTGATGAGAAAGCGTCGGTATTTCTGCCGGGGACTTGGATCGGTGAATGGGAATTATATTCCCATTCACTGATCGGGGGGGCAGCGGGAGGCAGCGGGGGCGCGCGCGGGCGCGCGCCCGATCGCGCGCACCACACGGCTGCAGCACCACTGCCTATCTGGACGGATATATGCGTCCAGATATGGCGAAGTGGTTAAAGTAGCAACTTTCTCCAAAAGCCTCCAGTATTTCCCCCACATGTTTGAATGAGGTTTGAGCAGGGGTCTCAAACTCGCGGCCCGCGGGCCATTTGCAGCCCTCGATACAATATTTTGTGGCCCGTGCAGGAAAAAGCTTCCTTATAGTTCGCTTCAGTGCTCCCAAATATTCCGCCACATCCCCGCCACTAAACGAGGGCTGCAGAGCCCCCAAATCGCCCGGGGGGCAATCCGCCGGCATTTCCTGGAAGGGGCAGAGCTTTCAGCTTCAGCTCTGCCCCTCCTGACATCAATCGCGGCGCATCGCCGCCTCTCCCCGCCCCTCTCTGGGGGCAGAGCTGAAGCTGAAAGCTCTGCCCCTTCCAGGAAATGCCGGCGGATTGCCCCCCGGGCAATTTCGGGGCTCTGCAGCCCTCGTTTTGCGGCGGGGACACACGGGATTACTTATAATGGGAGCACTGAAGCAAACTATAAAATAAAATAGGCAAAATAGTTTGCTTCAGTGTGAATTTGATTTTGAAATAAAAATCAATGCAAGGGACGTGGCGGGGGGGGGGGGGGGGGGTATCAGGAGCTGCTGATTGACTTTTTTTGTGAAATCTCTTATGCGGCCCAGCCTCATCCTGACTTTGCCTCCTGTGGCCCCAAGGTAAATTAAGTTTGAGACCCCTGGGTTTGAGGCTTTGTTAATTTGAGTAATAAGTTATCATATTCATATGCTATTGTTTTTAAGTCTGTTTTCCCAATTTTCAGAACGTATACACTCCCTTCATTTTCAAAAGCTATAAAAAATGGCTCTATTGCAAGATTGAACAAGTAAGGGGACAGTGTGCAATCCTGTCTAACACCATTTGATATAAAAAAGCTAAAAAAAGTTTACACCTTTGACTTTAATGCATGCTATTTGATTACAATATAGATAATTCAGTCTTGATAGAAAAAGGAGGCCGAACCCATACATGTCCTGGTCCAGCACATGGAAAACAAAGCCCATACTGAGCAGATCAAAGGCCTTCTCTTATTTATTAGCTTTTTGAAAAACCTCCTTGCTGGTCTCCTAATAATGTATCTATATTTTTTTTTATTCTGAAGGCTAATATTTTAATATAGATTTTAATATCAACATTAACCACTTCAGCCTTCAGTCGTTTTTCACCTTATGCATCCGAGCAATTTTCACCTCCCATTCATTCACCAATAACTTTATCACTACTTATCACAATTAATTGATCTATATCTTGTTTTTACCGCCACCACCAATTAGGCTTTGTTTGGGTGGTACATTTTGCTAAGAATTATTTTTTTCTAAAAGCATTTTAACGGGAATATTAATTAAAACCCATGTATTTTATTTGCCCATTTGTCCTGGTTATTTCACCATTTAGATTATGTACTTATCACAATGCATGGCGCCAATATTTTATATGGAAATAAAAGGTGTGTTTTTTCCGTTTTGTGTCCATCACTATTTACAAGCTTATAATTTAAAAAGTAATAGTAATATACCCTCTTGACATGCACATTAAAAAGTTGAAAACCTTAATTAACTATTTATGGTTTTTTTTTTATTGTAATTTTTTTTTTTTTCATTATAAATTTTATTTGGGTATTTTTTTGGGAGTGTGGGAGGTAAACAGTTAATTTTAAATATAATTGTTTGTGTGTTTAATAAAAAAAAATGTATGTAGATTTAGTTTAACTATTTGGCCACAAGATGGCCTCAGTCATTTTTTTCCCTTCCTTACAGGAAGTGAAGGGAGGACGTGAAACTTTTTTTTCTTTAGAAAGATTGCGGCTTCTAATAGTAGTCGTCAATCTTTGTAACGGGGACTTAGATCAATGCATGAAAACTGCGTACCCATTCATTGATCTCTGGGATAATGGGCAGCGGCCCGTGGGAGCGTTCAGCAGTACGGCAGCAGCCTTTTGGACATACCAGCAACGTACAAAAGGCTAAAATGCTTAATTATAGAGATAGGTTGAAAGTTACTGCAGTGCAAACTATTGTGTTTTTTAGGAAGAAGTGTAATTACTACTTTATTACCTGTTTAGAAAAAAAAAATCCAGCTTGTGGATCATTATTTATCATTTAGCAGTAGGGCGTTACAGCAGCTGGGAACATGACATTCGACCAAGGGAACCCACATTTTAAGTAGAACATGAAGCCTGCCTATTTCCATTGTGATGTCATCAAGATAGCCAACAGGGATTCCGTAGTCCCTGGAGGCCACGCTAGGGGTAGGGTTTGAAAAATTAGAATTATTTTACATGAATGGCAGAGGATGCCCTGGACCTCCCATTCAGGGGTGAAAACATGCTGTTGCCCTAGCCCTAGCATGGTCTCTGGGGACTGGAGGCTCCCCAATGGGCATCTTGATGATGCCACTAGGAGTGTAGACTCTGTGTTCAGCCAAAAATGTGGGTTCTAATCCGCTGCAGTACAGAAGTCAGAGGCTGCCTATGCCACTCAGTGTGTGAGTTTTTCAGGAAGAGAGCTGGAGACTCAGGCAGTAGATAACATTGGCATGAGATAATTTCTAAGCAGGGGTAGCAGCTAGAAAACCTGTGCCCCCATAGCAAAATTTTGATTGCCCCCACTATTTTTTATAGTGTACCTTTTGTCCTCCAGGTAGCCTTCCATTATAGGGAGCTAGAGATACCCTTCAGTATTAGGTCACTTCCCGGTATAGGTTGTTACATTATAAGCAACTAGAAGTACTTTCAGTATGGGTAGACAGAGGGGCCCCCAGAATAGGTAGTCAGATTAGCCCCCTAAAATATAGATAGCCAGATTTGCCTCCCCCCTCCCCAGTATAGGTAGCTAGAGATGGCCCGAACCTCCGATTTTTGGTTAGCGAAACGCGAACTTCCGCAAAAGTTTGGTTCTTGCGAACTTCCGCGAACCGCAATAGACTTCAATAGGGAGGCGAACTTTGAAAACTAGAAACACTTATGCTGGCCACAAAAGTGATGAAAAAGATGTTTCAAGGGCTCTAACATCTGAGTTTCTGCATGGATGAGTGGGATAGATGGCAAAAGTCCCGGGGAAAAATCTGGATTTGACGCAAAGCAGCGTTTTAAGGGCAGAAATCACATTGAATGCTAAATTGCAGACCTGAAGGGCTTTAAAACATCTTTCATGTGTATACATCAATTAGGGAGTGTAATTAGAGTACTGCTTCACACTGACACACCAAACTCACTGTGTAACACACCGCAAACAGCTGTTTGTGTAGTGACAGCCGTGCTGGACTGGTGCGCACCATGGCGAGAGTGCAGGCCGTGGCGGTTTTCAAGCCCATATGGTCGCCGGGCTGTGGTAGCTCAATGATATAACAACAGTGACTATCCAGCTGATCAAATTTGGTATGTCCACAATGAAGCAACGACCTTATTATCTTGGATGTGTCCCGCCCAGAAACACTCATATAGCCATCGGTCATTGCTTCATTGTGATACACAAGCCCCTTCACCGCGGCAAGGTAATGATCACGAATTGGCACATGCACATGCCTTTTGTTTTGTTGTTGCAGCCGCAGTGCAGTCAGAAAAATTAGGCAGGCATGTAGACACACCAGATAAAGGGGCGGGCGGAGGCGATCCAACGCTGATAGAGAGGCAGAGCTGCAGCTGAAAGCTCTGCCTCTCACGGAAGTGCTGCCCAAATTGCCCCACGGGGAGTTAGGGGGGATTTAGTTAGATTACAGTCGCGGGGATGCAGCGTTTTAGTTAAGGCTATCATGTTGAAGACATTTTTGAAATAAAAAAATGATTTTTATGAGACTTCAGAGTCTCTTTAACTTCTGTCTTTGAAAAGCACATACTATAGTATTATAGTGATTCATTTTCACTATGACAGAATGTTACAGTGTACAAGCAAGCACAGTCCTGCTGAGGATCCATTTTATGCCATTAAGGATCAATTAAGTATATGTGTCTTAACCCAAACCCCCTAGCAGCTAAATCTATGAGAAGCCCCTAGCAGCTACATTTGTGAGAATCCCCTAGCAGCTAAATCTGTGAGAAACCCTTAGCAGCTAAATCTAATGACAACAAGAACTATCTGTAGCATAATTCATATGAGTAGTCAGTGGAAAGGACACTCATTCATGCCATATTTATTTATTTAAGTATTTATATAGCGCAGTGCAGATAAACAGTACTTTGAGACCTTGTAATTTGCAAACAGGTAATATTACTTATGAACAAAAGCATATATGATAACTGAAGAGGTAATAAAAGTAGGAAAACACATTTTTATTGACTGTTATGTCTTATTCCACTTTAAGAAGTTTCTATAATTTAATCTGGGAGGCACTTGTAATTTCCATAATAGAAGGATACCTTTTCTAGCATCATTGTAAGATGATTTTTTTCATGCTTATTTAAAAGATTCTGCAGTGGGTATGCCTAACAATGCTGACTGAGGTGTAATAATGACATTTTTGACTAATAGCTTGCTTGTAAACTGCATAATATCTGAGTAGTAGTATTGTAGTTTATTGCCAAAACATAGGCATAACATAAAGTCATTGACGTTACATGGAAACATACTGGGCTATACTATACTTTATGTGATGTTTTAATATGATTATATCTGCTAAAGCTATTACAATTCTCCCATAAAGTCTTTGCACTGACTCCCACTCATCACCCATAGCTTCTGGGATCTCTCTCTGCCAATGTAGCTTTAACCTTACAGTTTTTTTACTTAGCTTTTTCTTTAATAACACCTTATAATTAGAGATGTCGCGAACGGTTCGCCTGCGAACGGTTCCAGGTGAACTTTGGGGGTTCGCGTTCGCCTGGAACAGGCGAACTTTTGCAGAAGTTCGATTTGCCCCATAATGCACTATGAGGGTCAGGGCCGGATTTACAGCTCAGGAGCCTATAGGCACAGACGTCTTGGCGCCCTAAGACCTGCCCACCAGCTCAGGCTACACCTCCAAGACACGCCTCCTCCTTTTAGGAAATAAAACCACACAAAAGGAAATAATACCAATAACAAAAAAATTGTGATAGTTTCTAATCACAGGCAGGTATAAAAGATAGCTTGAGGCCTAGACAAGAACCCCCCTCCCAAAAAAAAGTCTAACGCTACGCACGCACATGTAGTAAGCGTTGGCAAAAATGGCCGATAATGACCATTTCAGCCAATGATTGTTGTATGTATATACAGGGGATGAAAGATCCTTAACGGCCCACAATGCTTTTTGCAATTGTAACAGACTATTTGGGCACAGCGGCTCCTGTACAATTTGGGTGTCACAATTGAAACAAATCGCCTAGCATACGGTACATAAAATAATGTACACCTCGGACCAAGCAGTCATAACTGTAACTGCCGGCTAACACTAATGCTGCTTTTCAGTGCCTGTGCCAGTAAATAACTTTCTATATAAACCATACGTTAAACATGATTGCAGTGAAACACTAGGGAGCTGCGGTTATTTTGTATATATGCATGCCAAAATATGCGGATCATCAGGGCATTGCTGTAACGTTGTCTACAACACCGATTGACTAGTGTACATTAAATAACGCACACCAGGGACCAACCAAACATTGCAGTAAATTTCAGCTACAAACAGTAACGCAGCATATAGTACCAGAACCGGTAAATAACGTACTACACAAGACACACGTTAAATATCGACTGCAGTGAATCATTAGGGCACAGTGGTTATTTACACATATTTGCATGATGGTAAATAAACTACACGGACTATCCATATGCAGCTTTAAATTGGGCAGCACAGTGTCATAGTGGTTAGCACTCTCGCCTTGCAGCGTTGAGGCCTCGATTCATATCCCAGCCTGGGCACCATGTTCAAGGAGTTAGTATGCTCTCCCTGTGTCTGTGTGGGTTTCCTCCAGGCAATGAACCACATAAAACATGTGGAGCCTCCAGGCACTCTGGTTTCCTCCCACACCCTAAAAACATACAAACAAGTTAGTTGGCTTCCTATATATATATATATATATATATATATATATATATATATATATATATATATATATATATATACACATTGCAGGAATAACACACACACACACACACACTGCACAACACATACAGACACACTGCAGACACAGCACACAGACAAACACTGCTCAATACACAAAGACACACACTGTACAATACACACGCTGCACAAAACACAGACACACATTGTACAATACACAAAGACACACACTGCACAATACACACAGACACACACTGCAGAATACACACAGACACACGCTGCAGAATACACACAGACACACGCTGCAGAATACACACAGACACACACTGCACAATACACACAGACACACGCTGCACAATACACACAGACACACGCTGCACAACACACACAGACGCTGCACAATACACACAGACGCTGCACAATACACACAGATGTTGCACAATACACACAGACACACACTGCACAATACACACAGACACACGCTGCACAATACACACAGACACACGCTGCAGAATACACACAGACACACGCTGCACAATACACACAGACACACGCTGCAGAATACAAACAGACACACGCTGCAGAATACACACAGACACGCTGCAGAATACACACAGACACACGCTGCACAATACACACAGACACACACTGCACAACACACACAGACGCTGCACAATACACACAGACGCTGCACAATACACACAGACGCTGCACAATACACACAGACACACACTGCACAATACACACAGACACGCTGCATAATACACACAGACACACGCTGCAGAATACACACAGACACACGCTGCACAATACACACAGACACACGCTGCAGAATACAAACAGACACACGCTGCAGAATACACACAGACACGCTGCAGAATACACACAGACACACGCTGCACAATACACACAGACACACACTGCACAACACACACAGACGCTGCACAATACACACAGACGCTGCACAATACACACAGACGCTGCACAATACACACAGACACACACTGCACAATACACACAGACACGCTGCATAATACACACAGACACACGCTGCACAATACACACAGACACACGCTGCACAATACACACAGACACACGCTGCACAATACACACAGACACGCTGCAGAATACACACAGACACACGCTGCAGAATACACACAGACACACGCTGCACAATACACACAGACACACGCTGCAGAATACACACAGACACACGCTGCAGAATACACACAGACACGCTGCAGAATACACACAGACACACGCTGCACAATACACACAGACACACACTGCACAACACACACAGACGCTGCACAATACACACAGACGCTGCACAATACACACAGACGCTGCACAATACACACAGACACACGCTGCAGAATACACACAGACACACGCTGCACAATACACACAGACACACGCTGCACAATACACACAGACACACGCTGCACAATACACACAGACACACGCTGCACAATACACACAGACACGCTGCAGAATACACACAGACACACGCTGCAGAATACACACAGACACACGCTGCACAATACACACAGACACACGCTGCAGAATACACACAGACACACGCTGCAGAATACACACAGACACACGCTGCAGAATACACACAGACACACACTTCAGAATACACACAGACGCTGCAAAATACACACAGACGCTGCAGAATACACACAGACGCTGCAGAATACACACACTGCAGAATACACACAGACAGACGCTGCAGAATACACACAGACAGACGCTGCAGAATACACACAGACACACACTGCAGAATACACACAGACACATGCTGCACAATACACACACTGCACAATAAACACGCTGCACAATACACTCGCTGCACAATACACACGCTGCACAATACACACAGACGCTGCAGAATACACACAGACACACAATGCAGAATACACACAGACACACGCTGCACAATACACACAGACACACACTGCACAATACACACAGACACACACTGCACAATACACACAGACACACACTGCACAATACACAAAGACACACACTGCACAGTAAACACAGACACACTGCACAATACACACAGACACTGCACAATACACACAGTGCACAATACACACAGATGCACACTGCACAATACACACAGACACACACTGCACAATACACACAGACACACTGCACAATACACACAGACACTGCACAATACACACACTGCACAATACACGCAGATGCACACTGTACAATACACACAGACACTGCACAATACACACAGTGCACAATACACACAGACACACTGCAGAAATAACACACACACAATGCAAGAATAACACACACACACACACACACGCACACACACACACGCACACACACGCACACACACGCAGCCACACGCAGCCACCACACATACAGACTGACCAAAGGAATAAAAATACACAGCCTTTAAACTTTCTCTTCGGCTGAAGCTGCACACACCAGACTGGAGTGCAAGGAGGGCGGAGCTGTTGCCTACATCCCCTGCAGCTATCCCCTGTAGACTGTATTCCACTGTCCAGGCTGCACTCTGCTGTAAATATCCTCTTTCCTCTCCTTGCCCTGGACTGTCCGCTACTACGTTTCGAGCACCGGCAGAAATTAAGGGGAGTTTTCTTCATTGATTTTTAAACTAACCTGACTAACTGAGCTCCGGTTTCCACTGCTGTCAGAGCCTCGGCAGGTAGAAAAGAGAAAGGCTGGCACTGCTGCCAGCCATGGGAAAACTAGTACATAGTTTCCCCATGGCTCCTGGCAGCCGTGTAATCAACAAAAAGTCAGCGCGCTGCCTCTAGATGCCTATCCTTGGGGAAGTAGCAGCTGCTTATTAATGCCTGCAGGGGACAATTGCCGAGTTGTGCGGGGCGGGCAGCTGCTGTTCAACCGGATTAGGATCCCACTGATGCAGAGAGCGGCAGAGCCAGTGAGGGGAGATTCGGGCGGGACCCGCCTCTGTCACTTAAAGGCACCTATAGGCTCGTGCCTACAGTGCCTTATGGTAAATCCGGCCCTGATGAGGGTCAACTTTGACCCTCTGCATCACAGTCAGCAGGCACATTGTAGCCATTCAGGCTACACTAAGCCCTGGAGCCCCACCCCCCCTTATATAAGGCAGGCTCGCTGGCCATGACACTCACTCGTGTGCCTGCTGCAAATAGTAGAGATGCGAAGTTCGGATCTTTTCAATGATCCGAATGATTCTAATCGGATCATTGAAAAGATCCGGATCTTTGATCCGAATCTCGGATCATTTTACAAGGGAAGCATTCGGGGGTGAAATGACAAGCAAGACAGGAGAAGGGGAGGGGGGTGGACACACAGAGAAGGAGAGAAGATGGACAGGGGGCAGGGAGCGGACAGAGAAGGGAGGAGGGACGAGCGGAGAGCAGAAATGTTTGTTTGCACACCATACCCACATGCTGCAATCATATGCTTTACATACATTTCACCTATATGTTCATCTGTATACTCCCAACTCCCATTCCCCAAAGCATTCCCAGAAGTAAAGTGCAGCTGTTTAGAGCAGTGCAGGAGGATCATATTGCACAGCAATCACAGTGCCTGCCCTGTCCTAGCCCAGCATGCTGCCTGTAACGTTACTGAGCTGTGCCAAAAGTTTCCAATGTGTTCACTGTGCACAACTGCGGAACAGACAGCCTATAATGAGCAGCACATTGCAGCCAGTATGTGTTCTCTACACACATCTGGCAGTGGCACCGATGTCCCCCCTCTCTCATCTACCTGTGGCTGTGCAAGGCTGCCTCCCCTCCAACAGAGCAATCCATCTCTGCTCTGCTTCCAGGACCCCGCTGCCCGCTGAGAGGGGGCGTGTCGCTCCTCGCCCCACCCCCTTTGCAATCCAAATCACTCATTTTGATGATTCGGATGATTCGGATGATTCGACTCACAAAATAGATTCGGATCAAAGATCCGAATCGTTCATGATCCGGACAACACTAGCAAATAGACAGACTAGGGAGAGCTGCTGCAGATTTTTTCTCCTAGGGAAAGATTAGTTAGGCTCTTGGCTTGCTCCTGGCTGATTGTTATTGCTAAAATAGCACCCATCAACAGCTCTTTCGAGAGCTAATGTTTTCCTGATGTGTTTTTTTTTGTGTGTGTGTTGCTCACTGACACTGACATTATACAGCCCTAACTGTTGCAGCTGGACCTTGGTAATTGTTATTACTGTGCCAGCCAGGCCCTGCCTAACTATCTATACTGGGACACCTACCTATGCCTACCTACCTATACTGGGACACCTACCTATGCCTACCTAACTACTGGGGCACCTACTTACCTATACGGGGACACCTACCTACCTATACTAGGGGACCTACCTATGCCTACCTACCTATACTGGGACTCCTACCTATGCCTATCTAACTACTGGGACACCTACCTATGCCTACCTACCTATACTGGGTCTCCTACCTATGCCTAGCTAACTACTGAGGCACCTACCTATGCCTACCTACCTATACTGGGACTCCTACCCATGCCTACCTACCTATACTGGGTCTCCTACCTATGCCTAGCTAACTACTGAGGCACCTACCTACCTATACTGGGACTCCTACCTATGCCTAGCTAACTACTGGGACACCTACCTATGCCTACCTACCTATACTGGGACTCCTACCTATGCCTACCTACCTATACTGGGTCTCCTACCTATGCCTAGCTAACTACTGAGGCACCTACCTATGCCTACCTACCTATACTGGGACTCCTACCTATGCCTACCTACCTATACTGGGTCTCCTACCTATGCCTAGCTAACTACTGAGGCACCTACCTATGCCTACCTACCTATACTGGGACTTCTACCTATGCCTACCTACCTATACTGGGCCTCCTACCTATGCCTAGCTAACTACTGAGCCATGTACCTACCTATACTGGGACTCCTACCTATGCTTACCTACCTATACTAGGTCTCCTACCTATGCCTAGCTAAATAACTACTGAGGCACCTACCTATGCCTACCGACCTATACTGGAACTCCTACCTATGCCTACCTACCTACCTATACTGGGACTCCTACCTATGCCTACCTACATACAAGAAGATAATAAGGTCATTGCTTCATTGTGGACAGACCAAATTTGATCAGCTTGACAGGCGACCATATGGGCTGGAAAACTGCCACGGCCTGCACTCTGGCCATGTTGCGCACCAGTCCTGCACGGCCGTCACTACGCAAACAGCAGTTTGCGGTGCGTTACACAGTGAGTTTGGTGTGTCAGTGTGAAGCAGTACTCTAATTACACTCCATGATTGATGCATACACATGCAAGATGTTTGAAAGCACTTTAGGCCTGCAATTTAGCATTCAATGTGATTTCTGCCCTTAAAGGGAACCAGAGAGGAAGCTATGTTAAAAATAGAGAAAGCTTTTATACATACCTGGGGCTTCCTCCAGCCCCATAAACCTGGATCGCTCCTACGCCGCCGTCCTCCGCTTCCTCTATCGGCGGTACCGGGTCCCGTCACTTCCGGCGGACGCGGCCAATTTTCCGCATGAACAGGGGCTCCCTTCATAGCCTTACGCATGGCAAGGAGGGAGCCCCTGTGATGCGGAATATTGGTCGCGTCTGCCCGCCGACTGGCCGGCTGGCGGAAGTAACGGGACCCAGTACCGGCGGACAGAGGAAGCGGAGGACAGCGGCGTGGGAGCGATCCAGTCTTATGGGGCTGGAGGAAGCCCCAGGTATGTATAAAACCTTTCCTCCCAACCTCTCTGGTTCCCTTTAAAATGCTGCTTTGCGTCAAATCCAGATTTTTCCCCAGGACTTTTAGTGTCTATCTATGGGTGTCTATCCCACTCCGCCACCATCACTTTTCTGGGCAGCAT
The DNA here is from genome assembly GCF_040937935.1 of Hyperolius riggenbachi. Lineage (NCBI taxonomy): Eukaryota > Metazoa > Chordata > Amphibia > Anura > Hyperoliidae > Hyperolius > Hyperolius riggenbachi. The sequence continues at coordinate 177,804,261 of NC_090646.1, forward strand.
AATTTTTTCTATTTTTCAAAGTTCGCCTCCCCATTGAAGTCTATTGCGGTTCGCGAACTTTTACGCAAACCGAACCTTCCGGGGAAGTTCGCGAACGTCGTTCGCGAACCAAAAATCGGAGGTTCGCGACATCTTTACTTATAATACACAGATATTAGCTTCCTTGTGTCTTTTACCAGGAGCAATATTTCTATGGGAGTCTTTTCAAGATGTTCATTTTTTCAGGCCTTTAATACTATATTTACTTTTTATTAACATTTTGTGTTTCCATTTGCTTTGCATTTTACTTTATCTTTGACTTTCTGATACATTTTCTGGTTTCTTTATCTGTTTTAATCATTTTTTAGATTTCCATTTTGCTTTCTATCTTCATCTATCGCTGCCTTTTCCCTTTTCATTCCTTTTGCTATACACTTTTGCTTTCATTTTTGCTCATCTTTTTGATTTCTTGGCTGAGGTAGTTAACATAAACACTATACTACTGGGAATAATGGTAATAGTGCACTTAAAGGGACACTTAAGTCAAACAAAAAAAATGCGTTTTACTCACCTAGGGCTTCCAATAGCCCCCTGAAGCTCTCCGCTGCCCTCGCCGTCTCCCTCCGATCCTCCTGGCCCCGCCGGCAGCCACTTCCTGTTTCGGTGACAGGAGCTGACAGGCTGGGGACGCGAGTGATTCTTCGTGTTCCCAGACACATTAGCACCCTCTATGCTGCTATATGGTATATGATACATGCTATAGCAGCATAGATGGCGCTATTGTGGTCAGGAACGCGAAGAATCACTCGCGTCCCCAGCCTGTCAGCTCCTGTCACCGAAACAGGAAGTGGCTGCCGGCGGGGCCAGGAAGATCGGAGGGAGACGGCGAGGGCACCGGACAGCTGCAGGGGGCTATTGGAAGCCCCAGGTGAGTAAAACTCATTTTTTTTTTACTTAAGTGTCCCTTTAATTTCAATTTGTGATATATGATAGGGATTCAGAAGGATGAAACCTGCATCTCTGTTCCTTTTGCCTTTCCCTTTTGTTTTGCCTCTAGAAAGATAAACACTTTGATTTCCTTTTGCTTTATATTTTGCCTTTCCTTTAGAAATGTGTGCTTTCCCTTTTTTATGTTTTTATTTGTATATTTAATTTTCACTTTGCTTTCATATTTGCTTCCTCTTTTGTGGTTCAAGTTAACTTACACTTTCGTTTTTGATGTACCTTAGGTTTTCCTGTTTATTAACTTCTTCTTTCCTTTGTGTTTTCCACTTGTTTTGCTTTTTTATGCTTTCTTTTTACTTCCCCTTTTGACTACCTTTAGTTTTTTCCTTTTTGCTAACATTTTCTGCCCTACTGCTTTACATTGCCTTTGGCTTCTTATATGTTTCTGTTTTTCTCTCTGTTTTGATTACGTAAGTAAAGCAACTACGAAATTAAAGGGCAAACTAAAAGGTTAATCAAAAATTAGAACAATGAGGAAAGCAAAAGCTAATCTAAGGGGGGAGGGGGGGGGAGAAAGCAAACAGGGAAGTATAAACTTAAATAAGAATGCAGAAGGGCTACTAAAAAAAAGTAGAAAAATTAAAAGCAAAAGTGGAGAAAAAAAGCAAATCAAAAGGGAAAGCAAAAAGGTGACCCAAAAGATAGCCACTTGTGCTGCTCTCTGTAGATGGGGCAGCACTACATTGCAGGAATTTTTTCTTTGTTATTCAGACAGAACAAAGGAGGGCTGAGGTGATGTGATCCAACCTAGCAGATCTCCACAAAGGAGGCTAGCGGCCCTGGGGAACACCTGTACTTACTTTACATACCTAACCACTGCATATTCTTGATTACTTCCTTACAACCAACCTACAACAAATGAGAAGACAGGATGGTGTGCTCTATTTTATTTATATATTAGGGGTTAAATGCTGTGATACAATAGGTCTGACCCTTTCATCAGAAGGGTTGCCCAGATACCTTTGGATAAGTAGTTTAAGTGGCATATAAACACTTTATATCCCAGGAGTGTACATTTTTATTAAAGTATATAATACTATTATTAAATGTAATATATTAAATTATCTTTGTAAGAAAGTGGTGTCAATTTGTATTAAATTGCAATTAGATGTGCTGATTAAGTCATGAGTGTAACAGCTGACAGTAAGCTGAAACACATGTTTAGAGTAAAACTTCTCATGTACACTTGCCAACATTATGCCACACATTCTGTAATAGTAGCCAATATGCATTTTTGTTTTAAGAACTTCAATCAGTGTGGAAACATTTCCCACCGTTAAGTGGTTTTGAATAACCAAAGCATCACGGTAATGGCCAAATAAAATATTTCAGGCTAGAAAATGTCTGCTGCTCAAGAACATGACATAAAAAAGTTGTGTGAGAACTTTCAGTAGTAGAGTGTGACAGATGAAGGAGAAAAAGTAGAAAGTTGCAAAGAGAATATAACCAATGGGGGGAAAAAACAAAAACATATGGTCTGTGTAAAAAATGTGTGAAATGACAATACAAATATGTAAGTATTTAATGTTAACTTTTAAGGAACCAGGACAGCCATCAACTGAGAATAAGCATGTCATCCTATCACACCAATAAAAAATAACAACACCATGGTCTAATCCTATTTTATCTAAAAAATTAAACATAAGAGAATGAGACATACACTATATAAGTATATGTAATAATCTTAAAGTGTACCAGAGCTGAGCTAAAATAAAAGTTTTATACATACCTGGGGCTTCCTCCAGCCCCATGTGCACGGCAGTGGTGCTCACCGCCAGGTCGTGATCACGCTTACGCGTGGATTCACGACCATTTTGACGCATTCCGCCTCGGACACGCTAAGCCGTGAATAGATTTTCAACCACGAAAATCTGCTTCGGCTTCGCGTGAATGCGGACAGAAATCCGCATTCACGCTCGTGAAACCCGGCGCTGAAGTCGTGGTTAGCGGAAATGCGTCAAACTATGCGGAAGTGACACATTGCAGGCCAACCAGAGGGCCCCAGCCAGGCCCTAGCAACCAATCACAGGAGGGGAGCTATGCCCTCCCCTCCTGAATATAAAGCGGCGGCCATGATGGAAAAGCTCTGTCCTTGCTAGACTGTGGTGCTGAGAGGATTATCTCCAGGCCATTGTTGTTTGAGCAAGTGCATTTATTGTGTTAAAAACAAAGCTTTTTTTTGCTAACACTGCTCTTATACTGTACACAGTTAGCTAGTCAGTGAGTAATTTCTGTAGTTAGTTGTAGTCAGTGTAGTGTAGTGGGAGTGTGGGAGTCTAGTGATTATTTAACTGTGTGTAGTGCAGGCAGGTTCAGTGCTGCAGTGTAGTCAGTGTAGTGGGAGTGGGGATTATCTGTGTGTAGTGCAGGCAGGCAGGCAGGTTAGTGCAGCTGCAGTGTTCACTTGTATATTCCAGTGACAGTTATACACTTGTACTATTTGCAGGCAGCCAGTCACACCGCCGGCGCCGCCACTCTCTGCCAGCGCTGTTCATTCATTCTGTCAGTGACCTTGTGCCGTGCCCAGTGCCCACTGCTCGCTCGCTGGCATATAAGCATCTCATTACACACTTGTATATTATTTCAGTGACAGTTATACACTTCACTTGTACTATTTGCAGGCAGCCAGTCACACCGCCCGCACCGCCACTCTCTGCCAGCGCTGTTCATTCATTCTGTCAGTGACCTTGTGCCGTGCCCAGTGCCCACTGCTCGCTCGCTGGCATATAAGCATCTCATTACACAGTGTGACATCCTTGTGTGCCCACTTCATCCTTCAGTGACCTAGTTGTATATCCAGTGCCCACTGCTGTGCCCACTGCATCCTTCAGTGACCTTGTACTGTGCCCACTGCATTCTTCAGTGACCTAGTTGTATATCCAGTGCCCACTGCTGTGCCCACTGCATCCTTCAGTGACCTTGTACTGTGCCCACTGCATCCTTCAGTGACCAAGTTGTATATCCAGTGCCCACTGCTGTGCCCACTGCATCCTTCAGTGACCTTGTACTGTGCCCACTGTATCCTTCAGTGACCTAGTTGTATATCCAGTGCCCACTGCTGTGCCCACTGCATCCTTCAGTGACCTTGTACTGTGCCCACTGCATCCTTCCCGTCTGAAGGGGAAGCTGGGAGACTTCATGACGCCATCCACCACCGAGCAACGCACAAGGGAGTTGAAGGAGGCCCTTGTGCGCAGACTACTGGAAGCATTCTCCCAGCCTTCCACCCCCACTGTAACTGCTCTGCCAAGCCAGCAAGAGGTGCCTGCCATTGCCACTAGCAGCGCAACAACAACCACCAGCACCAGCAGCAGCAGCAGCAACTGGCGCCCCAGAGACCTGAAGAGCCTAAGCAAGAGCCTGTATGCAGTGCAGCAGCCCAGAACAGAGGTGGTCGCCACAGCATCCACCACCAACCAGCACAAGCAACGACTGACCACCATGGTGTCTGACTATATGGGGTCATCCAGCGGGCTCAATGACACCGACAGCCCCGTGGACCCCTTGGAGTACTGGGTCAAGAGACTGGACATCTGGAGCGAGCTTTCCCAGTACGCCCTGGAACTCCTATCCTGCCCTCCTTCCAGTGTCCTCTCAGAGAGATGCTTTAGTGCGGCCGGTGGCGTGGTCACAGAGAAGCGCTCTCGGCTCTTCCACGCCTCTGTGGACGAACTCACCTTCCTGAAAATCAACCAGGCTTGGGTGGAAGGTGAGTTCCTGGCCCCTATTGTCGGACACAGGGGGACATGAAGTGGCTGCTGCATGTGCTGTTGTTAACTATGCCTGCCTTTATAAAGACAGTAACTACCTGCCTAGTTCCTACCTTGGTTAATTTTTTGGTGTTATGGTACTACTACCAGTAAGTTGCCATGGTCCTCCTTCTGAGCTGCTGAACTGACCGCCCGCTTTGTCCTTCTGACTCAGTCGCTACTACACTCTGCGTTCACACTGCCCGGGTCACTGGGTGCATTTAATTTTTTGGCCAGCACTATGACGCTGTGCTGCTACTACTACCACCAGTATGTTGCCATGGTCCTTCTGTGCTGCTGCTGAACTGAACGCCCGCTTTGTCCTCCTCCTCCTCCTGACTCAGTCGCTACCACGGTACCACCAATGCACTCTGTCTGCGTTATCACTGCCCGGGTCACCGGGTGCATTTAATTTTTTGGCCAGCACTATGACGCTGTGCTGCTACTACTACCACCAGTATGTTGCCATGATCCTTCTGTGCTGCTGAATTGACCGCCCGCATTGTCCTCCTCCTCCTGACTCACTCGCTTCCACCAATGTACTCTGTCTGCATTCACACTGCCCGGGTCACCGGGTGCATTTAATTTTTTGGCCAGCACTATGACGCTGTGCTGCTACTACTACTACCAGTATGTTGCCGTGGTCCTTCTGTGCTGCTGAACTGACCATAGTCCTTCTCCTGACTCAGTCGCTACCACCACTGCACTCTGCGTTCACACTGCCCGTGTCCACTGACAACTCTGCTGCGATGTCATTGCTAATTGCTGCAAAAAAAAAAAAAAATTACAAAAACCTCTCTGGGGCCTTTTTGGCGTCAGCCACTCATCCTCCTCCAGCGGTACCTTCGCCGCCAAGTGCCATTGGAACTCGCCTTCACCTCTTTGATTGCTTAACGCGTATATCCCTTTTTAAAACCACGTATTACCAATTAATAGCCCCATTTACAGTGGTGATTTGTCTTTAAAAGCCATTAAAAAAAAAAAGTTATGTTGCCCCTTATCACCTCGATAATCCATGCAATTTGGGGGATTGTAGCATGTATGGGGGCTTTGTTATTAACGTTAAAAGAAATTCCGCCTCCGGGCGGGAATCCACGCGTGATTACGCCATTCACGGCAGAAAATCCGCGTGGTTGCGTGGACGCGGACGAAAATCCGCATGCGGTGGGGCCGAATGCGGATTTTTTTTTTGCAACCACGCGGATTGCCGAATTCGTGGATGAGGCACATCCGAGCTCCCCTGGTGCATGGATCGCTCCCACCCCGTCATCCTCAGTCTTCTCCCTCTTCGGTATTGGGTCCCGTAACTTCAGCCAGTCACGGTCAGACTGTGCAAAAAAATGCGCCCTCTACGTATCTCTCTGGCAGCTACCGGAGAGTACGTAGAGGGCGCACTTCTTCTGCACTGTGTCGTTGGAGCGATCTGTGCGCATGGGGTTGGAGGAAGCACCAGGTATGTATAAAACTTTTATTTTAGCTCAGTTCTGGTTTCCTTGAAAGGGTGTTCTTTAATGTTATATTTTTTTTAAGTTTTCTTACTTGGGGCTTCTACCGGCCCCCTGCAGACGTCCTGTTCCACACCAGTCCTCGACAATCCTCCCCCCCCCCCCCATGGCTCACTTTCCCTTTTTCGTCTCGCATCTTCGCTCCTGCTCACGTCGCCAAGAGTGTCCTGCGCAAGTGCAGGACGAGAACACCTTGTAGGACATTTAAAGTGAAGGTCCAAGCTACAAAAAAAAAAAAAAAACTCCACTTACCTGGGGCTTCCTCCAGCCCCTGCAGCCGTTCTGTACCATCGCTGCAGCTTCGGTGGCTCCTGGTCATACCCGCTGCAGAATCCGATCTCATCAGTTCGAGTTCCGGGTCAGCTTCTTCTGCGCTCCACCACGCAGGTCATGTGGTCCGGCCGACGTCATCAGGATTATACTGCGTGTACAACCCTGATGACGTTGGCCGGCCCACGTGACACGCGCCGTGGAGCGCACAAAAAGCCGACCTGGCGAGGACGGCTTCTGCAGCGAAGGACACCTGGGAGCCACCGGTGCTGCGGCGAGGTCACAGAATGACTGCCAGGGGCTGGAGGAAGCACCAGGTAAGTGGATTTTTTTTAGCTTGGATGTTTCCTTTAAATAAGTAATTGGGTAAGTGCTAAAGGGGGGCGTGACCAGCAAAATGTCAACGACAGTTAACCCTTTGCACACTAACATGCATCTTCATACAAAAGCATTCACAGAAATCAATAATCCAGGAACCACTGCTATCCCTGCAGCTAAGTTAAAAGCCTGGGTCTTAGTTACAGAATAAAGAATTATGCATCAAATCATAAAACACAGAAACAATGCTGATGCAGTGCTGACTGTATCTCAATATTTGCAAACTTAAGGTAAACCTGAGACAAATGGGAGTAAAGGATTTTTTACTTACCTTGGCTTCCTACAGTCTCCTGTAGTCCATGTGCTCCCTCAATGTTCTTTGAGTCCCCTCCATTGTTCCACCGGGAAGTCTGCAATCAGGTGCATAACTATCCTGTACCGGGCCCCCTTGCCAAGATTTGTTAACGGCCCTCATTCAACCTCCCCGTTGATCATTAGGGGCGGCCCCGGAGCTAGGGCCCCGATTCTGTTGATTGATATGCAGAGCAGGCAATGTGCACTGCATGCAGTCAGCCAATCACCATGCGGGGACTGAAGCTGCATGGCTGGCTGCACACAATGCACGGCGCTTGAAAATTAACTATTAAGTGAAGGAGATGCCCGTGCTGGAAGCAGGTAATGTATATAACCTGCTGCTTGCTCTGCATATTAACCACTTGAGGACCTAGGGCTTTCTACCCCTTAAGGCCCGGCCACTTTTTTTCCATTCAGACCACTGCAGCTTTCACGGTTTATTGCTCGCTCATACAACCTACCACCTAAATGAATTTTGGCTCCTTTTCTTGTCACTAATAAAGCTTTCTTTTGGTGCTATTTGATTGCTCCTGCGATTTTTACTTTTTATTATATTCATCAAAAAAGACATGAATTTTGGCAAAAAAATAATTTTTTTAACTTTCTGTGCTGACATTTTTCAAATAAAGTAAAATTTCTGTATACATGCAGCGCGAAAAATGTGGACAAACATGTTTTTGATTAAAAAAAAAACCCATTCAGTGTATATTTATTGGTTTGGGTCAAAGTTATAGCGTTTACAAACTATGGTGCAAAAAGTGAATTTTCTCATTTTCAAGTATCCATGACTTTTCTGACCCCCTGTCATGTTTCATGAGGGGCTAGAATTCCAGGATAGTATAAATACCCCCCAAATGACCGCATTTTGGAAAGAAGACATCCCAAAGTATTCACTGAGAGGCATAGTAAGTTCATAGAAGATATTATTTTTTGTCACAAGTAAGCGGAAAATGACACTTTGTGAGAAAAAAAAAAAAAAAAAAAAAGTTTCCATTTCTTCTAACTTGCGACAAAAAAAATGAAATCTGCCACGGACTCACCATGCCCCTCTCTGAATACCTTGAAGGGTCTACTTTCCAAAATGGGGTCATTTGTGGGGTGTGTTTACTGTCCTGACATTTTGGGGGGTGCTAAATTGTAAGCACCCCTGTAAAGCCTAAAGGTGCTCATTGGACTTTGGACCCCTCAGCGCAGTTAGGCTGCAAAAAAGTGCCACACATGTGGTATTGCCGTACTCAGGAGAAGTAGTATAATGTGTTTTGGGGTGTATTTTTACACATACCCATGCTGGGTGGGAGAAATATCTCTGTAAATGACAATTTGTTAATTTTTTTACACACAATTGTCCATTTACAGAGATCTTTCTCCCACTCAGCATGGGTATGTGTAAAAATACACCTCAAAACACATTATACTACTTCTCCTGAGTACGGCGATACCACATGTGTGGCACTTTTTTGCACCCTAACTGAGCTAAAGGGCCCAAAGTCTAATGAGTACCTTTAGGATTTCACAGGTCATTTTGAGAAATTTCGTTTCAAGACTACTCCTCACGGTTTAGGGCCCCTAAAATGCCAGGGCAGTATAGGAACCCCACAAATGACCCCATTTTAGAAAGAAGACACCCCAAGGTGTTCCGTTAGGAGTATGGTGAGTTCATAGAAGATTTTATTTTTTGTCACAAGTTAGCGGAAAATGACACTTTGTGAAAAAACACAATTAAAATCAATTTCCGCTAACTTGTGACAAAAAATAAAATCTTCTATGAACTCGCCATACTCCTAACGGAATACCTTGGGGTGTCTTCTTTCTAAAATGGGGTCATTTGTGGGGTTCCTATACTGCCCTGGCATTTTAGGGGCCCTAAACCGTGAGGAGTAGTCTTGAAACGAAATTTCTCAAAAAGACCTGTGAAATCCTAAAGGTACTCATTGGACTTTGGGCCCTTTAGCGCAGTTAGGGTGCAAAAAAGTGTCACACATGTGGTATTGCCATACTCGGGAGAAGTAGTACAACGTGTTTTGGGGTGTATTTTTACACATACCCATGCTGGGTGGGAGAAATACCTCTGTAAATGACAATCTTTTGATTTTTTTACACACAATTGTCCATTTACAGCGGTATTTCTCCCACCCAGCATGGGTATGTGTAAAAATACACCCCAAAACACATTGTACTACTTCTCCCGAGTACGGCGATACCACATGTGTGGCACTTTTTTGCACCCTAACTGCGCTAAGGGGCCCAAAGTCCAATGAGTACCTTTAGGATTTCACAGGTCATTTTTGTTTCAAGACTACTCCTCACGGTTTAGGGCCCCTAAAATGCCAGGGCAGTATAGGAACCCCACTAATGACCCCATTTTAGAAAGAAGACACCCCAAGGTATTCCGTTAGGAGTATGGTGAGTTCATAGAAGTTTTTATTTTTTTGTCACAAGTTAGCGAAAATTGATATTAATTGTTTTTTTTCACAAGGTGTCATTTTCCGCTAACTTGGGACAAAAAATAAAATCTTCTATGAACTCACCATACTCCTAACGGAATATCTTTGGGTGTCTTCTTTCTAGAATGGGGTCATTTGTGGGGTTCCTATACTGCCCTGGCATTTTAGGGGCCCTAAACCGTGAGGAGTAGTCTTGAAACCAAATGTTGCAAAATGACCTGTGAAATCCTAAAGGTACTCATTGGACTTTGGGCCCCTTAGCGTACTTAGGGTGTAAAAAAGTGCCACACATGTGGTACCGCCGTACTCAGGAGAAGTAGTATAATGTGTTTTGGGGTGTATTTTTACACATACCCATGCTAAGTGTGAGAAATATCTCTGTAAATGACAATTGTTTGATGTTTTTTACACACAATTGTCCATTTACATAGAAATTTCTCCCACCCAGCATGGGTATGTGTAAAAATTCACCCCAAAACACATTATACTACTTTTCCTGAGTACGACGGTACCACATGTGTGACACTTTTTTGCAGCCTAGGTGCGCTAAGGGGCCCAACATCCTATTCACAGGTCATTTTGAGGCATTTGTTTTCTAGACTACTCCTCGCGGTTTAGGGCCCCTAAAATGCCAGGGCAGTATAGGAACCCCACAAGTGACCCCATTTTAGAAAGAAGACACCCCAAGGTATTCCGTTAGGTGTATGGCGAGTTCATAGAAGATTTTATTTTTTGTCACAAGTTAGTGAAAAATGACACTTTGTGAAAAAAAACCAATAAAAATCAATTTCCGCTAACTTTTGACAAAAATTAAATCTTCTATGAACTCGTCATACACCTAACAGAATACCTTGGGGTGTCTTTTTTTCTAAAATGGGGTCACTTGTGGGGTTCCTATACCGCCCTGGCATTTTACGGGCCCAAAACCGTGAGTAGTCTGGAAACCAAATGTCTCAAAATGACTGTTCAGGGGTATAAGCATCTGCAAATTTTGATGACAGGTGGTCTATGAGGGGGCGAATTTTGTGGAACCGGTCATAAGCAGGGTGGCCTTTTAGATGACAGGTTGTATTGGGCCTGATCTGATGGATAGGAGTGCTAGGGGGGTGACAGGAGGTGATTGATGGGTGTCTCAGGGGGTGGTTAGAGGGGAAAATAGATGCAATCAATGCACTGGGGAGGTGATCGGAAGGGGGTCTGAGGGGGATCTGAGGGTTTGGCCGAGTGATCAGGAGCCCACACGGGGCAAATTAGGGCCTGATCTGATGGGTAGGTGTGTTAGGGGGTGACAGGAGGTGATTGATGGGTGTCTCAAGGTGTGATTAGAGGGGGGAATAGATGCAAGCAATGCACTGGCGAGGTGATCAGGGCTGGGGTCTGAGAGCATTCTGAGGGTGTGGGCGGGTGATTGAGTGCCCTAGGGGCAGATAGGGGTCTAATCTGATAGGTAGCAGTGACAGGGGGTGATTGATGGGTAATTAGTGGGTGTTTAGGGTAGAGAACAGATGTAAACACTGCACTTGGGAGGTGATCGGACGTCGGATCTGCGGGCGATCTATTGGTGTGGGTGGGTGATCAGATTGCCCGCAAGGGGCAGGTTAGGGGCTGATTGATGGGTGGCAGTGACAGCGGGTGATTGATGGGTGGCAGTGACAGGGGGTGATTGATGGGTGGCAGTGACAGGGGGTGATTGATGGGTGATTGATTGGTGATTGACAGGTGATTGACAGGTAATCAGTGGGTTATTACAGGGGAGAACAGATGTAAATATTGCACTGGCGAATTGATAAGGGGGGGTCTGAGGGCAATCTGAGCGTGTAGGCGGGTGATTGGGTGCCCGCAAGGGGCAGATTAGGGTCTGATCTGATGGGTAACAGTGACAGGTGGTGATAGGGGGTGATTGATGGGTAATTAGTGGGTGTTTAGGGTAGAGAATAGATGTAAATACTGCACTTGGGAGGTGATCTGATGTCGGATCTGCGGGCGATCTATTGGTGTGGGTGGGTGATCAGATTGCCCGCAAGGGGCAGGTTAGGGGCTGATTGATGGGTGGCAGTGACAGGGGATGATTGATGGGTGGCAGTGACAGGGGGTGATTGATGGGTGATTGACAGGTGATCAGTGGGTTATTACAGGGAAGGACAGATGTAAATAATGCCCTGGCGAATTGATAAGGGGGGGTCTGAGGGCAATCTGAGCGTGTAAGCGGGTGATTGGGTGCCCGCAAGGGGCAGATTAGGGTCTGATCTGATGGGTAACAGTGACAGGTGGTGATAGGGGGTGATTGATGGGTGATTGATGGGTAATTAGTGGGTGTTTAGAGGAGAGAATAGATGTAAACGCTGCGCTTGGGTGGTGATCTGATGTCGGATCTGCGGGCGATCTATTGGTGTGGGTGGGTGATCAGATTGCCCGCAAGGGGCAGGTTAGGGGCTGATTGATGGGTGGCAGTGACAGGGGGTGATTGATGGGTGATTGACAGGTGATTGACAGGTGATTGACAGGTGATTGACAGGTGATCAGGGGGGATAGATGCATACAGTACATGGGGTGGGGGGGTCTGGGGAGAATCTGAGGGGTGGGGGGGTGATCAGGAGGGAGCAGGGGGCAGGGGGGGGATAAAAAAAAATAGTGTTGACAGATAGTGACAGGGAGTGATTGATGGGTGATTAGGGGGGTGATTGGGTGCAAACAGGGGTCTGGGGGGTGGGCAGGGGGGGTCTGATGGGTGCTGTGGGTGATCTGGGGCAGGGGGGGGGGAATCAGTGTGCTTGGTGCAGACTAGGGTGGCTGCAGCCTGCCCTGGTGGTCCCTCGGACACTGGGACCACCAGGGCAGGAGGCAGCCTGTATAATACACTTTGTAAACATTACAAAGTGTATTATACACTTTGTATGCGGCGATCGTCGGGTTAACATCCCGCCGGCGCTTCCGTATGGCCGGCGGGATGTTGCGGCGGGTGAGCGGCGCCAGGCGGAGGCGGAGGATCGCGTCACTGATGACGCGATCGCTCCGCCCATGCCCCTACAAGGACCGCCGCCAATTGTCAATACGGCGGTCCTTGCGGGGTCCACTTCCCGGCCGCCAATTGTATATACGGCGGTCGGGAAGTGGTTAATAAGCAGGACAACCTTCCAGGCTCTCTCCCAGCTCTGGGACTCCTCCCCACTGCAGTAGTGGCAGGGGCTATTGGTATGTTACTGTCCACAGGTTGAAGGCCACTGTGCATGGGCTGCATGCCTCCTCCATTGTGCACCTACAGGGGTTAGACAAAATAATGGAAACAAATAACATTTTGGCATCATAATTTTTGAACATGTTTTAAGCAATCAAAACTTGACATATGTTACATTTTTTTAGTTTATTATTTTTGTTATTTGATATGTTTAATTAAAATAATTTTTTTTTTTCAGATATTTAAACCAAAGTTGGTTATAATTTATAAAAATGGCAGATCTCTCAGACTTTCAAAGAGGCCAGATTGTAGGTGCTCGTATGGCAGGCGCTACTGTAACAAACTGCCTGAATGCTTAGCATTTCAAGAGGTACTGTCTCAAAAGTAATGACTGCCTTTGAAAGAGAAGGAAAAACGTCCTCAGAAAAGCACAGTTGTGGCCGAAAGTCGAAGTTGTCTGAGAGAGACCATCAGACTCTAAATCGAATTGCTGGAAAAGCTTGCAAGACCACGGCTCCTAAAATCACTGCAGAGCTGAATGAACAGCTACAGAACCCAGTTTCCACAAAAAATGGTCATTGGGAGGGGCACAAATCTGGATTTCACGGAAGAACTGCAATTAGAAACCTCTGCTCTCAAAGACAAATGTTTCAAAGCGTTTACAGTGGTGTAGAAACCACCAAAATTGGTCCCTCGAGCAGCGGAAAAATTTTATTTTCTCTGACGAATCATCGTTTACCTTATTTCCGACCTCCGGCCGAGTGTACGTTTGGAGACAGCCGAAAGAAGCATTTCATCCAGACTGCCTTCTCCCAACCGTAAAACATGGCAGGGGTTCTGTGATGATCTGGGGTGCTATTTCTTGGAAATCCGCCGGGCCAATGATTTCCCTTCATGGAAGAATTAACAGCCGAGACTATTTAGGAATTTTGGGCGACCAAGTTCATCCTATGGTTCAAGAACTGTTTATGGAGGGGAATGCCATCTTTCAAGATGATAATGCCCCAATCCATACAGCTAGAATGGTTAAAGAATGGCACGAGGAACATTCTAATGAAGTTGAGCTCATCTCGCCACCACAATCCCCAGACCTCAACATTATTGAGCATCTATGGTGGTTATTAGAGATTTAAAGGGGAACTTCAGCCTAAACAAACATACTGTCATTAAGTTACATTAGTTATGTTAATTAGAATAGATAGGTAATATAATCTCTTACCCACCCTGTTTTAAAAGAACAGGCAAATGTTTGTGATTCATGGGGGCTGCCATCTTTGTCATGTGGGCAGCCATCTTTTTGGTTGAAAGGAGGTGACAAGGAGCAGGAGACACAGTTCCAACTGTCCTGTGTCCTGATTACCCCTCCCAGCTGCACACGCTAGGCTTCAATTGTCAAATTCAAAATGAAAAAAAAAAATTGCACCAAAACAGCAGAACAAGAAAAACAACATCAGAAATCCCATCATGCTTTGCACAGCATCAGGGGAAAAAAGCCCGGGCAGTTTTCTTCTGTGCAGCTAAAAATGAGGCTTGTATAAGAGAAACAAAGTTCTGATGCTGTGAACCTGTTAAAGAAACACCAGGCATTTTCAGTGCTGCTGAGTCGATTTTTAGTCCGGAGGTTCACTTTAAGTAAGAAGTTGATTTCCGCCGCCATCATTTCTAAAAGAACGGGAGGGTGTTTTAACTGAAGAATGGGCTAAAATTCATTTGGAAACAATTGACAATTTGTATGAATCAATACCTCGGAGAATTGAGGCTGTAATTGTTGCAAAAGGTGGACCTACACCATATGAAAATATATTTTGTTGATTTTCAACGTGTTAATCAACTGCGCATGCACAGAAGGTTGCCGGCAATGGAAGCGCAATCAGGTGGTGCCTGCGGCTGGGACTGCACGTGCACAGTAGCCTGTGACTAACCTGGATCTCGTACTTTACGGGACTGACAGTGGCACAACAGAAGTGACTACAGGGGGCTGGAGGAAGCCCCAGGTAAGTAAAAATCCTTTTTCTCCATTGATCTCAGGTATACTTTACACAACTGGTGAAATCTTGGTAGACTATTCTGAGCTCCTGTGTAAGTCTAACTAAGCTTCAATGAAAGCTTTTATAAAATAGCAAAATTCAAAGTAGTATATTTTCATGAAATACGATCTCTTTGCTGTCCTAATTGTTGCTTAGCTGTGAACAATGGTCTGTATACATTTTAAAGAGGCACAAAAAAAAAGTTTTACTCACCTGGGGCTTCCCTCAGCCCCCTGCAGCTGATCGGTGCCCTCACCGTGTCTCTCCGATCCTCCCGTCCCCGCTAGCGACCACTTCTGGTTTCGCCGTCAGGACCCGACAGGCTGGGAACGCGAGTGATTCTTCGCGTTCCCAGCCACAATATCGCCCTCTATACTGCTATTGCGGCAAGGAAGGCCGCAATAGCAGCATAGGGGGCGATATTGTGGCTGGAGATGCGAAGAATCACTCGCGTTCCCAGTCTGTCTGGTCCTGACTGCGAAACCGGAAGTGGTCACCGGCGGGGATGGGAGGATCGGAGAGACATGGCGAGGGCACCAATCAGCTGCAGGGGGCTGAGGGAAGCCCCAGGTGAGTAAAACTCGTTTTTTTTGTAACTAAAGGTTCACTTTAAGCAACATTTCAAACAACACTGAAGAAGTTCATAAACGCTCTACCCCCAAGTTAACACATACCAGTCGGTGCAGGATCTAGAGAGCCAATCCTTTAGTACAAACCATGGAAGAAGGATCCGCAAACCAAACTTGGCTCAGTGAAAAAATGTCTATTCTTTATTTGGAAAAGTTCCACATTACAAAATGGTGCAATAAAATCTCAGGATCGACTAACGCGTGTCGGGCCTACAATCTGCCCTTAGTCATAGTGACTAAGTCTATGACTAAGGGCAGATTGTAGGCCCGACACGCGTTAGTCGATCCTGAGATTTTATTGCACCATTTTGTAATGTGGAACTTTTCCAAATAAAGAATAGACATTTTTTCACTGAGCCAAGTTTGTCTATTGTCTAAAAAATTGTCACGCATTAAAAAGCCGAACTACCCATTTCAGGATTCAGTAGGCTTTCTGAAATATTTTATGCTGCAGTTCCATTATTACCCAAATAATGTATTTTAGTACAATAGATGTTGAACAGCAGCCCCGTTATAAAAATATATTCATTAGCACTGCTGGCTAAGTGCTTCTAATATAAGTACATTGATTTCACTTATCTGTATGATGAAGGGATATTGTCAGGACTTTTTAAAGCGGATTTGAACTCAGAACTTCCTCTCTGTTGTAAAAAGATAAGCAACAGCATAATAACCTAACATTTATTTGTTACAGCTGATACAAATCCTGCAATAAATCTGCAGTATGTCTACTTCCTGTTTTTATGGAAACAGACATAGGGTTAATATCCTGTGTTTATAAATTAGCTGCCGAGGCAATCAGCTGACACAGCTCAGAGATCAAATTACACTGCTGATTAGTCACAGATAATGAGGAATTAGACAGGCTAAACTCTATAAATACAGACAGAGTGCATTTCTCTATGTTTTCCTTCTGTTGTGTGAAAGAGTTCAAGTCCATTTTGAAGAAGTTCAAAAAAATAAAATGATGTAAAAAAGCATATCTCACTAAATAATATAGAAAAACTGCTACATGAATTCACAACTTCTCATTACCTCCTCAGAACTTCCCAGCTGCCTGCTCACACCCTCCCCACTCCCAGTCAGTCGGAGGTCATGATAGGCTCAGTGGTGTAGCAATAGGAGATGCAGAGGTAGCGACCGCACCAGGCCCCCTGGAAGAAGGGGCCTAGTAGGTACCCTCATTCAACCGCTTTATTAGCTCCTTCTTGGTGCTAAGCTGGTAGTAATCACCTCTAAATATGCTTTGATTAGTTGTAAGCATTAATAGACTGTTCTCCTCCCCAGCCTACACCTCCCTGACACTGCAGCTGTCCTTGGCAGGTTTTGATTCTCCATATAACCAATCGTTATGTACAGATCGCTTGAGAGGGCCCAATATAAATCTTGCACTGGGGCCCAGAAATCCTAAGCTACGCTACAGAGTACAGAGTTAGCAACTTCAGCTGGCAGAGTTACTACTCCCCCTCCCCTTTTATGCCCATGTGCTTAAGAGATTTCTGTGAAATTCGTATATAAACACTGTCTGAACTTTGACTTTAATGATTGATGGATGAAAAAAACAATCAGTTAGGCTAGGTTCACAGTGGTGTATTGCGGCGTGGCGTAGGGGTTGTTGCATTGCGGTGTGCCGCAGTGGTCGTTGTAATGCAGCTTTCCGCACTGCAATGAAAACAATCTGACATTCACAGTACATTCTGAGTGATGCCGTCTAATGGTGTGTGGCTTCCCAATAATGCAGAGCATGCTATTATGCTACTTCAAAATTTGTACATTAACAGTGAAGTATACTTTCTATTGACTATATGCTTCACTGTTCATTTCAGTTCAGTTCTCTCAGCATCATGTGTGAGATATGAGGACATGAAGTCCCCAAAATACCAGGAATCTACCTGGTGGAGCCTTTTGGGTATTTTTTTTCTTGGTTTCCCAAGACAATATTGCTGCCTGTTATGTCAAGCAAATACCTGATCTTAGGACCCACAATGCTTTTCTGCTGTACAAGAAATATGCACTGATATGAATCCCTATAAATCCCACTGTTTCTTCAAAGATGTAATCTAAAAATGTGTTCAGGAGATTGTGAAGAGACTGGAATACAGTGAGAGTATTCTTCTGGCTGGCTGACTTATGTGGTGGCTGAAACTGGATAACCTTTGAAGGGCTGATCACTATAGCATATATCTGACAGTACAGGTCAGTTTCTCAGACTCGTGATTGTCCCCACCAACCCCATGTAGCATTTGCTGTCACAAACATGATGGCACCTCATAGCAACAAGCCATGGCAATTATGAGTAAAACTTGGTAAAAATTCTTAGAGCTTAATGTGCTGAACTGGGCTGCATGGCACAGTGCATTACACTGCATGCAGCAATGGCATATTGCAACATTACTCTATGAGCCACAAAGAAGAAAGGCATGAATATACAACATCATTCTGTTAAACGGCCATAATGCAGAACAGCAACATCTGAGCATTGTATCCTCTAAGACAGCGCTGTCCAACTGGTGGCTTGCTGTCCCCGCTGCCCCACAGCTCAGACCTCACAGATCGCAGCGACTGAGGTAAACAGAGTGTGCTTGGTACCCGCATAAACGAGTACGTCACATGCGGAAGTGACATCATTAGTCACTTCCGCATGTGACGTTCAGCCGCGCGGGTGCCATGCGCACTCTGCTTGCTTCAGTCGCCGCGATCTGTGAGGTCTGAGCTGTGGGGCAGCGGGGACACAGGAGAGAGAGGTAACGGGCGAGGCACTGGACACCTCGCTATCTAACTGGTGGGGGCACTTGTCACTATCTAGCTGGGGGGACACCTGTCACTAACTGGGGGGACACCTGTCACTATCTAACTGGGGGGACACCTGTCACTATCTAACTGGGGGGACACCTGTCACTATCTAGCTGGGGGCACCTGTCACTATCTAGCTGGGGGGGGGACACCTGTCACTAACTGGGGGGACACCTGTCACTATCTAACTGGGGGGGGGCACCTGCCACACATTCACCGCCAGCCCGGCCACAGCAGCATCGCAAGGCATTTCAGCCCACACATCATCCCCAATCCGGCCAAAAACACTATTGCCAGGCCAGCTAGGCACAGCAGCCAGTAGAGGAGAATTTAGAAGCCAGGTGAGAGGTGTCTACCATATTGAAGGGGCATTCTGCCTATTTATGTGAAATGCTGTCTATTTATGTGCCTCATGACTGCTGAATTTGTCGTGTTGGGGGCCTCATGATTGCTGAATTTGTCTTGTTGGGAGCCTCATGATTTGTTGGGGACATCACGATTGCTGAATATGTCTTGTTGGGGGCCTCATGATTTCTAAATTTGTCTTGTTGGGGGCATCATGATTGCTGAATGTGTCGTGTTGGGGGCCTCATGATTGCTGAATTTGTCTTGTTGGGGGCCTCATGATTTGTTGGGGGCCTCATGATTGCTGAATTTGTCTTGTTGGGGATCACATGATTGCGAATTGCGATGCGAGACTATGGAAAAGCTGAATCATCATTATGAGACAATAGCATTAAACCTATTCTTTTAGCTTTTTAAAACGGAAAATAAGTTGAGTAGGATGGATGAAATTGTTTATCTTCACAGTTTATTTTCAACTTGGTTTTTCCATAATGTTCATGTATGAGTTAAAACGTTTGTATGTATTTTAAATTGCTGTTGCCACTTTGCGATAGATAAGTGACTTTTGGGTTGCAGTTTGGGCACTCGGCCTCCAAAAGGTTCGCCACCACTGTCCTAATCTAATGTCCCACCATTGCTAAATTCATGTAAATTTGTCTCCACCCGTGGCCACACTCGCATTCTGGTCCATGGCCTCACCCATTTTTCCGTGCGGCGCGCGTAGCCACACAACTTCACCAAGATCTTAAATTGCATTTTGTGGAAAGTGCTGCCAATCTAATTGTCCTTTAATTGCATTTTTTCCTGTGGCTCTAGCAAGAACCTTCGGCCCTCCACCATGGAGTCTGAAAAAAAAAATGGCCCTCCATGCCCGTGCAGTTGGACAGCACTTCTCAAGACACAACAATTCTCTCTATTTCTTGGGCCGGGATACAGAAAGTCAATGCTGACCACCACATTTACTATGATAGACTACTGACAACTCTGTTGCTGGTGTTGGATATAGTGGGAACCTTAAGAGATTGTTATACACTAGAGCGCCAGCTAGCGAGAGTGTACAAGGATACTGACCACGGGGATGGAAGGCATTATCAGTCGCCTTTTGTGGTAATAGAAATTAAAAGGCATCTAAAAACATATGAAATACCAAAAGGATAAAATTAGACTTACCTCCTATTGGAATCATTCTTCATCAATGTGAATAAATAATCAACAGATTTGATTTCTCTTTGAAGGTGATTTTGACCTCAATGTGATTTAGTTGTGTTCTCTGACTTTTATGAGATAAGTAAAATCTATATTGTAGCCCAGAATTATTGTTATCTATCTGCAAATACTGTAACTATATTGCCGCATGTCCAATGCTGTATCTTCTCACAACCCCATTAAAGGAAAAAATATCTCAAACATTAAAATATATCCCACCAATGAGTACTTGGAAAGCATGCATAACAATAACAAACTGTACTACTGTAATATCTTTTCTTTTTCTTACTCTTCTCTCTCTCTTTTCTGGCAACACTCACGCGGAAACAATCATTATGTTTTCTCTATTACACTTCACTAGTTTAAGGCACCACAGTTAGGGCATACCCAATGGTCCGGCTAATACAGACCCTACCTATGTATAATGTGTACCCCGCAAAAAACTGGCATCCCTTACTCGCACAACACACTTCCAAGGAACTACAGAATAGTGGCTGGCTGGTACTGGGTCCTCGGGCAGAGGCTTATGAAGTCTGCTGACGGTCTCTGCCCTGCTACTCGTCCCACCTCCTACTTTTAAAGACAAAAAAATAAACCCTATTATAGGTATTTGATAGTTCCCTTTATGCACACATCACAGACGCTCTACAAAATGTGACTAAGTGAGATATTATTTTTTAAATAACTGTTTATTAATGAGGTTCTACCACTGAATCACCAATGCCTTGCAAGGCATTGGTGATTCAGTGGTAGAATTCTTGCCTGCCACACGGGAGGCCCAGGTTCGGTTCCGGCCAATGCAAATGCTAGGCTATTAACGAGGTTCTGTGACATTATTACTTATTTATGGATAAGCTCATGAACCAATGTACAATCCCTACTGTGACTGTATTATTAATGTTCGTCTGAAACATTTGGGCTTGTTTATATGCTTGTTTTTAAGTGTTTACTTTGAAAAATAAATAAAAACCATTGACAACAAAATGTACTAATATCATTTTAGAGCTCTCCATGGCACATACCGTACATTAAAATTTCAAATTTGACAGAGAAAAAGTCAAACAATTTTTTGTGTGGCATGGAAAGATTTTTATTTTAAAATCTGCTCTTTAGGTATGAACAAAAAGAGAATAAAGACAATAAATCACTAAATTGCACAGTTTGTTTTTATTCTGACGTGACTGTTTAGGGGATTATTCTACAGCACCCCCGTTTTCATCAGTATGGTTCCTGTCTTGTTGATAGAAGCCCTCCCTTGCAGTATGGTTCCTGTCTTGTTGATAGAAGCCCTCCCTTGCAGTATGGATCCTGTCTTGTTGATAGAAGTCCTCCCTTGCAGTATGGTTCCTGTCTTGTTGATAGAAGCCCTCCCTTGCAGTATGGATCCTGTCTTGTTGATAGAAGTCCTCCCTTGCAGTATGGTTCCTGTCTTGTTGATAGAAGCCCTCCCTTGCAGTATGGTTCCTGTCTTGTTGATAGAAGCCCTCCCTTGCAGTATGGATCCTGTCTTGTTGATAGAAGTCCTCCCTTGCAGTATGGTTCCTGTCTTGTTGATAGAAGCCCTCCCTTGCAGTATGGATCCTGTCTTGTTGATAGAAGTCCTCCCTTGCAGTATGGTTCCTGTCTTGTTGATAGAAGCCCTCCCTTGCAGTATGGTTCCTGTCTTGTTGATAGAAGCCCTCCCTTGCAGTATGGATCCTGTCTTGTTGATAGAAGTCCTCCCTTGCAGTATGGTTCCTGTCTTGTTGATAGAAGTCCTCCCTTGCAGTATGGTTCCTGTCTTGTTGATAGAAGCCCTCCCTTGCAGTGTGGATCCTGTCTTGTTGATTGAAGCCCTCCCTTGCAGTAGGGTTCCTGTCTTGTTGATAGAAGCCCTCCCTTGCAGTATGGTTCCTGTCTTGTTGATAAAAGCCTTCTCCCTCTGCAGTCTTCTGCCTTAAGCTAGGTACGCATGGGTCCTAGGGTCAACTCACCTGAGAATCTAGGATTTATAAGTGTTCTTCGATGAGATCATTCTTTGAGAGTGACACTAATTGAGTGTGTGGATGTAGCTTTACTTGAATCTTTGCAGGAAAAGTATCCTGTTCAAGCTCTTCTGCTCCGGTTTCTCCTTCACCTATGTTTTCAGCCAGGCCATGTGGCAGAGAGGCATGGCTGAATGTATAGACAGAGGAGCCGTCTTCCTTATGAGCAGAAGAGCTCTAAAATTGTAGAGAAAAGATAAATCATACCTCTATTTCATTGCCATGTCCCCTCTGCTGGTAGCCAGGGCACTCTTTAAGAGAGAGGGGCCACACTTTTTTTAATCTTTCTATGGAATTAAACATATCAGCATCATAGAAAACTTCTTAAGGAACAGCTGCTAAGCAAGTTAGCCCAGCAAGCCACAGCACAAAGCAAGTGTCTAGTCATACTGCACTAGACTAGTGAAGTAAACCTTACTCATTTTTTTTATTTTTTAGATTTGACATGCATTGAGCTGTGGATCTCACCTGTAATACACGTGCAGAATACCACAGCTTACTGCAGTGTTTTTTTTTATTAGGTCTGTAGACACATACAGACAAAATGGTTTCAAAGGTCACTAGAAGAGATTTCTCATTATTTTCCTGTTTTTTGTAAACATTCTTCTAAACCTTACCATAACATACTTGACTAGAGAAACTTGAAAAAAGCAGGGAGACTGGAACTGATCTGAACAATACAGAAGATGCTAGGTTTGTTTGGCTCAGTTTCAAGCTGTATGCTATAAGCTGGTAGGAATCATGTACTGCTATCTCCTGCCTGCTGGTGCAAGCAGTAACTTGGACTGCCCTGGACATTCATTGTTCCACCAGCAGATGGCTCTGTGGACTTTAAGTAGGCTTGGGTTTCTGCCATCCACCAGTAGGTGGCCTTATACTGACTGTGAGAAAGACCTGCTGTTCTTTGTCTGCCTTGTCCGCGGCTTCTGCTCATGTGCCAGACGTGTACACGCCACTCGCGGTCACACTGCCATAGCCGGAAGTATTCTGCGCAGTGCTAAATGTATAGTGCTTTTTACTCTGGAACCGATCTACATTTTATACATATGCATATACATAACCGTGGTTGATCATATGTGTGAATTTTATTTTTGTCAGTGTGATCAGTTCATCATTGGTTCTCAAATGATGTGAAATTTGTATTAAAGGCCAGTGACGCGCTATCAAATAAAAGCTGTCAATTAAAGTGTTTTAATTACTGCAGTGTGGGCTATGTAATCACATTAGATGAGCACAGAGAAAATGGAAAAAACCTTGTTTACAGAGAAAATATGAACACTGTCGCTCAGAGACAGAGGACATTGCTCAGATTTTTAGATCTATGTTGGTAGTGGAAGGAGATGACCAAGGAGAATGCAGAGATAATACGTTGAATGATTATGATTTACAGACATGTCTTTCAAGCTGATCACAGTGGGCATGCTAAATGTACGTGACAGTTACTTTAAATGTGTGATGCAAAGCATTGCCTAGTGTGCCATTGCTGTAATGGAGATGAAACTAGCAATCATAAGTAGTTACTTTCAAATGGATTAGTTCTGGCATACAAATATAATGGAGGAAATGATAGTTTTGTTGTAATCGCATAGAGTTCCATCAAAGAGGATCTTACATAATGCACCTGCAGCTTAAAGGATAATTGTTCTTTTAATAGGAATATGCTAAATTAACCCCCAAACTGCTTACTGCACTTACAATCCATGATCGGTTTGTTCTTTAACCCTTTTGTGCTTACTGGAGTGTCCAGGAGACAGATGCAGTCAACTAGCTGACATTTTTTGTTAGGTAAACATGTCCTCTTTACTGCATTACTGCATTCCTTTCAGTCATGTATAGTAGGTGTTTACTGGAATTTCTTTTGGTACAATATTTTTTCAAGAATTTGTTAGTTAGTATGTATTTCAATAGGAAATAAATACTCATTCCCGCTGCGTACAATTTGTAGGAATGGCATCTCCACCCTGAACCTCTACTAAGAGGTTTCCAAATTTAACAACGCTGTTTGTTTTGGCCCCTTATTGGTACAAAAATCAGTGTAGAAGCCAAGCACAGGATTTAACAGTATTCCATTGGGGCCATTTAATGTAAGTGCAATTTCCAAATTGAAAATGTTGGCTGAAAGAATCCTCCTGTAACTGATAACAGATCATCACTAAATGCATTTTTGGCAAGCCACTAAATCATTAACAATGTTTTAATCTGACATTGCTTAAATGGATAATTCTAATTCAAAAATGCAACATTCTGCAAAGCCAGTGCATTTGATCATTGTTTTAAGAGCTTATCAGAGAACAGAGAAGTGAATAAAGGGTCAGCCAGATGAAATGGATATATTATCATATAAGCTGGATCCTCTCTCCTACATTATCATAACACAAAATCGGGGTCAATTTACTAAGATTCTTTTCCACAAGGGAACAATGCAGAGTATATATTATTTTTCTCCATTGCCGCCATGGTTGCCTGTACCATGTGACCCCGCTGCACGTACTGACGTCAGATCACTTTGTACAGGTGTCCGGTGGTGATGAAGAGAAGATGCGTGACACAGGAAGAGGCATGCCAGTGGGCAGGTGAGCCTGCAACACTCTGCACTGCCTGCATGGATGCACACTGCATGGTGGGAGACCAGCCGGTGGTCCTTTCATCACTGGGAAAATAGAATGCTGTTACTGCTGTGCACCCAACTGACCTAGCACTTTTTGGTGAGACCTTTCCAGTATGCCATATAGATTGCTTCAATCGGTTTGGGGCAAAAAACGATCAAAATGATTGGATGGCATCTCTACCTGATTTGACCATTATGATCGGGATATCGATGCCAGAAATCAAGTAATGTATGGGCACCTTAACAGATTGAGCTGTCAGGTCATCAGAATTTACCAGCAATCCAGATGATCACTGAAATAAATATGCAGAGGAGCAGTGAGGTTTCTATGGGATAACATGACATTTGCTGTCATGTGCAGTGACTGTCATAGTTTTTATCAACAGCTGATTAGATGCTTGAAAGAAACACAGAGAAGCAGTCTGGCCAATAAAACGACTTAGCTGGAAATGAGGCAGCCAATCAGAAGGTTTTTTTTTATAACATCAAAGGCCCACCTCTATACTTATAAAAGTAACTGGAGTCAAAATGATTGTTGGACAATAATGATTTCTGCAACTTTAGATCAGTGCAATCTCCTACGTGGATCCCATTTTACACCACTAAGGGTTCTTTTAAATCAACTTACGCATGAGGCAGTGTCTAGCATCTATTCTGTTTTTACCTGTTTAGCTGAACATTATAGATAGCCACTTCTGCTATGTCTACCTTCTGCTCCCTCCAACTATGGATATGGCAGTAAAACTGAGTGAGGAAGGAGTATGTCATTGAGTTTCATCGCTGGAATAAAGACCAACAAAGGAATGACTCTGCCCTCAAGCACCAGTTTTGACATAGGCTTTGTGACCTACTCCAAGATTAACTAGCTGGCTCATGCAGGCGCCCTAAATTACCTCAAAAATCTCATCCAGCTATTCATTCAGATAAATTGTTGACTGGAAGAACTAACGGCAAAGAAAATGAATACCGTCAATCACACATGGGTTCCAACTCATCATGCAATCAAAAGTAGCTAGACCCATCTTTGACATTGACAATGTCAATGATGCAGATCCACAAAATTTTGCCTATATTGTGAGGCCTCTTTTCATGTCTTGTGGTTCCATCCATAGGACCTAAGCCCAAAACCTAGGTCTCTCACTTGAGTTAGTTTTTAGACCTTAAGGTGACCAGCAACTAGGAAAAAAGCCTTCCTCATCCACCTGGCAGATTAATCCTTTAGTAAGGCCTGGTGCACACCAAAAACCGCAAGCAGATCTGCAAAACGCTAGCAGATTTTGAAACGCTTTTTCTTATTTTTCTATGGCGTTTTGCTAGCGTTTTGCGGATTGCTGCAGCGGATTTCAGTATAGTACATTTCATATATTGTTACAGTAAAGCTGTTACTGAACAGCTTCTGTAACAAAAACGCCGGCAAAACTGCTCTGAACAGGCGTTTCTCAGAGCGGTTTGCGTTTTTCCTATACTTAACATTGAGGCAGAAACGCATCCAAAATCCAAAAAATGCCTCACCCCGGCATTTTTCGTTTCTGCAAAACGCCTCCCGCTCTGGTGTGCACCACCCCATTGAGATACATTGACCAAGCGGATCCGCAGCCGCAAGCGGCTGCAGAAACGCTGAAAAAGCCGCTTGGTGTGCACCAGCCCTCAGTGTTTGCCTATTTTTTCATTACAAGTCATTGGAGCAAAATGGCTGTCCTTTAACCTGATTTCCTCTACTTTATTTCCTATCACCATAGAAATACCCAAATACCCTGAACCTTGTTATTGACTAACCTTTCGGGAAAAAAATTCAGTCTCACTATTGTCAACAATTAAATTTTTAAATGTTTTCTGAGCTCTTCTGTTACTCTTCCTGGAAAAAAAGACCTGATTCCCATTGAGTACAATGATTTATTAGATGTCTTTCAAAAGAAATGAATCCTCACTAAATGAATTACTATCCTGCAGAACTACTTCCAGAAGTTAACCCCAAATTCCACACTTTTAAGTATTACATTAAAGAGAGATTGATAAAGAGGATCATCAGATTTTCTACCTCTCTAGGAGCTGCTGCCATAATTTTTCTTGAAACAATAGAGAAGTCCCTTTATCGCTGCATAATTTACCATAGCGCATATGCAATTAACCTTTCTCTTGAGTTTTTCAAATTTTTTCATTTTCTCTAACAAAAAAAAAAGTACAACAACTTTTCAGCACTTAGCAATTGAAAAATACTAAAAAGTAGGCAAAAAAGTAATATCAAACTTATTTGGGGCATTTTCTTGCTCACTGAGTATTACTTTTAAGGACTTTTATAGTTAAGATGTGAAACTATGTCCTGGCAGAACACTTAGGAGAATGTCAGTTGCATAAGGCCCCATGACCATCGTAACCCACAGTTACGGTGAAAATCTGCTGCCTTAGCTCCCAGATCGCTTAAGGGGGCCACACACAATACTATGAAATAATCCAATTTTATGGCAGTTTGATAAAAACGATTGGTTGTACAGAAAGATATTCCAAAGGATTTTCTTACCCCTAGGAGTTGTTGATCTTCTTATTAAGATAGCCATTTTTCCCCCATAATAGGCACTCCATCAGGCTAGGGCTAAGTGAATAGAGCTGGCTCAAACCTCCGATTTTAGGTTTGCGAACCTCGAACGCGAACTTCCGCAAAAGTTCGCAAACCGCAATAGACTTCAATGGGCAGGCGAACTTTCAAAACTACAAAACACTAATTCTGACCAAAAAAGTGATGGAGAAGATGTTTCAAGGGGTCTAACACCTGGAGGGGGGCATGGCGGAGTGGAATACACCCCAAAAGTCCCGGGAAAATTATGAATTTGACGCACAGCAGGGTTTTAAAGGCAGAAATCACATTGCATTGCTAAATTGGAGGCATAAAGTGCTTTAAAACATCTTGCGTGTGTATACATCAATCAGGTACTGTAATTAGTGTACTTCTTCACACTGACAGACCAAACTCACTGTGTAACGCACCGCAAACAGCTGTTTGTGTAGTGATGGCCGTGCTGGACTGGTGCGCACCATGGCGAGAGTGCAGGCGATGGCAGTTTTCAAGCCCATTTGGTCGGGCTGAGGTAGCTCAATGATAGAACAACAGTGACTGAGTGTCCAGCTGATCGAATTTGGTATGTCCACAATGAAGCAACGACCTTATTATCTTGGGTCAGGTGCAGGGGTCGAGTGGTGGGTGGATGGCGTCCACTTACTATTTCCAGAGAGTGGATGCCGTCCACCCTGGCATGTTCGGAGGGGAGCAGCGCAGTGGAAGGAGAGCTGTGAGCAGCGGTGGAGAAGGGGGGCCATCTCCCCCTCCCCTCACCTTAGGGTGTTCTCCCTCCCTCGCCCTCTCCTCCAGAAGTAATGTGCGGGCAGCCGGCAGCGAGCGGGACTTACCTCTCCTCGTTCCGGCGCGAGAATTCCACTGCCGCTAGTCTGGTCTGGTTCAGACCAGAGCAGCGGCATGCAGATCCGGCGCCGGAACGAGGAGAGGTAAGTCCCGCCCGCTGCCGGCTGCCCGCACATTACTTCTGGAGGGGAGAGCGAGAGAGGGAGAGCACTAAGGTGAGGGAAGGGGGGGAGATGGCCCCCCTTCTCCACCGCTGCTCACAGCTCTCCCTCTTCTCTGCGCTGCTCCCCTCCTACTGGGGGGACACCTGGCTACCTATTCTGGGACATATACCCCTGAATACATATATACTGGGCACATATACCCCCTGACTACATATACTGGGCACATATACCCCCTGGCTACATTACTGGGCACATATACCCCCTGACTACATACACTGGGCACATATACCCCTGGCTACATATACTGGGCACATATACCCCCTGACTACATATACTGAGCACATATACCCCTGACTACATATACTGGGCACATATACCTCTGACTACATATACTGGGCACATATACCCCTGACTACATATACTGGGCACATATACCCCCTGACTACATATACTGGGCACATATACCCCCTGGCTACATATACTGGGCACATATACCCCTGGCTACATATACTGGGCACATATACCCCCTGACTACATATACTGGGCACATATACCCCTGACTACATATACTGGGCACATATACCTCTGACTACATATATACTGGGCACATATACCCCCTGACTACATATACTGGGCACATATACCCCTGACTACATATACCTCTGACTACATATACTGGGCACATATACCCCTGACTACATATACTGGGCACATATACCTCTGACTACATTTACTGGGCACATATACCCCGACTACATTTACTGGGCACATATACCCCTGACTACATATACTGGCACATATTTACCCCTGACTACATATACTGGGACATATACTTCTGGCTACATATACTGGGACATATACCCCTGGCTACATATACTGGGTACATATAGCCCTGGCTACATATACTGGGCACATATACCCCTGGCTACATATACTGGGCACATATACCCCTGGCTACATATACTGGGCATATTTACCCCTGGCTACATATACTAAGCACATATACCTCTGGCTACATATACTGGGGACTACTATACTCATGGCACGGGACACCTATAGACCTGGCTACATATGCTGGGGTTACCTATTTTGGGAGAACTGCTGTCAGATTATCTGCATTTTTGTGGAACCACTGTTATGTATTTTGGGGAACAGCTGCCAGATTATGTGTATGTTAGGGGAACGGCTGCTGCTAGATTACGTGTATTTTGGGGAACAGCTGCTAGATTATGTGTATGTTAGGGGAATGGTGAAAAGTATGCAGTGACTGCTGGTATAACAATGTGCAGTCACACAGGTGCAGTGAAAAGGTTGCAGTGACTTCTGGTATAACAATGTGCCATCACACAGGTGAAGTGAAAAGGTTGCAGTGACTGCTGGTATAACAATGTGCAGTCACACAGGTGCAGTGAAATGTTGCAGTGACTGCTGGTATAACAATGTGCAGTCACACAGGTGCAGTGAAAAGGTTGCAGTGACTGCTGGTATAACAATGTGCAGTCACACAGGTGCAGTGAAAGGTATGCAGTGACTGCTGGTATAACAATGTGCAGTCACACAGGTGCAGTGAAAAGGTTGCAGTGACTGCTGGTATAACAATGTGCAGTCACACAGGTGCAGTGAAAAGGTTGCAGTGACTGCTGGTATAACAATGTGCAATCACACAGGTGCAGTGAAAATGGATGCACTGACTTCTGGTATATAAAACAGAGTGTGGTCACACAGATGCAGTGAAAGGTATGCAGTTACTGGTATATAAAACAGCATACGGTCACACAGATGCAGTGAAAGGTATGCAGTGACAGGTATATAAAACATTGTGCAGTCACACAGGTGCAGTGAAAAGGTATGCACGGACTGGTATATAAAACAGCGTGCTGTCACACAGATGCAGTGAAAGGTATGCAGTGACTGGTATTATAATACAATGTGCAGCAGTCACACTAGGCACTGAATGTGCTGGGCCTGGCACAGTATAGCAATTAGCAAGGGCCAGCTGCGACAGACAAGGCGGTAAATGCAGTTTCAGTGGGCCACACACAAAAAAACACATCACAAGAACATTAGCTCTCAAAAGAGCTGTTTTGGGGTGCTTTTCATCAACAAATATCAGCAAGGAGCAAGCTAACAGACCTCCTAACTATCGCTTTCCCTAACTCTCCAATGTCTCTCCCTTCTCTCACTAATACAGTAGCACACAGAGTGAGAAAATGGCTGACGCTGCTGCCTTATATAAGGGGGGCTCAAGGAGGGGGTGCAGCCTGATTGGCTGCCATGTGTCTGCTGACTGTGATGTAGAGGGTCAAAGTTTAGCCCAATGAAGGTAGTATAGGGGGCCGGTCGAACGTGGATAAAGTTCACGTTTCGACGCGAATGCAAACCCGCGTTGTTCACGCGAACATGTTCGGGCCGTCTCTATAAGTGCATGGTAGACAAAAAAAGAGGAGAGAGAATCCAGACTTGGACTAAATGTAATATGTAGGACAGCAGGAAGGAGATTTATAACTACTCACAAAACTGTGTCACCACCAGTTACATTTTCCAGCATGTCCCAAGCATGGTCATACTCTGTAAAAAGTAATATTAACCGTAGGGATTCCTAACCTTTAATTTCTAGTAAACTGGACACAAACATATTAGAGATATCAGGAGGCTCCTAAGTAAAGATTAAAAAAAAAGATAAAAAGTGAATTAATAAGCAATGCGAGTAATTTGTTTATCTCATCAGTACAAAGGTGTCTCAGGTATTATAAGTGTTTTTTGTATTGCGCTCAATAAAATGTTTACTATATCTGAAATACTTTTGTACTGAGGAAGTAAGTAAATTACTTACACACCTCTTCATTTAGTTTATTATTTCATTTTTTTTCTTACAACAACTATGGGTGGTAGATTTGGAAGCAGTAGACTTTAAAGAGACTCTGTAACAAAATGTTCAGCCTTATTTCTTCTATCCTATAAGTTCCTATACCTGTTGTAATGTGGTCTGTCTTGCTGCAGCCTTTCCTAGTTGCACAGTCGCTGTAATATCTCTGTTATCTAATCTAATCTTCTTTCTTTTGTCAGTTTTGTCAGCTCAGACAAGAAAATGCTACTCTGCTTGTGATAGGGAGAAGCTATACACACCCTCTCCACACCCCTTGGAGGCTCTGTATGAGTCACAGACTGAGCTTATCTGAGCCTATCACAAGCTACTTAGCAGCCAAGTCTTTTGTTTGTAAACACTGCCTAAAACTGTCAATTACAAGCCAGGATTGCAGCAGGGAGTGGCAGAAACAGCACAGAGGGGCCCGGGAGAACATAATGAATATAATTGTATGCTTTTTATTGTAAGAATTTTAGAGTACTGTCACGGACGGTTGCGGGGCCGCAGACGCGTCCTGGAACCGCCCATGAAGAAAAAGCGATCGCACTAGATTCCCTGCATCGATTGCGCTTTAAATCGATACAATCTGGGTTGAGTGTGTAGGGGCAGCTGAAGTCCTTTTCTTAGCAGAGAGAGCACCATCCTAAAGGCTGGATGGCTCTTTTGATATGCTAATGAGCCTGAGCCTAATCTGCCCCGGAGAGTCCCTGGCTTCAAGCTGTGCTGATGGCCCATCCATCAGGTATAAGGTGACAAGCACCATGGCAGAAGCAATCTAGTTGGGGGGAAGCCAGACCCACTGGCTCCCTCCCAGCAGGGGAGGTGACACCTAGCTGGCTGCTCCAAACTTCAAAGAGCCTTTGCCTGGGAATAACCTGAGTCTCATAGCATATCCATAACTTCCCAGATCTATCATATTTCTGGGGTTCCTGAGATGGCAGCTTCGCCAAACGTGGGGGAAGTGTAGCATGAGCCCCGGTGCTGGTTCTGAGGAAGTTTCAAAACATTCTGAGGTAAGGACTGCCAGTTAGGCAGTTTGAAAATGCCCTGATGATACCACAGGGGTCCCACCCCTCATGTCTGGTATCAGGGCGCTGGGTAAATCGAGACAGACCTGAAAATGTTAATAAATCCGCCCTGACCTGTACGGTTCTGTGAGATAGAGCCCATATATGGGTAGATATGATTTCTAGCCCCCAGGACAAGGGGAGAGCTCATCTCATCTTCTAAGGGGGTGTATGGCTCCCCGCCCTCACTCCCTCCTACTGAAGCAGGGGCATAAGAATGGCAGAGGACCCAAACTCAGTGTCCTCCACACTGAAACATCTTGAACTCATCAGGTGCCAGCTTGAGGATATGCTGGCATCCACCTGGTCTGAACTCTGAACTCTGATTGAAACCCAGAACTCTGTTTTTCCCACAAAAAGGACATCTTTCCAGGAACTAAGTATTTTTCTCCCTTCTTTTATTTTTTATACTGGCTATTACTGTCTTAATAATTGTGATTTTAATAATTGTCTGTATATATTAATTATTTATATTGCGTGAATAAACGACTTTCTCCAAGTCATTCACTGTCCGCTACCCGGCTTATCAGCACACACAGAACTGATCTGGGGTCTCTGAAGATACGCTACTGTTTGTTTGTTGTTGGCTAGACAGAATACGGTGTGTTTAACCGTTTTATTCGCAGGACTAGTCAGTCAGTTAGTGGGCTCCACGGTCCCATGGTAACCGCGGTGGTGGCAGTTTACTCTGAACCAGTGGGTGACGTTGTAATTACCCGTGTCTCACAGGCTCCCTTCTGAGTTGTCTGCGGCTAATTCTTAACGGTTCCTGCGCATTGACTGCGACCAGAGTTCGCACGATCCGTGCGCTGGCACCGTTTAGAAGGCTAAGTGCGGTCAGCCACTAGGGCTCCTGTGACAGTGTTAGGCAGCGGTTGGGACCTGTGTTGTGCTGAAAGTATCTAAGATAGCGCTAGCGCTATCAAGAAACGAACTAATTTGTTGGTGTAGCTGGAAGGCAATATATTTTTTATATATACAGAGAGACTGTGTAGCCAGTACCCCTCCCCAAAAGTTTTATTTTATTTAGCATGGAAATGTCCGGGAACTACCAGAACATGTGCCTAGCAGACCTGGAAAATCTTTGCGAAGAGAGGGGCATTGGCATCCTCCGCAAGAACAAACGGGACCTGATAGCAGACTTGTCCAGATGGGATGCCCAGCAACTGCGGGAGCCGGGAGTGTCCGCTGAAGTGGATACCAGCCCATCTGACAGTCTAGGGGAACCAGAGACTGAAGATCCTAGGCGTACAGAGGTTGAGCATCCTGCGGGCCCTGTTGCAACAGTTACGCCAGAGACTGTCAGTATGGACCCCAATCCCAGAGTTTCTGACAGTACTGGCCCGGAACTGGCCAGTAATGGACTGTCCATGGGTGCTGACCCGGTAATGCAGCAGGCATTACAAAAGCTGATGGAGACTGACCTGGACAAGTACCTGCAGTACATGGCGGAGCAAAAGCGAGAGGCACGAGAGGAACGGGAGCGCCAATCTGCAGAACGCAAAGCTGCTGCTGCTGAACGCCACGCGGAGAGGGATGCCGCTGAGCGAGAACGGGAGCGCCAACGACAGCATGAGCTAAACATGGCAAAAGTGCAACAGGCCAGCCGGAGTTCACCGTCCAGCCTCCCTGCTGAAGGAGCTGCACCACCCGTAAGTGCAAAATTTAAATTTGCTAATATTGAAAAAGACACAGACATTGACTTGTTTTTGCGGTCTTTTGAAAAAGCATGCCGTCAGTATCGTCTGTCCCAAGACCAGTGGGCCAGACATCTGACACCTTTGCTGCGCTACAAAGCGCTTGATGCCTTCGCAGAATTGCCTGCGGAGAAGGATAATGATTATGCTGCTATAAAAGACGCTATCATTACTAAGTACCAGCTGATGCCAGAAGCCTATCGGAAAAAGTTCAGGGCCTGGCAGAAAAAGTCTTCTGATTCGTACCGAGATGTGGCCAGCAGCTTGCTCACCACACTACGCCAGTGGACTCTAGGCCTCACCAAAGGGTCTTATGGCGTCCTGGAGGACTTGATAGTCCTCGAACAATTTCTGAACATTTGCCCTGCTGATGTACGACAGTTTGTGTTAGAACGCAGGCCGGCTTCAGCCACTGTCGCTGCAGACCTTGCTGAGACTTTTGCAACTACCCGGGTGGCTAATACCCGCAGAACTGTCCCATCCAGCTGGAGAGGAGGTCAGCCCAATACCTCGGCAGACCCTCCTGCCCCTGTGAGCCGTCCGCCACAGAGGCCACCCAGCGCAGCTGCTGCACCCAGGCCTGCAGCGCCTGGAGAGGTCACCTGTCACTACTGCCGCCAGCCCGGACACATGAAATTCGACTGCCCGGAGCGGAGACAGACACCACCAGCACCTGGATCATCTGCATCACCTGCACCTCACCCACAGCAGAGGCAACCCGCCAGCGAACCACAGCCTGGATCATCAGATTTTGTCCTGTTTGCCCGCGGAAAGGAAATCCGCGACCGAACCGACCAGCAGCAACTTGTTAGAGTGAACGGCAAAGTTGTCACCGGATTTCGAGACACCGGAGCTGACATCACGTTAGTTCACTCACACCTTGTGCCAAAGGAGAGCATCAGCTCCAGCCGATCCCTTGCCCTTACTGTAGTAGAGGGCACCCTTTTTCACATAGCCCACGCGACAGTGAAGCTGGATTGGGGAGTGGGAGGAATCCAAGAAAGGGTTGTTGGGGTTATGAAGGATCTCCCAGTCCCTGTGTTGCTGGGGACTGATTTGGGCAAACTTGTGTCCTACTATGAACCTGCCACGACCGCCTTGTCGCTCACGGAAGGAGACGGACTCTCCACCCACCACCAGGTACTTTATACACTTGGGGGAGCACCAGGGGGAGGTGGGTTGAATGTGCCCAGTTCAAGGGTACCAGGTTCAATAGTGCCTGCTTCAAAGGCACCTGAGTTTGATGTACAGACTGTCTGTTGTGATGATGCTGTAACTGTACCTGAGTTTACTGTACAACCTGTCTGTAATGAAAAAATGTCTATACCTGTCAATGTCATTACTGCATGCAATGATGATTTGAGTAATGTCCGTCTGTGCCATTCTGACAGTGTACCTGTGCTAGCAGTACCGCGCAGCTGCACTGCTCAGAACCCGAGCTCAGAACAGGTGGAGGGGGTTCCGGCCTCCTCCCCCTCCTCTGACCGCAGGGATGAGACCTTTCAGCCGCTGGCCTCATGTGACATGAGCCAGTTGGCTGCAACTGACAGCGCCGTATTCTCAGCCGCACTACAACGTGACCCAAGCCTGGAGGTGCTCAGGCAGCAAGCCGCTGAGCCCCTCGCAGACGGGGCCGCTTTCAAGGTGTACTGGGAAGGTGGGAGACTGTACAGTGAGTCTGTACAGCCCCCTACAGGTAGATCCCACGTGAATACCAAATGGCTTGTGGTCCCGAGTGCGTTCAGGGGACATGTGCTGAAATCCGCACATGGTAATCCTCTGACAGGGCACTCGGGTGTCCGCAAGACACTTGCCGGTATTCGGAACCAGTTTTATTGGCCCCGGATGAACAGGGATGTAGCAAACTACTGCAGGGCATGTGCCGTCTGTCAGGAGCTGGGAAGGTCCAGGGATTCCCGCGGGGTTCCCTTAGGTCCACAGCCACTTAGCAGGGGAACCCTGCGTGGGCTGGCTGTTGACCTAACCAACCCACTGCCCATTGTCAGCAGTCCCGGCAGACACCACGTCCGACTGCAGTGGCGCAAACGCCCTGTCCAGAACGGTCCATGTCGGGTCAACCCTGAGGGTAGCAGACCGCGACCGGTCCAGGGGAACCGAGCCACAGGCTCCAATAGGTTTTCCCGCCGTACCGGCAACTCGAGGCCCGTCAGCCAGGTTAGCGGCGCCGCCACACATCTTGCTGATGCATGTCTATCTGCCTTCTCCCCAGGGGGTGCTGTCACGGACGGTTGCGGGGCCGCAGATGCGTCCTGGAACCGCCCATGAAGAAAAAGCGATCGCACTCGATTCCCTGCATCGATTGCGCTTCAAATCGATACAATCTGGGTTGAGTGTGTAGGGGCAGCTGAAGTCCTTTTCTTAGCAGAGAGAGCACCATCCTAAAGGCTGGATGGCTCTTTTGATATGCTAATGAGCCTGAGCCTAATCTGCCCTGGAGAGTCCCTGGCTTCAAGCTGTGCTGATGGCCCATCCATCAGGTATAAGGTGACAAGCACCATGGCAGAAGCAATCTAGTTGGGGGGAAGCCAGACCCACTGGCTCCCTCCCAGCAGGGGAGGTGACACCTAGCTGGCTGCTCCAAACTTCAAAGAGCCTTTGCCTGGGAATAACCTGAGTCTCATAGCATATCCATAACTTCCCAGATCTGTCATATTTCTGGGGTTCCTGAGATGGCAGCTTCGCCAAACGTGGGGGAAGTGTAGCATGAGCCCCGGTGCTGGTTCTGAGGAAGTTTCAGAACATTCTGAGGTAAGGACTGCCAGTTAGGCAGTTTGAAAATGCCCTGATGATACCACAGGGGTCCCACCCCTCATGTCTGGTATCAGGGCGCTGGGTAAATCGAGACAGACCTGAAAATGTTAATAAATCCGCCCTGACCTGTACGGTTCTGTGAGATAGAGCCCATATATGGGTAGATATGATTTCTAGCCCCCAGGACAAGGGGAGGGCTCATCTCATCTTCTAAGGGGGTGTATGGCTCCCCGCACTCACTCCCTCCTACTGAAGCAGGGGCATAAGAATGGCAGAGGACCCAAACTCAGTGTCCTCCACACTGAAACATCTTGAACTCATCAGGTGCCAGCTTGAGGATATGCTGGCATCCACCTGGTCTGAACTCTGAACTCTGATTGAAACCCAGAACTCTGTTTTTCCCACAAAAAGGACATCTTTCCAGGAACTAAGTATTTTTCTCCCTTCTTTTATTTTTTATACTGGCTATTACTGTCTTAATAATTGTGATTTTAATAATTGTCTGTATATATTAATTATTTATATTGCGTGAATAAACGACTTTCTCCAAGTCATTCACTGTCCGCTACCCGGCTTATCAGCACACACAGAACTGATCTGGGGTCTCTGAAGATACGCTACTGTTTGTTTGTTGTTGGCTAGACAGAATACGGTGTGTTTAACCGTTTTATTCGCAGGACTAGTCAGTCAGTTAGTGGGCTCCACGGTCCCATGGTAACCGCGGTGGTGGCAGTTTACTCTGAACCAGTGGGTGACGTTGTAATTACCCGTGTCTCACAGGCTCCCTTCTGAGTTGTCTGCGGCTAATTCTTAACGGTTCCTGCGCATTGACTGCGACCAGAGTTCGCACGATCCGTGCGCTGGCACCGTTTAGAAGGCTAAGTGCGGTCAGCCACTAGGGCTCCTGTGACAAGTACAGATTCTCTTTAAGGCACGATTAGAAAACTGTATTATAAGCACTAATACATGTTGTCACTCTCTGTCTATATCAAATACATGCATATCCATTGCCAGTCTAAACACTCATCTCCTGGCTTTAACTTAAAGAAAACCCGAACTCTTGTACAGCACACAACCAAAGTTTTCATTCCACATATCAATGCTGTAGAAATTCTCTGCACTGAGCTGTGTGTGTGTGTGTGTGTGTGTGTGTCTGTGTGTCTGTGTTTAGCTAAAGCAGTGAATAATTAGCCTTATTAGTAGCTGTGAATGAGAGTGCCCTGGCTCTGCCTGTATGGGAAAAGACTGAGGCTTAATCCTTTCTGTACTTCCTGAAAATTATTCCAGTTAAAACTTAATTTACCTTAAAGGGATACTGTAGGGGGGTCGGGGGAAAATGAGTTGAACTTACCCAGGGCTCCTAACGGTCCACCGCAGACATCCTATACCAGCGAAGCCACTCACCGATGCTCTGGCCCTGCCTCCAGTTCACTTCTGGAATTTCAGACTTTAAAGTCTGAAAACCACTGCGCCTGCGTTGCCGTGTCCTCGATCCCGCTGATGTCACCAAGAACGCACAGCGCAGGCCCAGTATGGTCTGTGTCTGCGCAGTACACTCCTGGTGACATCAGCGGGATCGAGGACACGGCAATGCAGGCGCAGTGGCTTTCTGACTTTAAAGTCTGAAATTCCAGAAGTGAACCGGAGGCGGGGCCGGAGCATCGGTGAGCGGCTGCGTGGGCACAGGATGTCTGTGGGGGACCATTAGAAGCCTTGGGTAAGTTCAACTCATTTTCCCCCGACCCCCCTACAGTATCCCTTTAAAGTTCACATGCTGTGCCTAATCATTTAGAGCACAGAGGAATTTCTGCGTTTAGAAACACTGACATTTTAAAGCACAACTGAAGGGAGAGGGATATGAAGGCTGTCATGTTTATTTCCTTTTAAGCAATACAAGTTTCCTGGCTATCCTGCTGATGCTCTTTCTCAAATACTTTTAGCCATAGACCTTGAACAAGCAGATGCAGATCAGGTGTTTCTGACATTATTGCCAAATCTGATTAGTTGCATGCTTGTTTCTGGTGTTATTCAGACACTACTGCAGCCAAATATATCAGTAGGTCTGCCAGGGAACTGGTATTGTTTTAAAGGAATTAAGATGGCAGGAAATAAAGT
The DNA here is from genome assembly GCF_040937935.1 of Hyperolius riggenbachi. Classification (NCBI taxonomy): domain Eukaryota; kingdom Metazoa; phylum Chordata; class Amphibia; order Anura; family Hyperoliidae; genus Hyperolius; species Hyperolius riggenbachi. The sequence continues at coordinate 177,842,728 of NC_090646.1, forward strand.
CCTAGTACAACTCCATATGAACTTATTTTTTAAATGAGCAGTGTGTGTGTGTGTGTGTGTGTGTGTGTGTGTGTGTGTGTGTGTGTGTGTGTGTGTGTGTGTGTGTGTGTGTGTGTGTGTGTGTGTGTGTGTGTGTGTGTGTGTGTGTGTGTGTGTGTGTGTGTGTGTGTGTGTGTGTGTGTGTGTGTGTGTGTGTGCTGTGTGTGTGTGTCTGTGTGTGCGTGTGCTGTACATAACTTACATAGTATATACAGTACAATATATGTTTTAAATACTTAAAGTTACACTGCACCCTTCTGTGTTACCTCACATCACAGACTTATTTACGTTTGTAAATGCAATACAAACTATGAAAGGAAAATACTGTGACAATAGTAGTAAGGTTAGTAATTAAATTAAGTTCCATTGAGACTTCATTTTAAGCCTAACTCTGGGTAGAGTTTTTTTTAATAAGTTTTAGTTGAAGTAGGAAAAGGTTAGAAACTCTGCTAGATTTTTTCTTCTTCTTCTTCCTTTATTGCAAGTTCATATGAAGTTCATTAATATTTTTGTGAAGGATCTTGTACTACCTGATTACCTGACACACATGTTTTGAAAAAAGCCTTATGATCAAATTTAAAACAGAGCCCTACAGCTGACTGACAGGAAAGAATGCCATTTCTATTATAAAGACTGGAAGACCTCCTAAAATCGTAACGGACACAGTGGTGGGATGCCACCATTAATACTTTATATCTTGAAGTGGGTTGAGGCCCTAGAGAAATTAGCAACACAAAAAGTGTGATTTCTTTCTTAGTTGCTGACCTCAAGGCTGAGAAGGATTCATGCTCAGGTGAATGCACATTTCAATGGTGAAACTAGTGATAATACACAGAGGAAAACTACCAAATATAAAATCACAGTTGGAAGGCATAAAGGAAGAATTAGGTTAATTTGACGTTTCAAGGTTTTAAAAAGACATTATGTGGCTATTAAACAATTCAAGTCACGAAAAGTGTAGGGATTATGAACTGAAGCGTTTTCCTATTTTACAGATCCACGTATGTTTCACCTATTCGCTCTCTTCAAACTTAAAAGAAAACGAAAGTGAAATAACATTTTCTATAAACACACACTTCTCATTAAATGCCTTTAAGAATTAATTTTTTTGATATAAATAAAAACAAAGAATAATGGCCCTTAACTGAAAACATTACACGTATTATGATGACAGTTATGTTTACTAAGTTTAAATTACAATCTTTTGACATTTTTATTTGATTGCTGCACTAACGACTTTAGTTGATCAGATTTATGAACATCTGCCTCTAGAGTTGTCCAATCAGCAGCAGTAAATAAAAAAGCAGCTCTTTAAAAAAATAGAAAAGTCCCCAACACACCATTGAATGCCAAAAATGTTCTTCTTTTATTGTGTAAATCATCTGTGACAGAAAGGCTTACACGTTTCGCTCTGCAATCTGGCCCTTAGTCATAGGCAGGTTAAAATAAATGCAGTGAACATATATATATATTCTTAACCCCTCACCCAATCAGGAACAGGTGCTTCAGTTATGTAAAACCAACAACACACATACAAAAAATTACATTCATAATGTATGGAGAGCAATCCGAAGGGCTTTATTATATATGCCAGAAAGTGGCATGATAGACATTAACATATAAATGTATTTTCTTAATACATTTTATTATTAATAGAAAAAATTGAAATCCCATTTAGCATTAACCCCGTGAGGTACCAGGAATATCCATCCTTCTTAAAAGGAGTCTATGTAAATCGCCCCCCTCTTCAGAAAAAAAAAAAAAAATTATGAAAATAATAAAATAAATATTTAATTAAAAGAAAAAAACACCGGGGGGGGGGGGGGGGGTGCAATTAGACCCCACCAACAGAGAGCTCTGTTGGTGGGGAGAAAAGGGGGGTGGATCACTTCTGTACTGAGTTGTGCGGCCCTGCAGTGAGGCCTTAAAGCTGCAGTGGCCAATTTCAACAATAATGGCCTGGTCTTTAGGGGGGTTTAACACTGCGATCCTCAAGTGGTTAAAGGTCTTTGCTGGGGTTCCCTGGCACCCCCCCCCCCCCCCCAATGACAGTGACAGGCTATGTAAGTTTCAAAAGGATTTCTTTGATTCCTCTTTGTCTCATTGTATGCTTGCCCTGGGGTGGAATATTATATAACACACTATAATTGTGGGTACTGTATAAAAAAGCACTAAATTAAAGAGCAGAGCAGAATAATAAAGAGCTCATTATTAAAAAAGATAAAATAAAAAAAATAACAGAATAGAGAGGCAATATAATGAGTGGCACCATAAAAAGAGTTAGTATAATAAAGAGTACTGTTATAGTGGAGCACTATAATCGTGGGGTCTATAGTAAGAAACACTAACTATAGAGAACACAGGGGGATACAGGAGAACACTGTAGGACGAACACTCGCAATCCAGCGCAGGAGACTTGGGCGCAGGCGGCGCCACCATAGACCGTAATAGGAATTACGGCTATAGCGGCGCACAGTGAGTAACTTCAATGCCGTCAGAAGATGGAGCTGAAGTTACTTTTAAAACACATAGCTGAAAGCCGAATTATATCATTCCCCACTACCCACGTCGACCTAGAGGGGGAATAGTAATTAATGTCACCAGGAACTTGTGCAGCAGCAGGATAAGTCATACTGGCTGCATTCTGCGCCCAAGTCTCCCAGTGGCAAATCCTCTCGTACGCCTGTAGGATGCAGTGGGACACAGGAGATCATAGGGGGACAGAGGAGGACGCAGGGGGGGAGAGGAGGATGCAGGGGGACAGAGGAGGATGCAGGGGGCACTAAAAATACAAGTGGGACAAAGGGGCACTCAAGGGGACATAAAAATTCAGGGGACAAGATCCACAAGACACCGCTGCACCTTGATTGCACCGGGTTAAGTATATACTTTTTTCCCTGGTTTTTGTTCTCTATACCTAGGTGTGTCTTATGGTCTGAAAAATACATGATATTTTATTGTTTTCTTTTCTTTACCATAGTGCTCTTAACTGCATGCAAATAAATGATAGATCAACATATTTAAAAATGTAAAAGCAAAACAGACATTTACACACTTCTGGTGAAAAGCTAGGCACAAAAAGGTCCATCCACGAGGCCTTCCTGACCGGGCCATTAGCTACCAGTTACACCCACTAATCAATAAAATATTACCATGAGTTAGTAAGAAGATGTCTTGTTATGTTATATGAATGTAGCGAATTATGGAATCTATAAAGTTTATTGGCAGTTTATAAGAATGAATATTATATAACAACCTATTCTATTAATACCTTGACTAAGGAGTCGTTCTGTTTCTAGTAAAATGTGACTGAGACAATTGTAAGACACAAGGATATGTTTGCTTAGCTGATGTTCTTCTTCCAGCAGCCTCTGCAGATTTCAGCAGATTATCTCAAATTGCTGGATTTAAAAACCTCCACCGTCTGTCCCGTATAATCTGTGGAGATTAACTAAGAAATATATTAGGACTGAGGAAAAAAAGAAACCAAGTTTAAACTACCAAAGCAAGACTTGAAAAAAAAATTACTGGACTTAATAAGAGCAAGCAAAGCACACCGGTCTTTCACCGTCTTACTGGTGCGCTAGATATGTATGAACTGCATGTCCTCCTTGCAGGCTGCACAAACTCATTAAGCAGTTTTTGCACAGGGCATTAGTAGTAACTATTTTTAAACCTAACCGGAATCTACAGAAAAAGTAGTAAAGTAGTAGCAGTAGAGTATTGTACTGTGTTAGCCATCCATAAAAGCAAGACGTTTTGAATCAAGCTTCCTATAAATTCACAGTGGGATTAAACATTAGTAATTTGTGAACAGGAACATGTGTTCCCTAAGCCAATTTAGGTGACTCCAATTAGGAATTCATTCATAAAAGTGTAAGAAAAAAAATTGTTCAAAATGATCAAATCCAGGATAGTGTTTGTGACCAAAAACTAAAATGTAAGTAAAAAATAAATGTAATAGTTATTAACCCCTTATTAACCTCCTTCCCTATAGCTACCAAATAGAAACAGTTGTAGGAGCACGCTGGACATCTGAGAAAAGAGCTCCTTGCAAAATCTCCCACAAAGCAGCTCCAAAAGCATTTTGAGTGGTGCCCTGCTATCCTTCACCCCCCCCCCCCTTATCAATTCGCCAGTGCATTAGTTACATCTGTTCTTCCCAGTAATAACCCACTGATCACCTGTCGATCACCTGCCAATCACCCATCAATCACCCTCTGTCACTGCCACCCATCAATCACCCCCTGGCACTGCCACCCATCAATCACCCCCTGTCACTGCCACTCATCAATCAGCCCCTAACCTGCCCCTTGCGGGCAATCTGATCACCCACCCACACCAATAGTTCGCCCGCAGATCCGACGTCAGATCACCTCCCAAGTGCAGTGTTTATATCTGTTCTCTACCCTAAACACCCACTAATTACCCATCAATCACCCCCTGTCACTGCTACCTATCAGATTAGACCCCTATCTGCCCCTAGGGCACTCAATCACCCGCCCACACCCTCAGAATGCCCTCAGGTCCCAGCCCTGATCACCTCGCCAGTGCATTGCTTGCATCTATTCCCCCCTCTAATCACACCTTGCGACACCCATCAATCACCTCCTGTCACACCCTAGCACACCTACCCATCAGATCAGGCACTAATTTGCCCCGTGTGGGCTCCTGATCACTCGGCCAAACCCTCAGATCCCCCTCAGACCCCCTTCCGATCACCTCCCCAGTGCATTGATTGCATCTATTTTCCCCTCTAACCACCCCCTGAGACACCCATCAATCACCTCCTGTCACCCCCCTAGCACTCCTATCCATCAGATCAGGCCCAATACAACCTGTCATCTAAAAGGCCACCCTGCATATGACCGGTTCCACAAAATTCGCCCCCTCATAGACCACCTGTCATCAAAATTTGCAGATGCTTATACCCCTGAACAGTCATTTTTAGACATTTGGTTTCCAGACTACTCACGGTTTTGGGCCCGTAAAATGCTAGGGCGGTATAGGAACCCCACAAACTGACCCCATTTTAGAAAAAAGACACCCCAATGTATTCTGTTAGGTGTATGACGAGTTCATAGAAGATTTTATTTTTTGTCAAAAGTTAGCGGAAATTGATTTTTGTTTTTTTTTTCACAAAGTGTCATTTTTCACTAACTTGTGACAAAAAATAAAATCTTCTATGAACTTGCCATACACCTAACGGAATACCTTGGGGTGCCTTCTTTCTAAATTGGGGTCACTTGTGGGGTTCCTATACTGCCCTGGCATTTTAGGGGCCCTAAACCGTGAGGAGTAGTCTAGAAAACAAATGCCTCAAAATGACCTGTGATTAGGACGTTGGGTCCCTTAGCGCACCTAGGCTGCAAAAAAGTGTCACACATGTGGTATCGCCATACTCAGGAGAAGTAGTATAATGTGTTTTGGGGTGTATTTTTACACATACCCATGCTGGGTGGGAGAAATCTCTCTGTAAATGTGGACAATTGTGTGTAAAAAAAATCAAACAATTGTCATTTACAGAGATATTTCTCCCACCCAGCATGGGTATGTGTAAAAATACACCCCAAAACACATTATACTACTTCTCCTGAGTACGGCGGTACCACATATGTGGCACTTTTTTACACCCTAAGTACGCTAAGGGGCCCAAAGTCCAATGAGTACCTTTAGGATTTCACAGGTCATTTTGCGACATTTGGTTTCAAGACTACTCCTCACGGTTTAGGGCCCCTAAAATGCCAGGGCAGTATAGGAACCCCACAAATGACCCCATTCTAGAAAGAAGACACCCAAATGTATTCCGTTACGAGTATGGTGAGTTCATAGAAGATTTTATTTTTTGTCACAAGTTAGCGGAAAATGACACTTTGTGAAAAAAAACAACAATTAAAATCAATTTCCGCTAACTTGTGACAAAAAAATAAAAACTTCTATGAACTCACCATACTCCTAACGGAATACCTTGGGGTGTCTTCTTTCTAAAATGGGGTCATTAGTGGGGTTCCTATACTGCCCTGGCATTTCAGGGGCCCTAAACCGTGAGGAGTAGTCTTGAAACAAAAATGACCTGTGAAATCCTAAAGGTACTCATTGGACTTTGGGCCCCTTAGCGCAGTTAGGCTGCAAAAAAGTGCCAATCATGTGGTATCGCCGTACTCGGGAGAAGTAGTATAATGTGTTTTGGGGTGTATTTTTACACATACCCATGCTGGGTGGGAGAAATACCTCTGTAAATGACAATCTTTTGATTTTTTTACACACAATTGTCCATTTACAGAGGTATTTCTCCCACCCAGCATGGGTATGTGTAAAAATACACCCCAAAACACATTGTACTACTTCTCCCGAGTACGGCGATACCACATGTGTGGCACTTTTTTGCACCCTAACTGCGCTAAGGGGCCCAAAGTCCAATGAGTACCTTTAGGATTTCACAGGTCATTTTGAGAAATTTTGTTTCAAGACTACTACTCACGGTTTAGGGCCCCTAAAATGCCAGGACAGTATAGGAACCCCACAAATGACTCCATTTTAGAAAGAAGACACCCCAAGGTATTCTGTTAGTAGTACGGTGAGTTCATAGAAGATTTTATTTTTTGTCAAAAGTTAGTGGAAATTGATTTTTATTGTTTTTTTTCACAAAGTGTCATTTTCCGCTAACTTGTGACAAAAAATAAAATCTTCTATGAACTCACCGTGCTACTAACGGAATACCTTGGGGTGTCTTCTTTCTAAAATGGGGTCATTTGTGGGGTTCCTATACTGTCCTGGCATTTTAGGGGCCCTAAACCGTGAGGAGTAGTCTTGAAACGAAATTTCTCAAAATGACCTGTGAAATCCTAAAGGTACTCATTGGACTTTGGGCCCCTTAGCGCAGTTAGGCTGCCAAAAAGTGCCACACATGTGGTATCGCCGTACTCAGGAGAAGTAGTATAATGTGTTTTGGGGTGTATTTTTACGCATACCCATGCTGAGTGGGAGAAAGATCTCTGTAAATGGACAATTGTGTGTAAAAAAAATTAAAAAATTGTCATTTACAGAGATATTTCTCCCACCCAGCATCGGTATGTGTAAAAATACACCCCAAAACACAATATACTACTTCTCCTGAGTACGGCAATACCACATGTGTGGCACTTTTTTGCAGCCTAACTGCGCTAAGGGGCCCAAAGTCCAATGAGCACCTTTAGGCTTTACAGGGGTGCTTACAAATTAGCACCCCCCAAAATGCGAGGACAGTAAACACACCCCACAAATGACCCCATTTTGGAAAGTAGACACTTCAAGGTATTCAGAGAGGGGCATGGTGAGTCCGTGGCAGATTTCATTTTTTTTGTCGCAAGTTAGAAGAAATGGAAACTTTTTTTTTTTTGTCACAAAGTGTCATTTTCCGCTTACTTGTGACAAAAATTAATATCTTCTATGAACTCACTATGCCTCTCAGTGAATACTTTGGGATGTCTTCTTTCCAAAATGGGGTCATTTGGGGGGTATTTATACTATCCTTGAATTCTAGCCCCTCATGAAACATGTCAGGTGGTCAGAAAAGTCATAGATGCTTGAAAATGGGAAAATTCACTTTTTGCACCATAGTTTGTAAACGCTATAACTTTTACCCAAACCAATAAATATACACTGAATGGGTTTTTTTTTATCAAAAACATGTTTGTCCACATTTTTCGTGTAGCATGTATACAGAAATTTTACTTTATTTGAAAAATGTCAGCACAGAAAGTTAAAAAAATATTTTTTTTGCCAAAATTCATGTCTTTTTTGATGAATATAATAAAAAGTAAAAATCGCAGGAGCAATCAAATAGCACCAAAAGAAAGCTTTATTAGTGACAAGAAAAGGAGCCAAAATTCATTTAGTTGGTAGGTTGTATGAGCGAGCAATAAACCGTGAAAGCTGCAGTGGTCTGAATGGAAAAAAAGTGGCCGGTCCTTAAGGGGGGTAAAGCCCACGGTCCTCAAGTGGTTAATCTCATGAGGTTAATCACCCAACTAAACGGATTTGCCTAATTTTTGTTTTGTGTTTTATGCTTTTATGTTTTATTCTTTTTGTTCTATGTTTCAGGTTTCAAACGTAGCTTTAGTCCTATATATGAGTTATCTACAAGCTAAGTTTATAAGTTACAGTATAAGGCAGACAGTTACTGTACAAAACCTATATTGCTGGATCTAATAATAGGCATGCTTAGAGGAGATGTAATACTCAAGATTCTCTGTAAGTCTGAATGTATGACATGTTCCAACTGTATTCAGTAATCTGTTTCCTATGCTACCAATATAAATGTAACTGACCCTATAACACAAGTTTAATATTGTTACTGCATTTAAACCTTCAATCAAAATGTAATGAGAAAAAAAAAAACATAAATAGAAACCTTAGGGAACCCTTAGGGACTTTTTTTTTTTACTACGTAAGTCATGAAATTACATTATTGTTATCTTTTTTTGCAAATAAGGGCTTACTATTATTGATAGGGTACAAAAAACATAAATAATGCACCTCTATTTTTAAATAATATGTTGTCCCCATACATTGTACTAGGGAACATATTCTAAATGTTGTAATAACCGGGACAAATAAGCAACTAAAATGTGTGCATTTTATGTACAGTAGCATTGTTTACTTGGGAGGGATGGATGGAATAATTTTAAAACTATAAATTATATTTATGTATTTTTCATTTATTTCCTTTATTCCCTTTAAAGTGTATAGAAAATAAAGAAATTACTGAAAACAAGTATCACCCCCAAATACCCTAATTTGTGGTGAAAAAACAAGATATAGATCATCTAGATATGATAAGCAGTGATAAGGTTATTAGCGAATATATGGGAGGAGCGCTGAAAGGTGAAATTTGGTTTTGTCCTTAAAGTGAACCTTAAGTGTAAAAAATAAATTGAGTTTTACTCACCTGGGGCTTACCTCAGCCCCCTGCAGCTGATCGGTGCCCACGACGAGTCGCTCTGATGCTCCAGGTCCCGCTGGCGGCCACTTCCGGTTTCGCCGCCAGGACCCGTCAGGCTGGGAAGGCGGCCGTTTCTACGCTTTCCCAGCCAAAATAGCACCCTTATGCGGCCATATGGCTGCATAGGGGTGCTATTTTGGCTGGGAACGCGTAGTATCAGCCGCGTTCTCCAGCCTGATGGGTCCTGACGGCGAAACCGGAAGTGGCCGCCAGAGGGACCTGGAGCATCAGAGCGACTCGTCGTGGGCACCGATCAGCTGCAGGGGGCTGAGGTAAGCCCCAGGTGAGTAAAACTCAATTTATTTTTTACACTTAAGGTTCACTTTAAGGTAAATACAAACCACGGGTTGAAGTAATTGATTCAATGTTTGTACTCTGAACAGCATAATATGCAAATATTGTAATCTGCATGTGTGCCAACTATAAGTACTTATAAATACTGCTCCATGCAAAGGAATCTTGCTAGTTGACAAACCAACTCTCTTGCCAATTCTGGGAGAAATATAATTATTGCTCAGTGCCAAGGAGCCTGCTGAAATGTTTATGACCATGAGGCTCATAAATGTTCTATTTCAAGGACTGAACACAACCCTTCTTTGGTCAAAACTCATCAACGAACAAATGTACATTAATCGTAAACACTGTGATGGCCAGAAATTATAAATGTACATTATATACATTCATAAGAGAGAAAATAAACTGTGAGACCATTATGACGTACTGCAAAAAAGCATTGTATATAGTTCCAAATACCTCAGTGAAAAGATGGTCATTCCATCCTTCATAGCAGTTTCCCATAAATCCCTGAGAGCAAATACTTCTCGACCAACTTTTTCATTTAAAATGGCTGCCAAAATTGTATAATAGTGTAAATCAATTTACAATTTAAAAAAAAAAACTGTCAACCAATCGTCAGTCAATTTTAATAACACTGTTCAAATTATATATGTAAGGTCCGGTTCACACAGGCTTTCCGCGCCGTAGGGTTTGGCCAATGCTAAACACTTTTCTACAAATGAGCAGAGAAGCATTTGGCATCGGTTCCCATTGTTGACACATGGAATGTCCAGGACAAAACGGGACGATGGGAGATGATGGGGTTTGCACAAATTTTGGGTAAAGCCAGTACTGATGTTTAAAAAAAAATGTCCATTCGTTTGAATGTAAAGCACTTGAGTGATGAACACCAAGCAATGCGATTAACGCAGCTTCAACACCCATGTGAACCGGTCCTAAAAATTGTGGCTGGTAAAGAGATATTGTGGCTGGGAAAGAGAAAGAGATTAATTGTCTGGGAAAGAGATTAATTGTCTGGGAAAGAGATTAATTGTGTGCATCTGTGTTTCAGATGTTTCTTCTTTGCACTGCTATTTTAGTAAGTCAACTTCAGGATTTGCTGTTCTCCCTGAGGCAGGTGCTCAGGTGAGAATCATTTGGTCAAACCGAGCTGTCCTACTCTGAGATCCACATGCCTTGAACAAACAAGGTATCAGAATTATGTGCTATGAAACACTTGCTTGAGTTCCATGTATTATATTCTATGTTATAGTTATTATAGTCAGATTCCCATTTAGTGGCTGTTTTTTTTGGGGGGGGGGGGTTGTAAACTGTCTTCTGTAAGGCCCGGTTCACACTAGCTTTCCAGGTCCGGTTTCCCCGGACCTGAACGCGCCGTATACTGTACAAACGGACCCGGATGTGAATGGATACATTGTTAATCAATGTATCCATTCACGTCCGTCTGTCAGGATCCGGATCCGGGTCCGGGCTGCGGTCTGGGCTGCGTTCAGGATTTTTCCAACATGCAGCATTTTTCCGGAACGCAGCTCCGGCCGCCGCACCTACCCTGAACCTGACCATTTTCCCCGCACCATAGGAAGTGATGAGAAATGGAAGTTTCTCATCACACTGGCAATAGGAACGGGTGCTTACGGCACCCGTCCTTTGCCACATGGGGGGTCCAGGCATGGACAGATAGGAGCCCCCACTCTCCCCATGCCTGTCTCTGCTGCTGCGCCTGTTTAAAGTACAGTATCGGCAATCCGGAAGTGTTACTTTCCGGATGCCGAACTGATACTTTTTTGTTTGCAACCTGACCGGATCCTGAGGGATGCGTACGGCTCCCCGGACCCCCCCGGACCTGGACGTACGGCCCGGTTTCACACAAAACGCTAGTGTGAACATTGCCTAAATATCCATTGGAGTTTCAGAAATACAAGGACTGCCTCCAGATATACTTCACATTGTCCCTGTCCCAGAAGGCTAGAGCGCCTATCTTCCTTTGTTACAGGGTGTTGATCTGGAAGAGAAGGATGGGTAATCCCTGATAGACATTGTGCTTCACTTTAAACTGGCTTAATCAATACAAGAAAAATCCTATCGGGAAACTCTGAAATAATAGCCTTTTGTTGCATCTCTTCCGCACAAGTGTCAAATTCAAGGCCGCAGATCGAATGCGGCCCTGCTTGCCATTTTATGCGGCCCCCACGAGCATCAAATGTGCATCATTGTAAGCAGTAAAAAAACAATCACACATACACACATCTCTTCTGTTTTTCTTTGCAGCTGCACGCTCTCTTCTTTCATACCTCCAGCTCCCGATCACATGACATGCATTCACAGCCAGTGGTATGCAGGATGGAGCATGTGTCCCGACCCAGCAGGTAAATATTAAACTTATCCACTGCACTACTCTGCAGAAGGGGGAGGAGCGGAAATCCAGGCTAAATGTTAATGTAATGCTTGGGAGGGGGGCATACTTTTTGAGTCAGCGTGTGTGCTCAAGACTATGTAGCTGTAATGGAAGAGGCTACACAGGCGGCCACAGGACTAATGAACAAGGGAGAAAGATTTCCCAGAGCAACTGCAGCTCTGGGCTTCCGATATTGCCTATCACGCTAGATGCTATGTGATACAATACACAACGGCTAGGGTCATACACGTTAGATCAGATGGCAGTGGTACAGTGGACTAGACAGAATCAGAGTCGGTAACAGGCCTAAGGTCATAAACGTTAGATCAGATGGCTGCGGTACAAAGGACTAGGCGAGAGAATGGTCAGTAAAGCTAAGGTCATATCTAAGTCAGTCTGGCAGTCGCATTGAAATACATTAATTAAGTAATGAAAGTTGCATTAATATACAATGGCTGCTTAGTGTGATGCCGCACTAAGCCTCAGGCTAAGTGACAAGACAAACAACAGATAGACAGATGGAATGCTTTGCCAATCTAGTCGCTGCCACAGCGACGGCAAACATTCAAACTGACATAGACAAGACAAACAGGTAGGATTGTAACTAATGGCAACCGCTGCGATAGTTACGTCCTCAGGAACAGACTAGCAGGAATACTACCAATCCCCAACGTGATGATGGCAGAATCCAAGCTATCAGGATCAGAAGGACTTTACTGTATCCCTGTGGATACAGCAAACGTCCAAGCAAGAAACGAGGTTAAACAATGCAATGTACAATTCACATGAATGACCCAGCAACTCAGGGAGCTGTACGCTATGTCGGGCGGAGTCTGAAACGGGAGGCAGACTTTTATGTGGACTTCAGCCAATGGATGCAGGCATGCAAATTCCCACACAGCTGAATGGTAATTGCTTAATCCTGAACTTGCTTGACCACAATCTGCCAGCCGACTGTGAAAAAGGACTCTCATAACAAATACATGCAATATCATGCAACAATATGCATGTAGGAAATCCAGGGCTATCTGGCTGCAGTTCAACTGCAGCAAGCAATAGGAGAAATCCTGACAGCATCCTGAGCTGCTCTGAACTGCAGAGTGATTGCAAATGACAATGAGACTTATTGCGAAAGCAGATAAGTCAGAACTGTCCGGTTGCAGTTCCACTGCAACCGACAGAACATGCTATAGGAGAGATCCTGAAAGTTACATTTATTATAAACAATTTGGCACACGACCTAAGACTATGCTTTAGATTTTGGCCCTTTATGTGATTGAGTTTGACACCCCTGCTCTACTGTAAATATATGATTTACGTGCTTGTTCTTTTGTATATGACTTATTGCACAGTATTTACATACTCATCATTCCAGGATTTAGTGCACCAAATTTAAATGCTGGCATGGGCTATTTATGTCTCTTGTAGTCCCCAGTTAATGAACCATATAGGGACTGTAGGTTCGTTCTTAACCTGAATCTGTTCTTAAGTCGGAACACTGTCCCCTGTACCTCTTCTGTGCCTTCTGTGCCTTCAGTGTTCCCCTCTGTGTCACATCTGCCCTCTGTAGCTGCTTATACAAGTTTAAAAGACATTTTTTTCTTTGAATTTTTTTAAAATCGATTTTCTCAAAAATTACAAGTCCAATTTGAAAAAAAAGGGTTTTTTTTAACTTGTTCCCATGGAAACACAGAATCCATGCCATTCATATCGGTGGGTCGTTCGTTAGTTGGGCATTCGTAAGTCGGGGACTACCTGTATAGACTTTTCTTATCCTCTGTCTGTCAGTACATAGCCTTCATGCCAATACTAGTTCATTTCAACACACTATAATGAAATTGGTTGTTTGATTTTTTGGGATTTATGAACTATATTGTGAATTGTTTGCACTTGCACTTTGTGTATGCAATTAATCCTATGAGCACTGCCACTTTCTATGAACCCAGGTTCAGGGTCTGTATGGATCTCTATTCATCTTTGCATGCTTCATAATTAAATATTTATATTTAATTTTTCATTACGCCTCTTTACCTCTGGCAAGTATGTATTTATGAATTAAAAGTTTATTATATATTACATGCTATCTGATTTCTAATTCACTAGTAATGCAACTTTTTTTTCATTGTTTCTATATTTGTGGGGGGTAATATGCAAATTGGCATGCTTAATGCAACTGAATTAAATCTAATAAGTGTGTAGTTTACATTGTATTTGATTGGTGGTGTCTTTGAGCGTCTTTTCTCCCCTTTTATAACTGTATAATGAAACACACATTTGCAATAATTATTTACCAATTGTTTATAATATTTAAGCATAACTGGAATTATAGTGCTGTTTGTGTGGGGAGGAAAGTACGAGTGGTAGTGAAGTTTCTATCCTCACTATAGACATTTTTCCTCATTTCCTTTACCTGAAACCCTTGTAGACTGCCACGGCTATAATTTGAACTGTGGAGAACCTAGGGACAGAAAATGATGAACAACAACAACAACTTAAAGGGAACATGAAGCAAGAGGTATATGGAAGTTTCCATCTTTACTTCCTTTTAAACAATGCCAGATGTCTGACAGCCCTGCTGATCTCATTTGCTGCAGTAATGTCTGAATCACACACCTGAAACCTGATTCACACACTTGATTTTTGTCAGAAACACCTGATCTGCATGCTTGTTCAGGGTCTATGGCTAAAAGAATTAGAGGCAGAGGATAAGCAGAACAGCCAGGCAACTGGTGTTGTTGAAAAGGAAATAAATATGGCAGCCTCCATATCCCTCGCACCTCTGGTACCCTCTAACTAACTCTTCTTTAATTTAGAAAATTGTTTCATTTGTTTTTGTATGTGTCCCTAATGGAGAGGTCTATCTGCTTCCTGCCACAATGGGAAGTGAGGGAAATTCCCAATACGGATAAACAACAAACTACAGTATAAGTTCTAACCTCTTTCCCCACAAAACAGAAATAAAATATTGCTTTTCATGGAACTAAGCTTTACAGCGAAGGCAAATACTGTATATACTTGCATATAAGCCCACCCATGTATAAGCTGATGTACCCACTTTTCCTTTAGAAAACAGGAAAAGTGATTGGCTCGTGTATAAGCCTCCTCCCCAGTATAGCCCTGTCCATAGTAGCCAGATGTGCCCCCAGTACAAGTCAGCCCCCTTCTAGTATAGCTAGATGTGCCCCAAGGATGATACAGCTGTGTCTCAAGATACCAGTAGATGGCATTATAGATATGAGACACAACGATTGACACATTGCTTGTACACTCCGCTCCACAAGCCAGGGGACAGGTAGTTATGAGCAGCGCACTCTGTACACCATGTTGCAGTGGATGGGGGGCACAGACACAGCAGGGAGCCAGCTGGCAAGAGCAGGATCACTGGTGCATGATCCTTACGCTCATCTGCCAGTAACAAAACCTGCTCCACCATCCGTTCCGCTCCACTGACTCCAATATAAGCCTAGGGGGTAACTTTTCAGCACATTTTTTGTGCTGAAAAATTAGGCTAATACATGAGGATATAAGTATGTGGTTTACTGCCTACAGGAGAATTTAAGTTTAATGTCTGGCGCTTTTGCTTGTGTGACAGATGATTCAGCTATATATTTTTGTTCTTAATTCTTGATAAAATGTGATATTTATTTTTCCACTTAAAAACACACATATATTTTCAAATTTGTCATCATGTGATGTTTATCATTTATTTTAAAGGTCTTTGCACATTTTTTTTTATACGACAATATGAAGAAATAGTGGTCAATGTCAGTTGTGGAAGCACACATGTAACCATAGCAACTAGACTTTTCAAATTTGGATTTTTGCTACATGCACTATAGTTTAATTATGCAGGCTGAGTGGCCTCATTCTTGTATCTTTATTACCTATGGTTTTCTGGCCTCTGTAAAATCTGTTTAGTGAGATTAAATTCTACTGATCTATTTTAGGAATAAAAGAAGCTTTAGCAAAAGTCTGTCTATCACATAAAATTCACTTGAAGTGTATTTCAAAAGCCATAGATTATAAGACTCTATTGTTTTAACATGAAGCGTGTCCTAGTTGCTGTATCTGAATGGCCAACTGCCTCCAACGCATTTCTTTTCCTTAGTTTTGTTAGAATAGAGAAGGTGGGCATGTTTGTAGGTGTTTGACACCACAGTTTCGAGGAGGCATCAAAGAACTGAACCATATTAAACACATTAACCGTAAATTAATTATTGGTGTAAATAAAAATTGCTAGTTACGTGACGAAAAAAAAATGAACTAAAATTTGGGTGTGTTATGGGACCAAATGTTCACATGAACACCTAACCAGCCCAATAATCAGCTTCCATATAGGTGGTCAAAGTGGTTAGCATAATAACTATCATTACAATGGAATGACAGAGAGTTATTATTGAGCTATCTAAGTTCTTAATTGTCTTAGTTTTGTTGTGTGTGGCTTGTCTGGATACCAGTAGACACCAAGCTCAATACTTAGCAAAGCAGAATGGTGTAATGTTCTGCAAACACAGTATAAACAGCTTAAACAGTAACTTTTTTATTCTTGACCATTCGTTTTTTGACAAATAAGTAACTTAATATGTAGAAGTATACCAGTATAATCTTATTTTCAAAAAAGTTGGGGCACTATGTAAGATGTAAACAAAACATAATGCCATGAGTGTGAACCATATGTTGAACTAGAATAAGTACACTGACATAAAACAGGTAAAAATGGCGCAGGAAGAGTACTGCTAAAAATGGCACTACTGTAGGTTGCAATAGTAAAAGTCATGATTAGCAGCAATGAGCAGTAATTGGCACCATAATTACTGCTGATTGCCGCTAATTAGGCTTTTACTATTGCTGCCTATGGCAGCAACGGGGCAGTGTAAGGGGTTATGGTCAGGGCTGGATTTGTTCTCCTTGCTGCCCAAGGCCACTGTCATCAGCCACCGTCCCTCAGTATAGGTAGCCAGATGACCCTCCCCCCTTACCACTAGTATAGGTAACCTGATGACCCTCCCCCCTCCAGTATAGATAGCCAGATGACCCCCTTTCCCTCCAGTATAGGTAGCTAGATGACAGATGACTCCCTTAATCCCTCCTTTTCCCACACCCCTTCAGTATAGGTAGCCAGCTCACCTTAAGGCCTCTTGCACACTGCAAGCAAATCAGATTCAGATTCCGCTTTTTAATCAGTTTTTACCTCCGATTCAGATTCAGATTTGCAGTGTGCAAGGAGCAAACTGCAAATCTGAATCTGAATCGGAAGTAAAAACAGATTAAAAAGCGGAATCTGAATCTGAATTGCTTGCAGTGTGCAAGAGGCCTTACACCGCAAAAGCCATAGTGTCACTCATTTCTCTGCTCATCTCCAGTGCAGAAGCTTCCTTCTCCTTTCCATCTCCAATGCTGCCCAAGTCCAGAGCCGCCGGCCACAATGCAAACGCCCACAGAGAGCAAGGTGGCTGCTGCACAGGCCTCAGAGAGCAGAGTACAACGGCCAGGCGCTCGCCTGATCTCCCTGCATTGCAGCATTTGCAAGCTTGCAAATTCTGCACCAGTTTATCCTGCTGCTTTGTTGCCCTTGCTCCTGTGGTGCCCTAGGCCAATGCCTAGGAGGCCTTGGCCTAAATCCGGCCCTGGTTATGGTTAGGTAGGGGAGTGTTAAGTTTTGGCAGGGGGGTAGTTAACTTTAGGCGGGGGTGGTTAAGGGTTAGGCACCAGGGGGGGCATCGGTTAAGGTTTGGCACCAGGTGGGGTCTTAGGGTTAGGCATAGGTAGAGGGAAGGTTCTGTGAAAGAGTAGGAAGTAATTATACACTACCTGCTCCTGGTGTTCAAATCTCCTCCACTTCCTGGTTAGTTTGCAAGTGTCCTGCAGCGAGCCAATCACCATGCAGGCATTGAAGCCGCATGGTGGTTGGCTGGCTGCAGGACATCTGCAAAATAAATAGGAAGTGGAGGAGATGTGATCGCTGGGAGCAGGTAATATAAAATGGTAGAGAAGGGTTAGGCAAATGTAGAGGAAGGGTTCAGTGTGAGAGAAGGATTACCAATATTTTACTATAGGAATTAAGACGTAGTAGTAGTAGTAATAGAATATTGTTAATTTTATTTTACAGATATTCTACAGGTAGTCTCCAGCACTGTTTTTTTTCATGCACCATTTTTATGGGTATGCCACAGACAACATAGCAAATGTTGAAGCTAAGAAATCTTTTTTTTTTTTTAAATGTGCTAATTTTGAATCAATATGTTTTAACAATATTTGCAGAGGGGTGATCTCTGCCACTATGTTTTATTGCCTCATTTAACAAAATTCTGTAAATGTGTGTGAACTGATGAGCAGGGATGAGCTTTCGAGTAGTAATCTACTCAAAATCGAAATTCATATGAAGTCTAATGACTTCACCTGTGCCCGCGGGATGGGGGTTAACTTACCTAGAAGTCTTTGGGGCGTCTGCGTTCCATTACGCGTGATAGACGTAATGAAAGCCACTTTGCATTACTCACTACCGAGCTTCCTCTTTCAAGCCGGAAGGAGGGAGTGTGGAAGTGAGTGGTGGAACGCGGCTTTCATTACACCTATCACACATAATGGTTCGCAGACGTCCTGAAGAGTTCTGGGTAGGTTAACCCCCCATCCCGCAGTCACAGGTAAAGTCATTATACTTCATTTGAATTTCAAATTCGAGTAGGTTACTAAGCCCAATTGACATAGAGTTAAAAAAGTGAAATGTATTCTCATACCTCACTCAATAACATTGCAGTTGGTCAACAGTTTGGGGTTTCTTTTATCATATTTTTCATTTCATACTTTTTCAATTGTTTACAATAATTGTCAGGTCTTAACTGTCCACAGACTCTTAATTAAGAGCCATGCTGTTGAAATATGTGTAGGATTTACCATGGTCTTGTCTTGCTAAAACAGGTAAAGCCTTTTATGAAAAAGACATTGATTGAATGGCATGTGCCTTGACCTCCCTGGCGTTACGATTATTTCCAGATTCAGGGTCTAAAAGCACTGCCATTTTTTCACAAGCTTTTAGACCCTAAAAACAAGGGAAAAAAACATGCCACAGAGAGATCTGCAGCCGCTCCTGTATATATCTCACTCAGGCACACTCTGAGTTGCAGAATTCCATCCCAAGCCTGACTCGGGATTGCCGCTAAGGAGTTTAATATACCCTTATATCATCACAGATGCTGAGAACAAACAGGATGGTCCTTCTCCATCTTAGCATAGAGGATGCAGTGAACATACTTTCAAAAAAGAACCTCCTATATACTATATATATACTATATATATCTGCTTTCTCCAGCTTTTTTTTTTTTTTTTTTCTTACATCTTTCACCATACAATATCCCCCTACTGTAGGTACATTTACATTTCTATTTTTTATACTCTTCTCAGCTTGATTCCTATTAAATTTTTTTATAAAGTCCTACTCTCCTGCCCTTTCTATCTCTAAAATGAACTCTGCAATTGTCCAATGTCATCCTCACCTTCATTCTCTTTGCTTCCTTCACCTTCTTGCAGCAGGAGACATTTTGCCAAAGCCTCACTCCTCTTTACTACCTCACAATCACTTCCACAGCACTACCTGTGCACAGCACAAGGCTAAATGCAGACCACGTTTAACAGAGTACAATCAATGCTGTACTATTGCAAATGGGTTAAAGTGACACTGAAGCAAAAAAAAAAAATATGATACAATGAATTGTATGTGTAGTAAGGATAATTAATTAGTCACAAAGAAAATAGTCTCATATGATCATCTTCAGTTATATAGCTTTTTTTTATAACATTGCATCATTTTCTAATATTTGCAGTTTACAAATTATGCTCTGCAATACAAAATGTGAAACAGAGCAGAGCTAATGACCCTTTGAACTTCTCTGCAGTAAAATCTTATCTGAAGTTGTCTTTCACTGTTTCTTTGAAGTATACGTGCTACAGAAGATAGCACTGTCTCTGACCCAAGTTGGGTTGGAGAGCTGCTCAGAGATGCTCTTTTGCATAGATAATAAGTTAAGTTTCTTAACTCTTGCTGTACTGGAAACAATATAAAATTTGTCTTTTTGCTACTAATGTTCTATTTCTAAGCTGTACTACACATACAATTTATTATATTATAAGTTTATTTTCACTTCATATTCTCTTTAACATTCAGTGCTCCCCCTGTGCTGGTAATAGTAAAATTGTCATGCTCTCGCTGCATACAGCAACTTTACTGGATTTTAGTGCATCAGGCCCATTAACGCTTACAACAAGATCCGGTCTCAATGTTTATGTTACGCCCTGGGCTAACTACACTTTTTGGAAAGGCCATATCCTATAACACAATTGTAAGGCTTGGTGGTGTATTCTCCACAGTCAGCATGCAACGCATGAGCTGGCGTGGAGGAGGTACACACACTAGCACCAGGAAACAGGCTATCCCTAGTATAGTGGAGGGGAGGACTGACTCCAATAGGAGATTGTGGCGCACAGAGCCGGTGCAGATCTGACAGCCACAAACAATGCTTTCGTTATAACGTCTCAGCGCAAAGTAGCGCTGAGCGCACAAACCAGAACTGAGGAGATCAGGACAGGTAGACAGAATGAACGCTTGCTAGCTAGCGACTACTTAGCGACAGCAAGCGTCCAAAACCAGACAGACTGGAATGAGGCAGCCAATGCGATGCGGCGATGGCGTGCCTCACAAAGACAGGACAGGATAGTCAGAAAATAGCAGGATTAACTAGGTCCTCCCTAAAAGATAAAATACCACCCTCACCCCAATACATATTAGAATATACCCAAACAAAGCACTTCCTCCTCTCCCTACTGCGGAATTCTCCCTCCTCCTCTGTTCCCCCGCTAACACCCTTTGAACATATGTGCAACTCTGAGGGCTACCAAAAGGGTCTGATTTCTCAGATCTACACCCTGCTACATACTAAATCAGGACTAATCACTCCTGCCCACACATATATGTCCAAATGGGAATCTGCCCTATCTCAAACTATACAATTAGAGGACTGGGAGGAGATATGGGAAAACGCCAAGCACTCCTCTATGTGCATACAGATAAGAGAAAACATATACAAAGTTATGTTCCGGTGGTATCTTACTCCAGCTAAGCTTTCAAAGATATATCCAGAATCCTCTCAATTGTGTTGGAGAGGCTGCAATGAAAAGGGAAGCCTGGAACATATCTTTTGGTTTTGCCCAAAGATCTCCCCACTATGGTCTAAAGTGCAACGCCTCATTCAATTAAAAACTGGGATTTTAATCCCTTTTGACCCCGTTTATATGGTCCTTGGTAAACCTCCCCCAGATACCCCCAGGCACACGATACGCTTAATCACTCACATTTTGACAGCCACTCGTCTATCAATTGCCTCATCCTGGAAAAACATTGCTCCCCCGACATTAACGGAGGTCAAACATAAGATCGAATGGACCAAAGAGATGGAAAGAATGACAGCATTACTAAGAGACAATGAATCCAGTTTTCACAAAGTCTGGAGCCCTTGGTCCCTATCCTCTCCCGACTTACGGCCCCCCTAAATCACACTCACCAATCCTACTCCTAGAATACACACACTCCCCTACAACATATAGACAGGCCAGGAATATCCCACCACTAAAGAGCCAAATACTCAAACTTACACCTTTAAGCCCCTGCATACATATACATAACCTTCGACCTTAGTCCTATCGGAAGGCCAATGATATATCTCTTCCATCCCCCTCCTATAGGCCTTCCCTCCATTACCCATTGATCTTTGGTGTGACCCCCCATACTGTTATGCCCCCAGTTTCAGTGTTGATTAGGCTAACAGTGCCAGTGCATAATATTCAATTATGTTATTTAAGTTGCCCTCTAGAATTGCTCTACTTTTCTTAAATTAATCTGCAAGATGATCAAGAATACATATTTGTATAATCGTTGGATGGTTACAGGTTCACCACAACTCCAAGCCGTCAGAACTTTTTTCGAACTGGACTAACGCTCTTGAGATGAACTGTTCCTGAACTAGTTTACAGTTATTGATCTCACCATGTTAGGCGCTGTTAGCCCTTGACATGATTATTATGTTTACCCAACACTGTGTATTCTCTTTGTGTTTTGTTTTTCCCTTTCTGTTAAGAAAATCTTTTAATAAACATCAGTAAAACAAAAAAAAGAAAATAGCAGGATTAAGATAGATGAACGTAACACAGATAAATATACAATAAGTATGTTTTCCTAGCGTATTACAATTACAGCTATCAATGAAACTATTTGTAACGTCTGACTAACATATGTATATATCGGCAATGAACCGATATATGACATAAGCAGGAACGCTGACTAGGAATGGAGTAACACAGGGAACAGGACTCAGAAGGATTCGCTATCTCTTCGCAGAGATGAACGCAATCCACAAACGGTAACAGAACAGGATTCAGAAGGATTCGTTATCTCTTCGCAGAGATGAACGCAATCCACAAACGGTAACAGGACAGGATTCAGAAGGATTCGTTATCTCCTCGCAGAGATGAACGCAATCCACAAACGGTAACAGAACAGGATTCAGAAGGATTCGTTATCTCTTCGCAGAGATGAACGCAATCCACAAACAGGACCAGGAACAGGATAACTAGCTCAGCACGGGTGTTCACGGTACGCGCAAACTACCAAAACGTGCTGGAAAACTGACTAACTGAACACAGGAAATAAACAGTTCGTGTACGTATATATCAGCAACACTGATATATCAACGCAACACAAATACAAGGAAAATAATAAACGTGCTGGTATGCATATATATTGGCAATGAACCAATATATGATGCAAAGACCAGCAAAGTATCTTTAACAAGAAACACGATCGGGGGCTAAAGCGACAGCAAGACAGGCTTAAGCTGAAGCTATGAAAACCCAAGGAAACCCTGCAGGAAGCAGATCTTTATACTGAGGTCATCCAATGGGAGCAGACATGCAGATTCCCACACAGGTGAATGATAATCAGTCACAAGCTGACAGCAGGGAAAGACAGACAAAGCTATGCAACTTGCATGGAAATAGATCATAACTGCCTGAGCTGCAGCACTACTACTTCCAGTAATAGCTGCTGCAGCAGCGATCATTACAGTACCCCCGCCTTTAAAAGCGGATTCCAGACGCTTTTCAAAACTGAAATTCCCAACAAAACAGTCTGACTGATAATTCATGATGACCGGGACAGCCCGGCAAGACCGAATTCCAGAATCAGTCCCCACAAGACTGGACCCATCAGAACCAGAACCTACAGAACCATGCCCATCAGTACTACAAGCCCCAGTGTGACACCCATCAGAACCATGATTTCCAGAAGAAAGCCCTCCGAAACTCCCTGAGCGATACCCACCGCCTTCCAGGAACCGTTCAGAAACGCCAAAGCCTTTGCAATGCCCACCGGTACTGTCTTTACCAACACAAAACCCACTGTTGAACCAGTCCAAGGCACCAGGACAAGTTTTCTCAGAGACCTCCCAGAACACCTTGAAGCTCCAAAGAGATCCCCATAGGTCAGAATGCCCCTTAGGCTCACATGGAGAACCATCAAGAACCCCTATGGAACCTAGGGCAATTCCCGAGTCAGGGCCACAAGGACAAACATCAATATCAGGGCTTTCAGGGACCAGAACCATCTCTGGGCATGCAGGCAGACTGGCAATATCAGAACGTGTTCCCACTAAGGAAGCATCAGAGCACGCTAACACCTTAGACACACTTGGGCATTCTGGCACACAAAGAACATCTGGGCACACCGGCACAAGAGAAACCTCTGGGCATGTCAAGGAACTGTGAGCCTCAGGGTCAGCCAAGACAGGACCAAAACCAGGACCGGCCAAAAAAAAATCATCATGACTAAACTTCGCAACTACTGGACTTTTACACGAGAATGCTGGATCAGACTTAGATGTCGCTGATTCCAGCAAAGTCAGTAACAAATCAGATTCAGGGGCACTAACAAGACAGGACAAATCTTCTGATGTATGCACTGAACCAGACAGGGACTCCACAACTACCTCTGGACTGGACAGAGACTCATTTAATACACTGGATTGGAGCTCATGAGGCGCTGCAGAACAAGTCAGTATTGCAGCAGCCCCCACTGGACTAGGCAAAACTGAGGAATTCCCTGGACAGGAAGGGAACTCTGGAACCTCTGCCACAGCGGCCAGAGAACCAGAATCTTTCAGGATACAGGGCTGGGTTTCAGGAACACTCATCAGACCGGACTGAAATTCTGAGATTTCTATTATTTTGACCAGAGAATCAGAATTATCCATGTTACAGGGCAAGACTTCTGAAACATTCAGAGGACAGGGCTGGAGTTCCTCGGCTGTTACAACACTGGAGAGGGACTCAACAACATTGGTTAAATCAGACTGTGTACAGGACAAGGTATCTGACACACTTGCTGACGAGGACAATATTTCAATGGCTTCTGCTTTGCTGGGCAGAAATTCATCAAGTTTTATTAGAGCAGACTGTAATTCCAAAACAGCTGCTAGACAAGTGAATATTACTGCAACACCAACTGAGGTAAGCAGTGCTTCAGCCTCCTCTGCTAGAGGGTTTAAAGTATCCAAAGTACTGGGTGAAGCATAAGACTCTGCGACCACAGCTTCACTGGACAGGATCACTGAATAGTCCATATTGCAGGGCAAAACCATGGAAGCACCTGCTGGACAGCATAATGATTCTGTGACCTGAGTTTCATTGGAGAGATCTACTGCACATTCATGGTACAGGGCAAATTTATTGGAAAATTTTCTGAACAAGGTAATAATTCTGCGATTTCAGGTTCACATAGCAGATGCTCTGAGCTATTCACGAAACTAGAGCGAGGTGTAGAAACAGGAAGATCAAGACACAATGTTTGCGCATCTGAATCACCATTCATTTGTAAAATTGGAAAATTCAGATGCTGGGGTTCTGAGTTTACTAGACAGGATTGCTGGGACTCGGAAACTGATGTAGTGCATCTATTGGCATCTGCTGGATCAGACAGGAGTTGAACTTTATTAACACAGGTAATTTCTGCTGAAGTGTTTGCAGAGACAGGCAAGATTTTTCTGGTGTCTGTTTCACTAAACAAAGAGTCATGAGTACTGGCTAGGCTGGACTCGGAAGTCAGCAGGACCTCTGGATTCTCTGCTGAGAAATTTGCGCAGGGCAAGGTTAAGAATGTATCAGTGGCTTCTGTTTTACTGGGAAGTAACACTGAGTTATCCATGGTACAGGGTGGAATTGCAGGAACTTCAATTTCACACAAAAAGAGCTCCGAATCACCTGCTGAATCAGCCAAAGGTGCTGAAGCAGGCGGGTCAGAACGCCAAATTTGCGAATTCGGAGTCACATAAAAATCATCCAAAATCAGTTCCCACACATCAATCAAGGGAGCCACACAGTCATACCTACACACACCAGCCTCTATTAGGTTATAGGCTGACTTAATGCATGCGTTCAATACCATTTCACTTTTTGCACTGCAAAATTGACAAAATGAACTTGAATCATTCTTCCATTCACAGACCAGGGCTTCCATCTCTCCCCTCTCGAATGGAGGATCCCATGCATACTTAACAGCGAAACATTTAGGCTGATCACAGTCTGCAGATATGATTGTGGCAGGCACATGCAGAGGGCCCAACCGTCCCGATCTCGTCGGGACTGTCACGATTTGGGGGGGCTCTCCCGCTGTCATGGTATGAGCCCCCCAAGTCCCGGCGGCAGTGGGCAGCAGTAAAAAAAAAAATGATCGAGGCGCCAGCCGCGCCTAAGTGATATGCGGGATGCCGGCCATAGCATATCTTCCCTTGAGATCTGCCCCCCCTGTGTCCCCGTTAGCAGAGTGCGCAGCGAGCGGAGCGGGCTGTCATTACCTGCGTCCATGCATGCATACCGATGTCCGGCTTCACTCTGCTTCCTGTGACGTCACAGGAAGCAGGAAGCTGGAGAAAGACATCGGTATGCGTGCATGGACGGAGGTAAGATGACAGCCCGCTCCGCTCGCTGCGCACTCTGCTAACGGGGACACGGGGGCAGATCTCAAGGGAGGGAGGGAGGGAGGTAGTAATGATATGGCCGCATCCCGCATACCACGCGTGGCTGGCGCCTCGATCATTTTTTGGCACCCATCCTCACCCTCCTCCCCACCCACGGGCACCCTTACCCTCCTCCCCACCCACGGGCAGGGTGTATGAGGGTATATTTAATAAAAAAAAAGAATAAGGGCATAAATATTAATAATAATAAAAAAAAATATTAAAAAAACGATGGTAGGCGTGTCTTGGGGGTGTGGTTGGGGGTGTGGTTAGGGGTGTGGCCAGTGTCCCAGTTTCTTAGTTTAAAATGTTGGGAGGTATGCACATGTATAGGGTTAATTAGCAGGTGATTGGCAGATTCCTTATTCTTAAGAATCTCCAATACCTGTAGCAAGTGTTGAACTGTAGTGTATGCAAACTTCCCTTGGTTCACAAATAAGTTGATTTGTTCAATACTCTGTAATATCTCATCATAATCATACTCAGATAATTCTTTTAAACAAAAATCTTTATTTTCCCTAGCCAGGGAGGAAAGTTCATTAGTAGTTTCATAAGTCCATTTAACTCCCCTGAAAGACAATTGCATTTCATTATCTGTTAATGGCAGAATCTCATTATAGGTCTCAGTCGCTAAGGATAACGATTCTGCAGATTGGACACGTTTCTTAGAACGTTTGCGTTTTGCCTTTGACCTTGCGGTTTTTGGTGATTTATTCAAAGCTGCAGGAAAATTATCAGTAACACTTTCTGCTTGCTGCTCATTCTTGCAAGCAATTGAAGGAGCAGCTGATTGGCCTGCTGCCAGGAGTTCATTAAGAGGAAAAGGCAATGGATCTATGCGCAACCAGTTATGGATCACAAACGCTAGAAATTCCAGCGGTCTATCTTTCAAATCGGAATGATTGAGAACATCAAATGCCCACTGGAATAATTCCCCTTTAAACAAAATATAACTTAGTTGGAGTGCCCAGGTTGAAACAGGAGTCGCTTGGAGATCAGGATTGGTCAGGAACCTGGCACATTCAGAGAAAAACTCATTTTCTGTTTCAGAGCTAAGTTCTTCAAATTTCTTAAAGGAACAGGAACCATAATTAACAGTGTCATACTTTCTGGGAATCCCCCCCACAATGGGGATTGGTAATGGGGTTTTCATAATGTAAGGCTTGGTGGTGTATTCTCCACAGTCAGCATGCAACGCATGAGCTGGCGTGGAGGAGGTACACACACTAGCACCAGGAAACAGGCTATCCCTAGTATAGTGGAGGGGAGGACTGACTCCAATAGGAGATTGTGGCGCACAGAGCCGGTGCAGATCTGACAGCCACAAACAATGCTTTCGTTATAACGTCTCAGCGCAAAGTAGCGCTGAGCGCACAAACCAGAACTGAGGAGATCAGGACAGGTAGACAGAATGAACGCTTGCTAGCTAGCGGCTACTTAGCGACAGCAAGCGTCCAAAACCAGACAGACTGGAATGAGGCAGCCAATGCGATGCGGCGATGGCGTGCCTCACAAAGACAGGACAGGATAGTCAGAAAATAGCAGGATTAAGATAGATGAACGTAACACAGATAAATATACAATAAGTATGTTTTCCTAGCGTATTACAATTACAGCTATCAATGAAACTATTTGTAACGTCTGACTAACATATGTATATATCGGCAATGAACCGATATATGACATAAGCAGGAACGCTGACTAGGAATGGAGTAACACAGGGAACAGGACTCAGAAGGATTCGCTATCTCTTCGCAGAGATGAACGCAATCCACAAACGGTAACAGAACAGGATTCAGAAGGATTCGTTATCTCTTCGCAGAGATGAACGCAATCCACAAACGGTAACAGGACAGGATTCAGAAGGATTCGTTATCTCCTCGCAGAGATGAACGCAATCCACAAACGGTAACAGAACAGGATTCAGAAGGATTCGTTATCTCTTCGCAGAGATGAACGCAATCCACAAACAGGACCAGGAACAGGATAACTAGCTCAGCACGGGTGTTCACGGTACGCGCAAACTACCAAAACGTGCTGGAAAACTGACTAACTGAACACAGGAAATAAACAGTTCGTGTACGTATATATCAGCAACACTGATATATCAACGTAACACAAATACAAGGAAAATAATAAACGTGCTGGTATGCATATATATTGGCAATGAACCAATATATGATGCAAAGACCAGCAAAGTATCTTTAACAAGAAACACGATCGGGGGCTAAAGCGACAGCAAGACAGGCTTAAGCTGAAGCTATGAAAACCCAAGGAAACCCTGCAGGAAGCAGATCTTTATACTGAGGTCATCCAATGGGAGCAGACATGCAGATTCCCACACAGGTGAATGATAATCAGTCACAAGCTGACAGCAGGGAAAGACAGACAAAGCTATGCAACTTGCATGGAAATAGATCATAACTGCCTGAGCTGCAGCACTACTACTTCCAGTAATAGCTGCTGCAGCAGCGATCATTACAACAATACATTCACAACTTGATAAGTAGTTACAGTGCATACGTTGCATTACCGATGTGGTGGCCAGCCTTCCATGTTCCATATTTTATTACTATTTGATTATGTGAGAGGGCACTTCCTGATTATGTGAGAGGGCACTTCCTGATTATGTGAGAGGGCACTTCCTGATTATGTGAGAGGGCACTTCCTGATTATGTGAGAGGGCACTTCATTTCCATCAAACAATTAATTCATTGTTCTAGTATGGTTAATGTACTCATATGCGGTTGCCCCACGTTGTATGTAGGCCATAGAACAAGAGCACAAATGTATAATTATTCATAGGTACATAATGTCCCAGACATGTTTAATTACATCACTGTGGTAGCACTATTTTTTCAGTTGGTTAGGCTTAAATTTAATTTTCCAACTGAGACTTACGTTTGTGAAAAATATGTTAGAAAGAGACCCTTTGAGTCTTTCCTCAAAATTCCCCAACCTTAAATGTTCAATTACTGTTGTTATTATTAATGTAGAAAAAACGTTTTGTAAAAATAATTCCTTTTAATTAATAATTATTTAATTGATTCCTTTTTGTTATTATTAAATTAGTAATTATTACCCTACTTTGATATCTCTTTTTTATTTTTTTAAGTGTTTTTTGTTTGTTTGTTTGGTAGAAAATTTGGTTAATTAAATTTGATTTAATCATTTTGTGGCCGGATAGCATACTGGTTAAGGGCATGGGAGGAGACCCGGGTTAAAATCATAGCTAGGGTCAGTACCTATTCAGTAAGAAGTCCTTGGGCAAGACTCCGTAACACTGCAGGGTGGCCCCTTCAGCGTGCCCTTAGTGGCAGCAGCTCTTGAGCGATTTGAGTCCAACAGGAGAAAAGCGCTATACAAATGTTATTATTATTCATTTATGGAGCGCCAACATATTCTGTGATGCTGTACAAAGTAAGAAACTAACATGGGGTACATAATAATACAGACAAATTGAATCCACCAATATACAAAATACATAATTAGTGACAAAATACAGAATTGGTAATGATAGTGACAACAGTAACATGATGAATAAAATGTATAATGAATTCCAAGACACAAACGGGGGAGAGAGCCCTGCCCTTGGGAGCTTACAATCTAAAGGAATAGGATTATATTAAATATTTTAAATATGGGGTATTCATGCATAATATTTATTTTATAGGTGTTTTTTTTATTTTATAAACAATCAGGAATATCTATTTATAATTTAATTGTTGTTCATATACTGTATGGACAATAGTTGATTTTTTTTTTAACAAAACTGAAATTTCTAAGTGGTTAAAAAACTAGAAGATTATGTCTATAGAGTACACAAAAGACTGTTACATACAGAAATAACCTATTTTCCTGGACTTTCAGGCCATTTGAAGACCATACAATTTTCCTCCATTTTCCTCCATTTTGTCCTCCATTTCCTAGCCTGTTCTGTCAGTCATTATATAAATAAATATATATGCTGTAAAAAAGATTTGTCAAGTAACGATAACCTTTGCTGTAGAAATTCTCAGCTTGGGATTTGATAGTCTGGATCAGAGTTTCTGACCCTATAATAGCATTCTTATTCTAAAGAAATAGGATGAATCCCCTTACTATACTGAATGCTTTTCACATTAGTGCCTGTTAGCCATGTACACATTTCACAAGCCATTTTTTAAACTCTCTATCAACTAACTATGAAAGAAAATAATATTTCAACTAGTTGTCTTAGCCTGGAGGAGTTTTGATGCACAAAAAGAGAAAAGTAGGAATTATATATTAACATATGATGGTAAAACTAACTAATTTCAAACATGATGTCCCTTGAAGAGAACCTGAACTGAAAATAAAAAGTCAAAATAACAATACACAGGTCATACTTACCTCCTATGTAGTCTACTCCTCAACCTCTTTCTCCTCTTCTGCATCCCATTTGTCCACTGTGATCAATGGAATTTTCCGTCCTCCATTTTAAAATGGCCATTACCCCCTAACAGCTTCCTGGTCAGCACTGTTAAACTGTAATATCATCAACTTGAGCCATAGGGAAACATGGTCATTACCTTGCACATTCAGTTGTAACTGACAGCTGCCGATATATAACTGTCAGCAACTGGCATATTTGAGTTCTGTCAAAATATTGTCAGAACTGGAAGGGATCGCTGTAAAAAGAAAATGGTGAGCTGAGAAGAACTGACAGGTTAGTATGTAATATTCATTTGCAACTACGTCATGTGTTTATTTTAAATAATTTTCCTTGCTTCAGGTTTACTTTAAAGGACAACTGACAACTGACCTGAGAGGGACTGCCATATTTTTTTCCTTTTAAACAAAACCTGTTGCCTGGCAGTCCTTCTGATCTTTCATGCATCAATAAGGCCTGAATCACACACCTGAAACAAGCATTTGACAAATAAAGTCAAACTTAAGTCACACATGTGACCTGCATGCTTGTTCAGGGTCTATGGCCAAACATATTAGAGGCAGAGGATCAGCAGGACAGTCAGGCAATGTGCATAGTTTAAAAATAAAAATAATAAAAAAATATGGCAGGTACTATATACCTCTCAGGTTAGTTGTCTTTTAAATACATCTGTGATCCTCTGCATTGTAGATCCTGGTTGTGGGCTGTGTGATAGGCTGTGTGATAGCCAGAGTATGTAGGCTGTGTGATAGCCAAAGTATGCCCATAGTGATGAACTGGCAGTAACATGAATTGGCCATTTTAGGTGTCATTGTTAAAGTGTAACTACAGACAAATTTTCCTCTTTATTCCAATGCTTGAAGTAGTTGGATTGCACTCCTGTTCAAAAATGGCTGATGTGCCTTGCAAATGGGACTCACAGCACATAAGTCCCAATAACGTCTTCAAATAAGGTATAAGCCGGCACCATCCATATCGATTTGCTCTTTTGTTTTATTAAAGACAACCAGACATATTAAAGTACAACGTTTCGGAGGCGTACCTCCTTTGTCAAGTTATGCCTGTGTCTCACTTATACATCTCCAATCATCACCTTAAATAGTATCACTTCAATATGAATTAACCTATCACGTCAATACACCGCCTCTGGCGGCCACTCCTCCTACGTCCTGCCAAGCGGACCTTGTGGGGAACTTGGTTTCACATACCTATGACGTGTCCTCCTTGTAGGAATCCTCTTCCTAGTGTGTGCGCACCTCGGGCGGCGCACGTCTACTACCTCCGGTCCTGTAGACCCGCTCACACGTGACGCACTTACAGCCTATCCGACCGTGCGGCGTCTTCACCGCATGTCACGACGAAGGTTCCCCATCAGGTTCGCTCCCAAGGGGGCGTGTACTTGATGACGACTCCATCTTTCCTTTATCGTGATTGGTCGGCGGCTGAGCGGGTCTACAGGACCCCAAGTTCCCCACAAGGTCCGCTTGGCAGGACGTAGGGGGAGTGGCTGCCAGAGGCGGTGTATTGACGTGATAGGTTAATTCATATTGAAGTGATACTATTTAAGGTGATGATTGGAGATGTATTAGTGAGACACGGGCATAACTTGACAAAGGAGGTACGCCTCCGAAACGTTGTACTTTAATATGTCTGGTTGTCTTTAATAAAACAAAAGAGCAAATCGATATGGATGGTGCTAGCTTATACCTTATTTGAAGACCTCTTTATTCCAATAGATCAACCAGAAAAGAATTAATGAGTTTACTTTCTTTTTGTCCTGGGAGTCTTATCAGTTTGACGGCTGAATGGCTCTCCATGGTGTTAAGAGATAGAGGTACTGTGGTTTTCACCAAGATTAATTTACTTTTAGATCATTGAGGTTTTGAAACAGGTATACATACGGGAAACTAAATTCATCAAAGGGATAGAAGATCTCACTTACCAGGAAATGTTGGGCAGACTAGGCATATTCAGCTGGGGAAAAAGATGACTGAAATGTAAGCTAATTAACATCTATAAATATATCTAAAGGCAATTTAAAATCTTGAGAAATAAGCTTTTTTTCACCCTACATTTGTACAAAGGACATGATACTATGATCTACCCATGGAAGTTAGCATATTTTGCCACCAGTGTAGAATGGGGTTCTTCACAGTAAGGGTGAACCAGACAAAGTAGTGTGAGATGATAAAACCTCAGGGGGGTGATTTGTGAGGTTGAACTTGATGCATTCATCTCTTTTTTTCAGTCTAAATAACTATATAACTATTTTGTCAGGGAATGCAAAAAGTAAAAGTAAAAGTGTTGACCAGTGTCTGAAAGGCGTAACTAACTCCAATTATATTCCAGTCTGAGGAGGAGAACTTTAAGTGTATGCTTCAAAATTTCATGGGTTAGAAAGTGAAGAATGGGATATGGAAAGAATTCCAGAAAAAGAGAGCGGCTTGTGGAAAACCTTGAATGTAAGATAAGGGATAATAATAGAGCGCTAGAAGAGGATAGATCATTTTCAAAGTAAAGGTTTTCACTGAGATATTAGAGAAGAAATATATGGAGAGGGTACATTGTACAGAGATTAGTAGTTTCAGTTTGGAAGGCTTCACTGGATTTTCTGAGTATTTGGCAGCTAGTGGAAATGTTGGCAGAGAAGTGTCACATCTCAGTAGTGCATGAATTGAGCAGCAGAGATTATGGAGTGGCTTCAGTATGTTTGCTAACAGGCTGAGCATAAAGGAGAATGTTAGTAATCCAAGCAGTACATGATGAGAATCTCATACTGTATGTATGTGTGCAGCACATGGCCTATGGTTAACAGAGCAGGTTACAAAACTGCTCTCAATGTCACCCTGTACTGTTCCCAGCTTACTTGCTTTAGGGTCTGGGCAGAGAGAGACACCGGGAACACTGTTCAAAAGTGAGCCTGAGATGAAAATAAACTGATGAGATATAAAATTGGATCTGTGCTCCTAGAAATGACTTTTTTTTACACATCTAATGATTTTATTTTATGTATAAACATTTACTGTTTAAGTAGATTTGAATGTTTTATTGTCTCTGCTCAATTCCAGTGTATCAAGAGTCCCAGAGCAAAAATACATGAACTATTGACCTTGTTATCTATCCCTTTCAGTCAGAAGCCCAGTTATCTGCTTAGAAAAAGAGACAAATACAAATTGCACTGGAAAATGTAAACTGCAGCCATTCTTACACTGTTACACTGGAGGTGTGTTTAGCTTCTAAGGGTAGAATGGTTAATTTGCATATATTCAGCAGTGATGCACTGGGAGACATCTCAAGCTCACTCCAACCTGAATTATCCCAAATTCTTTCTGTTTTAAGAAAGCAAACTTTTGTTTTTCTTAACATCTTAGTAAGGGGGCTTTTATGACCATTGTAGTCCCTTACACACTCCAATGAGTTCTGGGTCACCATGAGCTTGCTGGTTAGTCTGTACCTCTCGGTGTTACAAGCCCTACTGCATAAAGCCAAATTAATCCATGCGATGCACTAATGAGGATCAAACAATCCAAAACAGTCTGTATGCATGTTGGATTATTATGGCTCTGTACAAATTAACCAGCTGACACATCATTGCATTCCACCAGTTCTGGAGGTGTGATTAGCTTTTAAGAGTAACAATGGTTAATTTGCATATATTCAACAGTGATGCACTGGGAGACATTTAAGCTCACTCCAACCTGAATTATTGCGAATTCTTTCTGTTTTAAGAAAGCAAACTTTTGTTTTTCTTACACTATTAATGGTAGGGTTCTCAAAACTTTGCACAGTTGGTCGATTTTCAAGGGGAATATATCTGCCATTCTTGCACTGTTAATGGCACAAGCCTCAAACCTGCCATTCTTGCACTGTTAATGGCGCAAGCCTCAAACCTGGTATAGTTGATCATTGGGTGACTGGGGTTCAATTTCAGAAAGGGTGTGGAGCCACAAATAGCAATCAGATTTGTTTCATTCCAATGCAAATTATTGTTGCCAAACACCGCAAAGCTCACAAACTTGGTAATTGATTACTTGTGTGTTAGGGTTAGGAAAGTGGGCACAGCCAACACCAGCCAAATACATAAGCGGGCAACGCAGGGTCATAAGTGGGCGGAGACAAATACAAATTTTACTGGGAAAATGTAAACAGCAGCTATTCTTACACTGGTAATGCTAGGGTTCTCAAACTTTGCACAGTTGGTTACTGGGTGACTGGGATTAATAGTCAGAAAAGTGGGTGGAGCCTACGAAAAACAATCAAAAATTACCTATTGATTTTTCAGGGGAATATTTCATTGCTGCCATTCTTGCACTGTTAATGGCACAAGCCTCAAACCTGGTACAGTTGATCATTGCGTGGCTGGGGTTTAAATTTATATAAGGGGGTGGAGCCACAAACAGCCAATCTGATTTGTTTCATTTTAATGCAGGTTATTGATGCCAAAGACCGCAAAGCTCACAAACTTGGTCATTGAGTAATTGTGTGTTAGGGTTAGGGTTAGGAAAAGTGGGCGCAGCCAAAACCAGCCAAATACATATCAGGCAATGCCGGGACATCAGTAGGCGGAGACAAATACAAATTTCACTGAGAAAATGTAAACTGCAGCAATTCTTACACTATTAATGGTAGGGTTCTCAAACTTTGCACAGTTGGTCACTGGGTGACTGAGATTAATATTCATAAAAGTGGGTGGAGCCTACAAAAGCCAATCAAAATCCACCTATTAATCTTTAAGGGGAATATTTAATTGATGCCATTCTTGCACTGTTAATGGCACAAACCTCTTGCACTGTTAATCACCTGTACCTGGTACAGTTGGCCATTGGGTGATTGGGGTTCAAATTCAGAAAAGGGGTGGAGCCACAGCCAGATTTATTTTATTTCAATGCAAATTATTGATGCCAACGACCGCAAAGCTCACAAACTTGGGCATTAAGCAATTTTGTGTTAGGGTTAGAAAAAGTGGGCGGAGCCAACACCAGCCAAATACATACCTGGGCAATGCCAAGTCATCAGTGCGCGGAGAAAAACACAAATTTCACTGGGAAAATGTAAACTGCAGCCATTCTTACACTATTAATCGTAGGGTTCTAAAACTTTGCACAGTTGGTCACTGGGTGACTGGGATTAATATTCAGAAAAGTGGGTGGAGCCTACAAAAAACAATCACAATTCACCTATTGATTTTCAAGGCAAATATTTAATTGCTGCCATTTTTGCACTGTTAATGGCACAAGCCTCAAACCTGGTACAGTTGATCATTGGGTGACTGGGGTTAAATATTTAGAAAAGGGGTGGGGCCACAAACAGCGTATCAGATGTGTTTCATTTCAATGAAAATTATTCATGCCAAAGACCACAAATCTCACAAACTTGGTCATTGACTATTGACAATTGTGTGTTAGGGTTAGAAAAAGGAGGCCACAGCCAACAGCAGCCAAATACATACCTGGGAAACATTAGGACATCAGTGGGTGGAGAAAAATACAAATGTCACTGCTAGAATGTAAACTGAAATTTGGCTCACACATAGTACATTACCTGGAATAAAGTATAGGAACTTTTTATTCCCATAACCAAAAAGGGGGCAGAGACAAATACAAATTGCACTGGAAAATGTAAACTGCAGCCATTCTTACACTGTTACACTGGAGGTGTGTTTAGTTTCTAAGTGCACAATGGTTAATTTGCATATATTCAGCAGTGATGCACTGGGAGACATCTCAAGCTCACTCCAACCTAAATTATCGCAAATTCTTTCTGTTTTAAGAAAGCAAACTTTTGTTTTTCGTAACATCTTAGTAAGGGGGCTTTTAGGACCATTGTAGTCCAATACACACTCCAATGAGTTCTGGGTCACCATGAGCTTGCTGGTTAGTCTGTACCTCTCGGTGTTACAAGCCCTACTGCATAGAGCCAAATGAATCCATGCCATGCACTGATGAGGATTAAACAATCCAAAACAGTCTGTATGCATGTTGGATTATTATGGCTCTGTACAAATTAACAAGCTGACACATCATTGCATTCCAGCAGTTCTGGAGGTGTGTTTAGCTTTTAAGAGTAACAATGGTTAATTTGCATATATTCAACAGTGATGCACTGGGAGACATTTTAAGCTCACTCCAACCCGAATTATCGCAAATTCTTATTGTTTTAAGAAAGCAATCTTTTGTTTTTCTTACTCTGTCAATGGCAGGTTTCTTAAACTTTGCACAGTTGGTTACTGGGTGACTGGGATTAATATTCAGAAAAGTGGGTGGAGCCTATAAAAGCTAATCAAAATTCACCTATTGATTTTCAAAGGAGTGGAGCCACAGCCAATTAGATTTATTTCATTTCAATGCCAATTATTGATGCCAAAGACCGCAAAGCTCACAAACTAGGTCATCCTTGAGTAATTGTGTGTTAGGATTAGAAAAAGTGGGCAGAGGTAACACTAGCCAATTACATACCCGGGCAACGCCGGGCGACCAGCTAGTTTGTTATAAGTGAGGGTCGCTATTCTTGCCACTTTATATACACCTCTATCTCATCATGTCACATGTCACCTTGGGTAAACAGAATTAGGCAAACCATTATGTCAGAAATAATAATGCAGGGTATTAAAAAAGGGCAAAACAAACAGGGTAACACTTGCAATAAAAAACATAAACATGAAAATAAATATAGACAAAAACTAGGTTCTAATTTAAAGCGGATTCGAGATGAAAAACGAACTATAACAAGTAACTTGTCTATATATCTTATCTAAAGTTTAGATGCAAACAGATTTAATAGAAAATTATTATTTCTTCCTGTGATACAATGACAGCAGCCATGTTGTTTGTAAACATTACACAGAGGCAGGCTTATCTGCACCATCAGCACTCAGACTGTGAAAAAAACCTAATCCCCCTCCTCCCTCCTCCCCTCTGCCTCTGAAATCAATGGCTAGTAACACCTCCTCCTCCCCCTGCCCAGACTGAGCTCCCATGAGCCCTTGCTACTGCCAAGGCTCTCTGAAAAGCTGTGGGAGTGGTTTATTTAGTTTATAGGGAATTAGAATATTAAAACAAAAACAAAAAAGTATTTGGCTTGAGGAATGCCCTATAAACACTAGGAAAGGAACACAATTATGCAATGAGTAAAAGTTCGCCTCGGATCCACTTTAATGTTTTCTTTTTATGTCATTGTTGATATTAATTATCCTATCATTACTATCTAATAGAGAAAGTCATGTAGGCATGTATGGGATGTTTTCTTTTGTATTTAAGCAACCAATTCTTCTGTGTAAGAAGATGCCCCCCTATACAGGTCATGTTATTTCCAAATTGGAAAATAGTGACAAAAAGGGATAAGTAACAAAAGTCCCTTTAAAGAGGAACCGACAGCAAGAATTGAATTTCATCCCAATCAGTAGCTGATACCCCCTTTCCATGAGAAATCTCATGGGAAAGGGTGCTGACATCACACTGTGGGAGCCTTGTTGCATTGTGGGAAATAACAGCTGTTTGTAAATGTCATAAATGCATCATCTCTTTCCACAGACATCACCTGCCAGCAGTAAAAATGTCGCCAGGTGATAAATGTCAGAATGTAAATCAGGGAGAGGAAAGCTTTTGCAATAGGCAAAACAATTACTAAATCATTTTTAAATAATTATTGTAAAAATTAAGCACTTTTTTATTACGTTATTTTTACTGCAGTTCC
Organism: Hyperolius riggenbachi; assembly: GCF_040937935.1. Lineage (NCBI taxonomy): Eukaryota > Metazoa > Chordata > Amphibia > Anura > Hyperoliidae > Hyperolius > Hyperolius riggenbachi. Next base: position 177,880,602 of record NC_090646.1, read on the forward strand.
TCTTCAAGATCACACATGTACACTTATGAACACACACTACCCATAACACACATAAGAGCCAAACACTCACCACCCATAGCACACCACCCAAAACACACACACACTTTTTTGTATTACATTATTTTCACTGCAGTTCCTCTTTAACATCACATACGTACGCTTATAAACACACACTACCCATAGCACACATAAGAGCCAAACACACACCACCCATAGCACACCATCCAACACACGCACGCACGCACACACAGTTAAAGGGTAAAAAGAAGAAAAGAATGAGACATGGTAAGGAAATCATTCATGCAACAACAATGACACAATAATCAGTAACAACAGTTGAAGAATGGAGAACAGGCAGGTGTAGATTCGTGCTCAGGCACCTTCCTTCAGCTTATGTGAATGGTGCCCTATTCAGCCACATGGGCACATAGGCTAAATTGTTACCCATGGTCATCGGGTTCTTACTACAGCTGTCACACAATAGGCTGGATTGCAATTCCACCTCATAAAGCCGCATAAGCTTGAAGAGAATTCTTGTGAAGTTTAGTGCCCAGGATGCGTCATAAAAGAAAAAAGGCAAATAATATTCTTTACAAAGAAAATAAAAGAATTTTATTTCATCAATAAATCCAAACTTACTTTGAGAATATTGCCAACTTCAATTAGTTAAAGAGAAGAGCTCTTAAACGGACTCCTCTATACTTCTGGAAAAAATGCATCAAGAAATTCAATGCTTTAGGCTAAATGGAAGAGCCTAATAAAGAGACAAATAAAACACAGTTTATAGTGGCCCTAAACCAGTAACCATGCCAAAAATTGTTAGAACTCTATAAAATGAGCAAAACCCTTCTAGATGGACTGTCAGCTCTCTTCTTAAAAATAAATCCTTTGGAACAGATGGATTTTCCAACAAATGCTTCAACTGCAATAAAACTATTTTAGTTCCATCTGTGCATCCAAAAAGGTTGTGTTCTGTATCTGATGCTATTTATATTTGGAGTAACAGTCATTTCTTGAAGTAATTAGGATTACAACTTTGCTTTGTCCATTAGCATACTGCTATAAAGGTGTATAAATACATGAAGGGCAGAAACAATCATTCATGATCATTTCAGCTATTTTGTAAGTTCTGAATAGGCATCCTGTTATGCTTATTGGGGTCCAGCGCCAGGCTCTTCCTCAGCATCCTTGTTCTGTGTCAGACCTCGTCTTCCTCTGGGACAGCACAGACACCATTTGTCTGCCCTCCACCAGGTGGAGAGCAGGGAACTCTCAGCATTAACCTCTCTGGCGGTATGATTATTTTCAGATATTTTTTTTACAAAAGTGGTGCAATTTTTTCAAAAGCTTTCAGACCATAAAAATCATACCAATTGATAGATCTGCGGCAGCCCTACACATTCCACAGCTCAGATGGATCCAACTCGGGATTACTCCTCTGAGCTGTGAATTTCCATCCCAAGCTTGACTCGGGGTTACTGTTAAGGGCCTGATTTAAGCGACGTGTATCAGTTTGTGACACTTGTGTTGCTGAAATGAGTACAGAAGCATGCAAGTGTGCTCAGGCCCTAAGTCAGGCTGGGAGGAGGCTGGACTGCTGGACTGTGAGAGCTAGGGTTATTTGAACCCTGGCTACAAAGCACTTTATGCCATTTGCAAGTTATACGGCTGCAGTTCCTCTGTCTTGTGTATGTCTTGCCAGTGAACTCCACAGACAGTCTGTCACCCTGGTCTCTCCCAGACCAGACAGCATTCTGTCACCTTGTTCGCTGCCAGTTATGTCTGCAGTGAGTCATTGTGGTCCCTGCCATTACCATGTGATCGTAATTCTGAGCTTATGATGCTAATTCTGCCTTTAAAGAGACACTGAAGCAAGAAAAAAAATATGATATAGTGAATTGGTTGTGTACTATGAATAATTATTAGAAGATTAGCAGCAAAGAAAATATTCTCATATTTTTTATTTTCAGGAATATAGTGTTTTTTCTAACATTGTATCATTCTATAATTTGTGCAGATTACACAACACTCAGCATTCAAAATGATTCTTTCAGAGCAGTCTATGAACTAATGACCTCTCCTCTGGCAGAGAAAAATAAAATTGTTCACTAACAGTTGAGATAATAAAAGTCAGAAGACAGCCCTCTCCACGACTTTGAAAGTTGTAGAGCTTAATGGCTTTTTTGCATAGAGATAACAACTGGAGTTTCTTAACTCTTCCTGTACTGGAAACAATTAGACTGATGTATCTTAATCTTAATGTTTATTTCTTAGCTGTACTACACATACAAATCCTAATATCATATTTTTTTTTTCGCTTCTTTGTGCCTCTTTAAGAAACATGATCAGGTAAAATAGTAAAATTTAGAATGTGTGTTAACGTATGTATTTAATAGTTTTCCCGGGTGAACAAAATAAATGTAGCTTTACTTACTTGGGGCTTCTTCCAGCCCCTAGAAGGCATTTGTGTCCCTTGCCACAGATCCAGTCTTCTCCTGGGTCCTGCTTGGTTGGCGTCATCTATGGATGCACAGACATGTGCCTTCCCTGCGAGATAATACGCCCACTGCACCTGCGCAGTAGTACACTCCTGGCGACTGGTATTGTTAAAAATGGAAAATAAATATGACAGCCTTCATGTTCCTCTCCATTTAGGTGTCCTTTAAATTTTACAATTTAGTAGTGATCCTTTGCTAGACTTTTGCGAAATCTGATTATTTGCATTGATGTGCATAGTGCTGAATTTCCAGGTTGGTTACCAAGCACCCATATGTAGTAGTATCAACACCAAATGTGCAATATATTGCTTGTGGTTGTGGGAACATGTCCAAATATTTTTTTTTTTTTAAAGACCTTGCAGTTTTTGTTAAAATTGATTTTAAAGTTATAGCATTAACAACTAAAGTAGCTTAGGTAATAACTTTAATGACTAACTGTACAAGAGTCATCAAAGGTATTACCTAAACAAATTCCGTTGTTATGTATTGGGATTTGCTCTATGACTAACATTGGATCACATATAAAAGATTTGGCAGTAAAACATGTTTTTGAACCCGTGAATGCCAGATTTCAGTGGTTTTGGTCCCATTAGCTTCCATTTACTTTAATCATTCAAGAAAAGCAGACTGTGTGGGGTGCCCCTTCCAAGCACTGCTAAGCCCTTGTTCTCGATGCAGGCTGGCATTCCACAAGGGAATTCAGAGCATAACAGAGTGGGGCTCTGCACCCTGACCTCTACCAACCTACATGGTCCATGACATAGTGGGCTTTGTGAATGAGAGGTGGCAGTACCTACTACAAAGCCCTATCCAGTCAAGGGGCTCATCCTCACCCCAAGTGCCCAAGAGAAGATGGGGGTAAATACCCCAATGACTGTGAGTGTAGGTCTGGTGGGGGGACCTTATGGTAAAACCTGGAAGCCCTCTTTAATAGTAAGAGGAATTTCAAGATCTTTGTCCACAATTCCAGGTTAATAATCAGAAAAAAATGGTTAAACTTAAACTTGATTAGAAATAAAAACAGACACTAATTTTTAATGAAATATTTTTTTCCCTTCATAACTGTGTTTTTTTTATCTGTAGATACTGATCTTCTTTTTGTAACCTTTTTTATTTTTCTGTATACTTGATAATATGACTTGATCACACTGGTGACACTGACATATATAGCAAATTGGTGTTGATAGCATGTATTGGGGCTTTGCAATTGAGTCAGACGTTTGTGCCGTAGACTTCAATGCAAATACCTGGAACTGACGGAAGTTAGAAATAAGAATTCACCAATTTATGTATTCAACTTATAAATGCTGAATTCTGAGCTGAAATTGAAATTCAAAATAGTTTTCACTAGTAAAGATGGGCCGAACAATTCGGCCATGAACTTATTCGCGCAAACTTCGGTGGTTCGCATTTGCGGTGAACCTTAGAACTATATGCTAGTTCGATCCGCCCCCTGTACTACATCATTAGGGTCAACTTTGACCCTCTACATCACAGTCAGCAGACACAGGGTAGCCAATCAGGCTACACTCCCTCCTGGAGCCCCCCCCCCCCCTTATAAAACGCAGGCAGAGTCAGCCTTTTCACTCACTCGTGTGGCTGCAGTAATTAGAGAAGGGAGAGAACCTGCTGACATAGGGAAAGCTTAGTTAGGCGCTTGTGTTGGGCTTGTTAGGTTGCTCCTTCTTGCTGATAGTTATTGCTAAAAAGCACTCCTTATCCTCAACAACTCTTTTGAGAGCTAATGTTGTCCTTGTGATCTATTTTTTTTTTTTCGTGTGTGCTCCACAGACACTTGTGTTGCGTATACAGCCCTGTCAGTCAGTCGCAGCTGCTGGACCTTGGCCCCTTGGTAATTCCTACTGTGCCACTGCCAGGCCCAGCACATTCAGTGACTACCTGTGTGTGTGACAGCTGCACATTTGTAATACCAATCACTGCATACCCACCTGTTCAGTGCACCTACCTACCTACCTACGTGAGCGCACGCACTGTTATATACCAGTCAGTCGCTGCACCTGTTCACGGTACCTGTGTGTGTGACAGCTGCACATTTGTAATACCAATCACTGCATACCCACATGTTCAGTGCACCTACCTACGTGAGCGCACGCAGTGTTATATACCAGTCAGGTGCTGCACCTGTTCACGGTACCTGTGTGTGTGACAGCTGCACATTTGTAATACCAATCACTGAATACCCACCTGTTCAGTGCACCTACCTACCTACGTGAGTGCACGCAGTGTTATATACGAGACAGTCGCTGCACCTGTTCACAGTACCTGTGTGCGTGACAGCTGCACATTTGTAATACCAATCACTGCATACCTACCTGTTCAGTGCACCTACCTACAGGAGCGCACGCAGTGTTATATACCACCAGTCACTACACCTGTTCACGGTACCTGTGTGTGTGTACCAGCTGCACATTGTATTGATACCAGTCACTGCATACCTGTTCACTGCACCTGTGTGACTGCACATTGTATTAGTCAAGTCAGTGCATACCTTTCATTTCATCCCCCCTAATATGGGCAAAACAGGAAGAGGCATAGGCAGGCCACCCGGCAGGTCTGTTCGAGGTCATGCTGTTGTGATTTCGTGCTGCCCTGGACCAAAGTACAGTGTTCAGAAGGCGCGTGCCATCAACCCCCAAGATTGTCAGGACGTAGTTGACAATTTAACACAGAACACCTCATCTTCCTCAGCTTCCGCACGGAAGCGTGACATATCTTCCTCCTCCTGCTCTGATTCTGGCACCCCACTTAACACTCAGTCGGCCGCCACCACCAAAGTGCCATCACCCCAGGGCTCAGCGGTGTGGAAATTTTTTTGTGTGTCTGCCTCAGATGTGAGCAATGCCATATGTACTCTCTGCCACCAAAAATTAAGCCGTGGAAAGACCAAGACCCCCATAGGGACAACTTCCTTACGAAGGCACATGATGACAAAGCACAAACTGCAATGAGATGACCACCGGAGGAAAAGCAGCACACAAAAGCAAAGCCACACACCGCAATGGAAGATACCAGGCCGCAATTATTTCTCAAAAAAGGTGATACCCAAACTGTACCGTGATGTTGAAAGGCAAGTGGTGTCATCTCTGGCACACAGCGTTGGGTCAAGGGTCCATCTGACCACATGGTCGGCAAAGCACGGTCAGGCCTTCCCGAAGAATAAGTCAGCCCCCACACACAGCATCTCTGCCTGCATGCCGTGTGACTGCCTGCCCCATGACTAAGTCGTTCCCCACACAGCATCTCTGCCTGCAGGCCGCTTGACTGCCTTCTCCGCCACCACAAACAGGGTCCAGGACTCCAGGCAGATTTTTGAATTTTTAAGGCCGCTGCTAGCAGTGGGCGCTATAATAATTTTTCTGGTACGTGTACATGCCTGCTTAATTTTTCTGGCTGCACTGCAGCTGCAACAACAAAACAAAAGGCATGTACATGTGTCAATTCCCCTTCGTGATCGTTACCTTGCCGCGGTGAAGGGGCTTGCGTATCACAATGAAGCAATGACCGATGGCTATATGAGTGTCTCGAGGGGTGGGGGGGGGCACACCAAAGATAATAAGGTTCTTGCTTTATTGTGGACAAACCAAATTCGATCAGCTGGACAGTCACTGTTCTGTCATTGAGCTACCTCACCCCGGCGACCATATGAGCTGGAAAGCAGCCATCACCTGCACTCTCATCATGATGCGCACCAGTCCAGCAAAACCATCACTACACAGACAGCTGTTTGCAGTCACTGCATACCTTTCACTGCATCTGTGACTGCACATTGTATTATACCTGGCAGTCAGTGCATACCTTTCACTTGAATGGATGGCAGACTTGCCCTCCATAACAGATTCTCGTTAAAGTATTTAAAGTTGATTCGTCGCATATACAGCAGGGCCTAGAAAGTCCTCCTGTATTGTTATTTTTCGTCACTACCTTCCTGAGTCGGGACTTGAATGCTATGCCTGCTGCCTTCCTTGGATGTGTGGTGGTAGCCGTTTCTCAGGCTCCCACTCCGGACCGCAGGCTCCCACTCCGGACCGGAATCGAACCCTGATTCCCTGGCCATTACCTGTGGTCACCATGGTACTAAGAAAGTAATATGGAAATTTGTTTATCAGTCACACAGTTGAATGAATGGCAGACTTGCCCTCCATAACAGATTCTCATTAAAGGATTTAAAGTTGATTTGTCTCATACACAGCAGGGCCTTGAAAATCCTCCTGTATTGTAATATTTCGGCACTACCTCCCTGAGTCGGGACTTGCATGCCATGCCTGCTGCCTTCCTTTGATGTGTGGTGGTAGTCATTTCTCAGGCTCCCACTCAGGACCGGAATCGAACCCTGATTTCCTGGCCATTACCCGTGGTCACCATGGTACTGAGAAAGTAATATGGAAACTTGTTTATCAGTCACACAGTTGAATGAATGGCAGACTTGCCCTCCATAACAGATTCTCGTTAAAGGCAAGTGGTGTCATCTCTGGCACACAGCGGTGGGTCAAGAGTCCATCTGACCACAGATGCCTGGTCTGAAAAGCAGGGTCAGGGCAGGTACATTACTTATACAGCACAATGGGTCCTTCCTTGGAGCCGTTTCTCAGGCTCCCACTCTAGACCGGAATCGAACCCTGATTCCCCGGCCATTACCCGTGGTCACCATGGTACTGAGAAAGTAGCATCAAAAGTTTCACACAGTTGAATGAATGGCAGACTTGCCCTCCATAACAGATTCTAGTTAAAGGTACTGAACAGCCAGCAGAAAAAGTAATTTAAAAAAATAGATGTAAGCTTTAACAATGGTAGAGAAAGAACCATCGAAAGTTGATAAGGCAGTCAGACATTACCTGATATCACTGAGGAAGAGCAATCTCCCCATGGTGCGCACCAGTCCAGCACGGCCGTCACTACACAAACAGCGGTTTGCGGTGCATTACACAGTGAGTTTGGTCTGTCAGTGTGGACCAGTACACTAATTACACTCCCTGATTAATGTATACACATGCAAGATGTTTTAAAGCACTTTAGGCCTCCAATTTAGCATGCAATGTGATCTCTTCCCTTAAAACGCTGCTGTGCGTCAAATCCAGATTTTTCCCCGGGACTTTTGGCATGTATCCCACTCTGCCATGCAAAAACTCAGATGTTAGACCCCTTGAAACATCTTTTTCATCACGTTTGTGGCCAGAATAAATGTTTCTAGTTTTAAAAGTTTGCCTCCCCATTGAAGTCTATTATGGTTCGCAAAAGTTCGCGCAAACCTAACTTTTTGCGGAGGTTCACGTTTGAGGTTCGCGAACCTAAAATTGGAGGTTCAAGTCATCTCTATTCACTAGTCCCTGCCAGTCTAGTCCGCAGTGTGTCATCCTGATCCTCACTAACTCTGCAGTCAGTGTACCAACCCTATAGGATATGACTTGGTGGTCACTAGCAGCAAAGTCCCTCAACTTTTGTGAGAGGCTCTGGTGAAGACCGCTGGACACTAAGAGAAGGCCCACAAGTTTTTTTACTGGTGTCAGGATCAACAGGGCTTTGGATATTTTAAGCTTTCTTTTGTATCGTATCCCTGCATCTTCTGCCTCTCACACTTCCCCCTATCCTCATGCCTCATTACATGCTAGTAAGTCAAGTTCACAGTGCATTAACCTCCTTAACAGTAACCCCAAGTCAGGCTTGAAATCAACTCATAGTAGCCACCGGGAGTTTTAGGCATTGCCTGCGTACAGTGGGCGTCTCAACTTACCTCTCCTGGGATCCAGACGCTGGCAGCCATTCTTCCTCCGGTTCTCAGAGGCTCTGGATTACTTACTCTGGTGAGATAGCAGTCTGTTGCCATAACGACAGCCGGCAATCTCATTGTAGAGGTGCACTGCCACCTGGCGGACGAATGGAGATTTGCCGCACTGGATCCAGTGGGAGTGAGTAAGTCGCAGATTTTTTTCCCAAGTTCTAGGGTCAAAAAGCACCACTTTAAATCTAGAAATAATTATACCACCAGGGAGGGTAAAATACCACTCCAGAAAAAAAGTAATCAGTTAAAATCTGGCAGAACCAGACAGAATTTCGGACTAGTCCATCTCCTCTTGGGGGATTCTCAGGATTTTCTTTGTTCTCAAAGGCATTTCCTGAATAGCAGGTTAGGCTTTGATGTCACACAGTCTTCTACTCCTAGAGATTTATGGGAGACCAGGTGCTGTTTCTGCTCACTTCGGGAGCAAACAACAAACAAACATTGCACAGTGATGCAGCTTGTCAACAGGAAAGATGTCACCACCTGTGACAAATTTAAGAATGTAAATCAGGTAGAGGAAAGATTATACAATGGGTAAAAATAGTATACACAATTTAAGCGTTAATATTGTAAATTACAAGCAATATAAACATTAAGCTACATACAGTAAAGTTCCTCTTCAAATAGCTAGACAGTTTTCAGTGATATGTGTTACAGATATATCAATATTTTAATAAAAAGGGAGTTAAATGCCAAAGTTAAGTGATGCTGCTTATGCATATGACTGAGATGTAATGATACAGAGAAGTTTTATTAACAGTGATCAGCAAGATCAGCAGCAGAGATGGCCATATACAGAGTTTCTAAGGATCGATTTCCCCAATTCAGATATGAGGTCAGAATCAGTAACTCTGGAGAGTGGTTGAAATACATGTTTATTAACAGTTTAGGCTGAAAAATGAGTAGCTACATCAACAGTGAAAAATACTTTTATAAGGGACTAAATAAGTCATGTGCAGAAAGCAGTACTTTATAGAGACTATACAGACAAATTAGACATAAGACAGATCCCCTTCAAAGAAAAAGTTACCGTATAACAACTTTCTGTGCCTTTATCTTACAAGTCTCCCCCCAAGCTCCAGAAGCATCCGGCGCATAGCCCAGCCCCCTTGCAGACAAGTGGTGTGGGTCAGTGCAACTCTATCTCCAATACTGAGAGTGCCATAGCACTTGTCTGGAAGGGGTGGGCTAAGAAGGGGTGGGCTAAGATTAAGACTTGGCAAGTCATTATAACTATTTCCCTTATTTGGCTGTATAGTCTCTTTGAATGCTACTAAATATAACTTAATGAATAAAATTGCTTATTTCTTACAATATTGATTTATAAATTATTTAGTTAATGTTAGTCCATTGTATAATCTTACTTCAACTGGATTTACATTCTTAAAGTTCACCTGACCTGGTCTTGATATACTTTTAAATTATTTTATTACCGGTGTTGTGTGACTTTTTCAAAGCACACAGCATCATCTTCCCCTCTCCAGCGCCCCCCTGTGGCCTGTTCTAACAGCAATTATGATCGGGGAGGAAGTGACAGTTCTTCCTCCATGCTGTGCATACACAACTCCGCCCCCTCCACCCACAGCTTTAGTTCTATATGTGTTTCACTGCACACAGAGCGACGGGGAGCTGCGCTGTGTGTGGGCTCATGTTAATTGAGGTCAGAAGAATATCCGACCTCAGTTATCACAAGTCCGCACACAGCGCAGCTCCCCTGCGTGCTGTGTGCATTGAAACACATATAGAACTAAAGCTGCGGGTGGAGGGGGTGGAGTTATGTACGCACAGCATGGAGGAAGAACTGTCACTTCCTCTCCGATAATATCCGATGTTCTGCCTCAGTCGAAGACTTTGACTGAACAGAACTGGGGTTAGAGGAAGCACAGGAGGGGGGAGGCTGGTGCTGTGTGCTAGTCGCAGTACCAGCAATTAGACAATATTAAAAGCTTAAGGGGAGGAGGGAAGAGGTACTTTAAGTGTATCAGTGCTGCTGGCAGCTTTACTGCTGGCAAGATGCTCCACTATTGGATGCCTTTTTTCCCATCTGTTTGGAGAGCAGTAATGTTAATTGATCTCCCAGAGTGCTCTATGGCAGAAGGCTACATGACATCATAGCCTAGGCTACACGTCATTGGGAGGGCGGGGTTACATACCAATACACAGCAAAATATAGCTACAAGACGTGTTTCTGATGATGAAATCAGGATAATTAACATAATGATGGGTATCCTGAATCATTTTTTATATTCTGCTGTGTGGTGTTACAGGTCCTCTTTAGTACTCTCTCCTTGCCCTGTTGAGATCCCCAGTCCGTAGCAGCAGCTATATACAGGGTAAGGGGAATACGGACATCTCTGATGTGTGTTCCTATGGGCCGCAACCTAAAAAAGTTTGGCTGAATTTTCTCTGTGATATATTTGCTATTTGTTTTAAGCTCCAGGCTTTACCCTGTACTAATCTCTTTTTTTCTGGTACTGTTAATGTTTTACAAGAGAAGGGAGAACTGAAATCTGCCTTGTGTTTACATATACACTCATGCAAATAACCACATATGAATAAAAAAAAAAAGCTTTTATTCAGATTGCAGTGATAAGAGTTATGGAAAAACCACTATGACCTCAAACAACAGCAGAGTTTCCAGAAGAGTATTGCAAGGCTTACAACTGTGTGTAAACAATCTTCCTCGTAAGTTAAAATTGGAGCCTTATTATAATAATATCTTTCTGTCTAAAACATCCTCCACATGGCTGCCTTAGACAGGATTACTCCACTGTGCATCACAGGCACAAGTTTATGTTTCTTACTGCCTCTCTCATATTTCCCAAGTCTCATGTTATGAGGCCATTTCAAAGATCAGAACTACAGTGGTTTCCCAAAAGTCATACAATAACATTTCTATATTTTTTTTTTTCAGACAGGACAAGGTAAATGTTTAAAGTAGAGGTCTGACAATTTCGCAATAATAAAGTAGCGCAGATAAGTCCTTTTTTTCGCTCCCCCAACACATTGTACTCTAGACATTCAGATTATTGCACAAATATTTAAATGCCATTGTCTGCAGAGGGAACATCTTTTTGTTTTGATTTGTAGATGTTGACATTGATATTTCCAGTGGAATGTAACTCTATGGCTTTATTATTAACAGCTGGAAACAAATCATACCTACCAAGTGACATCACAGAACTCTAACCCCCTCTCTAGGGAGACATCCTGGGTAATAGTCTTCTTCTAAACAATTGCTTTTGCCCTGCTTTATTCTATACACATTGAAAGCTGTAGCCCACTGGGCAACATTTCTTGCACAATGTAGTTAAACAATTATGGTCATTTAAAGGACAACTATAGTGATGAATATAAAAATATAAAATACATGTGTAAACTTATAGTGAATTTGAACCAAGAAAAAATATTTTTATAATTTTTAGGGGGGCGGGGGATATTTTGTGGCTACAGATCTTTAAATCAGGAGTCCTATGTATTAAGGAAGAGTGGGAAAGGGGGGGAGGGGGGAGTAGAGGTAGTGAGCAATGTAGATTAGGTGCAAGCTAGCAGGATTCTGGATTATCTAGTATTTGCTGCGTTTGGAGAGAAGTTCCTTAAAGCGTAACTGTCGGGCATAAAATCAAAAATCAATTCGTTCTTTTTATCTGGTAAACAAGTAATAAGGATGCTAACCAGGCAATCCAAAAGTTAAAAATCACTCTTATTTTAACATCTTTCCCCAGTTTCCCTAGCTCTTATTTGGTACATCTGTCGCAAAAAGGAAGTTGCAGGGCGTACTGGGTTGTCTTTTTTTGCTTCCTTCCAATCCCCTCACACTTAACTAATGCAGCCTGATTGGCTGAAGCCTCTTTCCCTCCTGCCCAGCCCCCCCCCCCCCCCCACACACACACACACCTCTGATTGGCCAATATTTATCATGCTTCTCAAGCTACAGAGTCACACAATGACAATGCACTTTCTAATGTAGAGAGATGGGTGGCAGTATCTGAAGACTGTCTGTGTTTGCATTGGCCGCCCTCCTCCCAGAGGAAATCACAGGGAAAGGGAGGAAATACAATACAATAATACAATACAATAACATTTGTAAAGCGTTTTCCTCCCATAGGACTCAAAGCGCATAGTTGTGTCTCAGATTAATACAGGGTTGCAGGCTGGATTGTGTTACAGAGGAGATAGTCAGATGTTCATGAATGCCAGACTGAAGAGGTAGGTTTTCAGTTTAGACTTAAATGCTTCCAGGGATGGGGCTGTCCTGATTGGGTGTGGTAGGGAGTTCCAAAGTGTAGGGGCAGCATGACAAAAGGCTCTGTCTCCAAAGGTTTTGAGGTGGACTCTGGGGGTGACCAAGGTGTTACGTCCTTTTGATCTAAGGGGGGTGTGATGCAGTTGCAACAAGTCCTTCAGGTATCCAGGGCCCAGATTGTGCAAGGATTCGAATGTCAGTAAGCCAATCTTAAACAGAATTCTCCATTTTATCGGTAGCCAGTAAAGTGAGCACAGGGTTGGTGTTATGTGGCAATGACGGGGTTGGCTTGTTAACAGCCTTGCGGCGGCATTCTGTACTAATTGCAGGCGGCGTAAGTCTTTCTTATGCAGGCCTGTGTAGAGGACGTTGCAGTAGTCTAACCTTGATGTGACGAAGGCATGAACTAGGGTTGGAAGATCCTCTGAAGGAATTAGGTGTTTAATCCTTGCAATATTTCTTAGATGAAACAAGAAATGTTTCACAACAGCTGAGATTTGATTCCTGAAGCTTAATTTCCCATCAATTAGTACTCCCAGGCTGCGCACACAGTCTGAGTTGTTCAGGTCTGAGCTCCCTATCCTTAGCGGTGTTGGTTGAGACTGGGGCTGCTTTGCTGTTGAGCCCTGGCCCTCGATAACAAGAACCTCAGTTTTGTCAGAATTAAGTTTTAGCCAATTATTATTCATCCATTCCTGAAGCTCAGCTAAGCAGGCATTTATTTGTGGAGTAGGGTCTGTGACACCAGGTTTGAATGACAAATATAGCTGGGTGTCATCAGCATAGCAATGATATGTCAGGCCAGGTTTTTGTATGATTTCTCCAAGTGGCAGCATGTATATGGTGAAAAGTAAAGGGGATAATATTGCGCCCTGAGGTACACCGTATTTTAGTGGTACAGGGTTGGAGAGGAAGGGCCCTAAGGCTACCCTTTGTGTTCTGCCAGACAGGAAGGAGTTGAACCACCAGAGAACAATGCCATCTATGCCACAGTACTCTTGTAGCCTGTTGAGCAAGATTTCATGATCGACTGTGTCAAAAGCCGCTGAGCGGTCGAGCAAAATCAGGATGTAACATTGACCCTTGTCTCTTGCAATGAGTAGATCATTGCAAATCTGGGTGAGGGCTGTTTCACAGCTGTGATATTTCCTGAAGCCAGATTGAAGAGGGTCAAGGATGTTGTTTCTGGAGAGCCTGGTTTCAAGTTGGAGGTAGACTGCCTTTTCAATAACTTTTCCCAGAAAGGGGAGGTTTGAGACAGGTCTGTAGCTGTTTCGAGCATCTGGGTCTAAGGATGGTTTCTTGAGTAGTGGCCTTACGATTGCTTCTTCCAGAGTAGAGGAAAACCACCCATCTTGTATGGAACCATTGACTATTTTGTGGAATGCCGGTGTAAATAGTTCAGGGCATTTCAACATGAACTTAGTGGGTCCAGGGTCCAGATCACAGGCAGTCTGGCGAAGGTTTGAGAGGATATCCAAGATGTCTTTTTCAGTGATTACCTTAAAATCAGACCATGGTGGTAGGCTATTTTTGCACCTGACATCAGTATTGGCTTCAGTCAGAGGGAATTAAGATGGCAAATGCCTGAAACAGAATTCTCTTTATTTACTATATAAAAGTCACTAAAATCAAAACATGGACAGTGCAATACATATGTTATGTAACTTGAGCAAGTATTTATCTACTTGTATATGTGTGTTTTATTTTAGATAGTATAGCTGACAGCTCCTCTTTAACAACTCCCAAAGGCATTAGTCATTGTAGGGACAGCTTATCACTGAGTACTCTATATTTTCAACTCAGATAGCCTGACTGTATGGTCTGTTATCTTAGTGATGAGGCTGCAGTTATTGTTGATTTCTCCAAGCCCGGCACATGTGTGCAGAAGCTCTGTATTGCTCTGTTATCTAACCTGTTGCTCATCTATCACAAAAACTATTAGCTTATAACCAGCACGAAACACCCAGCTTCAGGGTGTGAATCTGCCTTCTATTTACCTATGCTAAACATGGTATGTCCTGGTGTATATATAGAGAGTGAATTAAGGAGCCGATAAGAGAGGCTTTCAGCTCCGTGACTGAATTAAAAAAGCACGCCATTTGTGTGGAATTCCTTAACTCTGTAGCTAGTTTTGTTGTTCAGTGCACACTGCTGGAGAATGGAAACAGTAAAATGTATGTTGCACAGCAGGGAGAGGGCTGGGCCCCAGTCACTGCTTGGTCCCCATACAGGACTACTGGTAGTACTGCCCTGCTCGCAGTACACCTCTAAGGCACGGTGTGACTTTTTACAACCATGCACAGTGTGGAAGAACCCTAAAAGTATTAGGCAATGTACATTGTTTAAAACGAAATATATATGTCAGCCCCCATATCCCTCTCAGCTGTGTTTTGTCGCTTGCTCACCTGACCACATTTTCGGTACATTTCCCCTTTAAAGGATGGAGAGTAGTTCAGTTAAACAAGGACATTATGCACAGCATGTCTATTTCCTTATGTCACGTCTTTATCAAAAAGTAAATATAGAATGTAAAATATGACTTCCAGCAGGGAGCCATTCAAGCGAGCAAACTATGGGATTGCATGTTTGTTGTCTCCCAACTGAAAATAAAAGAGCAGTGTTACAGAATCAAGATGAGAATGTCGCTTCGGTGCAGGCTTGGACATTTATTGACCCTGAACTTAATTTTTTAATAGTTCTGTGGGAAAAAGCACTGCTACAGCTATCCACGGCCAAGTCAAATAAAGTCAACATTAAAAATGTGACTTTACGGTGCATTACTAGTTAGTTTCCCTGGGAATCTAACACAGTGTGCAGCAGTAAAGGTCACAGAAGCTATTCGGGCTGCTCTGGCCATCCCTGAAGGGTGTTAAAGATTCACAGGACGGATCAATACTCTGCTGTGCATTCTTCCAGATGCTCAAAAGGACTTCTTAGAACATATGTAAACATACGCTCTACTGCAACCATACCAACTAGATTTTTTTCTCAAAATATCTTATTGTCTTGCAATATTTTTAGTTTTATTTTAGACCTGGATACCAGTGTAGGGCTTTAAGTACTGTCTGGGGATTTTAGCTGCATTTTTAGTTTCGTTGAATAAAGACAAATATTCATTGAGTTCAAACTGTAATAACAATAACATGGCAAAGCATTGTTCTAATTGCTTTAAAAGAAACAATTCCTTGAAAAACAGTTTGTTCAATTTATTATCTCAGCATTGTCAGCTAGGCCCTGTTGGTTTCAAAACCTGACCTGTCAGTACTGAACAGCTGAGGGATAGCGACACTTGCCAGCAGCTCCCCCCCCCCTTTAAGGATTATCCTGGCCCCCCTGCAGATGGCTCGCCCCCTGGAAGTGACTAGTGAGCAAACATCGACCCACTGGCACAGCATTAGCGCTGTGCTATGTGCATATGTCTACCTGATCCTGCTGTATGGCTTTTCCACTCCCAGCAGCTACTCGCTCTGTGCTGCATGCATGGCTCCTGATCACATGCATGCAGCACAAACTGAGTTGCTACCAGTAGGAAGAGGAGATGCAAGGAAGCGGGATTCCTTTAATATATGCACATATCAGAATGCTAATACTCTTCAAGGTGGGTGGCCTCCACCATCGCAGGGGCTATTGTTATGACCTTGCTGAGCAGTGTGGCAAAAGCTCACAGTCACTGTTACACCCTACTCTCTTCTTAGTGCTTACATAATAAACTAAACCTTCCCAAAATGCAGGTTTACCCTATAATCATACAATACTATTCCCCCCAACATTTCCCCTCCCAAATTACTCGCTTAGGGCCTGAGCAAACTTGCATTGCTGTTCAATGCATATCAATATGTGATATTAGGTCCTTTAAAGGTAGCATTCCAGCAACGCAAAAAAATGAACTCTTCTTACCCAGGGCTTCCTCCAGCCCCGGCAGCCGCTTTGTCCCTTGCTGCAGCTCCAGTGTCCCGGGATCCCCTCCATTTTAGAAGCCAACCTCGCCAGGTCGGCCTCTACTACACCTGCGTGAGCGCTGCTGTCAATCACCCTCACGTGGTCTGAAGAGTTCTGCGGGGAAGAAAGATCCAGGTAAGTAGAGCTAATTTTTTGTTCTGCTGGGATGCTTTTAAGTAGGAGTCCAGCCTTGGAACCCACAGCAATGAAATGAACACAAGTTGGCACTAAAACCTCCTGTCAAAAACAGTGCTGGTTTACAGTGACAGTAATCGCCCTCTTGAAGTCAAGTAGTGAAGTAGTCACCATCATGCGTGAAGACACAGCCATTTTGAGTGTTGGCACTGTTCACGCTGGTTGGATTTTGTGCGTCTGGCTGTGGAACTCTGTTCATTTGAAAACTGGTTCAGCTGTTAAAGTATGTTGGTGTCAGATCAATCTTATTTGCAGATAAGCTCCCTGAATCTGAAACATACAACTTTACACTGTAGGCTACACTTAGGCTACATTAAAATTTGTGCGTTGCTATATAATTGCCACTTTGTAATAAGGTTTACCGCATTGCAAAGCACCATCAATGTGACATTCACACCTTCTTTGCCTCCTGGTGGTGCTAACACTAAGACCCCCCTGGTGGTGCTTAAAGGACTTACGAGGCCTGTTTTGTAAAAAAAATAAAAAAAATAAAAGTTAGATACCTGTGTCTGTAAGGCACGGAGGACGCCGTCCGCGCCCTCCGTGCCGTTCCGCCGGGTCCCCGCTGCACAATATCCCCCCGAACGTCCCCCGACCTTTCGGCCCGGGTCGGGCTCTCCAGCCTGTACAAAGATGGCGGCCGGAGGTGGCCGCGGCTGCACAGTACGCATAGCCGCGAGTGCGGCTGGGCAGCTCTAAGGCCAAGCCCCCGATCCACGCTACTGTTATGTGGATCGGGGGGTTGGCCTTAGAGCTGCGCAGCCGCACTCGCGGCTATGCGTACTGCGCAGCCGCGGCCACCTCCGGCCGCCATCTTTGTACAGGCTGGAGAACCCGATCCAGGCCGTGCGGTTGGGGGACGTTTGGGGGGATATTGTGCAGCGGGGACCCGGCGGAACGGCACGGAGGGCGCGGACGGCGTCCTCCATGCCTTACAAACAGACACAGGTATCTAACTTTTTTGATGTTTTTTTTTACAAACCAGGCCTCGTAAGTCCATTTAACACTAGGACCCCCCTGGTGGTGCCTAACATTAAGATCCCCCCCCCTGGTGGTACTTCACCCTCACCCCCCTCCCTACCCCCCGGTGGCACCTAACCATACCCCCATCATAAACCTTTATGCCAAAATGTACTTTACTTGCTGCTAATTGGGCATCTCCAGGCGCTGAAATATACCTTCTGTGCCGCATTATAAAAGCCAAAATTTGTGGCAAAGAAGCTAAGCTTTAGCGTCCTGAGGCGTGAGATAGCGGCTGGTGCCGTGAGCTCAACTTTCTGTTCATTGCCGCTAATCGTGGCTTTTTTCCATAAGGTATCCTGCACCCTTTTTTCCTGATTCACTCTGTTCCACCCTTGATAATGTTTCCGTAATGGCCATAAGAGTCACAATGGCCTCGTGTTGTTGAATGATTGTATTTTGTATGTTCTCTTCTCTTTATATGAACACACAGTAATTGTGGAAAGTGCTGGTGGCCTTCTTCCCAAGCTTAGAAGTAAAATAGGGACAGAAATAAACAGCAAATAAACAGTTTAAACATTATGGTCAGACAACTGCCTGCCTAATCATCTGTGATGATACCGTTTACAATAGTCATTATATTACGTCTCCATCGTGTGAAATTAATATGGTGCGAATGGCAAATGTTCATCTATCAGTTCGTCAGTAAGGGCATGAACCTGATTTTAAAAGGCTCACACTTTCCAGAGACAGACAAAAGTAAATATCTTGCTCTTTTATTTTTTTAAGGAAAAAACTGACCTTTTACATTATTAAACAAAAGGAGCACGACTTCACAGAAGCTCATTTGCTAAAAGAAAGGGGACAGCATTCTATTCCCAAGACAGAAAATCCCCTGGCATGCAGTGCAGTACAACTCTCGTATTTATAGTTCATTTTAATCCAAACCCATCATAATAATTAGACAATGATGTAGGTAATCTTCAGAGCCATAAAAAGTTGCTGGTGTTCAGTTACAGAACATTTTAGAGTGTCGGGAGAATAATATGAAAACTCTATAAACCCCAGTGCTCCAGTCAAGATTTAAGTTTAAATAATGTCAAATTTGATAATTTAATGCATAACATAGCCTGCATTAAATATGTAATTAAGTATGTTCTTGACAGGCCTAGATATGTGTCAGGCTCCGCAAGAAATGTTCTGTGTGACTCAGAGACAAGTGAGGGGAAAATTCAAAGGGAATCTACAAGGAAAAGTGAATCCAAGGCGAAATTCAGGTCAAACAATAGATGCTAACCTAAGGCATAACTCCCAACTGTTTGGAGGGACAGTCCCACTTTGGGAACCAAATCCATTTGTCCCTCTTTCTTCCTTATTTGGCCCTCTTTCAAGGCTGATGTACAGATCTGTGTTACTGTATGTATTTTCTACTGAAAAATGTGTTTAACTAACATGTATTCTCACCATGATATATTTCTTATTTTCATATGTTAAAATGAAGACAAACTAATGATTATTGAAAGTACCAGTGTGGTTTGATTCATAAAACAACATCTTTCTTTGTTTCTTTTGATTCTGAATACTTTGCGATATGCATGACAAGGAGTGCGGTGGAGGCGTGGTTAGAGGTGTGGAAGGGGCGTGTCCCTCTTTCTCATCTCAAAAAGTTGGGAGGTATGCCTAAGGAGAGGGAACCCTCTAGATCCTGCAGAGGCTTCCCATGCTGTCTTCCTGACCACTGCGGCTGCCTGGGACCCTCCTGAAGATCACAGCTGCGCACATTTTCATGCATGAACATGGCCATGCTGCACAGGCATTAGCATGTAGCCCTTGTGGGTGATTAGAAATCCCACAAGCTCTTGTAAGTTTTTTTGGGGGAGGTCAACAATTGGTCCGGAGAGGCTTCCCTCTCCATAGGTAAGTATCTATGGAGAGGTTTGCCTCAGGTACACTTTAAAGGTGCGTACACACGCACTACTGAAAGGAGCAACGGGTCTGTCAGACCCTCCACTGTGCGGGCATTCTGCTGACAGTAGAGTGTCGGCAGTGTCCGCTGAGCGAATTGTTCAGAAACATCCTTATCAGTCTGCCGACAGCACGTACACACGCGGGAGGGTCTGACGGACTCGTTGTTCCTTTCAGTAGTGCATGGGTACGCACCTTAAGCCTTGTACCATACATATGCATGAAGACTGTTGCCCTGTAGGAATCAGGACCTGACCCCTCTGGGGGGCTGAGGCTGTAAGGAGACATTGCTGGCCTCCAGGCTAGTAACATGTTCTGTTGCCATGTGGCAACATACAAGCATATTTTCCACATCATGCCAGCTCTTAGGAATCACTCTTGCTACTGTTAGTCCGGCTTGCACTACTGACTGTTCTGCTACCTCTGGAATATACTAGACCTTTCAATTACAATACATGGTGGGCTGGAGTCACACATATCCCCTTTTCCTTTGGTTTTGAACAGAACATGTCCATTGCCTAAATAGTGAGACATTTATACATTCTGCTCAAACACATTAAGCCACAATATTGCATATTTAATAGTCCTGTGTATCGCATGCATTGTTTTTAATTATGCCTCCATAGATTGTTTGTCTGAATTGCTCATTCAAATATATATACATTTTTATTGATGTCGGAATAGGTACTTTATATTGAAGCAGGTGGTTTCGGCGCACATCGCTCAACGTCTAGCGCTGAGCAAAACTAGGTGCTGCCATAGCAGTAATGTTATACTGTGAGGGGCACGTAAGGGTAATTTGGGGTTCCGGAACCACGAATTGCTCCTCCCTCCAAGTTGTTACAACTCGAAGGGGGGACAGTATTTAACGCCGCCGGGGATCTGAGCGGCAGCTGGGTAAGCCATCATTCTGCTTACCCTGCGCCCAGCTTACTGACGGCATACTAATATGTATGCCTTCATATTGCTTCACAATTTCCTGTGTACTATAAATATTGTGCAAAATGATGATAATGATATAATACCTTTAAAGAGAAACCATGACCAAGAATTGAACTTCATCCCAATCAGTAGCTGATACCCCCTTTCCCATGAGAAATATTTTCCTTTTCTCAAATAGATCATTAGGGGGCTCTGTATGGCTGATATTGTGGTGAAACCCCTCCCACAGTGTGATGTCAGGACCATGGTTCTGACATCACACTGGTGGGAGCCTTGTTGCATTGTGGGAAATTGTTTACAGCTGTTTTCAACTACCAAAAAAGCAAGCAGCATCTCCTTCCACTGACATCACCTGCCAGCAGTAAAAATGTCACCATAAATGTCAGAATGTAAATCAGGTAGAGAAAAGATTTTACATTGAACAAACACTGACTAAATCATTTATACATAATTATTGTACAAATGAAGCACTTTTTTATTACATTATTTTCACTGAAGTTCCTCTTGAACTCTTATAACATCATGAGCTTGCCCTGTCACGTGTTTCACTTTCTAATGAGACCACACCAGTTCTCCTTTAATATTGCAAACTCCTAATGAGCAGGATTTGTTTACATGTTGGAGATGACCTTAGTGCTCTGTGCTATCCTTCTATTTATTTCTGCACACACCTCTGCACTGTATCTGGAATCCATCTTCTAGATCCTATTTAACCTGTAATTACATTTTCAGGCCTGGTGAATCTGCAAGACATGTTTGTGTAATCAATGAGTCATTCACAAATTCCCAGTCTCCGAAACAGGTTAATTGCTATTGATCGAAACAAAGACGACTTATCTAGTTAGCCGTTTTATCAATAACTGAAAAATTCTGAAACAGAAGATAAAATTGAACAAACATTAACAGAATAAATGCAAGAAAAAATGAAATGCTCTGTGTTTCAGAAAAATACATAAAAAAAAATGTTGATAGGTGAAAAAATGCTTTAAAATGGTCTATTCTTAAAAGTGTGTATTCTCAAAACAAAAGCCGTTCTAAAAAATTAGACACATGAGACAAGCTGGATTTCTAGATAAAAAGCACTTTCTCATGTAAGGAAATCCCCAATACTCAAAAGAATCATGTGCTTATTGCACACCACTGCACGAAGCTGCTGCCCACACTACACTGCCACCCACACTACGCAGTTGACCACAAATGCACTTCCCACACTAAGCTTCCGCCCACAGGCACGCTGCCCACATCAAGATGCCGCCCTCAGGTGCTTCCAGGTCTGTGCATGTCATGTATACAACCTTCAGTTATTATATGGGATTCTTGGCAGATCAATTCAATAAACCTTCCACAGGGGTATGACTAAAAATACAACAAACAAATGGAAGCACCCAAAAGTTATAAAAATAGCTTAAAAACAGTAAAATACATAAAGATAGGAACATAAGTGTGGGATTACCTTCCTGATGATTCACTGAGTGCCATTTCAGACTGTTTATTTAAAAAAATGCACATTACAAATGCGTTTCACGGCTTATGGCCACTTCCTCAGGTCAAGATAAGCACCTTTACAAATAAAATGTGATGCTCAGAACTCATAATCTTTGTAGAAGATAGATAGATAGATAAATAGCACTGCTGATTTGACTTATCGCACTACATATACAGTAGGATGCGAACGTTTGGGCAACCTTGTTAATCATCATGATTTTCCTGTATAAATCATTGGTTGTTATGATAAAAAATGTCAGTTAAATATATTATATAAGATAAATGCACAGTGATATTTGAGAAGTGAAATGAAGTTTATCGGATTTACAGAAAGTGTGCACTAATTGTTTAAATACAATTACATTTGGGCACTGTTGTCATTTTATTGATTCCAAAACCTTCAGAACTGAAATTGGCTTGGTAAGCTCAGTGACCCCTGACCTACATGCACAGGTGAATCCAATTATGAGAAAGAGTATTTAAGGGGGTCAATTGTACGTTTCCCTCCTCTTTTAATTTTCTCTGAAGAGTAGCAACATGGGGGTCTCAAAACAACTCTCAAATGACCTGAAAACAAAGATTGTTCACTATCATGGTTTAAAGGAAGGATACAGAAAGCTGTCTCAGAGATTTCAGCTGTCTGTTTCCACAGTTAGGAACATATTGAAGAAATGAAAGACCACAGGCTCAATTCAAATTAAGGCTTGAAGTGCCAGACCAAGAAAAATCTCGGATAGACAGAAGCGACGAATGGTAAGAACAGTCAGCGTCAACCCACAGACCAGCACCAAAAACTTCCAACATCATCTTGCTGCAGATGGAATCACTGTGCATTGTTTAACCATTCGGCACACAGGAGATGCTAAGGAAGCCTTTTCTCCGCCCACATGCACAAAACAGAGCCGCTTGAGGTATGCTAAAGCACATTTGAACAAGCCAGCTTCATTTTGGAATAAGGTGCTGTGGACTGATGAAACTAAAATTTAGTTAATTGGGCATAGCAAGGGTCATTATGCATGGAGGGAAAAGAGTACAGGAAAAGACCTGCTACCTACAGTAGAATATGGTGGTGGTTCCATCATGCTGTGGGGCTGTGTGGCCAGTGTAGAGAATGGGAATCTTGTCCAAGTTGAGGGATGCATGTATTCCATTCAGTATCAGCAGATTCTGGAGATCAATGTCCAGGAATCAGTGACAAAGCTGAAGCTGCACCGGGGCTGGATCTTTCAACAAGATAATGACCTTAAATACTGCTCAAAATACACTACAACATTCATGAAGAGAAACAAGTACAACGTTCTGGAATGGCCATCTCAGTCCCCAGACCTAAACATAATTGAAAATCTGTGGTGTGGGTAAAATAGAGCTGTCCATGCTTGGAAGACATCAAACCTGAATGAACTAGAGATGTTTTGTAAAGAGGAATGGTCCAAAATACCTTAAACCAGATCTACTAAACATTGATTTCATTTCTTTTTTTCCAAATTTAGTGCAATAATTATGTATAAATGATTTAGTCAGTGTTTTTCAAATTGTAAAAACTTTTATATCCCTGATTTACATTCTGACATATATTACATGGTGCCATTTTTACTGTTGGCAGGTGATGTAGCTGCTGCATGTTTTTTTGGCAGTTGGAAACAGCTGTAAACAGCTATTTCCCACAATGCAGCAAGGTTCACAGACAGGAAACTGCCAAGAGTATGTACTCAGAAGTTCTTTGTGGGAGGGGTTTCACCACAATATCAGCCATGCAGTGCCCACTCATGGTCTGTTAGTGAAAAGGAATAGATTTCTCATGTAAAAGGGGGTATCAGCTACTGATTGGGATAAAGTTCAATTCTTGGTTGGAGTTTCTCTTTAACTACCTAAGGACTGCATCACGCCCACGGGCCTGACCGCGGCGGCAGCCACGGGACCACCTAACGTAAAGTCCTGGAGCTGCAGTTTCCCATGGAACGGCCGCACACATGAGCGATCGTTCCCTGCCTGTTCACGGAGCGGAGCTCCGTGATTAGCTTGCTATCCGCCGATCTTGGCTAGCAGGCTGTTTGTAAATGAAAGGGGAAAGAAATCCCCTTTGTTTACATTGGTGCAGGGCTGAGGTCTCCGGCAGCGCTATACGAGATCGGCGATCCCCGGCCAATCTTTCCCCTTTCATTTACAAACAGCCTGCTAGCCACGATCGGCGGCTAGCAGGCTAATCACGGAGCTCCGCTCTGTGAACAGGCAGGGAACGTTCGCTCACGCGTGCGGCTGTTCCATCGGAAACTGATGCCTATGAGAGGCGGAACAGGACGGATCGCCGTCCTGTTCAATGCAGTGAACGGAGGGGAAGAGGGAAGGGGAGAGAGGGTGAAACAGCCTGATACAGGCTGAAAAAAAAAGAAAAGAAAAAACTACTGCCACAGCCATCGAACACCTCAGGCGGCATGTCCCCTTAGGGACAAAAAAAGGAGGTGATTCCGATCGCTGGGCTCCATAGCTGGGCTGTGCAGGAGGCTGAAAAGCCTGCACAGCCCAGTGCAACAAAACAGAGCCTAGTCGGTAGGGGGGTTTAACACTGTGGTCCTCAAGTGGTTAAGTAATTATTGCGCACTTTCTGTAAATCCTATAAACTTCATTTCACTTCTCCAATTATTACTGTGTGTGTCTCCTATTTGATAAATTTAACTGACATTTTTTATCGTAACAACCAACGATTTATACAGGAAAATCATGACGATTTACAAGGTTGCCCAAACTTTCGCATCCCACTGTAAATCTGTCATTAGAATGGACTATGTCCACATGTAGGGATGATAGCTTTACTGTGAACAATAACTTTGTGATGGAGATGCCAGAGACATTTTTATGAACAAGAATGCAAGAATTCAAAAAATGTGGAAATGTTTGATGAATAACAATGCTGCTTTAATGAAAACCTTCCCAATCATTTTCATTATTGTACACAGTATCCTCGAAAACTAATTTGCTTGCTTCATGATTGCTTTATCAGAAACTTGTTGATGGTCATTATACTGTATAGAGAGCCTTCATTTTCATTGTGGTTATCACAATTGCCACTCTCCTCGCTTCCAGCCAAAGCATTACTCGTGTAATCATATTTGATGGATTGAAAAATAATCCCAAGTTGATTTCACTCACTTGCAAATCAAGATCTCATTACATTTCTCCTCACAGCTTCTTTCACTTGCCCTGATGTCCTCCCCCCTGTTCATAATTTTCTAGCTTGTTCTTTAATTGGCTGTTTTAGACAAAAAAAGTGATTGCAAAACACACGTTAAGCCATTGGGTTTGATGCAAATATTTTTGGTATTACATATTTCTTAATGTTTTGTTTTATGACAATTATCAGATGGGCAGGGAACATCTAGCAGTAGTAAGCCTGTTTTTTGTTTGTTTGTGACAAAGCATGCTGTTCCAAAACTGTCCTAGCCATTCCTCATTTGTCAATTATTTTTTCCATGCATCATTACAATGATTGATGATTGGAAAACCAAACTCCTTAGGCTAATTCTTTCAAGTAAAAATAACTAGTCTTCAACTATGCCCCTTACCATAAGCAAGTCACAATGACCATAAAGTAGGTTTTGTCATATGCAGTAGTTCTAATCCAACTAGAAGCATTATAATGTTCAGCCTGAAGGCAGGGCCGGATTTCTGGGAAGGCCAGAAAGGCCACGGCCTAGGGTGATAAAATCAGATAAGATAAGAAGGGCGGCATGACTTGGAGAGAGGAGGTCATATGTCAAAGTAAATCATCTCCTCTGGTCCCGCAGCGCAGCCAGCTAGCGCCCTGCTCTGCACTAATAGCTGAATTCCAGAGTTCCCCAATCCCTGCTTCTCACTCTCACATTTCCTGGTGTGTTATAACAATCAGGGTCAATCATAACTGTCACCTGATAATTAATTCCTCTGTATGATGGACATACAGATCGATGTGAGAAATACCAGAGATTTACATTACAAAGCAGATAGAACTAAGCTCCGCTGAGTTTTAATGCAGGAATTCACAAACATCAAGTTTCCTCACCTCTTTTACAGCTTTGACACTGACCCCAGCAGTTGTTAATTACTTTATCTAAAAGCTCGTACACACGCTGGATTATTAGGAACGACGGGTCCGTCAGACCCTCCCAGCGTTCCAGTGACAGCCCAGAGTGTGTACAGTCAGTTTGCAGACTGATAAGGCTGTTTCTGAACAATCTGCCGGGCGGATCGTTCAGAAACAGCCTTATCAGTCTGCAGAGCCTGTCTAATTCCCCCTCCTCTGTGTCTCCTAATCACAAGTTGTAATTTATTTCTACACTGTGTCACCTGACTGCCAAAACATCTAAGCTCATTTGATAGCACGGGATGTTAAAAATATGTCTGCTTCCATAAAAGCAGGAAGTAGACACACTGCAGATTTATTGCAGGATTTGTATCAGCTGTAACAAAGAAATATTTTTATTTAAAGGCTATGTTGTTGCGTAACTTTTAGAGCAGAGAGGAAGTTCTAAGTTTAGGTCCACTCTAATTACAACAGAACATCCAAAGTTGGTCTTGACAGGATGTTTGCTACTTACCTGTTCTCTGTTTTGGATGGGCTTCTCTCCATTGCACTGCCCTGCCACCTGTTTGTGGCTCCTACTGCAGCCAGTCGCACAGAGGACAAAGAAGCAGTGCATGCTCTGGCCACTCGCGCTCCCTGTAATTTCTCGCTCCACCGGTACAGTGTTATGCATTCTTGACAAGTTCCAGTCATACATCAGCGTAATTTCTCAAGTATGCATGCCCAGAACACTATCGGCTGCTGTGCACATTCGGGCAGGAGCACAAATTACAGGAATGATTTGTTAAATGGGGGGCAGAGCAGCACAACTGAAATGAGCCCATTCAAACCAATGATCGCTAGTCAGAGTGTTAGACACATTTTTTTTTTGGGGGGGGGGGGGGCACTTGGTGACAGCAGGCTTGGGCACTGGAAAGTACAAAATCCATCCATGCCTGAGGGCAAATTAACCACTTAAGGACCAGGGGATTTTCTTCTGATCGGTGCTGCGTGGGCTCTTCAGCCCGCAGCACCAATCAGGAAATAGCCAGGGCGATCAGACTTACCCCCTTTTTTTCCCCTCTAGGGGGATGTCCTCCTGGGGGGGTCTGATCGCCGCCGGCTTGCTGCGCTTTGCGGGGGGGGGGGGGGCTCTTCAAAGCCCCTCTCCGCAGCGTTTTCGGCGCTCCGTCCCTCTCCCTCCTTCTCCCTCTTCCTGTGAGTTGCGCAGGACGGAATTCCGTCCTGCGCATTAAAGGATAGGCTTCAGCCTATCATATGCTGGCGATCCCCGGCCAATCAGAGGCCGGGGATCGCCGATCTGCCTTACGGCGCTGCTGCGCAGCAGTGCCGTATTATGTAAACAGCGGGGATTTCTTCCCTGCGTGTTTACATTTTGCCAGCGAGCTGCGATTGGCAGCTCTCCGGCTGTTCACGGAGACACCCTCCATGAACTGACATGGAAAGGCCGCTTGATCGAGCGGCCGTTTCCATGGTAACCCACTTAAGACCTGCTGACGCCTATGGGCGTTAGCTGGTCCTTAATGTCATCTGTGTCTCATCACTAATTCCAGGTTTGAGTCAAATCTTCTGTTCTAATGCTTTTGATAGGTTTCAGGGCTTCTTTTGTCTGCTGATGCAGTGCTTACATCATCCAGCAGATGCATGTACAATCACACACAGGAGACTCTAAACAATGTAGTTGGTTGCAGTTAAATCAACATTCACATTGCTATTGACCTACAGTTTTTTGTCAGTATTCAAAATCCCAGATGATTAGCTGCTTCAAAACCACAGCTCTGGGGAAGCATCCACACTAATTGGTGATGAGCCACAACCTCTGCTGAAACTACTGTTTGTTTTTAGTAATGTTACTTCTGGATTTACAAATCGAAGTTGCCCTCAGATTCAACAAGCACACTAAACTCTTCCCTGACAGCAGGACGTTCTATATGTTCCTTTGGCTTCCTGATTTGTCTCTTTTCCTTGGTCTTTTGTTGTACTGGCCTAACATGCTCTCAACTCTGCATCTTACCAATCCAGAATACTTTGCAGATTGTAAACCTGCATTCCTTGCTTTCCAGCTTAGACATTAGACATTCTTTTTTTAGTAAATTCAGGCCAGGTGTTTGGGATCACGTATGTTCTCCAATGCTTTGTAGCGTTTTACAGGTCAGGAAAACCTTAATAAACCATGCCATAGGCAAACGCAGGGGGGGGATTACAGCTGCCCAGAATCCCCCCTCAGACCATGGCCGGTGCAGTGTCTGGGGACAGGCACAAGTTGAGACACCAGAATATCTGCAGGTATCCTGTAGCTCAAAGCACTGTCCCTTTCTTTCCCTGCTACAGTTGGCTTTGGATGGAGCAGCAGGGTGTGAACAGAGCATGGAGCAGCAGCGTGTGTACAGAGCATGGAGCAGCAGCGTGTGTACAGAGCATGGCGCAGCAGTGTGTGTACAGAGCATGGCGCAGCAGTGTGTGTACAGAGCATGGCGCAGCAGTGTGTGTACAGAGCATGGCGCAGCAGTGTGTGTACAGAGCATGGAGCAGCAGCGTGTGTACAGAGCATGGAGCAGCAGTGTGTGTACAGAGCATGGAGCAGCAGCGTGTGTACAGCGCATGAAGCAGCAGTGTGTGTACAGAGCATTGAGCAGCAGTGTGTGTACAGAGCATGAAGCAGCAGTTTGTGTACAGAGCATGGAACAGCTCTAGGGAAATGAACAGACTCAGTTATGAGCACAGCCCTGTGCTCCTGCTGGGTGAATGCTTCACCTTCCTCTTCATTACCAAAGTCGGCTGTCCTCATTGTTATCTGTATCCAAACTGCTCCTGATCGATCCCGTTGTCGATCGGGAGCAGATCGGACATATAGGAAATAATTGTGAGATCCTGTCAGTCGGATGGGAAATTGCATTATGTGTACCCAGCATGATGTCATACCATATTATGATACTGTATTGTGCATGGCTGAGGGAGACCTTTAAGGAATCCAAACCTTTAAAATCCTGGGTTTGCCCCTGCATGCCCTCTATGTCTACTCGCTCATGCTGAAATTCAGGTGTGTGCTTGGCACTCTAGGGAATCATACTCTGTATTGTCTGATCAGTCTTCAACAAACTAGACGAACTGCAACTACTGATAAGTACAAACATAGATTTATCTCTCAGCTGCTCATTGCATTTTAGGAGCCTGGTATGAGTTAGACCTTGATGGCCTGCTGCAGATAACAGGATTTAATCTCTATAGAATTTACATGGACCAATTTCATGAAAATTCAGTGGAGGAACTTGTTTGTCCATATTAATGAACATGGTTTCCAGGTTACAGAGCTTAGGAAAACACACTCTTATGAGCTGGAAACATTCTTTATAGACTGCAGACCCTTCTATTCCTTCCATGCAGTTTCTTCATTTATTCTAGTTGGTGTGTGAGGGTGTGGGAGTGAGTAAATCAATATCTAACTGTCAGTGAGTGAGAATATTACATCCTTCTGCAGCATAATATTAGACTCCCTGAGCTTAAAGAACAACTATCAAAGAAACTGTTTTTCTGTAAACCCCATATACCTATAGAGCTTTTAGTCAGCAACACTAGAATCATTTTCAGAGGTCTCTCAGCATACCCTGTGTAAAAAAAGCCTTGTTTACCAGCTGTTTTGTAACAATGTTGCCGGCATTTGGGGATGGGAGGGAAGCAGAGCTGAACTGTAACCTGGCTGTAAACTGTTTACTTTACACTGATTATTTACACAAATTTGAAGCTATATTTATGCTTTCTTTCATTCTGAACAAATTCCAGTCACAGTATTAGAGTCAGTGAAGATTGCTTCTTTATGCTGGATGTGCTGAACACAATCCTCCATAGTAGTGAAAACTGTTCTCTGTAAATGTCATTTTCTTCATATAAAACATGAACAAATTAAAGTAAGGCTTTGCATTGCTATTTGCTAGTAATTACTGGAAATATATGTGGCATTTAGAATGTTAGTTAACTTTGATAGTTGTCCTGTAACAAACTCACTGACACCCATGTATGAGAAAGTAAAACCGTTTTAGGGTACATTGTGACCACAATCAAGTTCTGTATCCACATAAGAAGCAATATCTGAATAAGCTGGTGCCTTTTCTCAAGGTCTCACCACACCTTTATAGCAATAATTATAGAGGAGGCGGCACACCACTGGCTACAAATAATGCATTTATAGGCAGATAAAGCACACTACATGTTACAGATCTAACTGGTCCTTTATCAGTGGTGTATACACAGTACACCAGATTGCATAGATAGTGACCAACTTTTTTCAACCATGCACCAAATAAAAAATCTCAAATTGCAATATTATAATTAACTGCAACTCAAACATGCACTTTACATGCATTTCCTAGATGGACAAATTAACCTCCCTGGCAGTATAATTTTTTCCTGATTTTAGGGTCAAGCGGTACAATTTTTTTCATGTGCATTTAGACCATGACAGCTGGAAAAAGAGATACCGCAGAGAGTTCTGCAGCAGCCCCTGCAGAGACTCACCTCCTCGAGATTACCACTCCCAGAAACTTTTTTCTTTTACTCCGAGCCTGACTCTGGGTTACCGCCAAGGAGGTTCAAATATTGCTCTCCCCTATACTGGATACTGTGCAAGAAGGGTAGGGAAGACGACTAACCGTCAAGTTAGACGATATCCTCATGATAAAAAGTCTCAGGCTTCCAGGGAAAAATGGGTGGCAAACATTACCAATTGAGATGATGAGGAATGGGAAGAAGATATCGCGGTAGTTAAATGTACCACTCCCTGCCTGTAAGAACACCACACTTGTGCATTTTACATAAAGTCAACCTAACATCCCAAAGACCTCAAATCTACCAATAATTATATTTCCAGCTTTACTTGTAGCTTCTTTTATTTTGGATCTAACCCTTTTTTATGCACTTTAAATGGATCACAATAACAATCTGCTGGAAACAGGTAGGGCCATTCCTACAAGACCCTTGAATTATACCTAGTATATAGCATCCACAACTAAGGCCTTTCCATCTACTACTTTATTTGAAGCTAGTCAAGGAATTGCACTGAAATGGCTGGCCCCTGATACCCCAACTTTTGCTAAATAGATTTACAAAAATTACCGCAGCCCTCCTTTTATAAACAAATCTATTCACAACAGAAAAAACATAAACAAATATCCCAAAATACAGTATATATTGAATGAGATAAAACCAAGGGGATCTAACCTCTCTAAATTTCCCTAAATTTATAACAAACACAGTGAAAGGCACTAAATATGGGCAAAGCCCTGAGTCTCTTGCCCCAACCCCTATTTTTTAAGGTGGGCTATGATCTCTCTCCTCTCACATATAATTTATCAGCCATGACCAAGTAGGTCAGCCATTTACCACACACCTGTTAAAAATGCTTTTTTTTTAGTTATGCATGATTGCTTCACTCCTACTGTTTCTTCCACACGCCCTGTACAAATGTATTGTACTTGTTGAACGATACTTATAATATTCCTACTGGACTGTGCATATTTGTACAATTTGAACAAAGTGTACAATAAAGTCCCTGGTTAATTAAAATTGCTGAAAAAGCAGTTATTAACTGATGGTAATCACTTGTACTTTCCCAGCTGGAGCAACCCCCCCCCTCCCCTTTCGGCCTACCCACTCCTGCCACCACCACCACACACATATAAAATTTTTTAATAAAAACATACACACATCAAGTATGGTAACTAAGAGTAGGTATGTTATTAAATTGTCTACTGGTAATTTTATGTGTAATGGAATCTATGGAAGGAATCAAACTTTTAAAGCCTAGTCTATCATAAAAGTACACCTGTCACTCCTCACCTTCAGTCTGGTCTCAGAGCCATAAGTAGCTGGAGCAGAATAAGAAAACACTCCACTATCGCAACAAGACTCGGCTTTTTGTGTGCCATTGGTTTCCATTTATTTCAAAGCATAAATGCCACACAGGAGGCTGACATGTTGCGCACTGAGCACAAACCTTAGTCATATTAACAGAAGGCATGTTTGCATATACAGTATACATAGTTACATACAGTAGTTAGTTTGGTTGAAAAAATACATTTGCCCATCAAGTTCAACCAGAAAAAAAAACCCACACCATCCATCCTGAACCCGCACATATCCCAGTTGAATCAGGGTACATTAAGTTAAAACAATCCACCGACTCTTAACAATACACAATTATGATAGATTATAGCAAGGAAGAGAAGTTAGCAGAATGGATAAATAATACAAATGCCCTACACCCCAAAACGATCAATCAATCATCAATCAATCAATGAATTCAACATCACAGTGCAACGTTATTATGAAATCAAGAGGCCACTGGAGAGGAGGAAACCTATTGCCTCAGGTATACACACAGGGGTCAGGGAGTGTATTGGAAAATGATCTGAAAAACAGATAGATGACCCACCTGTAGTTAAAACCCTGAGGTCCCCTGGTGCCCCCCCAAAAAAATCCCAAACCCCCTCCCTCTCCAGTAACCTCCTATGGGCACCACCACCTCGGGGATTCTATCCCCACCCTCTCAATACCACTAGAAGAGAAACCTCTCATATCTCCATTGTGGTGGAGTATGCTGAAATGATTTGTTTTTAACTACGATTAAGGATTGTGCCTGATCCGAAACACGTCAGCCTTCTGTGTAGGACTCATGCTTTCATTTATTTTAAATAAACGGAAACTATTGGAGCAAACAGCTGTGAAGTGGATCTGTATCTTCTTCTTAATGTACCATAATTGTGCAACATTATGGCAGTGTACAAATAGGAAGTCTTGACAATGTTATAAACTGCTTTATATTCCTGTCTCGCTTCACTTTCTTTCTTTGCTTTTTTAGTTTGAATAACATTTTATTTGACAGAAAGTTTGCAGGGTTTTTATTTTAGTTTAGAAAGTTAATATGTTGTAATTTTGACTTTTCAGTGCAAAATTGACATTTTAAATGAGAGGATCACAATGGTGGTGGTGGTGGTGGTGGTGGGGGGCGCACATACACGCAGCCACTTTCTGCACCTATGGGCACTTGGGAGGAGGTTAAATAATTGTTTTATGTTAACTATTGGTCAGGTTGCTGTGTACTCATCTTCTTGTCTTCAAAGTTTGCTCATCATCTTGTTCATAAAGTATGCTATCAGATTTGTGGCTGGTAGGCACCACACAGATCATATGGTGTGATTGGAGCAAGCAGAGACTGGTGAGGAGTGGGTGGATGCAGTGAGTGTGTGTGTTTGTGTATGTGGGGAGGGGGGGGGGGTATGCGAGGAATGGTTAGGGAAGAGCCAGTATAGGTCAGGTGAGCAAAGGAGTGAACATAGAGAGGTGGTTGGTTAGATGAGAGGTGCATAGCTTATGGTGAAAGTTAAAACAGTTTGTTAGGAGGCTATATGAGTGGTGTGTACAGAAGGGTGATGAATAGTGGAGGGGAGAAGGAGGAAAAGATAATGAATACTGAATTTTAATGAAATACATCCTGCATGGACAATACCAGTTTGTGTAGGTGATAAGGGGTTAACAATCTTTGGAAGAGGGGCTCCCTTTTTTAAGGAAAATGTTAAGTCTCCCTTTCACACACTGGGCTTGATTCACTAAAGCGTGATAACTGCTATCACAGCAGTTATCACGTGATCTGCAAAGGTTTGCACGCGAACGGCGTTACTTCGCGTGATAAGTGATACGGCAGATCGCATGATAACTGCTTTCATAGCAGTTATCACGCATTAGTGAATCAAGCCCGCTGTGCATAGAGGCATGTGTGTGCCTCTATGGCAATCATCAGGAATCACACAATGTACGGTCACATGTCACTTTTTGACAAATAACATGGTCATAGTGAAAAGTTTGATGCCCAGCGAGGAACAAGGAGATGTGCAGGAGCATGCACATTGCCCTATTCATTTCAGAGGAGCTATTATACATGTAGCTCTAAGGTGCAAAGTATTACACGAGTCTGTACATTTCAGCTGCATCACCACCCTGGCATACAAGCTAGCAATCATAGGTGCTGTAGGCCTGTTATGCTGTGTTGTTGAATAATATTGAGTTTTTTCAGCATTGCAGGCTGCTTTTTCATATACATAAACCTGTCAAGAGTTCACTCAGCTTTATACAGTATTTATCCAGCATTGTAGATTTTATTCTTATGAGGCGCCTTAGGGAAATGGGTTACGCTAGTGATAAAGATATTGTGGTGTTGTTGCCCAATACTGTATCTTGTCAGCACTGTAGACTTTGTTCTATAGACCGTTATTTGGAAATAGACACATACTGTAGATACAGACACTGTGCTGATGATTAATATCCTGTCTTGGCACCACAAACATTATAAAGGTAACCTGTGTCTGTTATTATTCTGTACTGCCTACTGGTAGTGGTTACGGCAACTCTTGTTTTTCAAGTTTTAAACAGATGCAAATCATAGGGGGCCTCACATTATTTAACATACAGTATCTGACAAAAGTCAGTAAACCTCTCACATTTTTGTAAATATTGTATTATATCTTTTCATGGGACAACACTGAAGATATGACACTTTGATACAATGTATCCAGTGTATAGCTTGTATAACAGTGTATATTTGCTGTCTTATCAAAATAACTCAACACACGGCCATTAAAGTCTAAACCCCTGGCAACAAAAGTAAGTACAACCCTAAGCGAAGAATGTTAAAAATTCTGCCCAATTAGACATTTCCCTCCCCAGGGTCCTGATATTTGTTAGTGTCACAAGGTCTCATGTGTGAATGAGGAGCAGGTGTGTAAAATTTAATGTTATGTCTCTCACACTCTCTCATACTGGTCTTCAACATAGAATGCCATGGCAGCGAATGAAATGAGGACCTTAATAAAAGAATTGTTGCACTACATAAAGAAGGTCGAGGCTATAAGAAGGTTGCCAGCACCCTGAAAGTGAGCTGCAGCATGGAGGCCAAGACCACACAGTGGTTTAACAGGAGAGGTTTACTCAGAACAGACCTCGGCATGGGTGACCACAGGAGTTGAGTGCCCGTGTTTAGCATCAAATCCATAGGTTGTCTTTTGCAAATAGGCATATGAGTGCTGTCAGCATTTCTGCAGAGATTGAAGGGGGATGTGGGTCAGCTTGTCAGTGCTCAGGCCATACACTGCAAACTACATCCGATTGGTCTGCATGAACAGAAGGCAGCCACTTCTAAAGATGATGCACAAGAAAGCCCTCTAACAGTTTGCTGGCAGAACCAGGTCTTGTAGTCTGATGAGACCAAGATAAACTTATTTGGTTCAGATGGTGAGTCAACCAGGTGAGGAGTCAAAAGACAACTGTGTTTTGTCCACAGCCAAGAATGGTGGCGGGAGTGTCATGAGTGCTTCAGGCACTAGGCACTGGGAAGCTACAGTTAATTGAGGAAATAATGAATGCCAACATGTACTTTGACATACTGAAGCAGAGCATGATCCCCTCTATGCGCAAACTGGGCCACAGGGCAGTATTCCAATATGGTATATCTCCAGACACACCTCCAAGATGACCACTGCCTTGCTAAAGAAACTGAGGGTATAATTGTTGATTTATCTGGAATATAGCATGTGAATGTAAAATTATGACACAGCATGTGAGTTTGTATTCTATTAGGCCTACATTCTATATTACATAATTTTAGATGTGAATATCCCTTCCTGTATGTGAATGTATGGGAGTTCCTGCTTGCTGGGATAACGCACTCCACAGGAGGAGGGTATATAAGGTAACCATGTGTCATTGGAAGGCAACTATGATTAAGGACAAACAGGTCCGAAACATGTTAGTTGTATGATGTGGTGTGATTTTTGGATACCCCCACAATAAAGGATTCAACTTTTATGGACATCGTGCGGGCATTCTCCTATTTCTAAGTTTACAATTGGATTGGCTGTCCTGGTCCTGGCACTGTCCTGGGGTGGAGTGACCGGTTCCCTTCACATTCTGTTACTGCATGTGAGTTGTTTTATGAACGGTTTGTATATTATCTACATGCTACGTCATCAATAAATAGTTAAAAAAAAAAAAGAAACTGAGGGGTAAGGGAGCTGGACTGACCAAGGATGTCTCTAGACCATGTTTGTAGACCTAAACGCTATTGAGCATCTATGGGACATCTTCAAATGGAAGATGGGTGAGCAAGGAGGTCAATAACATCCACCAGCTTCATGATGCCATCATGGAGGAGTAAATGAGGATTCCAGTGGTAACCTGTAAAGCTCTAGTTTAGTGAACTTTGTGCCCAGGAGAATTAAAGGACAACTGTCTTGAGAGGTATATTGAGGCTGCCATATTTATTTCCTTTTAAGCTATACCAGTTGCCTAGCTATCCTGCTGATCCTCTGCCTCTAATACTTTTAGCCATAGACCCTGAACAAGCATGCAGCAGAACAGGTGTTTCTGACATTTATGTCAAATCTGACAAGATTAGCTGCATGCTTGTTTCTGGTATGTTTCAAACACTACTGCAGCCAAATAGACCAGCAGGGCTGCCAGGCAGCTGGTATTGATTACAAGGAAATACATATGGCAGCCTCCATATACCTCTTACTTCATTTGTCCTTTAAGGCAGTGCTGGAAAATAATGGTGGGCACACAAATTATTAACACTGTGGGCAGAGTTTTAATATTCTTCACTTAAGGGTGTACTCACTTTTTTGCCAGCTGTTCAGACATTATTGACTGTGTGTTGCATCATTTTGATGGAACAGCAATTTTTACATTGTTATGCAACCTGTACACTGACTACTTGTCATTATATCGAAGTGTTATATCTTCAGTGTTGCCCATTGAAAAGAACAACAGAAGACTGGTAATGTTTAGGGATTTCCACTGACCATAAGTAAGCTCAATCACTTGCACTTTGTGGATCACAAATCTACCAGATCAAGATGTTTATTTCTACTATGTGGCGTAAAATATCTTATAAAGTGTAGATAATCTTTTCACATGTCCTAAACACTGACATGATATCACCCCATTGCCTTTTGTTTTACTTTTTATTTGACATAACTAAGGAAAAACCTACCGACAGAAGTAACCAACGATGAAAAATGTTTGCACTGTGTTGTGATAGCAACCTGATAGCTATGCCGTCATCTTGTGGCGAGCTAACAACAGTATATAGCTGACATTTACACAATAATAAAGATAATTTTAACAAAGAGATAATTGCATGGAAATTAATTAGAGAGAAAGAAACTCATTTCAGGTCTTTAAGGAAAAAAAAAATCCTCATTATTTTTATTTTGTGCTTAACCACATTTAGCAAGGACTTATGCCAAAATCATATCCTCCAGGAGTTCAAGCTAATTTTGCGTGAGGTAGTCAGTTCAAACTGATTTTCCCTAATATTTTTATCTACAATGTGTTGGTTTCCATTTTCATTTCTGTTTAGTACCTACATACATTAGTACCAGCCCATGTTATAAGAACTGCCTGATCTCGTCTCACCTTTATCAATAGACTGTATACACAGGGGTGCTATCACAGAGGATCGTGGTTCACTGTGTACTAAAAGTCAGTAAGTAGGCGTATTACATTATTACATGACTGAAGTGCACCACTCCATCCCCAAACTTTCAAAAATGCTGAAATACAAAACACAACTTAGGGTACTCTATTTCACCTAACATCATTTAATTCACTCTTATAAGTTGGGAACATGTGCCTTCAATATACTCATGACTGCCCTAACGCCATTAAATTATAACTCTTAATAGAGATAAGAAATTAGAAGCACATCATTTCAAGTTGATGCAGGAGCATGCAAATTGTAGACCAAATAGAAATAGACCAAATAGTAGACCAATAAAATTTCACCTTGGTGGGATTCAGTTTGTCCATTTTCAAGCTGCATCAGCTCACAAATGTCTGCTGCTGCTGTTATTGCTGCTGCTGCCATTCAGGTCCTCCAGCACTGCTGGGCTCAGGAGACAAACACTGGTACGTGGATCAGAGTCCCAGCGGAAGCAGGCTCCCTTTAGATTGCAAAAGACCAATGGGAATCCTCCCTAGCAATAGGAAGGATTTACATTGGTTCGCCACTCAGAGGACCAATGAAAATCCTCCCTGGTTCTTGGAAGGATTCCCATTGGTCTTTTGCAATCTAATGAAAGCCCTATTCCTCTGCCAGGACTATGATAGATATATGCCGGCCCTTGCCCCCTGAGCCCAGCAGTGGTGCCAGCAGTAGACTTGTCTCGACCTCTGATTTTAGGTTCGCAAACCTCGAACATGCGAAAAAAGTTTGCGAAACGGAAAACTTTGCGAACCGCCATAGGCATCAATGGGCAGGCGAACTTTCACAACTACAAACACTAATTGTGGCCACAAAAGTGATGGACAATATGTTTCAAGGGGTCCAACACCTGTAGGGAGGCATGGCGGAGTGGGATACAAGCCAAAAGTCCCGGGGAAAAAGACGGATTTGACACACAGCAGGGTTTAAGGGCAGAAATCACATTGCATTGCTAAATTGGAGGCATAAAGTGCTTTAACCACTTGCCGACCGCCCACAGCCCATGGTCGGCGGCAAAGTGGACGCCTTAAGGACCGCAATACGCCCATCGGCGGTGGGTCCTGTAGGCGTGTACTGTCGTGATCGCGGCACTCGTGACGTGCGTTGCCGCCCGCAACAGGCCACCTGGCGCAGTAACCCGCTGGCCAATTAGCAGCGCCCGCAGGTTGTTAACCCCTGATCTGCCGCATGTAAAGTGTATAATACGCTTTGTAATGTATACAAAGCGTATTATACAGGCTGCCTCCTGCCCTGGTGGTCCCAGTGAGCAAGGGACCACCAGGGCAGGAGGCAGCCCCCCTGGTAAGCACAACACCACACTGATCTGCCCCCCCCTGCCCTCTGATCGCCCACAGCACCCCTCAGACCCCCCCCCTGCCCACCCCCCGGACCCCTATTTGCACCCAATCAACCCCTTAATCACCCATCAATCACTCCCTGTCACTATCTGTCAACGCTATTTATTAGGTAAGGTCCTAAACTGCCCCCCGTGGCGCCTGATCACCCCCCCACACACACATTCAGATCCTCCCCAGACCCCCCAGACCCTCCCCCCTGTGTACTGTATACATCTATTTCTCCCCTGTAATCACCCACTGATCACCTGTCAATCACCCATCAATCACCCCCTGTATCCACCTGTCACTGCCACCCATCAGATTCAGACCCTAACCTGCCCCTTGCGAGCAAACAATTACCCGCTTACACCCTCAGATCGCCCGCAGACCCACCCTCAGATCACCTCCCAAGTGCATTGTTTACATCTGTTCTCCCCTCTAATCACCCACTGATCACCCATCAATCACCCCCTGTCACCACCTGTCACTTCTACCCATCAGATCAGACCCTAATCTGCCCCTTGGACACCCAATCACCCGCCCACACCCTCAAATAGCCCCCCAGACCCCCTCTGATCAACTCGCCAGTGCATTATTTACATCTGTTCTCCCCTCTAATCACCCACTGATCACCCATCAATCACCCCCTGTCACCACCTGAATGACAATTTTTTGATTTTTTTACACACAATTGTCCATTTACAGAGATATTTCTCCCACCCCACCCCAAAACACATTATACTATTTCTCCTGAGTACGGCGATACCACGTGTGACACTTTTTTGCAGCCTAGGTGCGCTAAGGGGCCCAACATCCTATTCACATTTTGAGGCATTTGGTTTCTGGACTACTTGTCACAGTTTAGGGCCCCTAAAATGCCAGGGCAGTATAGGAACCCCACAAGTGACCCCATTTTAGAAAGAAGACACCCCAAAGTATTCCGTTAGGTGTATGGTGATTTCATAGAAGATTTTATTTTTTGTCACAAGTTAGTGGAAAATGACACTTTGTGAAAAAAAAAGAAATAAAAATCAATTTCCGCTAACTTGTGACAAAAAATAAAATCTTCTATGAACTCACCATACTCCTAATGGAATACCTTGGGGTGTCATCTTTCTAAAATGCTACCGAGGCATTGGTGGA
The DNA here is from genome assembly GCF_040937935.1 of Hyperolius riggenbachi. Classification (NCBI taxonomy): domain Eukaryota; kingdom Metazoa; phylum Chordata; class Amphibia; order Anura; family Hyperoliidae; genus Hyperolius; species Hyperolius riggenbachi. The sequence continues at coordinate 177,920,699 of NC_090646.1, forward strand.
GGGTGGATCCGGAATGGCTAAGGCGAGGCGTTGGACTAAAGAATGTCTGCATGTCCGACATCACCATGAGATCGATAGAGCATCCTGTCCTTGCCTGCGTGGACATGGGAGGAGGTGGAAGATTACTGGCAGTGGAACCTTTATTCTGTTGTACTAGGACATCACCCTTAAATGCACTGTAAAGCACACATGCCAAATGGTGTTTCAAGTGCTGCATCCTTTCAGCCTTGTGGGTATTTGGTAACATCTCTGCCACTTTGTGCTTATACCAAGGGTCTAGTAGTGTTGCCACCCAGTACAGGTCATACCCCTTGAGTTTTTTTAAGGGGGTCCCTCAACAGGCTGGACAGCATGAAAAACGCCATCTGCACAAAGTCGGATGCCGCAGTACTAGCCATCTCATCTTGCTCTTCCTCAGTGATGTCAGGTAAGTTCACCTCCTCCCCCCAGCCACGAACAATACCACAGGAAAGGTGAGCAACACAAGCCCCCTGCGATGCCTGCTGCGGTTGTTCTTCCATCTTCTCCTAAAAAAAAAAAAAAAAAACACCTTCCTCATCTGACTCCTCTTCCCCAGATGACTCCTCCTCCTCCCCCCTCCTCTGTGATGCCGCAGGTGTTGATGATGGCGTAGGTGATGTTTCCAAAAACTCTTCCTCCTCCTGTTCCTGGTCATGCTCCTCTACAGCTTGATCCACCACTCTACGCATGGCATGCTACAGGAGGAAAACATATGGGATCAAGTCGCTGATGGCACCTTCACTGCGATTCACCATGTTTGTCACCTCCTCAAACGGACACATGAGCCTGCAGGCATTACGCATGAGCGTCCAGTACTTCTGCCATAACATCCCCAGCTCCCCAGAGCATGTCCTTTCACTGTAGTACAGATACTGTTTGTTTCTCCTGTTGTAGCGGGTGGTCAGACATGAAGAGCGTTGAATGCCAGTGAATCGGGCTATCGCAAATCAAGCGCCTCACCAGCATGTTGTTTCTCCGCTGAATATTGGCCCAGTGCGCCATGGCCGTGTAGGACCACCTGAAATGCCCACACACCTTCCTGAATTGCTTCAGGACCTCCTGTAAGCCTGGGTACTTGGACACAAATCTTTGGATTATAAGATTGAGCTCATGTGCCATGCAGGGTACATGTGTCAACTTTCCCAAACTCAAAGCCGAAATGAGATTGCTGCCGTTGTCACACACGACGTTGCGGATCTCCAGTTAGTGTGGGGTCAGCCACTGATCCACCTGTTTGTTTGTTCAGAGCAGCCAGGAGAGCTTCTCCAGTGTGACTCTGGGCTTTGAGGCAAGACGTCAGAGATGGCGTGACCGTCGTACCTGGCATGCAGCATAGGCCCTGGGGAGCTGGGGATGTGTTGTTAGAGAGGATGGAGCAGGAGGAGTTGGAGGAGAAGGAGAGGAGGTGGCAGCAGGCCTGCCTGCAAGCCGTGGAGGTGTCACAACTAGGTCCGCTACACAGCCACGTACTTCCTGCTTGCCAGCGGTCGCCAGGTTGACCCAATGTGCCGTATAAGTAATGTACCTGCCCTGACTGTGCTTGGCAGACCAGGCATCCGTGATCAGATGGACCATTGACCCAATGCTGTATGCCAGAGATGACACCACTTGCCTTTCTACATCATGGTACAATTTGGGTATCGCCTTTAGAGAACAGTAATTGCGGCCTGTTATCTTCCACTGCGGTGTCCCAATCGCTACAAATTTTTGGAAGGCCTCAGAGTCCACCAGCCGCTATGGTAACAGCTGGCAAGATAACAGTTCCGCCAAGCCAGCTGTCAGATGCCAGGCAAGGGGGTGACTGGCAGACATTGGCTTTTTCCGCTCAAAGATTTCCTTCACAGACACCTGGCTGCTGCTTTGGGAAGAGGAGCAGGAAGCGCTCAAGGTAAGAGTTGGAGTGGAGGAGGGTGGCTGTGAAGGTGCAAGGGATAAAGCGGCTGAAGAAGATGCTGCACCTGAAGGAGGAAGAGGAGGCGGATGGTGGCTTTACGTTTGTTTGCTGCTTTTCCTCAGGTGGTCTTCCCATTGCCGTTTGTGCTTTTTCACAATGTGCCTTCGTAAGGCAGTTGGCCCTACGCGGGTCTAAGTCTTTCCACGTCTCAATCTTTGATCGCAGATAGTACAGATGGCATTGCTCTCATCTGAGGCAGACACACACAAAAATATTGGTAGGTGAACAGAGGCGCCAGAAGGATAAAAGTACATAAAATTTTTTTAAAATTGCTGGGAGGAAGTGGTGGACTCGCCTCCGTTAAAGCAGACACCAAGGACTGTAAATGTATAGATATACACATTTATTGAAAATACCCCAAAGATGCAACGTGTTTCGCGGGCACAGCCCACTTCTTCAGGCAATAAGCAGGGGATAAACAACAGCAATTCAGTTATAGCAAGCAGAGCACCTCTGTTCACCTTCACAGAGGTGCTCTGCTTGCTATAACTGAATTGCTGTTGTTTATCCCCTGCTTATTGCCTGAAGAAGTGGGCTGTGCCCGCGAAACGCGTTGCATCTTTGGGGTATTTTCAATAAATGTGTATATCTATACATTTACAGTCCTTGGTGTCTGCTTTAACGGAGGCGAGTCCACCACTTCCTCCCAGCAATTTTTAAAATTTTTTATGTACTTTTATCCTTCTGGCGCCTCTGTTCACCTACCAATATATTTGAGTCCACCCCAGGTGGAGGGGTGATCTACCCCCTTTCTTCCTATCTACAGAGAGTGACTTCTTAATCCTGAGTGAGGACAGGTCTAATCTCCTCACCTGCCTAATGAGTGGTTACCTAGGTGGTAACCTGTGTTTGTGAGTATTACCATCTCACTGTTTCATTTATCCAATCAATTTTGACATACTACACCATATTGGGTTCTCGATTTCTCTTCAATTTTAGACACACACAAAAAACTCCACACCCATGAGCCCTGGAATGATGGCACTTTAGTGGTGGCGTCAGCAGCTGACCTTAAAGAGCATGTTGGCTGGCTGTCCATAGGTGGCGATACATGCCGCCAGACACTGCCACGAGCTGTTTCTGATGACGAGCTCCCCCTGCTTCTTTCAGCAACTTGTCTCCTCCTACTCCTCTCTGACTCCCCCTCTGAACTGTCCCCCTGGTCATCATGTCTATTAGGATCCCACGTGACATCCATGGCAGTATCATCATCACCATCATAACCATCCTCCACAGCTTCGCTTGAATCCGCCACCTCCAAAACTGCACCAACAACAGGTACTTCATCATCCTCACACCTTAGGTCTATACTGGCACCTAACTCAGACATATGAGGTGGTGGTGTAACATTCTTAGCGCCGTCATCTTGTAACAAGAATGGCTTTGAATCAATTAATTCCTAACCAAATAACACCTGCGAAGTGTCAAATGGGGCGGATGTGGTGCTAGTAGTAGCAGTGGTGGCTGAAGAGGAAGATATTTCACGGTTCCGTGTGGAAGCTGAGGAAGATGAGGTGTTCTTTGTTAAATAGTCAAGTACGTGCTGGCAATCTTGGAAGTTGATGGCACATGCCTTCTGAACACTGTTCTTTGGTCCAGGACCACACGAAATCACGCCACCTCGACCTCGAACAGACCTTTCAGGTGGGCTGCCTCTGGCTCTGTCTCTGCCTCTTGTTTTGTCTAAATTGGAGGGGATGAAGTAAAAGGTATGCACTGATTTGACTAATATGATGTGCAGTTACACAGGTGCAGTGAAAAGGTTGCAGTGACTGCTGGTACAACAATGTGCGGTTATGTCTGGAGAAGCATACAGTGATTAACAGTGTCAAAGGCATAGGAAAGGACAATGAGTATTAGTAAAGTAAATTGGCCTTTGGATTTTGCAATGAAGAGGTAAATATGTTTGAAGCCACCTTTAGGTTGTCAAATTTGCATCCCTTCCCTCTGCCATGTTGGGACATATTTAAGATTGATGAAGAGTTGATGTGAATGCTGTGCATGCTAAGTATGCTATTCACACAGTCGTAATGAGAGATGTTGTTTTTTAATAAACTTAGGCTGTTCTTAACCTTCACTATGGTGTGTTATGATTCAGGTAAATGTTTCAGATCTTTACGGCCTCATAGAAGAAAACTCTTTAACCTCCTCCGCGGGAGTATATTTTAAATTAAAATTTGATCTAACTGCTTAAGCTAGCACTTTGCTAGCTAACTGTGGCCCCCAAGTCTGCTCTGATCCCCCCGATCGCCGCCGGCAATATTTACCTGACCGCGATCCCGCAAAAGCCGCATCTTCACACTTTAGCTTCAGTCGTCGCTATGGCAACGATCGGACATGACGTCATGCGCAGTCCCGATCCTCCCCATAGCGAAGCCTGGAGCTGATTGGAAGGCTGCACCATCGCGGGATCCCTGGGGGGTACGTATAAGTGCTAGCTTAAGCAGTTAGATCAAATATTATAAAAAAACAAACTCCAGGGGCCATGTGATCCTCTCCAGCGGCTAGCCCGAACGTAGGTCGGGCTTACTGCCAGGGAGGTTAAGGCAATGTTCACAGTAGTGTGTTGCGGTGTGGCATAATGGCTGCTTTGTAGCGTGGCTCGCTGCACTGCAATCCACCACTTATGCGACGTTCAAACTGTGCTGGTTGCATTGTGCTACAAAGGAGTGTGCATTAATGGTTACAGTGAAGCATACGTTTCATTGACTGCTGCACTGTATGCGATGCAACATTGGGTATTGGGCTGTACCGCTTTTCCGATCTGTCGCATTCTTGCTGTCACAGGGAACGCTATGCAATGGTCACTGTGAACATGTGATCACTTTCAATCTCCAAGATTCTCTCATCAGTAGAGATGTCCCGAACAGTTCGCATGCGAACTTATTCGCGCGAACAACACGGATTCGCGTTAGCTGCCGAACGCGAACTTTATGGCGGTTTGACCCGCCCCCTATACTACATCATTGGGCTAAACTTTGACCCTCTAAATCACAGTCAGCAGACACATAGCAGCCAATCAGGCTACACTTCCTCCTGGAGCCCCCCCCCCTTCCCCCCCAGCATGTTCTCACTCTGTGTGCTGCAGTATTAGTGAGAGAAGGGAGAGACATTGGAGAGATAGGGAAAGCGATAGTTAGGAGGTCTGTTAGCTTGCTCCTTGCTGATATTTGTTGCTGAAAAGCACCACCAAAACAGCTCTTTTGAGAGCTAATGTTCATGTGATGTGGCCCACTGACACTTGCATATACAGCCCTGTCTGTCGCAGCTGGCCCTTGCTAATTGCTATACTGTGCCTGGCCCAGCACATTCAGTGCCTACCTTTTTACTGCACCTGTGTGTGTGACAGCTGCACATTGTATTGTAATACCAGTCACTGTATACATTTCACTGCACCTGTGTGACAGCATGCAGTTTCATATACCAGTCACTACATACCTGTTCACTGCACCTGTGTGACCGCATGCTGTTTTATATACCAGTCCGTGCATACCTGTTAACTGCACCTGTGTGACAGCTGCACATTGTATTGTAATACCAGTCACTGCATATCTGTTCACTGCACCTGTGTGACCGCACGCTGTTTTATATACCAGTCCGTGCATACCTGTTAATTGCACGTGTGTAATAGCTGCACATTGTATTGTAATGCCAGTCACTGCATACCTTTCACTGCATCTGTGACTGCACATTGTATTATACCAGCAGTCAATGTATACCTTTCACTGCACCTGTGTGACTGCACATTGTTCTACCAGCAGTCACTGCATACCTTTCACCGCACCTGTGTGACTGCATATTGTTATACCAGCAGTCACTGTATACCTTTTCATTGCACCTGTGTGACTGCACATTGTATTAGTCAAGTCAGTGCCTACCTTTCACTTCATCCCCCCCAATATGAACAAAACAACAGGCAGAGGCAGAGCCACAGGCAGGCCACCTGGCAGGTCTGTTCGAGGGAGTGCTGTCGTGATTTCATGCGGCCCTCGACCAAAGTACAGTGTTCAGAGGAAGGCACATGCCATCAACCCCCAATATTGTCATGACGTAGTTGACTATTTAACACAGAACACCTCATCTTCTGCATGGAAGCGTGACATATCTTCCTCCTGCTTTGATTCTGGCACCCCACATAACACTCCGTCGGCAGCCATCACCAACTTGCCTACATCCCAGGGCTCAGCGGTGTGGAAATTTTTTTGTGTGTCTGCCTCAGATGAGAGCAATGCCATATGCACTCTCTGTCACCGAAAACTGAGCCATGGAAAGACCAAGACCCGCGTAGGGACAACTACCTTACGAAGGCACATGATGAAAAAGCACAAACTGCAATGGGATGACCACCTGAGGAAAAGCAGCACACAAAAGCAAAGCCACACACCGCAGTGGAAGATACCAGGCCACAATTATTTCTCAAAAAAGGCGATACCCAAACTGTACCGTGATGTTGAAAGGCAAGTGGTGTCATCTCTGGCACACAGCGTTGGGTCAAGGCTCCATCTGACCACGGATGCCTGGTCTGCAAAGCATGGTCAGGCCTGCCCGAAGACTAAGTTAGTCCCCACACACAGCATCTCTGCAGGCACGCCGTGTGACTGCCTGCCCCAAGACTAAGTCGGTCCCCAAACAGCATCTCTGCCTGCAGGCCGCTTGACTGCCTTCTTTGCCACCACCAACAGGGTCCAGGATTCTAGGTGGATTCCTGAATTTCACTATAATAATTTTTCTGGTGCGTGTACATGCCTGCCTAATTTTTTTGGCTGCACTGCGGCTGCAACAACAAAACCAAAGGTATGTACATGTGTCAATTCCCCTTCGTGATCGTTACCTTGCCGTGGTGAAGGGGCTTGCGTATCACAATGAAGCAATGACCGGCTATATGAGTGTGTTAGGGGGTACACCTGACCCAAGATAATAAGGTTGTTGCTTCATTGTGGACAGACTAAATTCGATCAGCTGGACACTCAGTCACTGTTGTTCTGTCATTGAGCTACCTCAGCCCGACCATATGGGCTTGAAAACCGCCATCACCTGCAATCTCGCCATGGTGCGCACCAGTCCAGCGCGGCCATCACTACACAAACAACTGTTTGCGGAGCGTTACACATTCAGTTTGGTCTGTCAGTGTGAAGCAGTACACTAATTACACTCCCTGATCCCTGTATACACACGCAAAATGTTTTCAAGCACTTTAGGCTTCCAATCTAGGAATGCAATGTGATTTCTGACCTTTAGGGATCATAACCCTGCTGTGCGTCAAATCCGTAATTTTCCCCGGGACTTTTGGCGTATATCCCACTCCGCCATGCCCCCCTCCAGGTGTTAGACCCCTTGAAACCTCTTTTCCATCACTTTTGTAGCCAGAATTCGTGTTTGTAGTTTTGAAAGTTCGCCTGCCCATTGAATTCCATTGCGGTTCGTGAACTTTTTCGCGCGTTTGCGGTTTGCGAACAAAAACGCAGGTTCGCGATATCTCTACTCATCAGAGAGAAAAGTAAGTTCAGTAATCAAACTGAAAATATCTTTCATTTTTTTAATCATATTAGCGCCAGTTTTTGTATTCTAGATAAAACTGAATTGCTCGCAGACTATATCAGTGTATATTGCAACAGCTGAATTACAGGAAGGAAAAGCTGCAGTCACAAAAGTATTGTGGGAATTTCTCTTCACAAGCATTTGCCACCAGCCAAAATAAAGAATATGACAATTTGAGCATACAGTGTTTTCCCTACGTAAATTGCTGGCAGAGATTTCAGCAAATCGACATGTGCAATGCTAAAATATTTTGACACTACAAGAGCAGAAAAGCTTCTGGCAATGGCTTGTGACAGGAAAACATTATAAAAATAGCACAACAGGTAAAATAGGGAAAATACTGTTTGGATCTTCTGTTAAACAAGTACGTGCCAGATACAATAAAAAAGAATGTGCTCCCTGAACATGAGCTGCAGAATCTAGAAAACTCATTTCTGCTGTGGGATAATTTATCTCTGGATAACATGGCTTATGTTTGTACGCTTAAAGGCATAAAAGCCTCAAAAAAGCATGGCCTAATTGTGTCTAGTGCAGGGAAATGTATTCTCTGAATGTAATGTTGTGTAACAACGGTAACGTTTTTGCCTAATCTACATGCTTATCTCCTCTGCTCAGCCTTTCTAATTACCACATTTGTAGGCCATTTCTATAATTAGGTCATATTCAGGTAAAGTACCCCTGAGCTCTGCTCAGTCGTAATATTTGACTAAGCAGGACATCAACTATGGGCGGGGAGGAAGTGACAGTTCCTCATCCTCTCTGCCCGTCCTTACTGCTGACCCATTCACTCGCCGCTTTATTTCCTGATATGAATTACTGCACACAGCATGCAGGGGAGCTGCGCTGTGTGCGGGCTTGTGGTAAATGAGGTTAGAACGATAGTGTACTAAGAGCTGTATTGGTACACTATGGTTCCAACCTAAATTACCACAAGCCCCCACACAGCTGCACTATAAGCGGTGTGTGTGTGTTTTTGGGAAGCAGGAAATTTGGGCGCATGAGGCAGGTGGACAAAAAGGGCGCCGCCATTCACTCCCATAATAAATATCGTTTAAATCGGCGCCCAACAGGAAAAAAGGGCGCCGGAGAAAAATAACGTTTTAAAAGCGGCGCCCGGAGACTTTTAATGTTTTATAACTGTTTCTCATGATTACACATTATTTAATGATTTATAATTTTTAAAACATTATTTTTAAACTAAAAACAGTACAATATTTTTTAAAACATTACTTTTAAACGAAAAACCGTACAATTTTTTTTTTTTTTTTTTTGCATTTTTAAACGAAAAACCGCACCATATTTTTTAAAAACGTTATTAATGCTTATCACAGGGGGGTCTTAGGTTTAGGCACCAACAGGGGGGTCTTAGGTTTAGGCACCAACAGGGGGGTCTTAGGGTTAGGCACCAACAGGGGGGTCTTAGGGTTAGGCACCAACAGGGGGGTCTTAGGGTTAGGCACCAACAGGGGGGTCTTAGGGTTAGGCACCAACAGGGGGGGTCTTAGGGTTAGGCACCAACAGGGGGGTCTTAGGTTTAGGCACTACCAGGGGGGTCTTAGGGTTAGGCACCAACAGGGGGGTCTTAGGGTTAGGCACCAACAGGGGGGGTCTAGGGGTTAGGGATAGGTACAGGGAGGGTTCTGGGTGAGAGTAGGGTTAGGTATAGCTTTAGTAAAATTCTTATTAATGTTTTATAAAACGTTATTATAAATTTCAATTTTTAAACAGGGAAGATTAACGTTTTTTAAATTGCCGATTTTATACACATTATTTAATGATTTATAACTTTATAAAACATTATTTTTAAACGAAATATAACACCATTTTTTTTAAATGTTATTCATGATTATCTTTTAAAATCCTGCGCCCTTTTTTCCCGGCGCCCTTTTTTAACGTACGCCTGTGTGTGTGTGTGTGTGTGAGGGGGGGGGGGGGGGGTGTTGGAACTAGAGACAGGCAGAGAGGAGGGAGAACTGGTCCCTCCTCCAAGCCCATAATCGATGCTGAGCAAAGCGGGGGACAGGGGATTGCTGGAGGGGGAGTATATTGCTGTGACATATGTCACAGCACAACAAATAAAACAGTATTAACATTATTTTGATCTAAGAAACCAGTTCAGGGGTACTTTAAGAATGGAACTTTATTTCTTACACACAAAGGTGCAATGAGCTCTGGGTGTAGACTTTACAATGACATACTGTATATATCTGACCTGCAGTGCTGTATCTCTGTATGCTCTATGTGAGAAATGTTTCGTTGACCCAGTCTAGATCACTACTAGACACACTGGTCCTGGTCTACTTAGGTTGGAGACTTTGAGGTGTATGCACTAATCCACGGTAACTCGACGTGTGCATGTAGCGCACATTAAGTTTAAGTAATACTTTACACAGTGGGAATAACTTGTGTTATTTATGCAATACCTGTATTGATTGTCTAATAGGCAATGTAGTTGTTGCACAGATAGCGTGAGTTATGCAAGTTATATAACATATTTGTTATGATCACGTCTGCAGCATGTACTGCTGGCTGCAGTTTTACTGTAGCCAAGCAGCTTTTGACTTCTTTACATGCTTTTGCTCGCATAGTTTTGCTGGCAAACATACTGAGTGTTGATTCCTTCTGCAATCCTTTTCATGCAGGATGCATTGCTTTGTCTGCCTTTTCCTGCTATCAGCTTGTGACTAATTATCATTCACCTGTGTGGGAATCTGCATGTCTGCTCTCATTGGATAACCTCAGTATAAAGATCTGCTTCCTGCAGGGCTCCACGGGCTATCATAGTTTCAGATCAGTCTGTTACTCTGTCTGCCCCCCCCCCCCCCCCCATTCCTAGTCCGTGTGGACTGCACTGACTCCTGCGCAGGGGTCAGTGAGTCCTTCTAGTTCTGTTCTGTTTATCAGGAATTGTTACTTTGCTAGTCTTGCCTCATATATTGGTTCATCACCAATATATACGCATACTAGCGTGTTTGTTATTTTCCTTGTATTCGTGTTACGTTAATACATCAGTGTCGCTGATATATACGTACTCGAACTGTTTATATCCTGTCAAGTAGATGTACAGAGTTGCCAAAAGGATAAAATATGCTAAAATGTTTAAAATATTCGGGTGGCGGTGGTGGACCGGCCACTCAGAAATAGACTCGATGCTGTCGCTTAAGATAAAGACAATTTATTCACATACTCCATGAACAGTTCATGGAGTATGTGAATAAATTGTCTTTATCTTAAGCGATAAGTAAGTAAGTATAATACTTACTCCACACTAATTCTCCCTGATCCAATACATACTACACAATATTACTGGCTCTCGGTTTCTCTGTTTATATCCTGTGTTCAGTCAGTCAGTTTCCAGCACATTTTGGTAGAGTGAAGGTGAGATCCGCACTATGTCGGTTGAATAATGACTTTATTAGATTAGAAACATCTCAATCCAGGACACCACATGCTGACATGTTTCGGACGTGACACCGTCCTTAATCGTAGCATAGGTACAAAGTAGCGGGAGGGCCCCTTTATAGAGAAAGAGGCACAGCCGGTAAGTGCTCAAAAAACCCCACCCAACAAAGAGGAGTGTACATAAAACCGAGGGAACATCCTCACATAGCAAAATATAAAACATTTTGGTAGGTTGCGCGTATCGTGATCACCCGTGCTGAGCTAATTCAGTCCTGTTCATGTTACCTTGCGTGGATTGCGCTCACTTCTGCGTGAGGCACGCCACCGCTGCAATCGCATTGGCTGCCTAATTCCAGTCTGTCTTGTTATGGACGCTTGCTGTCACTTAAGTAGTGACTAGTTAAGCAAGCGTTCATTCTGTTACCTGTCCTGATCTTCTGAGTTCTGGTTTATGCACTCAGCGCTACCTTGCGCTGAGCCACTATAGTGAAAGGATTTTTTGTGGCTGTTTGGATCTACGCCTGCTCTGTGCGCCACATCTCCTGTTGGAGTCAGTCCTCTCTTCCACTAAAGTGGGGATATCCTGGTTCCTTGTGCTAGCGTGTGTACCCCCTTCACGTCAGGATATATACCACGTGCTGACTGTGGAGAATATACCACCAAGCCTAACAATATTACGGAATTTACGTTAAGCCTAGTAAACTTACTCAGTAAATATGCTGCACCAATCAAATCACTACAACATGTGCGATGTCATAGAGAATGTAATGCATTCAGAAAAGAGAAAAGAATGGCTCATCAGCATTTGCCTGTATAAATGTATAATGATATTAAATTATACTTCTCAATAGAGATGATAAATTAGATGCAAATAATTTCAAGTTGATGCAGGATCATGAAAATTGTGGAGAATAGACCAATAAAATTTCACTGTGGCAGGACACAATTTGTCCATTTTCAAGCTGCATCAGCTCAAAATTGTTGCATCTCATTGATCATCCCTTCCTCTCAATCACTTCAGGTTTTGTTTGGGGGACATTTACTCTAACAAAGTAAGGTTATGTCTTCTAGTCTTCTTGCGTGCACTGCTGGCTAGAGTTGTCCTGAACGGTTCGGCCGTGAACTTACCCGCCCCTATACTACATCATTGGTCTAAACTTTGACCCTCTTTTGCCATGATCTCACTCTGTCTCCTGCTGTAGTAGTGAGAGAAGGGAGAGGTTGCTGCAGAGACATCGGGAAAGCTTAGTTAGGCTCTTGTTAGGCTTGTTAGCCTGCTCCTTGCTGATACTTATTGCTAAAAAGCACCACCAAAACAGCTCTTTTGAGAGCTAATGTTCTTGAGATGTGTTTTTTTTTGTGTTGCCCACTGACACTTGCGTATACAGCCCTGTGTGTCGCAGCTGGCCCTCGCTAATTGCTATACTGTGCCCGGCCGAGCACATTCAGTGTATACCTTTCACTGCACCTGTGTGTGTGACTGCACATATTATACAAGCAGTCAGTACCTTTAATTGCATCTGTGTGTGACTGCACATTTGTGCCTTTGACACTGCATATTACAGCCCTGTGTGTCGCAGCTGGCCCTTGCTTATTGCTATACTGTGGCAGACCCAGCACAGTCCATGCATACCTTTCATTGCACAGCACGCAATTTTATATACCAGTCACTGCATACCTGTTCACTGTACTTGTGTGTGCGTGACAGCTGCACATTTGTAATACGAGTCTGTGTATACCTTTCACTACAACTGCGTAACAGCACACAGTTTTATATACCAGTCACTGCATACCTGTTCACTGTATCTGTGTGTGTGACAGCTGCACACTTGTAATACCAGTCCGTGCATACCTTTCACTGCACCTGTGTAACAGCACGCAGTTTTATATATGAGTCACTGCATACCTGTTCACTGCACCTGTGTAACCGCACATTGTTGTACCAGCAATCACTGCAACCTTTTCACTGCACCTGTGTAATCGCACATTGTTGTACCATTAACCTTTTCACTGCACCTGTGTAACCGCACATTGTTGTACCAGCAGTCACCTTTTCACAGCACCTTTGTGACCGTACATTGTTGTACCAGCAGTCACTGCAACCTTTTCACTGCACCTGTGTAACCGCACATTGTTGTACCAGCAGTCACCTTTTCACAGCACCTGCGTGACCGCAAATTGTTGTACCAGCAGTCACTGCAACCTTTTTACTGCATCTGTGTAACCGTACATTGTTGTACCAGCAGTCACCTTTTCACTGCACTTGTGTGACCACACATTGTTGTACTAGCAGTCACCTTTTCACTGCACCTGTGTAACTGCACATTGTTGTACCAGCAGTCACTTTTTCCCTGCACCTGTGTAACCGCACTGTACCAGCAGTCACTGCAACCTTTTCACTGCACCTGTGTAACCGCACATTGTTGTACCAGCAGTCACTTTTTCACTGCACCTGTGCTGTCACTGGTTGTCACTAAGGGTCATGGGCTTAGCACATTCTTGGATTAGTTTCTACTTGTCTGGATGCTATCTGTACCACAAGGCTCAGTTCTAGGACCTTTTCTCTTCTCCATCTATACTCATGGCCTGGGACAATTAATGCACTCTTTTAGTTTTCAGTACACCGATGACACTCAAATCTATCTCTCAACTCCTGACCTCTCTATACTATTATCTTAAGTCCCTGACTGTCTGCTGTTTCTGCATTTATGTTATTCTGTGTTTTCAAATTTAACATAAACAAAACAGAGATTGTGATATTTCTTTCATCTCTCTCTGCTCCCCCACCAATTGTTACAATTAATGTAGAAAATACCCCAATAAATTCAACTTCTAACGCTCGCTGTCTGGGGGTAACTCCATTTCAAGAACATATTAACACATTAACAACTTTCTGCTACTTTCATCTCAAATAATATTTCCAGAATCCATCCCTTACTTGAACAGAAGGCTATTAAAATGCTCCAGTCCCTACTGAACTCTGCTGCTTGCCTCATCAACCTCTCCTCCTATTACTCTAATGCTGCCCCTCTGTGTAAAATCCTCCAATGGCTACCAATCTCCCAAGGGATCCAGTTCAAACTCCTAACACTATCATACAAAGCCCTACATAGGCTATCCTCTCCATACATTTCTTTATTAATCTCCCGAAATTATGCATCCTGGAACCTTCGCTCCTGGCAAGAGTCCCTCTTGTTGTCCAGCTTGGTCACCTCCTCTTACTCTCGCAGGACTTCTCACGAGTGTCCACAATCCACCCACCATGTTCCAAGCCTAAAAATTTTCAAATGTACCCTCAAGACACACCTATTCAGACAAGCTTATAATTTGCTATAGCTAGAATTTGAAGCTCACTGTGTCATCTGCTAATGCTGTTGTCTTCTCCCTCAGTGTCTCAACCAGGGATGGTTGTAGTCAGCCAACTTCGCTACACTGGAACTAAGCATAGTTTTACGCAATTACCCTTCGCCAAACTACGGCTTCGAAATCAAATATTTGCTTCGTATGCATTTCGTAGACTACGCGTTAAAATACGCAATTACGCGTAGTGCGAAGCGTAGTGTATGCGGATGCTTATGCTCATATGCAGAAAATTTTATGCATTAATTCCTTTTAAATGCTTATACCGCAAACTCTTCTATGCGGACATTTCCCTTTCCAACACGTAAATTTGTAAGCATACAATCGCACGCGGAAAATTAGATGCAAATAACGTATTCGTAGTTCACTACACAATACACATGTTAACTACGCATAGTGGGCGTAAGCTACGCGTAAAAGTACTTCACTATGCGTAAATTCATAAGCTTAGTTTTGAAACTTCACTTACGATGCGTAGATGCGAACTACGATGCGTAAATTCGCACTGGCGTAGTTTCTGCTCATCCCTGGTCTCAACCTCAATACCATCTAAGCTCGCAAGGGTATGGAGCTCCACCTTTTGTTTTCTGTTTCTGTGCAATTTATCAAATGAATATGTATCAGTATTGGTGATGTTATTCAAACTACACATCATTTGTATGTATCTGTACTTGTAGTATCACTAGATGTCCTGATTGTATAGTATGTTGAACTGCTCATGTATCTATGTTCCCTGTTGTTGTATGTTTTGCACATTGTACAGTGCTATAGAATATGTTGGCTGCTCTATAAATAAAAATAATAATAACTATCACCTGCAAGGATCAGGACTCACTGGAGACAAACACTGGACAGATGGGTCACTAGTTTATATATGTTTTGTTGCTTTGGTGGGGGGAAGTGGGACAATGGGGACATGCAAAACAGTGCTGCAATGAGCAGATAGGGATACAATGCAGAGCAAGGGGCTAAGTCTGCGCTTGGCCAAGATGATCTCAGTACAATGAGGTATGTGGAGTTGGCTGCAGGGAAGTGCAGAGTGTCAAAGCGGGTCGAGTCCTCCCGACTCCCAGAGTTCCCTGCATCATCATCATCTGTGTCATGAAGATGGCAAAGACAAGCCAATAGCCTGATGTTGAGCAGAATGCATGTAGGACGGATTGCATGGATAGGTGAGTTAAATACACTCCCCCCCACTCTGCTTGCTACTTTATTTGGGGAAGAGTAGAAGGCCCTCCAGGCATTTTCTGCTTTCCCTACTCAGGGCTGTCAACCAGGCTCACACCACTGGTACGTTTTTATGGAGGGTGGCTTTTTGTAAGCTCTGGCAAGCAGCGAACCACCACAATACACCTGCAAACCAGATATAACAAACCTTGGAGAAGCAGTTGCGGTGAACAGCGCTACCACTGCAGCTGCCTCCAGCTCTCTGCCTAGCAATCTATCCGTGCCTCAGGCGTCTAGCACGCCGAGGATGGGTTTGTCAGTTGCACATAAGGTCGCCTTATCGCGTGCGCGCGCGCACAGACAGGACCTTTATGCGGGGAGGCGCGTCAGCTGACCGGCCGGTCGGCTGACGTCAGAGGAGACACTCGTCGCTCCTCATTGGCTGAGAGGAGTAGGCATGATGGAGGGGTCTCCTCTGCTTTATAAGCCAAGCTGAATCACTCGCAACTGGTCTGCTGTTGCGAATACTTGGTGTTAGCGCTCAGACCTTAGATAGTTCCGGTGTGCTTTGATCCGGGAGGAAACCGGGGACTTCACACAAGATAGGAATTGTTTGATAGCTATAAAGATTATTCATTACTGTGTTATTATCTGTGCCTGACTCTGGCTCGTTCTGACTACTCTTCTGCTCAGTGATTCTGTACCTCTGCCCATCTGATCTTGCTGCCGACTCTGCCTGTATTAACCTTCTTGTCTCTGCCTTCCGATTTTGTACTGCATCTGTCTGTCTGTTGCCAACCCGATTAGTCTGACCACTCTACTCTCACCAGAGGGCCCTTGACTCTGGTGAGGGGCGCTGTACTGTTAGTACCCACCAGCCCCTCTGGTGAGGTATAGCTAAACCTATCAGTACTACTGTTGCACCAATCACTATACTTGTTATTGCTGTCACATCAGCTGTCTGATATACCTGCATTATAGGTGATTCTGCAGATCACCATATAATCAGATATATATCTGCATTATAGGTGATACTGCAGATCACCTAATAATCAGAATTCTGTTTCTTGCTGACACAAATCGTTACACCAGAGTTTGGCAAAATCTTTAGGCCATAAAAAGCATTGTCAATTGTGCTGTTACCTAACAGTGAAAAAGCCAACAATTACATTCTTTTTAAACAGTTTTTCATTTTTAATTCTTTTGTGAGTGCCTCTGGAACTTGTTTCTCTTTTGATCTTTTACCTGATCTACCATTAATTATGAAAGTTAAAGGCCAACATCACGGTTACGGTTAGCGGTAACATTTCCCAGCATAATATACTGAAGATCAGGATAAGGGTAGAAAAATAAAAGCTGCAATCATTCTGGTAATATTACAAACTTCAAGTGGAGAAGATTTTAATGCTTAAGTTAAAAAAAATGTAAAAAACAAATTTAGCACAATAAGGATTCACAAGTCCGATAAAGTCATCTGTGGTACCATACCCAAGAAGTTCATTTATTGTCAGAGCTGGATTCATTCTAATTGAAAGAACATGTTCATGGCTTGGTTGCCTAGAAACTGTAGTTCACAGATGGAGACTAAAATCCAATTCCTTTATCATAGCCAAGCAAGAAAAGTAGGTGAAAAATTCATTACTGAAGGTAAAGAGATGTCATACGTCAATGACCAGAGCCATGATCTCTCAGTCTAGCTCTAAATTACACGCGTTAGTATAATGTGAACTAATAACGAATGAAAATGATAATATGTTTGGATTGGAACTCAAAACTTTAATGTGTGAATGATTCAATATGAAAGCAATACAAAAGAGCACAATAATTAATTACTAGGTTTTATTCTTCTTTCATTCGAGAATGCATTGCACTATCTAGACTATTTGTTTTATTTTTTAAGTTAATTACATTTTTATGTGTGTTTTAAATATAAATTAATAATATATTACAAATTAATCTTTTATTTATGTATTTATTGTTTTAGTGTTGGCAACATTTGTAAAAAGAAAATTCTTCAAAATAATTGTAGCATGGGGTATAGAGATACCCTATTGGTGTCCAGACTGCTGCCTGTATTCAGAAATGTACTAATGCTACCTGTGTCCAAATAAATCCTCATTTGTTTTGTTGGACCCTGCCATTCCTGAACCTTATTGTAGGAGCCCTAAAATTGATTTGTGTAAGTTATAGGACTACCAAAATAAGTTGAAAAAGTATGCTTTTACTTACCTGGGGCTTCTTTCAGCCCCCTGTAGTCTTCAAGGTCCCTTGCTGCCCACCCGGTCTTGCCCGTTGATCTGCTATCAACCCCAGTAAATAGCGCTGGTGTGCTGGGTCGCACACTGCTGTGCATGTGCTGAATCAAAAGTGTGCCTCTTTAAATGTGCTTCCATGGCTGGGAGAGCTTTGTGCTTGTGCAATTTGCTGAGACTCGTACCTAAGCATGTGCAGAATGCTCCTGTCCACGGGAACACATTTGAGGAGGCCCTACATTGGGCCAGTGCATGTGTAGTATTGCGCAACCCAACCAGCCAGCCTACTTTACTGTTGCTAACTGTGGGTCAACGAAGGGTACCGGGAGGACAACAAGGGTCCTTCAAGACTACAGGGGCTGGAAGATGCCCCAGGTAAGTAAAAGCATACATTTTCACCTCGGCTCAGTGTTTCTTTAATGTATGTCATGTGTCCATGATGACTTCATCATACTAATCAGGTGAAAAAAGTGGTCTCATACCTGAAAAGCCCCATGTTGATGTGGAGTGTTCATTACCTCTGGTTGGCAACCATGAGAGGAGTATAGCTATCAGATAAACCTGCTAGATTTCCCTGTCTGTCCATCCTTGTCCACCAAATCAGGAGGTGGTATCTCACCGCCACCACCAACATCATCGTCATCATAAATGAATGTATAAATTATTACTTGCAGCAGAAGAGTATTGTACTGTGTCCACCAAATCAGGAGGTGGTTTCTAACCGCCACCACCATCATCATCATCATCATCAATGAATGTATAAAATATTACTTGCAGTAGTAGAGTATTGTACACTGTCCACCAAATCAGGAGGTGGTTTCTTGCCGTCATTATCATCCTCATCAATTAATTTATAAATTATTACCTGCAGTAGTAGAGTATTGTACTGTTCTAGCTATCCGTTTAATAGTTCGTTTTGAATCAAGATGATACCATTTACTGGCTAAATTTAACCACTTAGCAACTTCTGCCACACTTTTCTACGTCCTTGTTTATAAACACCTGCAAACACATGTAACACTTGCTTCTGTTTTCTATTTTTAGAAAACTGAGTTAGTATAGCACCCTCTTGTGGCCAAAAAGTAAAACTACTTTCAAATACACTATTATTAATTTATTTAATTAATTAAATGCGTTTTCATTATTTTTTTAACTCCTTTACCCGTAACTCAAAATGAAATATTATCACCATACATTGTACTAGGGACACAATTTAAACATCGTAATAGCCGGGACAAATGGGCAAATAAAATGTGTCTGTTTTATCTGCAATAGCACATTATTTTTAAACTACAATGGCTGAAAGCTGAGAAATGGTGAAATCCTGTCAAATGCATATAAAATAATATAATTCTTAGCATAAACTACTGCCCAAAGAAAGCCTAGTTTTTCCCACAAAAAATAATATATAGATCATTTTAGTGTGATAATTGGTGATAAAGTTATTACTGAATGAATGGGAAGAGCTTTTGGGCCTGATTCACAAAGCGGTGCTAACAGTTAGCACGCTGGTGAAAAGCCCTTTATCATGCCTAAACTCAGTTTAGGCATGATAAGTTTAGGTGTGATAAGTTTAGGTGTGATAAGTTTAGGCTTGTTAAGTTTAGGTGTGATAAGTTTAGGCATGATAAGTTTAAGCACCAACTGGGTTAGCACCGCAGTGCACAGCTGATCAAAAGTTTTGCGCTAGCAATGTCTGGTGCACTTCGCATAGAATTTAATGGCGCTGCTTTGCGTGCGGGACTTTGCGTGCGATCTAAACTTATCTAAACTTAGCATGCCTAAACTTATCATGCCTAAACTTATCACGCCTAAACTTATCACGCCTAAACTGGCTTTTCACCAGCATGGTGCAATGGTTATCATGCCTAAAGTCTTTTAGGCGTGCTAACTGGGTTAGCACCGCTTTGTGAATCAGGCCCTTTGAGTGGAAAAAACCTGTGGTAGAGAAGTGGTTGAAAGATTTAGCAATTAAGCTTTCAACCCAATAGGTCTTCTTCCAACTCTATTTCCCGATCTACTGACTAAAATCACAAACACTGGTTCACACAACAGCCGGGGGCCCTGGACTCTCTCACTGGCCAGGGCTCCCACACCACCATGCGATACCCAGGGGAAACTGCAGGCGAGCCCTGGACCTCTCACCACCAGGGAGTTCACTCCCACCAGGGTGTTCACCCCCACATGGTCCCCTCCCTAACCACTCACCTGTCAACTGCATCCTGGAAGCTGCAAAAAGAAATTTAAAATCACAAACACTGGTTCGCACGACAGCCAGTAGTGCGAACCAGTGTTTGTGATTTTAAATGTCTTTTTGCAGCTTCCAGGATGTGGTTGACAGGTGAGTGGTTAGGAAGGGGACCGTGTGGGAGACTTGCCTGCACGGGGCATTACTGCTAGCAGTGTATTCTCCGATTACATCCATCTAAAGCCTCCTACCTGAATGCTACCTAATTTATGCAATTCCTGCTACATTTGGTACAGCAGGCAAAGGGTGTATAACAGTACACCTGATTGGCTGACTGGTGCCTGCAGACCAAATAAAGGTAGGAAATTGCTTTAGCTGGGAGTGAGCAATTGTGTATGATACTGTCTAAAATGTCAGAAAACACAGCTCATATACATTTGAACAACAGGAGGAGGAACATAGATTTTCTGCTAGTATATATAACACTGAGATACATTAATTACAGCAGGACATTAGAATGGTTCTACTATTCCTATAGGTCAGGCTAGATCCCTAGGCATGTAAGAAATAACAGGGGGTCGTATCTATTCATCGTAAAGAACCTCACAACACATTAGAGACTAACAAACATCCACACAAAATACATTTTGACGTCCGGATTAATGCATCTTAATGAAAAAATCCATTTACCTCCTTCTGCTTTTCAAATGCTATGTTATGCATAAGCTATGCTTTCTAACTATTTAGTTGGTATACCAGGAAACAGTTTAAAAAAGAGTCACATTTATATTGGGTGAAAACTCAAAATTTCCTTTTTATATTGTTCAACATTAGCCAATAAATGGTATAATCCTGATTCAAATTTTCCTAAATTATTATCAGCCTCAAAGCGTATCTCCAGCCTAAATGATAATTCTAGCAGGGTTCCTGTAAAAGAAAATTATAGTTACCTGCACTGCCTTGTCCCGCAAAGCTGTCCTGAAGACCCCGAATCACCCGACTTCCGGCATGTGGCCCCTCCTCCCCTCTCTCCCTGGAGAAAAATGCCAAGATATTTACTGCAGATATTTTCTTTTGGGCGGTATGGCCACATACCGGAAGGCGGGTGATGCAGGGTCTTCGGGACGGCTTTGCAGAACAAAACAGAGCAGGTAACTATAATTTTCTTTTACAGGAACCCTGCTAGATTTTTTTCTTTAGGCTGGAGATCCGCTTTAACTGAGGTTAAAAAAAATTCTTACAACTTAAAGGAACACTATTGCTTAATATGTTTTTTTTTGTTGAGATAGGAATGGTTTGGGAAGTGCTGGTGTATACATTTCACTGCTTACATCTTTGTTTACTGTTATCAAAATACTTTAACACAAAACTGGAGGCCAAGCTGAGCAGGGTGACAGGCCAGTAAATAATGAGGGGAGGGGGAACCCTCACACTACATCTGTTAACCCTGTGTGTGACTGCAGCTGCATGTCTCTCTGACTGAGATTTCTGTACAAGAGCAGAGAAAATGTTTCTGGTTTGTAATGGTGTGTGAAATCTGACACCGTCCACAGCTTCATATAACTCTGTAGTCTCACCCCATGCAAAGAACAGCACTTGCAGTGTAAAATTAAAGCACCCCTTTGCCATTGAATTGTTCCAATACTGCAACAACCTATACACAACAAATTAAAGCTTTTGCTTCTGATATTTAATATGAAAAGTAAAAAAATGTTTACACAGCTATTTAGACATTATTTGTACATTGTCATTTTAGAACACTTGGGCATCGATAGAATTCCTTTAACTACCTAATGACCGTGTCACGCCAATGGGCGAGACCGCGGCGGCAGCCCCAGGACCGCCTAATGCCAATTGGCATGAAATCCTGGGGCTGGCTCCTGCAGGAGATCGCGCACGCTTCAGTCTCCCAGCGGCAATTGTCGCTTGGGAGACTGTTAGATGGCGAAACCGCCGTCTTTGTACTTAGTGCTGCGATCTAAGGCAGCGCTGTACTGGGGACACCCGTGTGACACGGCTGTCCCCTCCATTGGCTCAGGAGTGATCAGTTGTCATAGGCTGAAGCCTATGACAGCCGATCACAGTGATTGGCTGGCGAGGGGAGGGAGGGGTTAAAAAAAAGAAAAAATCTGAGGGGCGATCAGACGGTGGGGAGAAAAGGGGGTGGGGAAATCACTTGTGTGCTGAGTTGTGCAGCCCTGCAGCGAGGCCTTAAAGCTACAGTGGCCCATTTGTGGAAATGGTCTTTAGGGGGGTTTAACACTGCGGTCCTCAAGTGGTTAAACAATAGGAAGTGGATGTGGTGAAATCCTTAAACTTTCATCGTTTAAGACTAAATATCAGTAACTTAGAATCCTGTACTTTTATTTCAGATATTTTGTGCTAAATATTTTATTTATCTTCTTTATATTTCAACTCCTAATGCTCAGAGAGTATGTTACAGTAAATATTTCAAGCCATCAAGTCAAACTTTGGCATTTACAGTATGTCTGAATATCAACATTTATGATTTCACAATCCTGAATGGTAAAGTCATACAAATATACACTTTCTAAAATAAAATTTCAAAGTGGTAAATGTAAGTCAATGTCCAATATAAAAAATATAGAATTGTTATTTGTTGACTCAAAATTATGATTTTTAAAAGTTGGATATCATATCTTATTTTTTTAAAACTTTCTTTTTATTAGAATAAGTGTTTTGTATTTGTATTCTTTTATACATACAATAAAGTGTATACAGAACACAAAGTGCATAACACGTTATAAACAGTAACAACAATCATAGCATATAAAGGTTTACAAAGATTGAAACACCTTTTTAAATGTATATGAGAAACAATTTGTGGTACAGGAAAATAAAATGGCACTGAAGTGTCTTAAAAAATGCAAACATTACCCTGGGTAAGCCTAGACACCCTCCCCCACCCCCCAGTATAGTATATAGTATATAGGCATGCATGCAAAAATACATTTTTACAAATGCATTGAAGTCTAAGGGCATAAGAAAACACATGTTCAAGAACGTTTTTGTTTTTATGAAAGTATGTACACTGTATTGTAAAAATGCCATTAAATGTTTGCAAAAATAGTCAGTCCAGTGAAAATGCTAACTTTGATGTGAAAATAAGTTTTGGCAAACATTCCAGCTCATCTCTTAATAAAACAAGCCAAAAAACGAAATTCAACTGCATGAAGGTTACCAAGAAATGAGTATTGTGATAACACAATACAGAATGAAAAAGGAACTTCAGACAAGGCTAAAGTGGACCCAAATTAAAAATACAAGATTTCAGAAATAAAATCTATTTTCTAACTTATAATAATAAATAGCAGCCTTTATTCAGCTGCATGATGACAAATATAAAATATTGTATATGTATTGGAGGAACCCCTCCCTTCCTTACATATTGCCAGGACAGAATCCGGCAGACTGGTGGAGGCAATAAAATACAAAAACAAAACACAGGCTACCACTGATGATGTCACAGGGGAGGTGATCTCAGCTTGTGTGAGATTTCCATGATCCCATGATCTAAAACCTCCTACTAAGCTCAGAAGTAATGGCTGCTATCTGTATAAGCCTAGTTATGAAAAGAGAAGGGTGAAAAGCATGCACTAAAATGCTCATAGGCTTGAAGGAGTGTTTATTTATCTTTGTATGTGTCAGAGTGGTGCTAAACTAAATATTTTTAATAAAAAAAATGTTTGGTTTGGGTCCGCTTTAATAAGGTAGATTTCAAGATCAAAATCGGTTGGCTTACTTAAATTGTGGGTCTAGGTTAAAAGCAAGCAATTACTTGGTGTATAACCTAAATAGTTTGTAATCTACAGACTACATCCTACAAATAAAAATAGGTCTACTTCAAGGCAGCATTAGATTACAAGAAAGAGCTTTAGTGTTCTGTGCCATTATTATTTAGCTGTCCAACTGATGGGTACACGAATCAATTTCTGTTCAAAACTAAAAATAATTCCACATGTCAGAAGTGGAATTGATATGATGAACGATGATGTTCTTTTCTTTGTTTCAATTTCTACTTCTGCTGTGTTTTCTCGTGCTGGTAAATTCTACATGTTTTCTATTTTATGCTTCTGGTGGTAAGATCGTAAAACTTTAATTATGTAGCTCAAAAGAACAACTTCAAGGTAAATAAAAGTAATGTGGTGTGGTTGAAAAAGATCAGTCCACATATATCTGTTTTGGGCAAATCCTATTATTTGAATTGGACTCCGGTAAGGTCTATGTGGTCCAGCTACCACAATTTTTGTTAGCAAAAAGATGCTTTATTGATATATAAAAATTATGAAACAGATATTTCTTACAACAAAAAAAGGTAAAAAGTATATAATCTATAAATATATATATATATATATATATATATATATATATATATATATATATATATACATACAGTGGTGTGAAAAACTATTTGCCCCCTTCCTGATTTCTTATTCTTTTGCATGTTTGTCACACTTAAATGTTTCTGCTCATCAAAAACCGTTAACTATTAGTCAAAGATAACATCATTGAACACAAAATGCAGTTTTAAATGATGGTTTTTATTATTTAGTGAGAAAAAAACTCAAAATCTACATGGCACTGTGTGAAAAAGTGATTGCCCCCCTTGTTAAAAAAATTTACTTAACTGTGGTTTATCACACCTGAGTTCAATTTCTGTAGTTACCCCCAGGCCTGATTACTGCCACACCTGTTTCAATCAAGAAATCACTTAAATAGGAGCTATCTGACACAGAGATGTAGACCAAAAGCACCTCAAACGCTAGACATCATGCCAAGATCCAAAGAAATTCAGGAACAAATAAGAATAAAAGTACTGTAATTGTGATCTATCAGTCTGGTAAAGGTTATAAAGCCATTTCTAAAGCTTTGAGACTCTAGCGAACCACAGTGAGAGCCATTATCCACAAATGGCAAAAACATTGAACAGTGATGAACCTTCCCAGGAGTGGCCGGCCGACCAAAATTACCCCAAGAGCGCAGAGAAAACTCATCCGAGAGGCCACAAAAGACCCCAGGACAACATCTAAAGAACTGCAGGCCTCACTTGCCTCAATTAAGGTCAGTGTTCACGACTCCACCATAAGAAAGAGACTGGGCAAAATCGGCCTGCATGGCAGATATCCAAGGTGCAAACCACTTTTAAGCAAAAAGAACATTAAGGCTCGTCTCAATTTTGCTAAAAAACATCTCAATGATTGCCAAGACTTTTGAGAAAATACCTTGTGGACCAACGAGACAAAAGTTTAACTTTTTGGAAGGTGCGTGTGCCGTTACATCTGGCGTAGAAGTAACACAGCATTTCAGCAAAAGAACATCATTCCAACAGTAAAATATGGTGGCGGTAGTGTGATGGTCTGGGGTTGTTTTGCTGCTTCAGGACCTGGAAGGCTTGCTGTGATAGATGAAACCATGAATTCTAATGTCTACCAAAAAATCCTGAAGGAGATTGTCCGGCCATCTGTTTGTCAACTCAAGCTGAAGCGATCTTGGGTGCTGCAGCAGTACAATGACCCAAAACACACCAGCAAATCCACCTCTGAATGGCGGAAGAAAAACAAAAGACTTTGGAGTGGCCTAGTCAAAGTCCTGACCTGAATCCTATTGAGATGTTGTGGCATGACCTTAAAAAGGTGGTTCATGCTAGAAAACCCTGAAATAAAGCTGAATTACAACAATTCTGCAAAGATGAGTGGGCCAAAATTCCTCCAGAGCGCTGTAAAAGACTTGTTGCAAGTTATCGCAAACGCTTGATTGCAGTTATTGCTGCTAAGGGTGGCCCAAACATTTATTAGGTTCAGGGGGCAATTTCTTTTTCACACAGGGCCATGTAGGTTTTGAGTTTTTTTTCTCACTAAATAATAAAAACCATCATTTAAAACTGCATTTTGTGTTCAATTATGTTATCTTTGACTAATAGTTAACGGTTTTTGATGAGCAGAAACATTTAAGTGTGACAAACATGCAAAAGAATAAGAAATCAGGAAGGGGGCAAATAGTTTTTCACACCACTGTATTTATATATACATATATATATATATATATATATATATATATATATATATATATATATAGTGTAATTACAAAGCTTTATGTATATAATAAGAAATCATCAGGGCCTTAGTGGGCTCTAAAATGATTTACATCTACCCTAAGGTATGAAACAACACAGAACAGATTCCACCGTGTCACGTGTGCAGTATTTAGGACTACCTATCAGGGCTACCAAATCATCCCTTTAACCTTCCTGGCAGTAACCCCGAACGTAGTTCGGGGTAAGCCACGCAGGAGGTTTTCTCAGGCCCTGCTGGGCCGATTTGCATAAATAGTTTTTTGCTGAACGCAGCTAGCACTTTGCTAGCTGCGTCAGCACACCGATCGCTGCCGCCCCGCGACGATTCGCCGCTATCCGCGCCGCCGCAGAGCCCCCCCCCTAGACCCCATGCGCTGCCTGGCCTATAAGCGCCAGGCAGCGCTAAGGGGTGGATCGAGACTCCCTTAGACATCACGACGTCCATGACGTCGGTGACGTCATCCCGCCCCATCGCCATGGCGATGGGGGAAGCCCTCCAGGAAATCCCGTTCTTTGAACGGGATTTCCTGATCGCCTATCGCCGGAGGCGATCGGAGGGGCTGGGGGGATGCCGCTGAGCAGCGGCTATCATGTAGTGAGCCCTAGGCTCGCTACATGTTTTAAAAAAAAATAAATCCAAAAAACGGCAGCGCTGCCCCCTGGCGCTTTTTAATAGACCGAAAGGGAGGTTAATCCCTTCCCTGCCAGCCGATTTATCCTAAACATGAACATCTATTGCCAAGCAGTTTTTAGACATTTTGCACTCATTAGGTTTACTTTACTTTCTGTAATGAATTGAGCTTGAATATTGTAACAACAATTTTGGACTTTTTCAGCAGGTATAATAACATTTTGAGTGAAATATGTTAAAAAAAAGTGAAATAAAAAATAAAATATTTTTTTCTGTTGTGTTTTTTTTTTTTGAATTACAGTTACTGAGTAAAATGTCACTGTTTAAAAAAGCCCTGATTCTGCTGAATTCAACAATATCAGATATGTATTGGTACCCCACTTTTCCCATCCTGGAATAGGTGCGCCAGACCAGTACAGGTAGCCAGATATAGACGCAGCCAGTATAGGCAGCCTGGAATAGGTGCCACCAGTACAGGTAGTCAGATCTAGGTGCAGCCAGTATAGGTAGCCAGGAATAGATGCCCCCAGTACAGGTAACCATGTACAGTATAAGTGCAGCCAGTATAGGTAGCCAGGTATAGGTGCCCCAATATAGGTACAGCCAGTATAGGTTACCAGATATAGGTGCAGCCAGTATAGGTAGCCAGTATTAGGTGCCCCAGTTTAGGTAGCAGGTATAGGTGCCCAAAGATAAGTAGTAGGTATAGGTACACCCAGTATAGGTAACCAGGAATAGGTGCCCCAGTTTAGGCAGCAGGTATAGGTGCCCAAGTATAAGGTGCCCAAGTATAGATAGCAGGTATACTGTAGGTGCCCCAACTTAGGTGGCAGGTATAGGTACAGCCAGTATAAGTAGCCAGATATACGGTAAGTGCCACTGCAGGGAGGGGGCCAACATCATCCTCCCTCCCTCTACATTGGCCCTCCCCTGTGTGTCTTCCTACAGAGCTGGAGCACAGCGGTGCGGTATGTAATTACTCAACCAATCGCTCTCTTCGTGTGGTGAGCCGGCGGAACCATGGAAGGGGCCAGGAGGATGCCAGAGGACCTCGCAAGGCTATGGTGGGCTAGAGGAAGCCTCAAGTAAGTCCAGTTTTCTTTTTTTTAATCACCGCTCAGGGCCCTTTATAAGCATGGCTACTGCCTGGAGGAAGAAGCTGTTATTGTGCTTGGAAGTTTGAGGCCACTTTTATACTTGCAGGGTAGTGTTGCATTACCCTAACTGTGTTGCTTTCACCCCTATTGCAGTCCGTTGTGGTGCACCGGAAGTACCTGATCGGATGCAAGAACTGCATTGCGTTACTGCAAGCGCCGTGCTTAACACACGGTGCTTGGGGTACTAGCAGTCTATGGGGACACAGTAAGGGTAAACACCAGAGCATTACAGTGCATGCACAGACCAACGGAATCCCAGTGACGTACTTCCTGCCCGTACTTCCTGCCCATTACATGGGATTACCTTTAGGAAAGGGTTCTTTACAGTAAGAGTGATTAAGATGTGGAATGCATTGCCACAGGAAGTCGTTATGGCAAACTCTATACCTGCATTTAAAGGGGGCTTAGATGCTTTCCTTGCGTTGAAAGACACCCATGGCTACAATTACTAGGTAATGCCTAATGATGTTGATCCAGGGATTTTATCTGATTGCCATCTGGAGTCGGGAAGGAATTTCTCCCTTTAGGGGCTAATTGGACCATGCCTTGTAAGGGTTTTTTCGCCTTCCTCTGGATCAAAAGGGATATGTGAGGGAGCAGGCTGGTGTTGTACTTTGTTCTCTGGTTGAACTCGATGGACTTATGTCTTTTTTCAACCAAAATAACTATGTAACTATGTAATTGAACAGGGGGTGGCGCTATGCATATGACCCTGTCAGCGCACTCTGCTGCAAGGTCATATGACTGTCATTCTTTGCAGTGGGATAGGGCAGGAGTATCGCATTGCACCGCAACAATAAAAGTGTAAAAGCGGCCTTAGTTGCAGCTGACGGGTTTTCTTAGCAGGGTGAGAGGCAATCTTGGTTGCCCTCTTGCTGCATCTGCTAGTGTAAAGATCCTGCAGGTATTTTGAAAAGTAGCACAATTTATGGTGGAATGTCATCACATCCTGAAAATTGAAATGAAAAGGCAGTTTTCATTGGCATTACATTACAAAATGATTTGTGCATCACTAATACCTGTTTCTGGCTAATTTCCTAATGAAAGTGAAATTTCAATTTAAAGCTCAGCTAAATAAGAACGTGTGCGCATTTATTTTTTTTTATAGTAGAAGGTTTCCAAAACACATTTGCTAGTATCATCTGGTTATTGTTTCAGAATATGAAAAAATATGAGAACAGGAGGTTAAGATAAGCTGAATCCAGAACCGCAATGTTTTATTTTCATTGGATTCTTTTTCCAGGCAGTCTTGCAGCAGATCATCAGAGATATTTAGGATGACTCAACCCTCTTGCTGTTGCCAGCTGCGTTTCAGGTCCGGTCGGCGATTGATAAATCATACGCGTTTAGTTTGTAGGGCTCATAAATCTCATCCTTTCTCTGTTAAAGTATTAAGGAGACAGATCTACACTAACCGCACACAAAAATCATTTCAGGATATTTCCAGCATTTGAAAAAATATTCAGGCACATCAGATGCTTAACATTTAGCATCTTGAGTATTTAATTTCAGAAGCCAGATAGATTAAATCACTGATGCTGTCTTACATTCTCCAGAGACAGGGACATCGCTAATGCTTCTCACATATTTCATGCAGTTGCTAGAAACAAAGGCTAGGTGAAAATAGGCTGATGAGATGAACAATTATATTTATCCTCCTTCTCCTAAAAATTACTTTTTTAAGTATCCCAGGGTTTTCTTTTATATTTAAACATTTACAAAGTAGGTTGAATGTTTTATGGTCTCTAATCAGTGACAGCCTATTAAGAGCCCCAGAGTTAGAAAAAGGTCAGTAGTTCATGTATTTTATCTCTGATTGCAATCAGAAGTTGTATTCTGCCAGGAAAACTTTTTTGGCTGTAATTTGCTTATCAGTGATGTTTACTAGATTCCTGACAAGGTACAGAAGCTGTCACTTCCATGCCTAGAAATAAACTCTTTCAGGCAGCAAAATAAAACAAGTAGAAAAGCCTGGTTATTAATGTGTTTTGCACTGTATATACACGTTTATCTCATCATGTCACATATCGCTTCGAGTATAGTAGGTATAAATCTGCAGCAGCATCTCCATTTTACATACAGAATGATCCCGTGAAAGGTAGCGAGGCCGTGTTTGGAACAAAGTTTGTGTTGTACAATCTGTCTCAATTAAGCAGCAGAACACTTGAAATGAAATTATCTTGATAGAGTCATGCACAGGTCAGTCTTCTGGTTTCCCCAGAAACGGTGACAGCTGTTTACTTTTGAACACTGACTTGGAATTTGAGAAACGTAACTGCTTATTTATAGCGGATAATTATGACCACCAATTTTAGTTCATGTTTAAATGCAAGCTTACAATCCTGAAATCGTGAGCAGAAACAAATCACTCCAGAAATGTTGGCTTGTAACGCTGCACCTAATGGCGAATTTCAGAATGCTCTATGTTTAAAGCACAACATCAAAAGGCAGATGCCATGTTGTAAAATCCAACCATAACTCAACTATCTCTTTACAGTGCAAAATAGAGGGTGAATCGGGACAGAAGGAACAATAATCCAACCTGCAGTACAGAAGGTTCAGGGTAATCTGTTAAATGAAAAGTGCCCTCAAAATATGTTTAGAGCGCCAGGCAAAACTTATTTTTACTTTAAGCTGGCCACTAACGGTCCAATTTCTAGCGAAAAATCGTTCGAGCGATCAGAAATTCTGATCGGACGAAAAATCGTTCACTACACCATCAACTAACCAATCTTTGCTTCCTATCTATCACGACCACCAAGAAAATCCAAATTTTCTTTCGACAAAAATTCATTCGGGCGACATTTTTTTCACTCGTTCGTAATCGATTGTGTCCACCAATGGAGATTATTTACAACCAATCCGATCAGAATTTCTGATCGCTCGAACGATTTTTCGCTAGAAATTGGACCGTTAGTGGCCAGCTTTAGGATACAGAGGTGAAGGTAGAGAAACACTAACCTTCACCAGAAGAAATATTGGCTTAGGTTATCGATAATATTACTAGTAATAACCATCGTGATAGCTTAGTACTGGGGAACATTTAACCACTTAACGACCGCTGGTCATTAGTGGTTTTACATGGAAACTACGGTGTCTCAGTGAACAGTCTGTGAGCCGCCGATCGCGGCTCGCAGGCTAAATGTAAACACGTGGGGAAGAAATCTCCGATGTTTACATTATAGGGCGCTGCTGCGCAGCAGCGCCGTAAAGGCGATCGGCAATCCCCGGCCTCTGATTGATATCCGTCCTGCGCCGCCAAGGGGAAGGATGGGAGGTAGGAGAAGAGAGCGAGGGCGGAAATCGCTGCGGAGGGGGGCTTTGATGAGCCCCCCCGCTAAGCACAAGTAGCCGGCGGCGATCAGACCCCCCCCCCCAGCAGGTCATCCCCCTAGTGGGGAAAAAGGGGGAAGTCTGGTCGCCCTGGCTGCAACAGGATCTGTGCTGTGGGCTGGAGAGCCCACACAGCACAGATCCTTCAGAATTGGCCCAGTCCTTAAGTGGTTAAAGGGATAAGGTTATAGTTGAGTCCAGGTGAAAGGTTGGCATTAGTGTTTTGGTTTTATTATTGTAAGTAAACATGTAAAGCCCCACATTTAGGAAAAAGATTTTGTGATTTTGTGATTAGTAAGACATTAAGAATTGTTATAGGCAGAGGAGGGAGCATTATATATTTTTAAAATATTAGATTTAAGATTTGTAAAAAGCATTGCATGTACTTAAAATCTATCAAAAACTAGAGCCAATTCGATTTTTAATCATTCAATCAATCTAATGTTGATTATGAAAGAACGATTTATTGAACGCACACACAGAAGCTGCAAGTGATAGACAACCACACAGCTTTGTATTGCATTGAGTGACACAAAGCTAGCAGTGGCAGCATTCTGATCATTATTCAGTTCTATGCTAAAGTCTGAAACAAAGTGGTGCAACATGGTAATCAAGGTGAACGCTCAATGTCAGAAAGCTATCAACTGTTTATCAGTAGTGATGGTCATGTCTTGGGGAACTCATTAAGAAACATGTGATTTGTTTGACCAGTTGATAGATTTGCAAAGCTCTGATTTGCTGTCATCATATCCTGCTTTAGCACATGATCATGACTAGCAAATCAGAAACTTACATAACGATCACTTGACCAAACTGATCACATGCTTCTCCATGAGTTCTCCTAGTCATGACCATCACTATTTTATCAGATCTACCAGAAATGTTATAGTATATGGCCAGCTTTAGCTCAGTGCTAGCTAAAGGCTAGAATATATGCTTGTATGAGGGGATGCAGAGTAATTAGGAGTGACAAGGATATAAGGATAGGATTAGGGATGAGCAGAAATTACGCCTATGCATAATTACGCATTGTAATTATTAATATTATTATTATTATTTATTGTATTTATAAAGCTCAAACATATTACGCAGCGCTAATTCACATTTATGCATCATAATCATAATGCAAAATTTCGTGGAAAAGCATAATTTCATATGCAATTGTAATGCATTCGTAATTACGCATTAATTTTCTTGCCGACTTTGGCGGTAAATAGCAAAGCCGCCATACAGGCTATTGCTACCAAAATTGCTACATATGTTAAGGAGAATAGTGGGTACAAGTCAAAAACTAATTTTTCAAAAAGACCTTGTAGTTTTTGAGAAAATCTATCTTAAAAATGCAAAGAAAACCGTTTTTTAAACTCTGAAAAATGACAGTTTCAAAAACCATTTTTCTTTGTATTTTTAAAATCGATTTTCTCAAAAACTACAAGGTCTTTTTGAAATATTCTTGTTTTGACTTGTAGCCACTATCATATATACGTAACATATTAAAATAGCAATAGCATGTATGGGGGCTTTGCTATTCACCGCCGTAGTCGGCATGAAATTACGCGTAAATAACGTGTACATTCATGTGTAACTACGAATGCTTATACAAAGTCAATTTAATTAACAATTAGTAATTACGTACTGTATAGGCATACATGCGAAAAAATGTACGTGAAATTTTGCATAATCGAAATTAGCTGATTACGATCATCACTGGTTAGGATATCAGGTTAGGATATAAGCTAGGATATAAGGGATGACACTTTCACCTTAAAGGATACCCGAGGTGACATGTGACATGATGAGATAGACATAGGTATGTACAGTCCTAGCACACAAATAACTATGCTGTGCTCATTTTTTTATTTCTCTGTCTGAAAGAGTTAAAGGGAACCAGAGATGAACGTTTCACACAAAATAAACATATCAGTTGATAGCTTGTAAAGAATAAATGCTCTACCTGATAATTTTGCCGCTCTGGTGTGCATTTTTTAGTGTTTTTTATCCATTATTGCTCCAGGAAAAATCAAATATGGCCGCCGGCTCATATCCCTTCTCCTTCTGGGTTATCAGTTGTTCTGGATGTGCTGTCTAGGCTATATGAGACTATGCTGCTATCTAGGCTAAATGCAGCCTTTCATCTATGTGCTTTCATTTTGGTATGATGTACAGCTGCCTGTAGGAAGTCTCTCTCATAGAAATGAAACTGCCCATATTATCAGTATCTAGTGCACACAGAGCACACAGGGATCATATTACAGCCACAGAGCTTCTCTCTCAGGAGCAGCAGCCTCTCCCCTGTCATCACAGCTCTCAGTATGCAAAGCAGGAAATCTAAGCCAGGAGAGGGGAAGGCTTGGGCTTGAAAAGACTCCACAGAAGAGTGACTCAGCTATAATGATTCCAGGTCAAACCTCGACTGAATAGTCGGTGGATTCTTATCACAGTTGCTAATAGACTAATTAAGCAGATAACAATGAAACTAAAAGCAGGGTAGGTGTTTACTGTCATGTTCCCACTGATAAATGTAATAAAATACATGAGGGTGCTTCATCTCTGGTTCTCTTTAAATATCAGGTATGAAAGTGGCTGACTCAGTCCTGACTGAGACAGGAAGTGACCTCAGTGTGACCCTCACTGATAAGAAATTCCAACTATAAAACACTTTCCTAGCAGAACATGGCTTCTGAGAGCAGGAAAGAGATATAAAGGGTCAATAGTTCATAGATTTTAGCTCTGGCATACTTCAATGAATGTGTCATTGAGCAAAAACAATAAAACAGTTACAACTTAAAAAGTAGATTTAAACATAAAATAAAACTGTGGAATATCTTAAAAAGTAATTTTTAGGAGAAGGAAGATAGATGCAGTTGTTTATTTCATTTGTTTATATTCGCCTCGGGTGTCCTTTAATGTTATACATCAAGATCATATGGTAGTGGGAGACCAGCGTCTAAACACTAAAAAGGTGTTAAGGTTTCCATATAAACAAAGCAGAGGCAAGTTAAGATGGCTTTTAAATAAATAGAAATCAATAAAAAATAACATGTGTATATGAAGGTGTGTATAAATATGATACAAGTTTTAAAGACAAATAAAGGAAAGGAGGATTGCCATGAAGAAGTTATTTGTCCCCGGGGCACAGTACAGTCATGATTCTGGTTCAGTCTACATAGCACATCAACAGTTAAAAAGTAGATTTCATTATGTTTCCCTTCTTCCCACTTGATCCATGTTCAGAACCAGTTACAGCCAGTCTAGCTGCAGGCTACTACAAAATGTCCTGGTCTTATCGATTACGTGACAACACAGAAGATTTCTGCTGATATCCTTGTGTTTCGTTGTGCATTGTGTGGCTGAAACACTTGAAGTTTAATCATGCCCAGAAAAAAAGGACTTTGAACTTTTCCAATAGTGAATATCTGATTAAGAAGTTCAGTGTGAAGCAACTCAAAATGTACATACATCATCACATTGTCTTGAGCTGATTTCACTTACATAAAGTTATATAACTGAACATAAAAATACGAGACTCTTATCTTTGTTACTAATGTTCTATTATTTATCCGTACTACACATACAGTTTATTAAATCATAAGGTTTTTTTCGCTTCAGTGTCACTTTAAAGTGATCATTAACAGAAAAAAAGCTAGAATTTCACTCACCTGGAGCTTGGACCAGCCCCCATCAGCAGTCCTGTGCCCGCGGCTTGCCAAACCGATCCTCCGTTCCCCCGCAGCAGCTTACTTTGTTTCTGCTGACTGGTTAGTCGGCAGTCCACTGGCCCGTGCAGCGTGTATCCTTGTACACGTTCATGTCAACGAATGCGTCCTGCGCAGGGGCAGTAAGAAGTTCTGTGGCAGGGCTTGTCCCAAGCCCCAGGTAAGTGAAACTCTTGCTTTTTTTTTTCACTTTAAGGACACTGCTCAATACCACAATACCTATATATATAATAAAAAGTACAGGTTGTATAGGGGGACTTAAAAAAGGCAGTAAATTATTCAGGATACTTATTTCTATGGAAATTTTCTTGGTATTAGCATCAGAAAAACCTATAACTTTATATTGCTCTATATTACTATGCAGCCCTGCCCTCCCAGTGAAGTTTAGCCTAACATTCTGGGAGACCAGGTATATTTTGTACTGGCTTCATAACTCTCAGTAAATACCATTCAGCAGGAATGAATCTGACATGACTAAAGATGTGGCCACCTGTGATACGCTTCAAAATGTAAATTGGGGAGAGGAAAGATTTTACAATGAGCAAACACTGACTAAATAATGTATACATAGTGTAACAAAAATAAGCAATTTTATTCATTACGCTATTTTCCTATTTAACCCTTTCGGGACTAGATGGCTTTTTGCCCCAATACAAAAAAAAGGTAAGGGACAGTTTTTTAAAATTAGTTGGCAGCCTTCATGTTTATGTTCTGCTCACTTTAGATTCCCTTTAAAACTTTATGCGAAACAAAAATGTGCCTTCTTAACCACTTTACCCCTACAGGTGCGGATATCTCCGTCCCTTTTTCCACCCTGTCAACACCAGGGACGGAGATATCCGCACCTCCTGTCGCTCCCGCCGCTGTCCGCGCTCCCGCACGCTCGTGCATGCCGCCACCCGCTCACCCGGAGATCAATGAATGGGAAAAACCGTTCCCGTTCGTTGATCTAAGCCCCCACAATGATCGTACTTCCTACGCTTGCAGGTCGCATAAACAAAAGGTTACTGTGGCCATCTCGGGGCCAAATAGTAAAACTACACCCTAAACCATTTTACATATACAAATACATTAGTTTTACACTAAAAATTAACTCATTACCTCCCACACTCCCCAATTTTTTTGGGGGGTAATTAAAAAAAAAATTACAAAAAAATAAAAAAACATAAATAGTTACCTTAGGGACTGAACTTTTTAAATATTTATGTCAAGAGGGTATAACACTGTTACTTTATAAACTATGGGCTTGTAATTAGGGATGGACGCAAAACTGAAAAAATTGCACCTTTATTTCCAAATAAAATATTGGCACCAAACATTGTGATAGGGACATAATTTAAACGGTTTTATAACCGGGACAAATTGGCAAATACATTTCATGGGTTTTAATTACACTAGCATGCATAAAACTATAATGGCCGAAAACTGAAAAATAATGATTTTTTCCCCACATTTTTTCCTATTTTCCCATTAAAACACATTTAGAATAAAATAATTCTTGGCATAATGTCCCACCTAAAGAAAGCCTAGCTGGTGGCGAAAAAAACAAGATATAGTTCATTTCATTGTAATGATAAAGTTATAGACGAATGAATGGAAGGAGCGCTGAAAGGTGAAAATTGCTCTGGTGCTCAAGGGGTAAAACCCCTTGAACTGGTTAAAACAGAAGGTATTTGATATTATTCAGGTAGGGAGTGAGCATAAGAGATCTCCTACAACACATTGGGGATGATTCCCAAAGCTTTTTCACCTGTTTTCCTCTGTTTTCACCTTATCTATGTTACTTTTTTAAGCTCCCAAAGAGCAAAAATGTAATACAATTAAGGTAAGAAAATTAATAGTGAAATGAAGTTAATCAGGAACAACTTACTTTGAGTGATTATTTTGCTTGTAAATGTGCTGGAAGATTATTTTTGTCAAACAGGTGATAAATAAGTCATTTATGAGACGTTTTGTGAATAGAGCCCATTTTGTTTTGCATAGCGTTTTTAGTAACACATTTTTGGTCCTCTTTAGCCCTTTACATACTCCTAGCAGTTATGGTTCAAAATGAGCTTGCTGGGCAATTTGATTTATAGAGACAAAAAGGAAGACCAAGTGCCCCTGATGGTGGGTGCAGATTATAACACAATTAGATACAATGGATAAAAATGGGTAATTATATTCACAAATATGGGTCACCACTAAGGTAACCACTGTGAAGGCAGTTGGGCAGTATATAATCTGACCCCACTCAGGTTAAGAATTTGCTCTCTGTAGAAGAATAGGGGAAACACACCCCTCCTCCAAGGGTGGACAAGCAATTGAAAGAACAACTGGAAATGAGGCGCCAAAAAAGCAATCGTTTTAAAATTGATAAGAACGTGAGTTAGTGTTGGACTTACCTCCCCATAAAAGACATAGGTCTCAATTCACTAAGATCATGCTGGAGATAATAAGGCAAGAGAAAACTTACCTCCACATAAGAGAGAGTTATCTTATCTCTTCATTCCTTAAGTTACCTCCTCTGTAGTTAAGTTACCTCCTCTGTAGTTATTTTACCTCCTCTGTAGTTAATTTACCTCCTCTGTAGTTATTTTCACATGCAGTTAATAAACAGCCTGTCTTTAACTCTGGAGTTATTTTAAGGATTGAAGCGTTAACTTAAAGACAGAAGAGTTAACTTTAGGTTTGCCTGAGGTAAAATGTTTCCTGAATACTACATGCCTTATCACCATGGTAACAACTCTAGAAGAGTTATTAAAGACAGGAGATAATCTTAGTGAATTGAGGACAAAGATACATACGAGTGTAGATCAAAAACTTCAATTGATAACACCACAGTGCAATGCATTTTGCAGGATAATACCTGCTTCATCAGGCAAAAGAAAAGAGTAACTCAGTGAGTCTATCAGCTGGCCAAGCGCCTCACAGAGGTATTATCACAGGTATTATACACACGTATGTACTTGTGTCTTCTATGGGGAGGTAAGTCCAACACTACCTCCCATTTTTATCAATTTTAAAATGAATGAATTTATTCTTTTGGCGCCTGTCTTTTAGTTGCTCTTTTAATTTCTGGGCAATCTGTAAAACTTGTAAAACTTTAACAAAGCAAAATCTGACAGTAAGCCCATTATTTCTGGTACAAGTCTCTTCAATAGTTCTGATAACCCTTTGGACTGTAATTATTTAATACGTATAAACATTGTATGTTCAATAAGTAGAGGCTGACGCAAAAGGTAAACAAAAAAAATATGGTGTGAGATGATGTGAAGGAAAAAGAAAAGCTACTGAATTCTGTAAAGAAAATAAACACACAGCTGGAAAAATGGGAAGACAATTATTCTCATTTCCCACGGTCTTATGGCTCCGAAGACAGTTGCAGCTTCCCTCCGTTCTGTATTTACATTCTAGTTCAAGGGACCAAGATGAAAAAGAGGGCAGAGGGTGTACAAACAGTGGCCTCTATAAAGTAATAAGTACATTGTCAACTTTCTCTAATCAGACAGTTGGGGTAGATGACAGTTGTGTATGAGGATACAGTATTGGGAAAAGATTTTAGATCTCAAAATGCAATGTCCAATTAGTGTTAATAAGGTAGAGCTGGACACTAAACCCGAATCTATATTTTTATCTAAGAATATGTTATATAAATGCAATGCAAGTAACATTTTTGCCCTGGTTTTCTAATGCCACAACATGAGGCATTAACTTGCCATCAGAATTTCATGTCACCAATGTTATAACTCAGCCATAACATCCCGTATGTTCTTAAAGTGTACCCAAGGTGGATTCGGGGAAGGAAAATGGGCCATGGAGGCATGTCTCCTGCTCAGTGACATGCCTCTGTGTCCCCATGTGCCTAAAACAGCAATTTGCAAGCTGAAAAAATCTAACAAAAAATAATATTAAGTCTGCAAACTTTAAGTCGTGGTAATATCAAGAAATTCATCTACTGTATAACTGATCTATCATTGCACATATATCATTAGTGAGCAGTAACCCAAATGCATTTAGTGTTAATGGTGATAGGGAATGTAAAAGTGGGATGCGGCTTCATATTAACTGAAAAAAAAATCATTCAATAAGAAATGACTTAATTACCTTACCTAATTGTTTTTGGTGTTCCCTGTCAGATTTGGGAGAAATGTGATAAGAGAAAAATAAAATAATATTTCTGGTGGTTTACATCTTTACTGTTTCTCTGTGATGCCAAAAGTGACATCACAACTGCCCATTTTTTTCATCCCATCTCAGAGTTAATTTTCCCTCTCTGCTGTCACAGTTTACTGTCCCTCTTCTAGCAAACATCACCTAAACAACATGCTTACATAACTGTGTAATCTCATCAAAGGGAGAAGGGATTTCAATTGCCTTCTAGTCTTAGTGTCCTTATCTTATCAGATGTGGGAGGTTTTCTGTTATTTTCATGCTAAGTTAAAGAGGAACTCCAGTGAGCATTTTACTGTAGGCAGGTGATGTAGCTGCTGCATGTTTTTTTTGGTAGTTGGAAACAGCTGTAAGCAGCTATTTCCCACAATGCAGCAAGGTTCAAAGACAGGAAACTGCCAAGAGTACTACGGTCCTCAGAGATTTCTTGTGGGAGGGGTTTCACCACAATATCAGTTATACAGCACCCCCTGATGGTCTGTTTTGTTGAAAGGAATAGATTTCTCATGTAAAAGGGGGTATCAGCTACTGATTGGGATAAAGTTCAATTCTTGGCCAGCATCATTGTTTTAATCCTTTTCAGGGAATATCTTTATAAAGAATAAAAGCCTTGCTTAGAATCCCCTATGAAGATATGGACTAGTCCACAACCTGTCACTCCTGTCAGATTCCTACTGCCTACTGTAAGTGACAGCAACATAGGAGAAAAGTAATTTATGGCTCATTTTACTCTGGAAAAAATGTACTTCTTATTTGTATGTTTGCACATATTTTAAATTTTACAATTTTTCGCTGTAGTGCCCCTTTATAGGGAACTATTTTATATATATAAAAAAAGGGGTTATATGCATTTTGGGGCTTTTTTTTTTTTTTTTAGCATTTTTGGCATTTTTTTTTGGGGGGGGGGGGGGGGGGGGATGTTACACCTGCTTTAGACCTTTCAACAGAAGACGAGCAGTGTTTCAGCTAGCAATGAAGTAACACAACTCCCAAAATGTGTTATTAGGTAGGCGATTGCCCATATGCCAATGTCCAATGCCAAATTGAAATTATTGCTTGGCATGAGTTACTCTATTTTGCATATTAGTCTTTCCGTTCAACCTGACTTATGGAATAAGTGTAAATATATTTTATGGTAATTGGGAATAATAAACTAAGTCTTGTTTTTGTGTTGCTTTAAGTCACAGCCAAGGTCACCGTCCAATTAAATATTTACAGGGTATGTAAGTCAGAGCATCACAGCGATGGTAGCATACCACTTCAAACCAAAGATTTTTCCCTGGTGTCCCAAGCATTATGAGCAACACAACTGAACTGAAAAGTTTCCTGTCATCTCAGCTCTACTTCAGTGAAATCAGGCTTTCAGCTCCTGTTTCTATGGGAACCCACAGTTGCTATGAAGCTATGAAGATGTACCATCAGTATACATCATATATTCCTTCCCTGTGAGCTGTTAGCCTATGCATTCACAAGCAGATGGGACCTCAGGCTAATACTGAACAGGCTGTGCTGCTCAATACAATATAAATGGCATGGCAAAGTTATTTTTACTGTATAAAAATATAATCAATAGAGCAAAATAATTAACTTTTTGTGTTGCTGTAAGGGGTTTTAGAGTGGAGCAGTTAATAAAAGTGCGGCCAAAAATGGGTGCAATTGTTATTTATCAATTTATTGATAGCCATTACGCTATTTAGCGGGCAACTGCAACTAAATCGTTATTTGTGTTATTATTGGTAGTGGGGATCAGGGGGTCTTAGGGTTAGGCATCACCATGGGGGTCTTAGGGTTAGGCATCACTAGAGGGTCTTAGGGTTAGACACCACCAGGGGGGTCTTAGGCAGGGGCAAACCCAGGATTTTTAAGGGGGTATTCCTGAAAGGTCTCCCTCAGCCACGCATAATACAGTATAATAATATGGTAGGATATCATGCTGGGTACACACAATGCAATTTCCCATCCGACCAACAATGGGATTGATCAGGAGCAGTTTGGATACAGATAATAATGAGGACAGCCGACATTGCTAATGAAGGGGAAAGTGAAGCATTCACACAGCAGGGCACAGGGCTGTGCTCATACCTGACTCTGTTAAGTTCCCCAGAGGTGCTCCATGCTCTGTACAAACGCTGATGCTCCATCCAAAGTCAACTGTAGCAGGGAAAGAAAGGAGGCAGTTCTGTGAGGTGCAGGATACCTGCAGATATTCTGGTCTCTCAACTTACGCCTTTCCCCAGACACTGCACATGCCCTGGTCTGAGGGGGGATTCTGGGCAGCTGTAACCCCCCCCCCCCCCGCTTGTGCATGTCCTAGGGTCAGGCACCACTAGGGTGGTCTTATGGTTAGGCACCACCAGGGTGGTCTTAGGGTCAGGCACCGCCAGGAGAGAGTTCTGTGTGAGAGTAGGGAGAGGTTAGGTCATAGTCATATTGTAGACTATTAGTAAGTTTACAGATAATGTAATACTGCAATTAAATTGTTATTTACAGTTTTGTTACAGCTATTGATATTTAATGTTATGTCTGTGGGGGTAAAATTGTTCAGTGATTGGCCAATTTTGGCCAATCAAAATTAGATGTGTTTATCAGGCTTAAGGTTGCTTTACTAAGGTAGGAAATCAGTGTTGCTTTGCTTTACTAAAGCCTGGTGCACACTTTCAATTATAATGGGCCAATCAATGACCAATTTTACCTCCTGTAAGTATGTGGTATGAGACACAACAGATTTTGGATATTATGCTAACAGTTTGCGTAGGTAGACTCTCATACTACATGGAAGGATTAGATTGGTCAGTGACTGGCCAATCATAACTGAAAGTGTGTACCAGGCTTTAGTAAAGGAAAACAACACTGATCTCCTACCTCAGTAGCCCTAAGCCTGATACACACATCTAATTTTGATTGGCCACTCACTGAACAATTTTCCCAAGACCATGCAATTTGAGGGCCAACAGATTGTGAATACTATGAGCAGATTGTGTAGGTAAGCTCTCATACTACAAGAAATTGGCCAATCACTGACCAATCAAAATTGGTTGTGTGTACCAGGCTTTAGTAAAGCACATAGATGAAGATCTCTGTGTAAATTATTAATTTACTTAAAGAGACACTGAAGCGAGAATAAATCTCACTTCAGTGCTTATATTCAGCAGGGGCATGTGTGCCCCTGCTAAAACGCCGCTATCCCGCGGCTAAACGGGGGTCCCTTACCCCCCAACCCCCCCTCCCCCCTGCAAAATCTACGACCAACTTGGTTGTAGATTTTGCTGCTGTTGAGGCAGGTTTAACGGCTGCAGCCCTGCCTCTCAGCGCCATCTATCAGCGGGGCATCGCCGCCTCTCCCCCGCCCCTCTCAGTGAAGGAAGACTTAGAGGGGCAGGGGAGAGGCGGAGATACGCGCTGACAGACGCGTGTGAGGCAGGGCTGCGGCCATTAGCCCTGCCTCTATGCGGAAGAGATCCCCGTGAACAACGGAGGGGATTTGGGAGGTAAGGGACCCCCGTTTAGCTGCGTGATAGCGCCATTTTAGCAGGGGCACACATGCCCCTGCTGAATATAAGCTCTGAAGCGAGATTTATTCTAGCTTCAGAGTCTCTTTAACCATTTCTGCCACTGGGACGAGAGCCTCGTGTCCGCAGCGGCAGCTGCTTCAGTCGCAGGGACACGATAGTCACGTCCCTGCAGCTTGGGGGGGGGGGCTGTTACCAGCAACAGGGAGGATTGGCTGCAGGGGACAATAGTCCCCTGAGCCAACCCATATGTGTCTGCCGAGAATGAACAGTTTTAGTTCAAAAACGGTGTTCATTCTTAAATATAGTTGCCGCACTTCCTCCCACCCGCCGATTTCCGCCGCTTACCGCCACCAATCATTAGATTAATTAATGGGAACAAAGTTCCCACTCATTAACCACTTCAGCCTTCAGTCGTTTTCACTTTATGCATCCGAGCAATTTTCACCTCCCATTCATTAGCCTATAACTGTATCACTACTTATCACAATGAACTGAGCTATATCTTGTTTTTTCCGCCACCAATTAGGCTTTCTTTGGGGGGTACATTTTGCTAAGAGCCACTTTACTGTAAATGCATTTTAACAGGAAGAATAAGAAAAAAATGGAAAAAATTCATTATTTCTCAGTTTTCAGCCATTAAAGTTTTAAAATAATACATGTCTCCATAATTAAAACTCATGTATTGTATTTGCCCATATGTCCCGGTTATTACACCGTTAAAATTATGTCCCTATCACAATGTATGGCGACAATATTTTATTTGGAAATAAAGGTGCATTTTTTCCGTTTTGCATTTATCACTATTTACAAGTTTAAAATAAAAAAAAAATAGAAATATTTCATCTTTACATTGATATTTAAAAAGTTTAGACCCTTAGGTAAACATTTACATGTTTTTTTTTAATTGTAATGTTTTTTTTTTTTTGTATTAAACATTTTATTTGGGTATTTTTGGGAGGGTGGGATGTAAACCATAGTTTTATAATGTAAATGTGTCTTGAGTTTTATTTTTTTTCACTTTTAGTTGTAGTTTTACTTTTTGGCCACAAGATGGCGGCCATGAGTTTGTTTACATGACGGCACTCTAAGCGTAACATACGCTTAGAGCGACGCAGGGGGGACGTTACAGCCAGAAAAAGTGAAGCTTCCGAGAGAAGCTGTCGCTTTTTCAGCGGGGGAGAGGAATCAGTGATCGGGCACCATAGCCCGATTCACTGATTGCCAGGCTAACGAACCGCGGCCAGGAGCACGCATGCACGCGCGCGATCGGCCGCGGGGGCTCGCGGACGCGCACATGGCCTCCTGGGCATAGCTAGTACCAGAGGCGGGACAAGGTCCTCCAGCACCCAAGGCTGAGACACCAAAGTGCGCCCCTCCATCCCTGCCACCCCACCCGTCACACACTGATTGCTATTAGACTAAGAGGTGCCACAGGGCCCACAACCTCCCCAACACCTTAATATCTAGTTATCTGGCTTGCAGTCACTGCTATGTATCCCCTTTTCTTATTTCTTTCTGCTTCAAACACAATTAGGAATGACAGCTGAATGAATTGTGCGCCCCCTCCTACACTGCGCCCTGAGGCTGGAGCCTCTTCAGCCTATGCCTCGGCCCGGCCCTGGCTAGTACATCCAGGAGGCCAAAGTAGTTAATCTCCCCTCTAGGCCACTGTGATCGCAGGCATCCATTGATGCCTGCGTCACTTCCCTAGTTACAATGTAGCAACACATTACTTCCTATAGCGTACTTATTGTACGCGAATAGGAAGTACTCATTGGGGACATCTTGTGACCAAATAGTAAAATCACACCTACTGACTTTGGGGAATAATTTTGTTTAATATGTATGTCAAGAGGGCATATTATTATTAAATTATGGGCTAAAAATGAGTGATGGATGTAAAACTGAAAAAATGCACCTTTATTTCCAAATAAAATATTGTCACCATACATGATACGAGAGATATAATTTTAATGTTGCAATAACTGGGACAAATGGCCAAATAAAATGTGTGGATTTTAATTACGGTAGCATGTATTATT
Source organism: Hyperolius riggenbachi (assembly GCF_040937935.1). NCBI lineage: Eukaryota > Metazoa > Chordata > Amphibia > Anura > Hyperoliidae > Hyperolius > Hyperolius riggenbachi. The sequence goes on from NC_090646.1 coordinate 177,965,218, forward strand.
TTAAAACTATAATGGCTGAAAACTGAGAAATAATGAATTTTTTCCATTATTTTCTTATTATTCCCCTTAGAATGCATTTAGAATTAAATAATTTTTAGCATAATGTACCACCCAAAGAAAGCCTAATTGGTGGCAGACAAAACAAGGTATAGATCATTTCATTGTAAAAAGTAGTGATAAAGTTATTGGGGAATGAACGGGAGGAGTGCTGAAATGTGAACATTTCTCTTGTCCATAAGGTGAAAAATACCCGCGGGCTGAAATGGTTAAACTTAATTTACTTTGTCTGCTAATAAGTGGCAAAAGTTTGCATCTTTTACCTGTATTAAAGCAGATCATATGGAGAGTTACTGTATATCAGCATTTGTGTGACTGTAGTGATGTGTGCACACCAGGGTATGATAAAAAGGTGGCAGAGCTGCTGTGCTGTGCCCCTGCTTCAGAGGACCTGCCGGAGTCCTCCATTAGACACCAATAGCATGGAACATAAAAAGTATACAGATGAAAGTGATGAAAGAAGATAGACGTATACAGAAGAAGTGGATGTACAGAGGCGCCAAAAGGATAAAATATGATAAAATGTTTAAAATATTCGAGTGGTGGCGGTGGACCGACCACTCAGAAACAGACTTGATGCTGTTGTAAACAACAAAAGCAATTTATTCACATACTCCACGAACAATAACTGCAACGCGTTTCACGGGCACAATCCCGCTTCATCAGGCATTAAACAACGGGAGTATCATACTGTAAAATGACAGAGATGAAGGTATATCAGAGCGCTACACAGTGTATGATGGTTTAAACAAGAATTGCATGATCACGTAAAATGTAGACGAGTATAGTGTACTGGGGTGGAGAAAAGTTATTGTATTTGGTAATAAGTGAGAATGATAGGATGGAGGACCATGGTATAGGCTTATTAAAGTGCATTTGGATATGCTTAATGGGGTGAGCTACAGTCAGTGCTGGCTGTGTAGTGGATAGTATTAGAGGGTATAGGACAATGGGGGGGGGGGGGGGGGGGAGGAAACAATGGAAGTTTCTTATTCTTATAGAAACAGGAAGTTGGTGGAGAGTAAGAAAATATGGTGAGTGAGGGGATGGTGAATACGTGGATGGGGAAAAAAAGGAGTGTGTGATAGAAAATTCTGGAGGAGGCTTGCAGTTGGATGGTGGATGGATACAGTGTAATGTGGATACTGGGGTGGATATTGCTATAGCACAGCATATATTTAGTAAATGTAGACATCAAAATAGGGAAGAATTACAACACACATAAAACACAAATTCACTCACCAACTGCAGGTCCGAGACATGCTTGGCACCTCTGTATCAGTGTGCTGGCTTGGGACCTTTAAATAAATAATAATAAATTGCTTTTGTGCCCGTGAAACGCGTTGCAGTTATTGTTCGTGGAGTATGTGAATAAATTGCTTTTGTTGTTTACAACAGCATTAAGTCTGTTTCTGAGTGGTCGGTCCACCGCCACCACTCGAATATTTTAAACATTTTATCATATTTTATCCTTTTGGCGCCTCTGTACATCCACTTGCTAAGAATTCCACCCTTGGTGGAAGGGTGACAAACCCTTTTTCTTCTTCTTCAGAGAGCGACATCTTATTCCTGAGTGGGGACAGGTCTAATCTCCCCACCTGCCTATACAGTGGTTGCCTAAATGGTAACCCACGTTTGTAAGTATAATACTTACTTGTCAATTCTTCACCTTTGATCCTGTACATACTACACTATACTGGGCTCTCGGTATTTCTGCTTTATTTAGTATACAGAAGAAGGTGGCATCAGAAGAAAGATATACAGAAAAAAGAAATATGCAGCAAAAGAAACATCTATATGGTAAAAAAGTAGAACACAGATAAAAAAAAGTATTTTTTCCCCCATAATTAAGTTTATTTATTCATCGTATTATTATAAGTAGATAGGATGTCAATAATGACCCCTCTATACCTACTTATCTAATTTATCTGATAAAGGGTCATACATCAGGGGCTCTTCATATTAAAGGAGCTATCCCTGTATGTGTGGGGGTAGTGATACCCATCTCTAATGCAAAGAGGAGGGAATGAGCCCATGATTCCATGATACAGACAAGGACTTGGGGGTAGAGGGGAGGCTACCATATCATGTACGTGGCACTTTGTGACCACGATTTGCACTTTGATGATCGCCAGCGATCAGTAAAGTGTGTGCTGCGCAAGCGCTGCACAAATAATCCTATGGGATTATTTTCACTGCAGCGATTGTGGCGCGTTTGCAATTATTGCCGATCACAAACACGCCACATGCAGCATGTTGCTGGCGATTGAATCGCAATTCTCATTCACTGGAATAAGAATCGTTAAGTGTAATAATCGAAAAATCACGGAATAGCGCAATGCAAAATCGCAATTGCAATCAATTGCGATTTTGCGTTCCGGAGTGTGAATGGGGCCTTACAGAATCCTGGCATCTTTTAACAACTGAAATCTTATTAGCTTTGTAGTTATTGTTGGCTTTTTTGTTTTTTTTCTACCGTTAGCCTTGCACCTGCCTTGATAAATTAAGCAGTTTATGTTCTGCACGTATTTTCTAATCAAATCACAGCCGTATTCTTAAACCTAGCATTAAATAAGCAATAGAGTCCTGAATTCAAGATTTTATATTATCAGCAAGAAAGGAGATGAGAATATTCTGTGACTTAATCATGCTGTCTGGTTGATCCATATTTAAGTGATATTCCACTTTCCCTGGGAAAAAAAATGAGACCTTTAATTCAAATCTATTTAATACCAAGAAATATTATTTCAGATTTCTAACCTTGGTTGGGTCTGCAAAGATAGTTAGAACCTTGTCACAAACTGTTGCCAAACTGGAAATGCCTGTTGAGAGATATTAGTGATTATAGCAGGTGATTACTGGAGTGTTGCCATGCCGACAGCTCTGTGCAGCTACTTACCCATGCAGGAATGTTGCAGTTACTAGGGTGTTACTGGACAGGCCATTATTTAATCAGTGCACCAACATGTACTGAGTTCAAGATTAAAAATGCTATGGATGACAAAGGTGACCCGTGTTCCCTCTAAGAAGTCAACACCAACACCTAAGAGGATAACAGAAAATATACAGAATAGTTAACCTCCTTGGCGGTAACCCCGCGCCACCCCCCCCCCCAGACCCCGTGCGCTGCCTGGCCAATCAGTGCCAGGCAGCGCTGAGGGGTGGATCGGGACTCCCAATGACGTCCCGGCGTCGGTGACATCGGTGACGTCATCCCGCCCGGTCTCCATGGCGACGGGGGAAGCCCTCCAGGCAATCCCGTTCTTTGAACGGGATTTCCTGATCGGAGATCGCCGAAGGGTCATGATTTATGATTTATGGTCATGAAGGCTACATGATTTAAAACAAATATATAAATAAATAAAAAAACTGCTGCGCTGCCTCCTGGCGGAATTCTTTAGACCGCCAGGGGGGTTAATTGGCTTTCCCCTAAAAATGGCCCTAGACTACGATACATACACTACACGATACTTACATAGACATATGACTATGGTAGGGATTCGATTGTGAGCCCCTCTGTGGGACTGTTAGGACAGGACAATATACTCTGTACAGCGGTGCAGAAGATGTTGGTGCTATATAAATACTAATTAATAATAACATACAGTACTGCTCCAGCTTGGTCAGTTGTAGTGTTAACCAGGTCTGATGTTTTCAGTGTGAGTCCTGTATGGTCTCTATGCACTAGCACTTTTCACGTGGTCGGAGGCTGCTTTTGTTCTTTTTCTTACATTTTATAGCACTTTATGACCTGATCAGATTCATTATCAATGGAAATCTATGATTATTGTGCTGCTGCTTTAGGTAGAAACCATGTACATTTCAGATAGATTGTGTATTGCACCTGCTGAAAATCTCCGCAGAGTGTCAATAATAGTGTGTAGAAGTCATCATATTTCAGGCTTATAATGAACTTTCCATGGAAACATCTGAGCCCTGCTAAAGTATGTAATATAGTTAGACTATATCTGTTCCATTGTAACCTGGCTAATGGGATTTATGGCTGAAGTGCAATAGCTTGAGCTCTGATGAAATGCCACAGAATCTAAATTACATTGACAGCAATGATACATGTCCTTGCCAAGGGCAAGTAGTGTACTTTGATATTGATTTAGATATACATACAATAACTCTCACAGCTAAAAATCTTTTACAGGTAGTACCACTAGCATCATGGCCATTAAATGACATTACTAAATATGACTACAGTAGTAAAACACAAAAACAAATAAAATATATACATTCAGATTCTTGAAGAGCAGTAATAAGAGCAAAGGTGTAAATGGAAACCAGGAGGAAATCATCTAAGATGCTCATTTAAGTTCTTTATTTCAGAACTCCACTCTCTGTTGTCATGGTATTACAATATTGAGTGTGATTAGTTCACCAGTCAACCGAAAGAGCAGTACTGGCATAAGTACAACTATTATTATTATTATTATTATTGATTTATTCAGTGCTGTGTAATATGTTGGCGCTTTAGAAATACGTTAAATAAATACATGTAGCGCTAGAATCTTCTGTGGTGCTGTACAACAGAACTAAAAGTTTAACAATACAATATAAACAATACATCAGTTAACAATACAAGACAATGGTGGATTACAATTTATGCAGTTAACAAATTTACTACAGATTTTTACATGCGGTGGATAATAACGGGCCAATCAGACTTACGAAGGAAAGCATATATGTATATGAGATGGTGAAGTGGTGGTCAGTGGTCATTGGTTAAAGTGTCTTAAGTGAGATAGTATGCTTGTCCTGAGGGCGGGAGTTCTAGAGGAGGGGAAAGAATCAAGAAAATTCTAGTAAGCGGAAGTGTGAAGAGCACTAATCCCTCAATGAGAGTATGAGAATAAATGGTTTAAGGGGATTTGCGTATTTGAGGATGAGGCAGAAGTAAATAAATACTTTAGTTTCAGGAATGCTGGGAATTCAGGGCCTCTGAGGACCAGGAAAATTTGTGATTCAGGCTGATTAGCTTGGTAATAGGTGCTACTTCTGTGGAAAGTCTTTAACAAAACTTCTGTAAACATTGGCAAAGCCAATTGAGCGTTGCATTGTCTTTTTATCTGTTAAAGCGGTATCGTCACCATAAAAATCAAATTTCAACAACAACTGGTCTGAGTGTATTAAGTGATAAAAATGCTAATCCTGCATTCAAAACTTTCAAAACTTTTTCTGCTGTTATGATTTGGAGTTATCAACAACTTAAGGAGCACTGGCCCTTTAGTAGGCGTGCTATAGAATTGCATGCTGGGGGTTCTTTTTATCTATAATCTATTCCTCCTCTTCCCTTTATTTCCCTGCCAGCTGCTTATCTGAATCCTAATCCCCTAATCACTTGTGTTTACAAGCAAGGCTGAGGCGACTCAGCGATTGGAGAAGTCAAGAAAAAAAGTAAAGGGCAGAAATGACATCACGAGTTAGCCTTAACTGTGGGCAAAAGACATGGCCCCCACCAGGAACAGAATTCTCGTAATTTACTATATAACATTCACTGAATTCAAAACGTGGACAGTACAATACATCTGTTATGTAAGTAGATCAAGTATTTATCTACTTATATACTGTATGTGTTTTTTTCCCTGACATAGTATGGCTGATCCTACTGCTTTTTAAAGCTGTCCAATTAAGAGTAACTGTTACCTTATGTTCATCCACCTTCTGGTGAGTGTTGAAAACCCAAAAACTGTATGCTTTCATGATCAAAGGCACACATTACCAGTTTAGCATAAAGGTTATGGATCCTAAAATGGGTTAACACTATTTTACATGTTCTCTGTGTTCATTCAATGAGAGAAGATCAAAATATCATCAAGGTAGACAGTTATGAAAGTATTGATATAGTCTCTGAAGAGTAAGAATTTTTGATAGTAATTGTGTTTATCTATAACCTACACAGGTTCCCAAAGATCAATCTTTCTTTTCTACACAAAAAGATTCCGGCCCCGGCTGGAGAAGTAGAAGGATGTATAAAACCCTTAGCAGGATTCTCCTTAATAAACAAGGACAAGCGATTCTGGCTCAAATAGCAGAACAGTCAGTCCAAAAGGAATCTTAGCCCCTGAATGCAGTTCAATAGGACGCAATACATTTAACGTGGTGGAAGAGAATCTGCAGCTTTTTTTTATCAAATGCGTTCTAAAAGTATTGGTAGACCAGAAGGAAGAGTGCTTCTTTATCAGAAAGATAGAGACACCGAGAGCCAAATATAGTGTAGTATGTACTGGTAGAATGGATATGTAGAATTAAACCTCCTGGCGGTCTATTAAAAACCGTCAGGGGGCAGCGCAGCCATTTTTTTGTATTTTTTTTATTTTTCAAATCATGATAGCTGCTGTGCAGCGGCATTCCCCTACCCTCTTCGATCGCCTCCGGTGATCGGCGATCAGGAAATCCCGTTCAAAGAACGGATTTCCTGGAGGGCTTCCCCCGTCGCCATGGCGACCGGGTGGGATCACGTCACCGACGTCATCGACATCGTGACGTCATCGGGAGTTCCGATCCACCCCTCAGCGCTGCCTGGCGCTGATAGGCCAGGCTGCGCAAGGGGTCTAGGGGGGGCGGCGCGTCGCGGCCGATAGCGGGCGTATCGGCGCGGGGCTGTGGCGATCAGTGTGCTCACGCAGCTAAAAAAAAAAATTGTGCCAATCGGCCCAGCAGGGCCTGAGAAAACTTCCTGCGCGGGGTTACCACCAGGAAGGTTAATTATGTACATATACTCACAAACAAGGGTTACCATCTAGGTAACCACTATATCAGCAGGTGGGGAGATTAGACCTGTGCCCACTCAGGATTAAGAAGTCGCTCTCTGTAGATAAATAAATAAGGGGCAACATGCCTCCACCAAGGGTGGACACAGGAACTATATATGCATATATAATTGCTTTTTTATCAGGGTGGAGACAGAGCAACAGGCCCACTTTGGGAAGGCAATAACAGTAACAATAGGAAGATTAGGAGGTTACTGTCCTAGTATCCCAGTTTTGGATTATAGTCAAGGTATGCCCAAGATAATAGGAAACTGCAGTGAAGGCAGTAAATCAAAACTTAAGAACTCCTGATGATCCCCGGGCGCAGTAACAAGAAGAGGATATGTTTCCTGGGTCACAAGACCAGTAAAGGTGGCCATACACTGGTCGATGTGCCATTAGATCGACCAGCTGACAGATCCCTATCTGATCGAATCTGATCAGATAGGGATCGTATGGCTGCCTTTACTGCAAACAGATTGTGAATCGATTTCAGCCTGAAACCGATCACAATCTGTTCAGCTGCTCCTGCCGCCTGTCCCCCCCCCCCCCCCGTATACATTACCTGAGGCTGGCTCCCGGGCGTCTTCTCCGCACTGCACCGCACCGCTGTTCTTGCTCCATCCCGGCGCTTCCTGTGTTACTCCGTGACCAGGAAGTTCAAATAGAGCGCCCTCTATTTCAACTTCCTGGTCACCGGAGTGACACAGGAAGTATAAGCGTACACTGGGACATGCGGAAATGCGGTGCAGCGAGGAGAAGAGGACCCCGGAGCCAGCTTCAGGTAATGTACACATGCTCGGATCGGGCCCGAATCGTACGCCGCAAGCGACGCGCTCCTACCGCCGGGCGATCGAGGGTAATTTCCCGCACGGCGCGATCGACGGACCGATCCGATTTCGGGAGGGAATCGGATCGGCGGGTGCGTTTAGCGCAAGCGATTGGCAGCAGATCCGATCCCAGGATCGGATCTGCTGTCGAAACGGCCGTGAATCGAGCCAGTGTATGGCCTGCTTAAGGATGGGTGATCCATCTGCCAAAAGAATAGGTATGGGTCGGTTCTTATCACAAATAGGTAGACAAAGTTGTTGGGCTTGACAAATGTCAAGGAACTGTAACGATTGTGGAACTTTCTCCGTGATCAGCGCCCAACGCGTGCGCTGACACAGCGGAAATCCTCCACAAGCGTATATTTTCAGGCACCCAGCAAAAGGTGCTACGCACCTGTAGAGGGAAATTCCTGTCGGCAGATGGCGCTGGGGAGTGCAGAGGAACCAATCCTCTGTACCTCCACAAGTGCCAGACAGGAATTGTACGAAGCGCAGAACGCAATCGCAAGAGAGGCGATTGCGAATGAGATTGAGCAAAGGGACAGGTTGTATGTATGTGCGCCAATCCAGTCGCCACCCCGCGACCGCGCACACACAACAGCAGATATGAAATAGGAATGCGATCGCGAGAGATGCGATCGCCAGACGTGACACAAGGCAGATCAGAATAGAATACGAGGGTAGCAAAGGCACAGCAAATAATACAATAAGGAGATACGGAAAATAACAAACGCTAGCTAACCGCGAACACCGCACTCATTCGCAACAGTGCACGCGGTTATGCGCGGTCTCCACGTGATAAGCACAATAGAGACAAGCACGCCCAACTAACCATCGACAGACAAACATGAAACAGAGGACGCGAGCGCTTGCTTAACGGTTACCTCACCGAGCCTCCAGCAAGCGTAGCAGACAAGACAGACACACGAAAACAGGGACAAGCGAGAGATAGGATCCACAGCACTAGCGAAAAGTGGCTAGCGCGATCCAGGTACAGAGTAGCAGAACAGAAGGATCCCCAGCGCTAGCGAAAAGTAGCTAGCGCGATCCCAGAAGACAGAACAGAAGGATCCCCAGCGCTAGCGAAAAGTAGCTAGCGCGATCCCAGGAGACAGAACAGAAGAGATAGCTGGTAGCTGGTAGCTGGTGGCTCACAAACGGACGATCTTAGAGAACCTGAGGGAAAAAATCTGTCTTCCTTAGACACAGGACCACACAGACCTTTCGCAGCCATACGTGCGGTGGCGACATCAGACCGCACTGGTTCAACTTCCACACAAGCAACTGCTCTGAACGACTTGCACTCAGACTTCAAACACTCAGTTGCTTTGGGAAAGGGAATGCATTCAAAACTCACTTTCTTCAAATCCAGAGGATTGGAACAATCGTCCGCTGACAATGTGTTTTTAGCAGATTGAAGCGCATGTAGTTCATCCAAAATCATTCTCCACACGTCAAACAGCGGAGTCACAAAGTCAGAGATACATTCACCAGTCTTGATTAAAGTGCACGCAGACTCAATGCACGCATACAAAACTGCTTCGTTTTTAGAACGGTAATGATTGCAAAACGATCTCCAATCACATTCCAATTCATAGACCAGGAGCTCGATCTCCCATTTCACAAATGGGGGCTCCCATGCACACTTAACAAAGGATGAACAATCATAGTGCGCACAGTCTACAGATGGAACTGGAGCAGGAACAGAACGGGAATCTTTTACCTCTTTATTGGGATCAATTAATTGGTGTGTGTGTAATTCATCCAAAATGATCTGCCACACATACATCACCAGATCCACAACACACTCGTCACATTCATCAGAATCAATCAAAAGGCACACAGAGTCAAGACAATCGTTCAGGACATCCGCGCTTTTTGCGATGTAAAAATCGCAAAAGGCTTTCCAATCCAAATCAAATTCCTCCACCAAGGCCCCGATTTCCCATGAGGCAAATGGCGGTTCGAACAACCCAGTATCTAAATAATCTCCATATGGGTGAGGATCAGGAACGAGTACAGATTTTTTAACTGCTTTAATATAGTGTGCGATCCTACCTATAGCAGGATCCACATAAGCTTTGGATTGGGGCAAAAAACCTGGAAACTGATCAGCAGATGCATTATAAACATCATTATCATACTGCATGGTTTTGCCCATTTCAGACTTGACAGAAATAACCTCTCTATCTGTGGTTGCCATGGGCAATGGATCTTTCCGCTGGGAAGCCTTCCTAGATCTTTTACGTTTAGACTTAGAGGCTTTGGATGGCTGCTTTATGGATGAAAGAGTAGATGGAACAGCTGATTGAGCTGCTGACAACAACTCATTAAGGGGGTATGGTAATTGAGGTAATCTCAGCCAATTGTGAATTAAAAAGGCCAAGAATTCCAGGGGTCTTTGACTCAGGGTGGTATGATCTAACACATCATAACCCCACATTGACATTTCGCCCCCAAACAGAATGTACACCATTTGGGGGGCCCAGGTAGACACTGGGGTGCATTGGAATTCAGGGTTCGCTAACAGTTTCGTACACTCAGACAAAAATTCGTCTGCTGATTCAGGTTCAAGTTTTTTAAATCTCTTAAAGGTACAAGAGCCATATTCGACAAAATCGTACAAATCGGAAATTCCGTCTACACTGGGGTTTTGGGTTTGGCTGGTCATTCTGTAACGATTGTGGAACTTTCTCCGTGATCAGCGCCCAACGCGTGCGCTGACACAGCGGAAATCCTCCACAAGCGTATATTTGCAGGCACCCAGCAAAAGGTGCTACGCACCTGTAGAGGGAAATTCCTGTCGGCAGATGGCGCTGGGGAGTGCAGAGGAACCAATCCTCTGTACCTCCACAAGTGCCAGACAGGAATTGTACGAAGCGCAGAACGCAATCGCAAGAGAGGCGATTGCGAATGAGATTGAGCAAAGGGACAGGTTGTATGTATGTGCGCCAATCCAGTCGCCACCCCGCGACCGCGCACACACAACAGCAGATATGAAATAGGAATGCGATCGCAAGAGATGCGATCGCCAGACGTGACACAAGGCAGATCAGAATAGAATACGAGGGTAGCAAAGGCACAGCAAATAATACAATAAGGAGATACGGAAAATAACAAACGCTAGCTAACCGCGAACACCGCACTCATTCGCAACAGTGCACGCGGTTATGCGCGGTCTCCACGTGATAAGCACAATAGAGACAAGCACGCCTAACTAACCATCGACAGACAAACATGAAACAGAGGACGCGAGCGCTTGCTTAACGGTTACCTCACCGAGCCTCCAGCAAGCGTAGCAGACAAGACAGACACACGAAAACAGGGACAAGCGAGAGATAGGATCCACAGCACTAGCGAAAAGTGGCTAGCGCGATCCAGGTACAGAGTAGCAGAACAGAAGGATCCCCAGCGCTAGCGAAAAGTAGCTAGCGCGATCCCAGAAGACAGAACAGAAGGATCCCCAGCGCTAGCGAAAAGTAGCTAGCGCGATCCCAGGAGACAGAACAGAAGAGATAGCTGATAGCAACCGCTGCACCAGCTATACTCCAAGAACAGAGATCAGAACCATTTCCTGTTGACCACCTTTGGGGCAGGACAATGGCAACAGGCAAGACAAGACAGAACAGGCAATACAGATAATACAACCTGACTGGGCTAGAAGGGGAGCCTAAAGCAACCCCCAGGAATTAACTATACTAGATAGCAATGGCTGACACTCCAGCAGTGTCCATCAGGAACAGACCATGGAAAGGAAATGACCAGCAAAGCCTTCTGGGAAACATAAAGCTCTTATAGTGCCAGTCATCAAAGAAGGCAGGTAGGGGATTTGCATAACGAATGTATGCAAATTCCCCAGCAAGAGAACAGACCAGAAACTTGCAATGGAAAGACAGGTCTCTGTTCCAGAGACCTGCAGCCAACAGACTAGAGGAATGGACAAACAGCTGTCTGCCTGTGCAGCCAGCTGAGCGGATCATCACAGTACCCCCCCCCCCCCCTCTAGGGATGGATTCCAGACATCCCTCAAAACTGGTATCATCACAAAACTCTAACTGAAGACTCATGAAGGTCGGGACAGCCTGACAAGGCCCAATTCCAGAGTCAGTCCATCCGAAACCGACCTCATCGGAAGCAGAAGCCACCGAAACATGCCCATCAGCACTACAAGTCTCAGCGTAACACCCATCAGGACTGTGGACACCAGAGAAGAAGCCATCGACACCCTCCAGACAATACCCACCACCTTCCAAGGAGCGTCCAAGAATACCAAACCTGCCGCAATACCTGTTCGAAGTGTCCCTTACAACACCAAAGCCATTGCTGATCGTATTCAGGGCACCAAGCAAAACCTTTCCCGGAATCTCCCAGAACGCCTTGAAGCTCCGCAGAGATCCCAAGAAGCCAGAACGCTCACCAGGCTCACATGGAGAACCACCAAGAACCCCTATGGAACCTATGATCATTCCAGACTCAAAATTAGCAGGACACCCATCAAGATCAGGACTTTCAGGGACCACTTCTGGGCATGCAAGCAGGCAGGCTATATCAGAACATGTCTCCACTGAGGAAGCATCTGAGTACGCTGGTAACCGAGGCACACTTGGGCTTTCTGGGTCACAGAGCACATCGGGGTACACTAGTACAGGAGAAACCTCAGGACATGTCGGGGAACTGCCAACCTCAGAGTCCGACACAACAAGACCAAAACCAGTACCGGGCAGAAAATCATAACGAGTAAAGGTCACAGGTACTGGTCTTTCAAAAGAAGACTCGGACTCAAATTCAGAATTTTCTGTAACTGTAATATCATCATTGACTACACATGAATGAAGCTCCACAAGAGCTGTAAAAGTAGTCAGCAAGGCAGCAATGCCTACTGAAGTGGGCAACACCTCTTAAGGACCTGGGGGGCAGGAGACATCTCCTACAAGTTCTGCACCCTTTGGGAGGAACTCGGAGACCTTCAGATCATCAAACAAGACCTCAGGAACATCATTTTTCAAGTTGTCTAAGAAGGATTCTGTACTATCCATGTTACAGGGCAAAACTGGAACTTTACTTTGAGAACAGGGCAGATGTCCCAGGGAAGGTTCCACCATAAACTGAGACTGAATTTCATCATCATGAGTGGAACGTACTGGAATATTCACTGGACCACACACTGACTCCCTAACTTTAATCTCGCTCCACCCAGAACTCTGCGTAGTAGTCAAACTAGCTTGCAACTCCAAAACTGCTGAAAGACCGGTAAAAAATAGCAGCAATACCTAGACGAGCCTCTAGGGGCAGGGCAGGAGATATTGTACAAGGCAATATTGACTCATCCAGAGTACTGGGTGGAGAGTCAATACTTTCTTCAGAATCAGACTCGCAAATGTCAATGCAAGTGGACATCATGCCTTCATTCATGGTACAGGGCAGGTTCAGAGAAAGCTTCTCTGGACAAGGCAAAGAAGCTTCAGCATCAGATTCGCAAAACCGAAGCGCTGTCTCACTCTTAGATTCGGCTAACAATGTCGAATCCGAGGAGTCAGAACGCAAAATTTGCGGATTCAAGATCGCTTTAGGTTGCGAAACTGACGCTTCCATATCGCAAACCTCCGCGATCTGCGGAGCAGACTGCAAGGCATCTAGGACAGAAACACTGGAGCAACTGTCATCAGGCAACAGGCCTGCACAGGTGCGAACAGAATAAGACATAGATTCATTTGCAAAAGAAGTGGCGACAACAGCAGGAGAAACTTTATTAGACACATCAATAATTTTCTTAAAGGTGCATAACTTAGGAATTTTCCCCATGGCAGGCTCACAAACGGACGATCTTAGAGAACCTGAGGGAAAAAATCTGTCTTCCTTAGACACAGGACCACACAGACCTTTCGCAGCCATACGTGCGGTGGCGACATCAGACCGCACTGGTTCAACTTCCACACAAGCAACTGCTCTGAACGACTTGCACTCAGACTTCAAACACTCAGTTGCTTTGGGAAAGGGAATGCATTCAAAACTCACTTTCTTCAAGTCCAGAGGATTGGAACAATCGTCCGCTGACAATGTGTTTTTAGCAGATTGAAGCGCATGTAGTTCATCCAAAATCATTCTCCACACGTCAAACAGCGGAGTCACAAAGTCAGAGATAGATTCACCAGTCTTGATTAAAGTGCACGCAGACTCAATGCACGCATACAAAACTGCTTCGTTTTTAGAACGGTAATGATTGCAAAACGATCTCCAATCACATTCCAATTCATAGACCAGGAGCTCGATCTCCCATTTCTCAAATGGGGGCTCCCATGCACACTTAACAAAGGATGAACAATCATAGTGCGCACAGTCTACAGATGGAACTGGAGCAGGAACAGAACGGGAATCTTTTACCTCTTTATTGGGATCAATTAATTGGTGTGTGTGTAATTCATCCAAAATGATCTGCCACACATACATCACCAGATCCACAACACACTCGTCACATTCATCAGAATCAATCAAAAGGCACACCGAGTCAAGACAATCGTTCAGGACATCCGCGCTTTTTGCGATGTAAAAATCGCAAAAGGCTTTCCAATCCAAATCAAATTCCTCCACCAAGGCCCCGATTTCCCATGAGGCAAATGGCGGTTCGAACAACCCAGTATCTAAATAATCTCCATATGGGTGAGGATCAGGAACGAGTACAGATTTTTTAACTGCTTTAATATAGTGTGCGATCCTACCTATAGCAGGATCCACATAAGCTTTGGATTGGGGCAAAAAACCTGGAAACTGATCAGCAGATGCATTATAAACATCATTATCATACTGCATGGTTTTGCCCATTTCAGACTTGACAGAAATAACCTCTCTATCTGTGGTTGCCATGGGCAACGGATCTTTCCGCTGGGAAGCCTTCCTAGATCTTTTACGTTTAGACTTAGAGGCTTTGGATGGCTGCTTTATGGATGAAAGAGTAGATGGAACAGCTGATTGAGCTGCTGACAACAACTCATTAAGGGGGTATAGTAATTGAGGTAATCTCAGCCAATTGTGAATTAAAAAGGCCAAGAATTCCAGGGGTCTTTGACTCAGGGTGGTATGATCTAACACATCATAATCCCACATTGACATTTCGCCCCCAAACAGAATGTACACCATTTGGGGGGGCCCAGGTAGACACTGGGGTGCATTGGAATTCAGGGTTCGCTAACAGTTTCGTACACTCAGACAAAAATTCGTCTGCTGATTCAGGTTCAAGTTTTTTAAATCTCTTAAAGGTACAAGAGCCATATTCGACAAAATCGTACAAATCGGAAATTCCGTCTACACTGGGGTTTTGGGTTTGGCTGGTCATTCTGTAACGATTGTGGAACTTTCTCCGTGATCAGCGCCCAACGCGTGTGCTGACACAGCGGAAATCCTCCACAAGCGTATATTTGCAGGCACCCAGCAAAAGGTGCTACGCACCTGTAGAGGGAAATTCCTGTCGGCAGATGGCGCTGGGGAGTGCAGAGGAACCAATCCTCTGTACCTCCACAAGTGCCAGACAGGAATTGTACGAAGCGCAGAACGCAATCGCAAGAGAGGCGATTGCGAATGAGATTGAGCAAAGGGACAGGTTGTATGTATGTGCGCCAATCCAGTCGCCACCCCGCGACCGCGCACACACAACAGCAGATATGAAATAGGAATGCGATCGCAAGAGATGCGATCGCCAGACGTGACACAAGGCAGATCAGAATAGAATACGAGGGTAGCAAAGGCACAGCAAATAATACAATAAGGAGATACGGAAAATAACAAACGCTAGCTAACCGCGAACACCGCACTCATTCGCAACAGTGCACGCGGTTATGCGCGGTCTCCACATGATAAGCACAATAGAGACAAGCACGCCTAACTAACCATCGACAGACAAACATGAAACAGAGGACGCGAGCGCTTGCTTAACGGTTACCTCACCGAGCCTCCAGCAAGCGTAGCAGACAAGACAGACACACGAAAACAGGGACAAGCGAGAGATAGGATCCACAGCACTAGCGAAAAGTGGCTAGCGCGATCCAGGTACAGAGTAGCAGAACAGAAGGATCCCCAGCGCTAGCGAAAAGTAGCTAGCGCGATCCCAGAAGACAGAACAGAAGGATCCCCAGCGCTAGCAAAAAGTAGCTAGCGCGATCCCAGGAGACAGAACAGAAGAGATAGCTGGTAGCAACCGCTGCACCAGCTATACTCCAAGAACAGAGATCAGAACCATTTCCTGTTGACCACCTTTGGGGCAGGACAATGGCAACAGGCAAGACAAGACAGAACAGGCAATACAGATAATACAACCTGACTGGGCTAGAAGGGGAGCCTAAAGCAACCCCCAGGAATTAACTATACTAGATAGCAATGGCTGACACTCCAGCAGTGTCCATCAGGAACAGACCATGGAAAGGAAATGACCAGCAAAGCCTTCTGGGAAACATAAAGCTCTTATAGTGCCAGTCATCAAAGAAGGCAGGTAGGGGATTTGCATAACGAATGTATGCAAATTCCCCAGCAAGAGAACAGACCAGAAACTTGCAATGGAAAAACAGGTCTCTGTTCCAGAGACCTGCAGCCCACAGACTAGAGGAATGGACAAACAGCTGTCTGCCTGTGCAGCCAGATGAGCGGATCATCACAGGAACTAGGAGTAAGCTCCAGAGTCTGAAATGGCTTTAATATCTGTAGTTCTGTTTGGCACCTGTAACAACAACGATAAATGAACATGAGCCAAGGAAGGTGTCAGAGGTGTGACAGGGAAATCATTCTCCTGCTTTCTTGGGCATTTCACTGGGCAGTCTTGACGGAAATGCCCTAATGTTCCGAGTACATGTAAGATTTGAAGCCACCCTACACTGTCATTCATCTAAAGAGGTCCTCTGGCAAGCCATAATTGCATAGGTTCAGGTTTGTCGGAATTAATGTTACCAGTGTTGATAGAAGGGAATGCTGGAAGTGGCGGTGCAACTGATGTAGTAACTGGGACACTAGTGGAGCATGAAGTACCAGCTCTCTCTAGCCTCCTTTCCTGGAATATTTCTATCAATCTGGATGGATAACTGGGTAAGATCCTTTAAACCCTGCTTAATTCATCCTTAAGTTGATCGTTGAGACCCAGACGAAATTGGAACTTGAGAGCTGCGTCACTCCATGATGTCTCTCTGCTCCATCTACGAAAATCTGAAACATACTTCTCCACAGGGAGAGTGCAGCTGCAGGCAGTGTTAGTGCCACTGAACTTGGCCAATGACTAGTGCCCTGGACTTTGGTGTCTTGCGTGGGTTACAAGTGGGCTTGATGTGGAGGGTCCTTGACTATGCTGATGTGTGCCTGCCACCCATACCTAGTCAGCAATCTAGACTTGATGGAAAATAAAAGAGTTCAAATTTATATGCAGTTAAATAAAAGTTGACAGGTGCCTTTTCTTTCATTTTTTTCATAATCTTGCCGATGAGGCAATTACTATGAAAAACTTCAAATATTCAATTAATCCATGCAATTTACCCCTTAGCTATACTTGAAGTGGACCTGTCAATACAGAACTGTTGAAGTTACCAACATTAAAAGCTTTCTTTACCTTAGCTGCTAATTTCCCGGCTGTACAACCCCTACCATGACTTAACTATCTGGTAAGTCACTAACATGGAACAAACATCCAGATTCTATAAATCCTTGGCAGAAGTAAACTTAGCTTCCATATAGTTAAATGATTATATTGCACAGTTATCATGGGGTGAAGGCTTATGGCTTGATTTAATAAATGTGCAGTTTGATTGAGCAGCGTGTTGTACAAATGGCATATGATGGCGAGGAGGAAGGTCAGAGTAAGACTAATTGAAATTTGTAATTACTGAATGGAAAAACTGGGACACTGGCCAGCGATGTGTGTGCCAATCCCATTTTAATTACATTGGCATATTTTGTTCTTTCCAGTCTAATATTTGTATGCTAGTGATAAGATTGCATGACATTGATTAAACTCTTAATTCATTTTAACACTTTCACAGCTGGAGTCCAAACGTAATTTACATTTAAATTTTTTTTTTTAAAAAACACCCGCATAATGCATATTTGTTACACAGAATATTCTTTTCACTAGTTTTGTCAGGTAAATATGCTTTAAATTAACCACTTCACCTCCAAGGGTTTTTATAAATAATGAAAATGTATTTCATTTTTCTATGGGAAGGTATATAATAGGGTATTTGGGGAAGGACAGTTAGCAAATATGATTATTATTAACAACAACAATAGTAATAACCATTATTATTTTTGAATCGGGAGGCACGCATATCTGTTAATATTCAAAATTCCAATACCTTATTTGTTCACAATAGGTAGAACATTTAAAAAAGCATACATCATAAAATCAATGTTTGCATGATAACCTACCGACCTTTCGTTTGGCTACCTCCACTTTGGGTTGGGTTATCATGCAAACATTGGTTTTATGGTGTATGTTTTTTCAATTTTGTACCTATTGTAAACAGAGTATTAGAATTTTGAATATTATCAGATATTTGGTGCCACCTGATTCAGGGTTTCTTGTCTGAATCATTGATTATATGCAAAGAATTCCCTGGGTGTGCACGCCTTCTCTCCGCATGTGCAGAACTTCATTGTTTTAAACCATTATTATTGTTATGGGTGTGTTAAGGTTAGGCACCACCAGGGTGGGTTAAGGTTAGGGGGGTCTCCGGGTTAGGCACCTAGAGGGGGGGTTAAGGTTATGCACTAACAGGGGAGTATTCTGTGTGAGAGGTTAGGTTATAGCAAAATATCGGAAAAAAATATTTTACTATATGAATGAAGTAGTACAATATCAGTAAATTAAACAATATTTTATCACCTTTATTGGTGCGAGTTTTACTAAACGTAAAAATAGAGGTTACATTTGGGAAACGTAGAATTATCAGTATTATAAACAATATTATACAGTATATCATATCATCTCCTTGCCCCCATTTTACTAAACAATAACTTCAATGTTGTTTATATCTGGCCCCCTTTGTAACCCCCACTAACCTGCGTCGACAAATAGCGGATACACATAAAAATTAAAAATAGCTGCTACAAATGTATTTATTTATTGTATATATAAAGCACCAACATATTACGCAGCGCTATACACAGAAAATAGCAGCTACATATAGTAGCCGCAACTATATCGGGTGCCAGTTTAATACTGTGTGCACCAAGGTTTCTGTACAGCCGCTAAAATCAATAGGGGAGACAGCTGCGCCCTTTTAAACTTCAGCAATGTAAACAGAGGTGCCAGAAGTCCAGAAGTATAAAATAGACTAAAATGATCAAAAATGCTTGGAAGGCAGTGGCGCCTGGTGCATCTTTGACCTACAACTGCTCCCCCTTTTTATTGCCTGAGGAGGCAGGACTATACCTGTGAAGTGCGTTGCAACACTTTGTGGAGTATATCAATAAATGTATGCCTGTTGATATTGACAGTTTTTGTGTCTGCTTGAAGGTGATGAGTCCATCACTGCCTTTCAAGCATTTTTGACCATTTTAGTCTATTTTACTTCCTGAGTGGGGACAGGTCTAATCTCCCCACCTGCGTATACAGTGGTTGCCTTTGAGGTAACCTATGTTTGTGAATATAACTTCATAGTCTTTACTAATCATCCACTTTACCAGTACATACTACACTATATTGGGCTCTAGGTGTCACATCTTTTGCCCTTTCAAACTTTGTGTTTTCCAATGATCCTTTTGATTAAAGCCTTTATTATATGCTTACAAATCAAGAGTCAAGAGTGGCTTTACAATCTCACCTATGATCAAAAGACAGTATAAAAATAGCAAAAACAGATTTACATGGTTGCCATGTTATTGTAAGGGTTAATACTGCAACTTATACTTCACTCAGAAGCTAATTAATGAGCTTGTAATTGCCAAACCAAAATTATCAGATTGATTAAACCTATACTAAGCTTTGTATTCAATGCACAGTAGCTTTTCCTATATCCATGTGAAAGCAGCACATTTTCTCTACTTTGTTTTCACAGCAATTACTGGATTACAAAACAATCTAATAATTTATTCTGCAGGTGTCATCAATTAGCTTAAGTTATTCATAAATATGTCTTCAAGTAACATAATATCAGTGTTTTACTGGTTTTTTCTGTGTTTAATGCTTTAGAGCAAAACATTTATTTTTGAGTTTTATCCCACTTTAAATATTTTCTGAGAGTAAAACTTTTTGACTTCTTGTTCCAACAAAACAGGATAAAGCAGTAAGTCATTAATGAACCACACAGCTATCTCTGGTGGTTGATTATCGAGAACGCTTTTGGGAAGCTAAGAATTGTTCATGGATTTATGCATTTTATCTAAACAAAAAGTTCAGATGTAAGGTAAACTTTTAACATTATGATCTGTAAACAGCCTCAGCCAACCACTAGCCACCAGCATTGTTTCCCAACTCAAAGCTGACCTTTTGTGTAAAGGTCCCCATGATCACATAAATGATCGTCTGAGTGCTAGCCGTGCTGTAGCTTAATTGTACATTACTTTGTATACTATAGGCTGCTGACTCCAAACTCTTGCCTTAAATCTTGTTACTGTCGAAACAAAACCTTTTTAAAACATAATATTTAATATATAAACATGAAACATCTATTTTTAGACACTACACTGTTCTGTAGACTCTAAGTACAAACTATTAATATTAGATCTAATTCCTTAAAGAGAATCTGTACTCTAATATTCTTACAATAAAAAGCATACCATTCTATTCATTATTTTCTCCTGTGCCCCTATGTGCTGTTTCTGCCACTCTCTGCTGCAATCCTGGCTTGTAATTAACAGTTTTAGGCAGTGTTTACAAACAAACTAACCAGCTTCTAATAGGCTCAGCTAAGCATAGAGTGTGAGTCATTCAGAGTATGCAGGGGGCCTGCAGAGGGTGTGTATCGCTTCTACCAATCACAAGCAGCCCTGCACATTCCACGCAATCAAGCTTTAGCCCGACAAACAGGACAGAGGAAAGATACATTGATTTATTACAGAGACAGTGCAGTTAGGAAAGACTGCAGTAAGACAGAGCAGATTAGAACAGGCATAGGAACTTATAGGATAGAAGAACTAAGGCTGAAAAATTTGTTACAGAGTCTCTTTAAGAATATTGCATCCTAATGACATAATATTTACATGTATTACTGGTTTACTTCTACAATATTTAATCTAAAAGGTTTCATAGTTTTATCAACGTATCAAGCTGCACTTTTTTTTACCATCTTGATACATTTTTCTTCTTTGTAGAGCTGCAAGCAGTAACACACATCTTTCTGGAAACTTTGTCATTAACATAAATTGGGATCATAGGAAAAACATCATGAAAGGTCTTAGTAATACTTTCTAGCAGTGTAGTATAGTGGTACAGCTTTCCTTCTAATCTTCCTAGTAACGCATTGCAAGTATTTAGATTAGATTAGGCAAGCAAAGCTATTAGGAACTAGCAGTTTTTCAAAGTTAACCACTTAAGGACCACAGGTCCCCCCCCCCCCCCCCTCCTCCCCAGTGACCAGGCTATTTTTTACAATTCAGTGTTCTGCAGCTTTAAAAGCTCACTGCAGAGCATTACAACTTAGCAGATAAATGATCCCTCCCGCCTTTTCTGCCCGCCAACAGAGATTTCTGTTGGTGGGCTCCGATCGCTGCTGCGGCTTTTTTATTATTATTAATTTATTTCTCCTTTTTTTAAAATAAAAATGCATATTTTTTGTTTATTTATCCCTCCTTCCAAAAGCCAATCACAGTGATCAGCTCTCACAGGCATTAGCCTATGAGAGCCAATCGATCTGTGAGCCTCTCCAGGGGACACCCGAGTGTCACGGCTGTCCCCAGAACAGCGCTGTCTTAGCTCTCAGCGCTGTTCAATGTAAAAAGACAGCGGTTTTGCTGTCTAACAGTCTCCTAGCGGTAATTGCCGGTAGTCTGATGACGGAGCTGATGACGCTCCCCGCCACAGCTGGCTTCCTCCAATCAGAAGCTAACCCACGACCCAGGAAGTACTCCTGGGTCGCGGCTTAGCTTCTGATTGGAGGAAGCTAGCGGAGGCGGGGAGCAGTGGGGAGAGCAGCATGTAATGGGGAGGCAAGGAGGACACTGATTGACATTTGCAGGTAAATAGCAGGCTAGCGACAAGCAGATTGTCGCTAGCCTTCTGCTATTTATAAGGAGGGAAAGCAGAGCCCAGGGAGGGGGGGGGGGGAAGACTGGTGGCAGCAGCAGGACACAGAGGCATGTCATTGTGCACAGAACATGCCTCTGTGTCCTATTATGATTTAAAAAACCCACCTCGGGTTATCTTTAAGTAGTATAATTATAAAAGAGACACCAGTTCAAATAAAATCAATATCAATGCAAAAACACATGCCATTTTTTCATAAGATATTTAAACCTGTTTTAGGCAGCATGCTCATTTCTACGGAGTGTAATATCCTGACGGAAGTTTGATGGTTTATCTCACTTTGGTAGTGGGGATCATAGCATAGAAGAGTAAAAACACACCATCCAGTAAGTCTTTCAGGGTGAAAAATATAACACAGCTTAATTTTGTCAGCCAATGTCCATAACAAAAAACAATATACCACATTGGGATATATTTGGCATACCACAGCAGGAGATGCAGTCACACGCAGTCAAGATATACAGCTTTCCTCTTATGTACCAACCTTACTTCAGGTTATCTTCGGTGGTCAGTGCATGCCACCTGTTTTTGCAATTCGCCAGCCTCACTGGCTCTGGAGGGACTAGAAACCATGGCCACACAAGAAAAGCAACACTCCACTTGGTGTGCTAAACCTCACCTTGGGTATCTCCAGGGTCAGTCATCACTCTATATTGACACTCATCCACAAGCCTTATGACTCTGTCTGCCACTCAGTCATCCTGGTTTCTCCTGGATCTCCAGTACTGGAGTCCCATTACCTCCAGCACCTTAGTAGCTTCTCTGCTACTTCAGACTTAGCAGCCCCTTGACTGTACAGTCCTCCAGGAGCCTCCTAGCTCCACACATGGCCTTTCTGGATCCTCGATGACCAACAGCCCACTGCATAATGAGAGCTGCTTATTAAATTGATGCAAGTGAGTTAACTCTGCATCTGCTGAACTCAGGCCAGGATCTGAAGGATTGGCATGCAAGCCCACCCTTCTACCAAAATACCAATACAACCTTTTGAGAATTCCTGTTTGTACATTGCTATGTTGGCTAGCTCCATTGACCCACATAGAAGCTCACTTAAAGGACAGCCGAGGTGAAAATAAACTGATGGAAAAAACACTTGTATTCATCCTCCTCCTGCTAAAATAACTTTTTTTTTAGATATCCCCTAGTTTTATTTTATATTTAAATCTAGTTTTTTAATTTTTACTGGTTCATTATCTTTGCTCAATTACACCTACATTGAAGTATGCTACAGCTCAAATCTATGAATTATTGACCCTCTTTATCTCTTTCCTGCTCCCAGAAGCCATTTACTGACAGAAAAGTATTTTATGGCTGTAATTACTAATCAGTGAGGGTTATGCTATATAGTCTGATCCAGTCCGACCTGGTTTCGACCCGGACAGAAATTGTCACTTGCATACCTGGTTTTTAACTCTTTTAAGCACATAAAGAAAAAAGGAACACAGCCTATTTATTTGTGTGCTTGGCACTATACACTTACCTAAAGTATTATTATGAACACCTGTTCAATTTCTCATTAATGCAGTTATTCAATTAACCAATCACATGGCAGTTGCTTCAATGCATATAGGGGTGTGGTCCTGGTCAAGGCAATCTCCTGAACTCCAAACTAAAAATGGGAAAGAAAGGTGATTTAAGCAATTTTGAGCGTGGCATAGTTGTTGGTGCCAGAGGGGACGGTCTGAGTATTTCACAATCTGCTCATTTACTGGGATTTTCACGCACAACCATTTCTAGGGTTTACAAAGAATGTTGTGAAAAGGGAAAAACATCCAGTATGCAGCAATCCTGTGGGCGAAAAATGCCTTGTTGATGCTAGAGGTCAGAGGAGAATGGGTTGACTGATTCAAGCTGATAGAAGAGCAATGTTGACTGAAATAACCACTTGTTATAACCGAGGTATGCAGCAAAGCATTTGTGAAGCCCCAACATGCATATCCTTGAGGCAGATGGGCTCCGAAAGCAAAAGACCCCACTCATCTCCACTACAAATAGGAAAAAGAGGCTACAATTTGCATGAACTCACCAAAATTGGACAGTTGAAGACTGGAAAAATGTTGCCTGGTCTGATGAGTCTCGATAGAGTCAGAATTTGGCTTAAACAGAATGAGAACATAGATCCATCATGCCTTGTTACCACTGTGCAGGCTGGTGGTGGTGGTGTGATGGTGTGGGGGATGTTTTCTTGGCACACTTTAGGCCCCTTAGTGGTGATTGGGCGTCGTTTAAATGCCACAGGCTACCTGAGCATTGTTTCTGACCATGTCCATCCCTTCATGACCACCATGTACCCATCCTCTGATGGCTACTTCCAGCAGGATAATGCACCATTTCACAAAGTTCGAATCATTTCAAATTGGTTTCCTGAACATGATAATGAGTTCACTGTACTAAAATGGCCCGCAGAGTCACCAGATCTCAACCCAATAGAGCATCTTTGGGATGTGATGGAATGGGAGATTTGTGCCCTGGATGTGCATCCCACAAATCTCCATCAACTGCAAGATGCTATCCTATCAATGTGGGCCAACATTTCTAAAAAATGCTTTCAGCCCCTTGTTGAATCAATGCCACATAAAATTAAGGCAGTTCTGAAGGCGAAAGGGGGTCAAACACCGTATTAGTACGGAGTTCCTAATAATCCTTTAGGTGAGTGTACATACACATGTCTATCTCATCATGTCACATGTCACCTCGGTTGTCCTTTAATTTTACTCACATATCTTCACTTACATCTGCTCTAATTTTTAAAACTAAAAAATTTTTAGAAATGCAGTTTTCACTGAAGGTAACCGTTCATTATTATATCCTCAGTTTATTTGCTCAATATTGTTTAAGGGTGCCTTTAAAGCGGATCTCAAGCTTAAATTTAAAATCAAGCAACCTCCCTATAAATAAAAGTTATAGCTACCTGCGCTGCCTTCTCCCTGTAAGCTGTCCCGAAGACCCCCCATCCACTGACTTCCAGCGCATGCCTCCGCCAAGATGTCTACTGGAGTTCACTGCGGTAAACATCTTGGCGTTTTTCCCCGGGTAGGGAGGGGAGATTCCCTGCAGTGCAGTCACTTGTTTTGGAATGAATTAGCTATACATTCTGGCAGAATGTCTACCTTGTGTCAGCAGAACAGAAATAAATGAGTGGATTTCAGTAAATGCCATTGGCTTATTACAAGTAGCCTTGTTTTAATTAGATGAGCAGAGGAAAACATGACCTGCCACCCACTCTTACAATTTTTTTTGTAGGCATCAGTCCTAATAAAGAAATTATCATAGCCTGTTTTAACATTAATTCATATAATAAATAATCAGTGCATGAGAGTGTGACCAAATCTAATCTTTGTGACTCGTCTGTCTCGTGTGAAGGAGAGAACATAAATCTTGGCAGTAAATGTGTCTACAGAATCTGATCTTGTGCTGCTCACTTTCTTGCTTTTGGCAGAGTAAACACAGCTAAGTATACAAGGATATGTTGTAGCGCTTATTTATGCAGTATCGGTTGGCAGCATAGAGTTAGCAAGGAATACCACCGCCTCACACTCTTAAAACAACAATCAATAGAACTCATGCGCCTATGCAAAACAATAATGCAAAATTTTATTGGATTGTACCTAATTGACAAATCTGCACACCTTTAGTTTTCAAACAATAATCTGTGCTTAATAAAGTAGTTTTCCTTCACAGTGTCATCATTCCTACAATTTGCCAAAAGACTAAAATATCCCAAGCACCTGCAGAATATACTGACTACCATTCAGAATATACTTTCTGATCGCACCTGTATTGCTCCTAAAATATTTAATGTACAACGTCCTCTTCGTAGCTACGTCAAAAATCATAAAACAAAGTTTATTACAAAAAATCTTCATAAAAATCGTTATAAAAAAACTTTAAAAATGACACTTAATGTCATAAAAAGTTGTGCACAATTCATCACAAACCTTATGGCCAGTAAACTTGATATAAATAGTTGGATCACATCAATTCATGCCGTTGCTGTACGGGCATGTATAATTCATCCCACGATTTGAATACCAATGAATAGCACGTTCTTCTGTGACTAAACGTCCATGTACAGTTCGTCAGATGTCTTTAATGTGTTTAACAGCACGTTCTGCAGTCTTATCGGCAAACTCACGTGTCCTTGAGGGTGATGTAGATAGTTCTGATCTCGGAGCCTTCACGAGTTGATACTCCCCAGGCAGCTCGAGTCCCGGCCGGTGACTCTTAGATAACAAATGCCGCCTGACTCCAGAGAGTTCGATTGTAGCATGTCCGGAACTTCCTGATTACAGCAGAAGGAAGTCCAGAGGTGACGTCACCACACAGCAGCCAATCGCCTATGTGTTTCAGTAGGTAACGCCTACCTTCATCAGGGCATGCTCTCATTGGCTGAGATCCTCTTTTATGCTCCATTGCTCCACCCTCCATTCTCTGTGTATTCTATACTGTAATTCTATACAGCAACCTCACTAAAATGCAAAGAGTTCTACATCAGAGTACAGACCCTGCGGGATAAGGCTATTAAGTTTACAAATCCATTCCGTCTCCCGGCGTGACATTTTCCCAATAAAGTCACCTCCTCTCCAGTCCTTTTCCACGCTCTGGATTGCGTAAAATTTAAAAGTCTGTAAACGCTTATTGTGATGTTCCATAAAATGTTTACTTAGTGGTGTTTTTTCATTCTCATTCTTAATATTATTTATATACTCCCCTATTCGAGATAATAGTTTCCTTTTCGTTCTTTGGTGCGATCAATTTACATAATATGATCGCACCGACTGTGAGTGGACCAACAGTAGCAAGAACTAAAAAGAGGAAAGGCTCCTTTAAGAGATGCGGTTTCTGCGTCCGTTGCAGGAGCACTAAACACTATACACCAGTAACCTGCTTTAAATCAATGGTGACTAATGAACAGTTTGATGTGTATGGAGAATTGAACTGTAATAGTACAGGAGTCATATATATCATTGAATGTGGATGCAGTAAACAATATGTTGGAAGAACGAAAAGGAAACTATTATCTCGAATAGAGGAACATATAAATAATATTAAGAATGGGAATGAAAAAACACCACTAAGTAAACATTTTATGGACCATCACAATAAGAGTTTACAGACTTTTAAATTTTACGCAATCCAGAGCGTGGAAAAGGACTGGAGAGGAGGTGACTTTATTGGGAAAATGTCACGCCGGGAGACAAAATGGATTTATACACTTAATAGCCTTATCCCGCAGGGTCTGAACTCTGATGTAGAACTCTTTGCATTTTAGTGAGGTTGCTGTATAGAATTACAGTATAGAATACACAGAGAATGGAGGGTGGAGCAATGGAGCATAAAAGAGGATCCCAGCCAATGAGAGCATGCCCTGATGAAGGTAGGCGTTACCTACCGAAAGGCGTAGGCGATTGGCTGCTGTGTGGTGACGTCACCTCTGGACTTCCTTCTGCTGTAATCAGGAAGTTCCGGACATGCTACAATCTAAATCTCTGGAGTCAGGAGGCGTTTGTTATCTAAGAGTCACCGCCCGGGACTCGAGCTGCTTGGGGAGTATCAACTCGTGAAGGCTCAGAGATCAGAACTATCTACATCACCCAGAGCTGGGACAAGGTCCTCCAGCACCCAAGGCTGAGACACCAAAGTGCGCCCCTCCATCCCTCCCACCCCAGTCGTCACACACTGATTGCTATTAGACTAAGAGGCACCCCAGGGCCCCCAACCCCCCAAACACCTTAATCTCTAGTTATCTGGCTTGCAGTTACTGCCATGTTTCCACTTTTCTTATTTCTCTCTGCTTAAAACATAAAAAGGGAATGATAGCTGAGCTGAGTGCGCCCCCTCCTACACAGCGCCCTGAGGCGGGAGCCTCTTCCGCCTCTGCCTCGGCCCGGCCCTGACATCACCCTCCAGGACACGTGAGTTTGCCGATAAGACTGCAGAACGTGCTGTTAAACACATTAAAGACATCTGACGAACTGTACATGGACGTTTAGTCACAGAAGAATGTGCTATTCATTGGTATTCAAATCGTGGGATGAATTATACATGGCCGTACAGCAACGGCATGAATTGATGTGATCCAACTATTTATATGACGTGTACTGGCCATAAGGTTTCTGATGAATTGTGCACAACTTTTTATGACATTAAGTGTCATTTTTAAAGTTTTTTATAACGATTTTTATGAAGATTTTTTGTGATGAACTTTGTTTTATGATTTTTGACATAGCTACGAAGAGGACGTTGTACATTAAATATTTTAGGAGCAATACAGGTGCGATCAGGAAGTATATTCTGAATGGTAGTCAATATATTCTGCAGGTGCTTGGGATATTATAGTCTTTTGGCAAATTGTAGGAATGATGACACTGTGAAGGAGAACTACTTTATTAAGCACAGATTATTGTTTAAAAAGTAAAGGTGTGCAGATTTGACAATTATGTACAATCCAATAAAATTTTGCATTATTGTTTTGCATAGGCGCATGAGTTCTATTGATTGTTGTACTCTGCAAACGCGATTTGCAGGCAAACTCTTGCGATTCAGGGTGATTTGCACTTGTGATTCCCGTTCAATAGAACGAGAATCAGTGCACAATCGCCCCCAAAATGCTGCATGCAGCGCGTTTGCGATTAATCGAAAATCACAACCGCTGCAGTGTGAATGTATCCATAGGGATACATTAGTAGCAGCTCTTTGCTGATCGCCGGTGATCAGAAAAGCGCTGACGAATCCCCCCAGTGTGAACTAGCCCTTACTTTTTCCCTCCTCCTATTCTAATCTAATAAAGGGTCCCTTTAAGGGCCAGCTCTAAGAGCTAGCTGATGGATCCTATTATCCTTGATGGACATAAGTCTTAAATGTAACTGAGTTTGTGAACATAAAAAATTCATTAAGGTTCAATGGGCCTGATGCACAAACCGCAGTTATTATTGCAGTGCGCAGGCAGTGCATTGCAATATTGCTGGTACTAATGACAGTGGAGTATAGTGCATTGCACAATCAGTGTGACCGGCGGTACATGGGTAGTGCTGGCATTGCTATGGTAAGTCACGGTGTGTTACTTGCTGCTGTTAGTACTGGTAATATTGTCCTTCGCTACTTGAACACCGCAATATTAACGGTGGTTGGTGCATTAGGCCCAATGTGACTACCTGGCCAGTCAGCACCTCTAAGCAAAAATAAAATTGTCTCCCTTGAGATCAATATAAAGTATAGATGAGAACATTTCTATGTAGAAAGTGATATCTTTAGTGGTTAGAATAAATTGCTGTCACACCTGTTTTACTACAGCACAGTCTTAAGGAATAGCCAAGTTTTCAGGACCAGTAGGGTTCTTTTTTTCAGGGAATAACTTAAAATAATGTAAGTGGAATTACAGTCAGAGCCGGGACAAGGTCCTCCAGCGCCCAATGCTGAGACACCAAAATGCGACCCCCCATCCCTCCCACCCCAGCCACACACTGATCGCTATTAGACTAAGAGGCGTCCCAGGGACCCCAATGCCTTAATCTCATGCAGTCACTGCCATGTATCCCCTTTTCTTATTTCTCTCTGCTTCAAACATAATAGGGGAGAGGAGAAGAAAGCGCCGGCACTGCTGTCATACACTTTATTCCGACATCAATAAAATCATGCAATGATCAGTAACGTTATCCTTACAAATTGAGGGTACACATACCGTGGGTGGCTGTGGATGGTGCGGTGGGTGCAGAGCCTGACGGCCGTTTCGCGCGATACGCGCTTCTAAGGAGGCTTAAGCTTAAGGCTTAAGCTTAAGCCTCCGTAGAAGCGCGTATCGCGCGAAACGGCCGTCAGGCTCTGCACCCACCGCACCATCCACAGCCACCCACGGTATGTGTACCCTCGATTTGTAAGGATAACGTTACTGATCATTGCATGATTTTATTGATGTCGGAATAAAGTGTATGACAGCAGTGCCGGCGCTTTCTTCTCCTCTTCCATATCATGATGTGACATTGGCCTGAGCACGCTGAAGATACACTCCACACACACCTGGTCTGGAGCTGTGCAGCTCCCCCCTCTCCTTCCCCTCCTCATTTGAATGTGAAACGGTTTCTGCAGTGCCAGCAATTCCTGTCTTTCCTCCTACAAACAAACATAATAGGGGAATGATAGCTGAGCGAGTTGTGCACCCTCTCCTACACTGCGCCCTGAGGCTGGAGTCTCTCTCGCCTCTGCCTTGGCCCGGCCCTGATTACAGTAAGTGGTGCTCTATACAAAAATGTATCCAACCACTGCAGTTATGACCAATAATATCTACCAGATAAATCAACGATAGAAGAGGTTTGCAAATTGACAAAATAAAATTACATTCCATTTAAAATAATCATAGTTTAAATTGTTAGGCGTGATCTTTACCTTGCACTGGGGTGTGAGCCCAAGAAGAAGAAAAAGGTTTTATACTACCTGAGGCTTCCTCCAGCCCCCTGTAGGCTGTGAGCTTCCTCACCATCCTCCCGGCCCGCTCCATTCTCCCGCACCCCTGATCGGGCTCCTGTAGCCGGGAGCATTCTGCGCAGGTGCAGTTACAGTCTTTGTGAACTTCTCATGCACAAAATGTGCCTAGCCACAAAAGTGCAATCGAACGGGTGCACATAGCCAGGATTGTACATACGTAGTGGAGATCGACTGGGTCATTCAGGAAATTTAGCAACGCAGACTTCGGGAGAACGGCGTAGCCCGGGAGGATAGTAATCAAGCAGACGGACTACGTGGGTACTGGAGTAAGCCCCAGTTAAGTATAAATCCTTATTCCTAATTGCTCTCAGGTACAGTTTAAAAAATTGTAAAAGATAAAAAGCATGTGTCATACATAATTACACAAACCCTGATTAAGAAACACATACAGAATACCTGTCAAAATTATACTGGATAATTTGGCGTGCATGCAGGCAGTAGCTGGGTCGAGGTACAGAATGACAGACATATATTTACTCACTATACCCAGCTGCAAGCAGCAGCCAACAGCGAGTCAACAGCAAGCATGACAGAGCATGACATTACACCACCTCCAGTGAGCCAGTGGGCTATTTGAGACATCTAGCCACACCACTCCCAATGGACCTAGACAATGCCATGTTCTTCTTGGTCTTCAATACATGGTATCATTTCCCTCCTTGGAAGAAAGGGAATGTCCTGAGGTGGGTGGTGGCATGGAATCTGATGCCTAGGAATTTCTTGTGGATGTAGTAGAGGTGGGAAGAAAAGTGTCAGATGATTTAATTGAAATGGTGGTAGTAGTCCGTCACAGCAATGCATAGGGCTATAGGTGGCTACAGTGGTGTTACCTTTGCTTCATCTGCTTCTATCACTCAAGCTACCTTAAGCCTTGTTGTTTATTGTCGCCTATTGGTGTATCTGGAAATGATCCCTCGGTCGCAAATTGGGAACTGATGCTTTACAGACACATTGCTAGGCTTAAAGGAATACTTAAGGGAAAAAAAATTACATTTACTCACCCGGGGCATCCCTCAGCCCCCTGAAGCTGGATGGTGCCCTCGCAGCCCCGCTCCGATCGTCCTGTCCCCGCCGGCGGCTACTTCCGGGTTCGGCGACAGCCGCCGACAGGCTGGGAACGCGGCTGATTTTCCGCGTTCCCACTCGCTATATGCTGCTATAGAGTATATAGCTACTGCTATAGCGTATATAGCTACGCTATAGCAGCATATAGCGAGTGGGAACGCGGAAAATCAGCCGCGTTCCCAGCCTGTCGGCGGCTGTCGCCGAACCCGGAAGTAGCTGGCGGCGGGGACAGGACGATCGGAGCAGGGCTGCGAGGGCACCATCCAGCTTCAGGGGGCTGAGGGATGCCCCGGGTGAGTAAATGTCATTTTTTTTCCCCCTTAAGTATTCCTTTAAGGCTAGTGATGCGTTATGTTGCTGAGGAGCGGGGTGGAGGGACGACGATCGGCACAGGATGGAACTGCTTCCCATGGTCAGAAGTAGCAAACATAACATTGCAACCAGGCATTCTTGTTCGTCGGGAGTCGTTAAGGATCCAACATGTGATGCCGGCCCTATGTTGTACACACATTACAAAGGCAAATAAACTTTGACCGAAGTGGTCATTTATCGTCCGTTTCTAATGTCTTTTATCTTATGTGTGTATGCACCTTTAGATGAGGAGATGATTTTTGGGAATGTATCTATTGCCATGTCACACGTACAAAAACACCTTCCACATTGACGCATGTGGACGTGCATGGACACACGTTCCTTTTTTAACCTGTCCAACTGATCCTTACATCTTGCGCAGTTAACATGCATTTGCTGCTCCCTCAGTCATCAGAGTGTCACCTTGTGTATCCAAAAATGGCCACCATAAAGCTATTGCTTTGCTTTTGACAATGAAATGGTTCACATACACTCCCTCTCCCACACTATGTTTATTTTTACATTGTATTCTTTGGGAAAATAAAAGAAACAGGAAAAAAATAGAAGAGATGATGAAGGTGAGAAAACTGAAATTATAATTTGCTCAGTGTAAATTAAAAATGTGTCAGATTCTTAATGATGTTGTTTCTTTACAATGCCAACTATCCTGTTTTCTGACAAGCCTATTTCTTTTGTCTTCTGTTTTCTGTATGTATTAGATAAGTAACTAACGCATGGGGATGACATTTTCACTGCTTCGTTTATAGCAATAAATAAAGATACTTCATGTTTAGCTCATCACACCATCCAGCTAGCAGAAATATGCATACAAGGACATAATCAGCCCCATATATTGTCTTTAGCTGGCACATCAAACAAATGTAAGTACCTCCTGGAGTTCTCAAGAACCATATAATTAGAGTGTTGGAAAGAAGAACTGATCACCATAACTATGTGGAAATCAAATCCTCCTTATGATTGTACAGATATAGCCTAGTGTACAGAAAGATAATACATTGCTTCATCAATATGAATTGCTAT
Organism: Hyperolius riggenbachi; assembly: GCF_040937935.1. Taxonomy (NCBI): domain Eukaryota; kingdom Metazoa; phylum Chordata; class Amphibia; order Anura; family Hyperoliidae; genus Hyperolius; species Hyperolius riggenbachi. The sequence continues at coordinate 177,998,013 of NC_090646.1, forward strand.
GAAACATGAAATAAATGTCTACTTAAAGGGGCAGCTCTGTTACTAACTAACCAGTTCCCCCTTTGTCTATTATTAATATTACGTTTTATTATTTGTATTATTATTATTATTATTATTACTACATATTTATATGGTGCCAGCATGCCCCATTGTGCTTTTCAGTTGCAGTTAAAATTGATGGAGCAGAGTGTTCTGTACATACAGATAGGCACTCAGTATAACAAGTTAGAACTCTTTACTGAAGAAAAACGTGCAGAGATTAAATCATACACAGAGGAACACAGTGTGAATACAGACAATCACAATACCATAGAGATCTTCACATCATTCTAGACAGTGACATCTTGTGGTTGTTTTACTATATACTGCAGCTTAAAGTAATTCTGTTGATACTGCCAACAAAAATAACATGAAACAAACAAGATCAATACAGATAAAACTGAGCATAACTGGTAGGAGGCACACAGAATATACTGTGATATGATGTATAGCAATACCATGACATGAACCATGATTATATCACAGGATATCAAGCACTTAATGCTCACATACCTACAATATTAAAATGACAGTAGAGTCCCAGCACTGCGTAATATGTTGCCGTTTTATAAATACAATAAATAAATAAATAGCTCAAGGACTCAACTAACCAGCAATCTCAACCAACCAGCACAAAACGCAGGTAGTACTGATGGTGGTGAAAGCCAACTTTTTAGGCTGTACATGGTATGTATATGCATATGAGTGGGGTATTAGTTAGGCCTATTTTTATATTAAGTCTATACTATAGGTCAGGCTTTCTCAACCAGGGTTCCCAGGAACCCCAGGGTTCCTTGAGGACTCTGCAGGGGTTCCTTGGCATTTTCCCCCATCGTGGGGAAGTATAATAGAGCGCACTATAATAGGTGGTACTGTAACAAGAAGCACTAAATTGGGGGCTCAGGAGACAGTATAATGAGTGGCAGTGTAATAGGGAGTAGTGAAATAAACAGCTACACATACTTTTAAAGATCATGCCTCCTGCAAAATAAATGCAGGGGTTCCTCAGGATCAAAAATTGTTTACAGGACTTCCTTGCGATCCAAGAGTTATTTGCAGGGTTCCTCCAGGGTAAAAAGGTTGAGATAGGCTGCTATAGGTTCTACTATATAAGGCAAACCTTTGACAGCAAGCAAACTAATATAATTACACAGATGGGCTTAAAACTGAAAGATTCACAGGTTTAGCTACACTCGCACTACTATCTCACCTTTCATTATGAACAGAAGAATAGTTTAATATTTAAATAGTACTTTAGGAAAAAGTGACTACTTGACCTTGCCTATTTAATCATAATAATTGAAATGTGTCACCCAGAGACCCCAGAGACAACTCAGCCACCACAGCCTTATTGGGGTGTAACCAAGGTGCACTCTACTGCTTTGCTATTAGTTCTTGCACCACTAGCAGGATGACCAGAATGATTACTGGCCAGACCGCTGGATAATTATGAAGTTGCAGTGGTCAAATAAAGTGCTGCTGTCTGTTGCTTCTCACAGCCTAATTTCTGTATTGAATAGGTGCTGATTTCTTTGACGCTTGCCACTCTCTTGGTGCCACTTTGTCTGCCATGCCCACCAACCATTGCTATTGTGTTGGAAGGTCCACACAATAACCCATCCAGATGCTGCATATCAATTTCAAAATCTGCTGGTCATATAACCTTTGAGGTAAACTAGTGCATCCCAAAGAGTAGTCGCCACACCCCAGGTAATCAAAGGTGCAATGTTGTGTTGCTCCAGGATTGTCTCAGCTATCACATTCACCCTGCTCTTTATGGCTTTATCCATCTAACATCTGTCCTCATTTACACCATTCCAGGTATACTGTATATTTTAATGTGCTTGAGAAAGTGTCACTGGAGACCAGAAAGGGAATGGTGCCATCACACTCTTTCCTAAAATTTTGTTGATGGGACATATGCAATCCGCTCATTGTACAAGTTATATTGCTTGACGCAAAATTACATTTTGATATTTTTTCACAAAGATACTCTTTTCAAGTAACCACAGTGTTCACCTTTGGCCACATAACCAGCACATATAAACATTGCCTCATCTATGTCTCTCCTCTGATGCCCACCAATGCCTGAAGAGTTCTTCCATGATGCACCAACTGCGATCTGCCAACTTCCTCCTACTGATAGTAACCTCTACTGGAAACCTCATGGATCTAAACAAATCATTTCCATCTCATGCTCCTTTCCTACCCCTCATATCCAACTAATCTGATGGTATCACCATGCAGGTGAGATCTGTTACATAACCTATTGGATAAAAGACTGGGTAGCAAATCTCCTTAGGAAGATTAAATACAAACAGTTAAATCAAATAGGGTTCATGGTGCATATTCTCTGTGGTTCCCCCACTAGATGCTTCAGTCTCCTGTTGAAGAAGAAGCAAATAACTTCCTAAATATCCCATTAAGCAGATAATCCCAGTGATGTTTTAGCTGTCTACCCTGCTACATTTATAATGAAACCTCTACTTTTTTAACCTAGGACAATATTTACAAGGGTTCCCAAAGAGTAGGAGGGGTGTGTAAATAGGTGTAGGTCAATGGTTCACAATTTTTTCCGGGTCAAGGCAACCTTGTCGAATTTTTTTCAAGGCACCTCTTGACAAAAACAATTACCAAAATGCATGCATGCCATTCTATGCATTGCCCCCTTTGTGTTCTCCTTTGTCCCCTGTGTCCTCCTTCTTCCCTCTTTGTGTCCCTGTTTGTCCCATGTCCTCTTTCGTTCCCCTTTGTGTCTCCGTTTGATCCTTTGCCCTTCTCCATCCCCTGTTGCATTATCCTCATTTGTCCCGCATCCTCCTCTCCCTGTGTCCTTGTTTGTCCCATGTACTCCTTCCTCTTTCTCTGTATCCCCTGTTTCCTCTTCCTTCCCATGTCTTCCTTTGCCCCTCTTTGTGTACCCCTTTGTTTCATGTCTTCCCGGAGGAGGACCCTTTGTCCTGTTTCCTCCTCTGTCCCTCTTTGTGTACCCATTTGTCCCTTTTTCTCCTTCGTTGCCCTTTGTCCTCGTTTGTCATGTGTCCTACTCTGTTCGCCTTTGTGTCCTCATTTGTCCCCTGTGTCCTCCTTCATCCCCCTTTGTGTCCTTGCTTGTCTCATGTCCTCCTTATCCCTTTTGTGTCTTCCTTCATCCCCCTTTGTGTCCTCCATTGTCCCCCTTTGTGTCCTCCTTTGTCCCCCTTTACGTCCTCCTCTTTCCACTGTGTACTCCTTTGTCCTGAGTCCTCCCCCATCTCCTCCTATGTCCCGTGTCCTCCTCTGTGTGTAGAATTAAAAAGTAGAGGAAGCCGATCACGTGTCTTACCTGATCCTGAGAGCCAGCGGCGATCAGAGACCTCTCCTCTGAGGGAAAGGAGAAGCCACTGACCGCCGCCACTGCTCTTGGATCAGATTAGAAATGAAATTGGCTGAAGAAACAGAATAGGGACATATGACTCAGAGGACAGCCATGGCACCCCTGGGAAGTGCTTGTGGGGCACCATAGTGCTGCGGCACCCAGTTGGGGACCTCTGGTATAGGTGAAATTTTAAAACACCTGAAACAGCTGTTATTCCCTGTGCTTCGACAGACCACCGTATTATCTCTTTTAATCCACTCCTGTTGCAATTCATACAGCAGAAGACATTGTAAACACTACTTCACCACCAGGTTGTCAGTAAAAGTACAAGATGCTGACTTGAAAGTGGTAGGAGATGTTGTATAAACTTGGCAGGAAACCCTAACATCATTTAAGTAGCGTGTTTTATAAGTGCATTTCCACTTTAAGCTTTGGTGCTGGTAGAGACTAAATACAGAAGACAACGTTTAGGAATATTCTAATACTCATAATAATGGTCTTAAGCTTACTTCCCACTCATCTGACCATCAGCTAAGACAATCTCTACCCTGGAGATGACAAATACAGCATTCCAAGAAGGTCAGTACCGGTTAAAAATAGTAACTTCTCTTCTAGTTCACAGCACTGATTATTGAAACAACCTGGGAATGCATAAACAGAGGAGCACTTTAGGCCTCTTTTGCTATACATATGGAGAGTGGCATTAAAATAGCTCTGAAATAATGTATTATCTGTGTATAGCCTAAGAGATGTAAGAAATATACATTGTGTGGCATACATCAAATATTACTCATGAATATACTCTGAAAGCTGACACACAGAAATTTGAGGCTAATGGGCTCAGACACTTGATTTTGTTCCATTGCCGTGATAGGAAGTGGCACAATAGAGAGTGTAACTCAAATCTGACTGCAGTCTGCAAAGTCTGGGTGATCTAAAGACTCAACTGTCTCTTTTCTAGCAGTGACATTTCCAGAAAGCCTTATGCTGGGTACACACTATGAGATTTTCTGGCTGATTTACTGTTAGATCGATTATTTCCAACATGTTCGATTTTCTTTCCGATCGATTTCTGAGCATTTTCCGATCGATTTCCGATTTGACCATACATCGATCGGAAAATGGTCGGAAAGCGATCGGAAAGAAAATCGAACATGTTGGAAATAATCGATCTGACAATAAATCGGGCAGAAAATTTTATAGTGTGTACCCAGCATTAAAGTGAACCTGAGGTGAAAATAAACTGATGAGATAAACAATTATATTTATCCTTCTACTCCTAAAAATGACTTTTTTAAGTATTCCAGGATTTACTTTTATATTTAAACATTTACAAAGCAGGTTGAATGTTTCACTGTCTCTAATCAGTTGCAGCCTATTAAAGAGAAACTATTAGCCACAATGTGCACCTCCAAAAAAACACATACAGTGGCTTGCAAAAGTATTCGGCCCCCTTAAAGTTTTCCACATTTTGTCACATTACTGCCACAAACATGAATCAATTCTATTGGAATTCCACATGAAAGACCAATACAAAGTGGTGTACACGTGAGAAGTGGAATGAAAATCATACATGATTCCAAACATTTTTTACAAATAAATAACTGCAAAGTGGGGTGTGCGTAATTATTCGGCCCCCTGAGTCAATACTTTGTAGAACCACCTTTTGCTGCAATTACAGCTGCCAGTCTTTTAGAGTATGTCTCTACCAGCTTTGCACATCTAGAGACTGAAATCCTTGCCCATTTGTCTTTGCAAAACAGCTCCAGCTCAGTCAGATCAGATGGACAGCGTCTGTGAACAGCAGTTTTCAGATCTTGCCACAGATTCTCGATTGGATTTAGATCTGGACTTTGACTGGGCCATTCTAACACATGGATATGTTTTGTTTTAAACCATTCTATTGTTGCCCTGGCTTTATGTTTAGGGTCGTTGTCCTGCTGGAAGGTGAACCTCAGCCCCAGTCTCAAGTCTTTTGCAGTCTCCAAGAGGTTTTCTTCCAAGATTGCCCTGTATTTGGCTCCATTCATCTTCCCATCAACTCTGACCAGCTTCCCTGTCCCTGCTGAAGAGAAGCACCCCCAGAGCATGATGCTGCCAGAACCATATTTGACAGTGGGGATGATGTGTTCAGAGTGATGTGCAGTGTTAGTTTTCCGGCACACATAGCGTTATGCATTTTGGCCAAAAAGTTCCATTTTGGTCTCATCTGACCAGAGCACCTTCTTCCACATGTTTGCTATGTCCCCCACATGGCTTGTGGCAAACTGCAAACAGGACTTCTTATGCTTTTCTGTTAACAATGGCTTTCTTCTTGCCACTCTTCCATAAAGGCCAACTTTGTGCACTGCACGACTAAAAGTTGTCCTATGGACAGATTCCCCCACCTGAGCTGTAGATCTCTGCAGCTCGTCCAGAGTCACCATGGGCCTCTTGACTGCATTTCTGATCAGCGCTCTCCTTGTTTAACCTGTGAGTTTAGGTGGACGGCTTTGTCTTGGTAGGTTTACAGTTGTGCCATACTCCTTCCATTTCTGAATAATCACTTGAACAGTGCTCTGTGGGATGTTCAAGGCTTTGGAAATCTTTTTGTAGCCTAAGCCTGCTTTACATTTCTCAATAACGTTATCCCTGACCTGTCTGGTGTAGTCTTTGGACTTCATGGTGTTGTTGCTCCCAGTAGTCTCTTAGACAACCTCTGAGGCCGTCACAGAGCAGCTGTATTTGTACTGACATTAGATTACACACAGGTCCACTCTATTTAGTCATTAGCACTCATCAGGCAATGTCTATGGGCAACTGACTGCACTCAGACCAAAGGAGGCTGAATAATTACGCACACCCCACTTTGCAGTTATTTATTTGTAAAAAATGTTTGGAATCATGTATGATTTTCTTTCCACTTCTCACGTGTACACCACTTTGTATTGGTCTTTCACGCGGAATTCCAATAAAATCGATTCATGTTTGTGGCAGTAATATGACAAAATGTGGAAAACTTCAAGGGGGCCGAATACTTTTGCAAGCCACTGTATGTATGTAGATAAATACTTGATCTACTTACATAACACATGTATTGTAGTGTCCACGTTTTGATTTCACAGAATTTTATATAGTAAATGCTGAGAATTCTGTTCCTGGCAGGGGCCATCTTGTGCCCTCCAGCTTAAAGAATCCCCCCCCCCCCGCGCACTGATTCTGTGCGCAGCGGGGAGGATAAATGCAGCAGGCACAGACTCACCTAATAACGGATCCAAGCGCTGTCATTCCCATCTGTTCTCTGCACTACCGCCGGCAGCAATGCAGAGAGTATAGAAGGGAACTGCAGCGCCTGGAACCATTATTAGGTGAGTCTGTGTGCGCCGCCTTAATCCTTCCCCACTGTTCAGCGTGGGGAAGAGTGGGAATGCGGCGGCGGGAGATGCGGTAGGCGGGCGGACAGGGGGCGGACATGCCACTGGAGGAGGGGGGTCGAGGACAGTGACAGGAGATAGCCTCTGGCCCCCCTGTGCCATAAGAGCGGCTTCGACCACCGCAATGAAGGGGAGACCAGGCGGCCAATGAGAGATGAGGGAAGTGAGTGTCAGAGGCTTCAGCCAATCAGGCTGATTCAGCATGCCCATTTCACTTCTCTTTTGCATCTGTGTACGCAGTTAGAGCCTGGGGGTATGGGGAGAGGAAACCTATTTGAAAAAAAGTAAGATTGATTTTTAACTTTTGAATTGCCTAGTTAGCATCCTTTTTTCCAATGTAGTAGCCTGCAATAGGGAATTGAATTTGTATTTTATGCCTAACAGTTACTCTTTAAGGGACCAAAAGTTAGAAAAAGGTCAACAGTTCTTTATTTTATCTCTAAGGCTACTTACACACCAGGACGTTGCATTTAGGGGACGTTATAGGGCACATAACGTGCCCCTAATGTAACGCCTGGTGGTGTTGGAGCAGGACGCTACAAAGAGCCGCGTTACAAGCAGCTCTTGGTGCGCCTGCTCTGTCGGAGGCGCTGTGGAGACCACGTGAGCGGAGCTCTCCGCATCACGTGGTCCCACCAGCCAATCAGTGGCCGCTCCAAAGAGTAAACACTGCAAGTGCAGTGAATGCCAAGTAGCCATGTGCCTGGCTACGTAGCGGCCTCCCCCGCCTCCTCTCCGCCCATAAAATAAAAAAACACCCGTACTGAGCATGTGCAAACAGTCTAACGTGGCTTAGCCGTGTATAAAGTACTGCATGCAGTACGTTGTCTTGACATGAAGCGTTACTGTGTAATGCAACGTGGGCACTGTGAACAGCCCATTGATTTTTCATTGTTGTGCGGTGGGGGTGCGTTACAGGCTGCTCTAACGTGCGCCTGTAACGTCCCACTGTGAAAGCACCCTGACTGGTCCCACTTTTTTTGCGCAATTCTCAATTTTACTGGTAGCGCGCCCAGGCTATGCATATGCATAGGTAGAATTTAGTTAGTGTTAGGTCCCCTCCCATGGAGGAAAGACTTCTTCGACAGTGGGAGGGACAAGTACCTAACAAATTGCAAATGGTTAGTGAAACTAACATCCTCCAAGTGGTAGACAGGTCATGTGTATGCTCATTGTGTATTTGAATCCCATGAGTGGGGTGTGCACTTTTTTGCAGGTAAGCACTCATCTGTTTTTAAGTAGCGCTGTTCATTTCTTTGCTATGTTTGATTTACTTATTTCTGGTCAGCTGCTCCCACTTAATAGTTTTCCTTTGGTGTATATGCAGAGCCTCTGTTTGGGTTCAAGGTGCGTTTGCAGTTTCTGGAGGGGCTCAGCGCATCTCTGAGCTGAGGCCATTCAGAGGCGGCCTGGTGATGCGCTGATCCCACTTTTTTTGCGCAATTCTCAATTTTACTGGTAGCGCGCCCAGGCTATGCATATGCATAGGTAGAATTTAGTTAGTGTTAGGTCCCCTCCCATGGAGGAAAGACTTCTTCGACAGTGGGAGGGACAAGTACCTAACAAATTGCAAATTGTTAGTGAAACTAACATCCTCCAAGTGGTAGACAGGTCATGTGTATGCTCATTGTGTATTTGAATCCCATGAGTGGGGTGTGCACTTTTTTGCAGGTAAGCACTCATCTGTTTTTAAGTAGCGCTGTTCATTTCTTTGCTATGTTTGATTTACTTATTTCTGGTCAGCTGCTCCCACTTAATAGTTTTCCTTTGGTGTATATGCAGAGCCTCTGTTTGGGTTCAAGGTGCGTTTGCAGTTTCTGGGGGGGCTCAGCGCATCTCTGAGCTGAGGCCATTCAGAGGCGGCCTGGTGATGCGCTGATCCCACTTTTTTTGCGCAATTCTCAATTTTACTGGTAGCGCGCCCAGGCTATGCATATGCATAGGTAGAATTTAGTTAGTGTTAGGTCCCCTCCCATGGAGGAAAGACTTCTTCGACAGTGGGAGGGACAAGTACCTAACAAATTGCAAATTGTTAGTGAAACTAACATCCTCCAAGTGGTAGACAGGTCATGTGTATGCTCTTTGTGTATTTGAATCCCATGAGTGGGGTGTGCACTTTTTTGCAGGTAAGCACTCATCTGTTTTTAAGTAGCGCTGTTCATTTCTTTGCTATGTTTGATTTACTTATTTCTGGTCAGCTGCTCCCACTTAATAGTTTTCCTTTGGTGTATATGCAGAGCCTCTGTTTGGGTTCAAGGTGCGTTTGCAGTTTCTGGGGGGGCTCAGCGCATCTCTGAGCTGAGGCCATTCAGAGGCGGCCTGGTGATGCGCTGATCCCACTTTTTTTTTGCGCAATTCTCAATTTTACTGGTAGCGCGCCCAGGCTATGCATATGCATAGGTAGAATTTAGTTAGTGTTAGGTCCCCTCCCATGGAGGAAAGACTTCTTCGACAGTGGGAGGGACAAGTACCTAACAAATTGCAAATTGTTAGTGAAACTAACATCCTCCAAGTGGTAGACAGGTCATGTGTATGCTCATTGTGTATTTGAATCCCATGAGTGGGGTGTGCACTTTTTTGCAGGTAAGCACTCATCTGTTTTTAAGTAGCGCTGTTCATTTCTTTGCTATGTTTGATTTACTTATTTCTGGTCAGCTGCTCCCACTTAATAGTTTTCCTTTGGTGTATATGCAGAGCCTCTGTTTGGGTTCAAGGTGCGTTTGCAGTTTCTGGGGGGGCTCAGCGCATCTCTGAGCTGAGGCCATTCAGAGGCGGCCTGGTGATGCGCTGATCCCACTTTTTTTGCGCAATTCTCAATTTTACTGGTAGCGCGCCCAGGCTATGCATATGCATAGGTAGAATTTAGTTAGTGTTAGGTCCCCTCCCATGGAGGAAAGACTTCTTCGACAGTGGGAGGGACAAGTACCTAACAAATTGCAAATTGTTAGTGAAACTAACATCCTCCAAGTGGTAGACAGGTCATGTGTATGCTCATTGTGTATTTGAATCCCATGAGTGGGGTGTGCACTTTTTTGCAGGTAAGCACTCATCTGTTTTTAAGTAGCGCTGTTCATTTCTTTGCTATGTTTGATTTACTTATTTCTGGTCAGCTGCTCCCACTTAATAGTTTTCCTTTGGTGTATATGCAGAGCCTCTGTTTGGGTTCAAGGTGCGTTTGCAGTTTCTGGGGGGGCTCAGCGCATCTCTGAGCTGAGGCCATTCAGAGGCGGCCTGGTGATGCGCTGATCCCACTTTTTTTTGCGCAATTCTCAATTTTACTGGTAGCGCGCCCAGGCTATGCATATGCATAGGTAGAATTTAGTTAGTGTTAGGTCCCCTCCCATGGAGGAAAGACTTCTTCGACTGTGGGAGGGACAAGTACCTAACAAATTGCAAATTGTTAGTGAAACTAACATCCTCCAAGTGGTAGACAGGTCATGTGTATGCTCATTGTGTATTTGAATCCCATGAGTGGGGTGTGCACTTTTTTGCAGGTAAGCACTCATCTGTTTTTAAGTAGCGCTGTTCATTTCTTTGCTATGTTTGATTTACTTATTTCTGGTCAGCTGCTCCCACTTAATAGTTTTCCTTTGGTGTATATGCAGAGCCTCTGTTTGGGTTCAAGGTGCGTTTGCAGTTTCTGGGGGGGCTCAGCGCATCTCTGAGCTGAGGCCATTCAGAAGCGGCCTGGTGATGCGCTGATCCCACTTTTTTTGCGCAATTCTCAATTTTACTGGTAGCGCGCCCAGGCTGTGCATATGCATAGGTAGAATTTAGTTAGTGTTAGGTCCCCTCCCATGGAGGAAAGACTTCTTCGACAGTGGGAGGGACAAGTACCTAACAAATTGCAAATTGTTAGTGAAACTAACATCCTCCAAGTGGTAGACAGGTCATGTGTATGCTCATTGTGTATTTGAATCCCATGAGTGGGGTGTGCACTTTTTTGCAGGTAAGCACTCATCTGTTTTTAAGTAGCGCTGTTCATTTCTTTGCTATGTTTGATTTACTTATTTCTGGTCAGCTGCTCCCACTTAATAGTTTTCCTTTGGTGTATATGCAGAGCCTCTGTTTGGGTTCAAGGTGCGTTTGCAGTTTCTGGGGGGGCTCAGCGCATCTCTGAGCTGAGGCCATTCAGAGGCGGCCTGGTGATGCGCTGATCCCACTTTTTTTTTGCGCAATTCTCAATTTTACTGGTAGCGCGCCCAGGCTATGCATATGCATAGGTAGAATTTAGTTAGTGTTAGGTCCCCTCCCATGGAGGAAAGACTTCTTCGACAGTGGGAGGGACAAGTACCTAACAAATTGCAAATTGTTAGTGAAACTAACATCCTCCAAGTGGTAGACAGGTCATGTGTATGCTCATTGTGTATTTGAATCCCATGAGTGGGGTGTGCACTTTTTTGCAGGTAAGCACTCATCTGTTTTTAAGTAGCGCTGTTCATTTCTTTGCTATGTTTGATTTACTTATTTCTGGTCAGCTGCTCCCACTTAATAGTTTTCCTTTGGTGTATATGCAGAGCCTCTGTTTGGGTTCAAGGTGCGTTTGCAGTTTCTAGGGGGGCTCAGCGCATCTCTGAGCTGAGGCCATTCAGAGGCGGCCTGGTGATGCGCTGATCCCACTTTTTTTTGCGCAATTCTCAATTTTACTGGTAGCGCGCCCAGGCTATGCATATGCATTGGTAGAATTTAGTTAGTGTTAGGTCCCCTCCCATGGAGGAAAGACTTCTTCGACAGTGGGAGGGACAAGTACCTAACATATTGCAAATTGTTAGTGAAACTAACATCCTCCAAGTGGTAGACAGGTCATGTGTATGCTCATTGTGTATTTGAATCCCATGAGTGGGGTGTGCACTTTTTTGCAGGTAAGCACTCATCTGTTTTTAAGTAGCGCTGTTCATTTCCTTGCTATCTCAGAAGTTGTGTTCTGCTAGGAAAACTTTATGGCTGTAATTTACTTAACCGGTTCAGCACCGCAGTCCGAAAATCTCATGCATCTGAGCAACGTTCACCTCCCATTCATTTGCCTATAACGTTATTGCTACTTATCACAATAACGTTATTGCTACTTATCACAATGAATTGATCTAGATCTTGTTTTTTCCGCCACTAATTAGGCTTTCTTTGGGTAGTACATTTTGCTAAGATTTATTTTTTTCTAAATCCATTTTAACAGGAAGATTAAGAAAGAAATGAAAACAATTCATTATTTCTCAGTTTTAGGCCATTATAGTTTGAAATTAATATACGCTACTGTAATTAAAACTCATGTATTTTATTTGCCCATCTGTCCCGGTTATTACACCATTTAAATGATGTCCCTATCACAATTTATGGTGCCGATATTTCATTTAGAAATAAAGGTGCATTTTTTCAATTTGCGTCCATCACTATTTATAAGCTTATAATTTTAAATAATATAATAACATACTCTCTTGACGTGCATATTTAAAAAGTTCAGACCCTTGGGTAACTATTTATGTTGGTTTTTTTTTTTATTTTATTTTTTTTAATTTTTTTTTTAATAAAAAATGTATGTGGGTAATTTTTGGTGTGGGAGGGAAACTGTTTATTTTACATGTAAAATAATATTTTTCTTTAATTAAAAATGTATGTGGGAGCAGTTTACTATTTGGCCACAAGATGGCCACAGTGAAAAAATTCCTGGATGCGAACGATCTCACATCCAGGAACTAAAAATCAGAGGAGTTGTTTCCTGGGGGCAGAAATACCGCGCTCTCTGGAGAGAAAGCGTCAGTATTTCTGCAGGGAGGTTAGATCGGTAAATGGGAATTATATTCCCATTCACTGATCGGGGGGCTAGCGGCGGGCGCGCGCCCAATCGCGCGCACCACGCAGGGAAAGATGCAGTGCCTATCTGGACGAGAAAGCTCTTTCAGATAGGCCGAACTGGTTAAAGTGGACCCACATTAAAAATACAAGATTTCAGAAATAAAATCTATTTTCTAAATTATAATAATAAATAGCAGCCTTTTTTCAGCTGCATGATGACAAATATAAAATATTTTACCTTTACTGGAGAAACCCCTCCCTTCCTTTCAAATTGCCAGTACAAAATCCGGCAAACTGGTGGAGTAGATAGTGTCCAGCAAAGGAGGAATTGCTAATGGCTGCCACCTGTATAACCCTAGTTATGAAAAGAGAAGGGTGAAAAGCATGCACTGAAATGCTCATAGGCTTGAAGGAGTGTTTATTTATCTTTGTATGTGTCAGAGTGGTGCAACTAAATATTTTGAACTAAAAAAAAGTTTGGTTTGGGTACGCTTTAACATGATGTTTAATATATTCCCGACAAGGTATCGACAAGACAGAAGCTGTCACTTCCATGCCTAGAAATTAACTCTTTCAGGCAGTAAAATAAAACAAGTAAAAACAGTCTGGTTATTATGTTTTGTACTGTACATACCCATGTTTATCTCATCATGTCACATATCGGGGTACACTTTAATGTGGCCATACATCTAGCAATTTGGCTGTATGATCAACCTTTTGATATGATAATTTTATCGAAATGAGAGAGAATCAGGTGTGTTCCAGCATGCCCAATCGATGAAAAGTGGCTGAATCGACCAGCTTAGTCGATCAAGCAGGATGCAAGATATTGGTCGATCGCACAGGAGTCGGCTACTGTTCGCAAGTCGTTTGATCAACTCTGATTCTATTTTTCATTCGGAGCATGGAAACAACATCGGTCAGATCAATTAGTTAAAGTGGACCCAAATTAAAAATACAAGATTTCAGAAATAAAATCTATTTTCTAAATTATAATAATAAATAGCAGCCTTTTTTCAGCTGCATGATGACAAATATAAAATATTTTACATTTATTGGAGGAACCCCTCCCTTCCTTTCAAATTGCCGGGATTGTTCCGGCAAACTGGAGGAGTAGATGGTGTCTGGCAATGGAGGAATTGCTATAACCCTAGCTATGAAAAGAGAAGGGTGAAAAGCATGCACTGAAATGATCATAGGTTTGAAGGAGTGTTTATTTATCTTTGTATGTGTCAGAATGGTGCAACTACATATTTTTAATTAAAAAAATGTTTGGTTTGGGTCCGCTTTAAGGTGAATCACATAGGATAGTGTGTAAGGAGCTAAAAATGTCCTAAAAATACTATGCAAAATAGAAATATCCTTCTTATAACAGAAGGTATTTGCGTTTATTCATGTTGGAGTGAGTGAGCATATGACGTGTCCCACAATGCAACACTGCTAAATATGCAAATCAACACTTCGTTGTCCCTGAAAGCTAAGCAGACCTCCAGAACCACTGGAATGCAATGATGTGTCAATTTGTGTGTCTCTGTACAATTAACAAACTGACACATCATTGCATTTCAGCGGTTCTGTAGGTATGTTTAGATTTCAGGGGCAACAAAGGGAAAATTTACATATTCAGCAGTGATGCAATATGGAACACCTCATATGCTCACTCCAACTTGAAAAATCACAAACACCTTCTGTTTTAAGGCAATTTCTTATTTTTTGAACCTGTTATACGATTAGAAATTGGATTACAGTAATCAGCTCAGATGGCATTGTCAAAGTACGATAGATTCTTAAAGTGGAGGTATTTTTTTTTTTTTGAGAAAAAAAAATCTCTCTTTTAATATTGTAATGCTTAAATAATTAGAATGCATATTAATACTGGAGATCATTAGACGTTTCAGGATAATATAACTGACCTACGTTATGTTTTAGTTGTTTGGTTTAGACCAGGCATGAGCAAACTTGGCCTTCCAGCTGTTAAGGAACTACAAATCCCACAATGCATTTGCCTTTATGAGTCATGACTGTGGCTGTCAGACTCCTGCAATGCATTGTGGGACTTGTAGTTCCTCAACAGCTGGAGGGCCAAGTTTGCCCATGCCTGGTTTAGACGGTAATTTTTTATGATACTTCATAACAAAATAACGTTGAAAGTTGCTATAGTTTTCAGGCTTTTCCTACTAGACATATATATCAGAAACAGTTAGTTGGTAGAAGTACTGCTATTTTGACATTCCACATATATGTATGTGTTAAAATTTCTTAAAAGATATGTAAACAAAAATAGAATTGATATAGATAATAGATAATTCAAGTGATGCTATTATTACACAATGCAGAAAAATTATATATGAATAAAAAAAAATTCTAAAATGTTTGGTTTTTATTTCAATTGTATTGTAATGTTGTAAAACCAATTGTATTGTAATGTTGAAAAACAAATAAAAAAATGTGTAAAAAAAAAAAAAAGCCTTTTGAATACCTTCGATTGTTAGCTGTAAGCCTAGCGGTAATGTGATGGCCCTGGGCTCTCCTCTTCTACCTTTACAGCTAGACCCTATCCTTTACTCCCCAGTAGCTTTGTGATTCATGCTAACTATCCTCTACACCCCAAGAGCTTTGCAAATCAAAATACCTCTTCCTTCACTGGAACTTGATGGAGGGAAGCCAAGTGGAAATTTGGACCACTGTCCCTCAACTAATGTAAGATGCTTCAACCTCTACCCTACTTTAGTTTAGCCTACATAGGAAGCAGAAATAAACAGAGTCGTAGCTAGGGTTGGACGGGGTAGGTCATGTGCCCCCGGGCACTGGGACCTTATAGACGCCCAGTCGTGACCTGAGATGTTTTTTTAATATATATTTATTTAATTATAGCGGGAGGCGGGAGCGCAGAGAAGAGGGAGAGCAGTGGGCACAGAGGTGGGGAAGGGCGGACCCTTCCCTTACCTTGGGGCTCCCCCTCTCTCTGGCTCCCCCCTCCAGATATGAGCGGCGGGCGGGCGGCAGGACACTTACCCTATTCACGACGCATAGAAAGATCTGTGCTCCGCTACTCTGGTCTAGTCTAGACCAGAGTAGCGGAGCACAGATCGCTCTACGGGAATAGGGACAAATATTCTCACAGTGTTGAGATTAGTTTTATACCAATTAATTTGCTCGTAGTTCCCATGTATCATTGGTTCTACTTGCCTTTGCTATACCTATAAACTTGCATGAATGCAACACTTTTTTTTTGAGCGTATCGCTGAGGGTTTGCGGGTCCCGCCACAGTCTAGGGACATAGTTATTATTCATTTACCCCAAAAAACCATCAGAGCTAGGAATGAGACCAGGAACCAGGGCCTGTATGTTTTTAATGCTGCACCCTTGCGTTGCTGGTACTTTCTTTGCATGAACAGCCATGAGGGTGCAGGATTGAATGATAGCATACAGCAACTTATGCCAAAAGAAAGCCCCACTAGGGGAATACGCAAGTATGACGGTCATCTGATAGTGAGTGACCATGAACCATTGCTGATTATTTATTGTTATTGTTGATGTGGCGGTTGTGAGCCGCTATGATAATGAATTTCTCCGCAGGATGTAGAGCAAAATGTATTGAGAAATAGAAAGCTTTTTATTGTTTTGTATCATGTACATATGAGATAGGTCCAATATGAGGTTATATGTAAAAAGTTTTTATTATTTGTCATGTTTAATATAGTGCAATATATTTATGTGGTATTATGGCGTTGATGGCTAGCAGGGCGGTCCTCTTAAAGTAAACAAATTACCTCTCCCCGCCAGCCCCGCCTCCCAGTAACACATTCCCCTCGCTCCGATCTGACGCTGCGCCAGTTGTCATAGACACGGCGGCAGGAGCAGACTCAAGGGGCGTGCCAGTGCCGATGCTTCATCTGACGAAGGCACTGTGCGCCGAAATGCGTAATGACGCACCAGGCATGCCGGGAGCAAGCCCGCGCCCATCCCCTAGCGAGACAAGCTCCTTCTACATTGGAGACCACGCTGCTGGCCACAGGCGCGGACGGACGTAGCTGCTTGGGTGATAAGCGGAAAGGCAACTTCCGCTGATAAGCGATTATTTACTTTAATCTTGTGAGTATGTTTTTTCATTTATGCACAATAAAGTCTTTTAAGTTAATGTACCATGGAGCGCTCCCCTCTTCTTGTCTAGATTGCTGTCCATTTTCCCTACTAAAAAGCAGTGCAGTGCATGATCGTATGAAAGACTGAGAGGACTTCTGGAACTGTTTTTTGACTACAGTAGTGTATGCGCAAGGAATTGTTGTTCATACTGTTACATATACCCCTGGCTACATATACTAGGACATATACCCCTGGCTACATATACTGGGACATATACCCCTGGCTACATGTACTGGGACATATACCTCTGGCTACATATACTAGGACATATAGCCCTGGTTACATATACTGGGACGTATACCCCTGGCTACATATACTGAGACATATACACCTCGCTACATATACTGGGGACATATACCCCTGGCTACATATACTGGGACATATACCCCTGGCTACATATACTGGGACATATACCCCTGGCTACATATACTGGGGCATATACACCTGGCTACATATATATACCTGGCTACATATACTGGGGACATATACCCCTGGCTACATATACTGGGCACATATACCCTCCCCCCTGGCTACAGATACTGGGGACAGCTATACACCTGGCTACATATACTGGGCACATATAACCCTGGCTACATATACTGGGCACATATATCCCTGGCTACATATACTGGGGACATATACACCTGGTTACCTATTCTGGGGACACCTATAGGCCTGGTTACTTCCACTGGGGACACCTATAGACCTGGTTACCTATACTGGGGTCACCTATTTTGGGGGAACTGCTGCCAGATTAACTGTATTTTTGGGGAACCGCTGCTACCAGATTAAGTGTATTTTGGGTAACAGCTGCCAGATTATATGTATGTTGGGGTAACCACTGCTGCCAGATTATGTCTATTTTGGGGGAACCATTGCCATATTATCTGTATTTTGGAGGAACCTCTGCCTAATTACATGTATTTTTGGTGAAATGCTGTCAGATTACATGTATTTTGGGGGGAAACACTATGGCAGAGCTCAACCTTCCTTGGCAGACCTTTTACACCACTGCTAAGGTCATGTATATTTGGCAGCACCGATCGCCATGCCCATTCTGTTGCGTGGCCATGCCCCTCTTTTGGTGTGGCGCAGATCCTCCCTTAGAGGGTGCATTAATAGTTTTTGTCCCTGGGCGCTGAAAGCCCTAGCTACGCTTCTGGAAATAAAGCATTATAATAATGAGCCAGTCAGAGACCTAACAATCAATCACCTGATCAAATCCAGCGCAAGCCTCTATAATTTTTCAATGGGCAGAACAGCTTTCAAATAAATTATCTGCGTTAGAGACTCCAAGAAACATATGAAACTGATCTTAATTTTAATTATTCAAGATCTAATTTTTAAAAAATGAATTCTGGGTGGACTAACTCTTTCTGAAATCTTAATTATAAAGCACGACTTATAATACAAATATATGTATGATATCTTATACATAGAATATATACAAATTCGTCAGAAATACTTACGTTACATAAGTCTAGCTACCTTTACCCAGGATTAGATTGTATTGTAGCACATGAAGACAAGTGTTAGTGATGTCCATAAAAAGCAATTTTAGCAGACAGGTGGGTGATGACTCGTTGAGACACTATTTCTATTAAATACTTTTTCCAGGAACAGATTTAAACATATCATATAACAGTTCAGAAACCAGACAGTTCAAATGTTTCCTTTATGTTTGAAGCAAGGCTTTTGTAACTGGAAATCCTGCTTTAATAATTTGATCACATGACTGAAGCATTTGTGCTATGGGGGTTTGTAAGCAAGCACTGTGGGAGGGGTTGATGCTTGCTAGAACTGCATTATCCTACAGTTCAAACTACAAGGGAGTAAGGTATAGACTGAATCCCTCTGAAAGGATTTTAACTCACAGCATTAATAGTCCAGGGTTAGCCTCCTACCCTGATATTTTAAAAGTGATTTATTTGACATCAGCTAATTATTATTATTTAGTATTTATATAGCACCGACATCTTACCCAGCGCTGTACAGAGTATATTTGCTTGTCACTAACTGTCCCTCAAAGGAGCTCACAATCTAGTCCCTACTCTAGTCATATGTGTATGTATGTATCATGTAGTGTATGTATTGTAGTCTAAGGCCAATTTAGGAGGAAGCCAATCAACTTATCTGTATGTTTTTGGGATGTGGGAGGAAACCGGAGTGCCCGGAGAAAACCGACACAGACATGGGGAGAACATACAAACTCCTTGCAGATAGTACCCCTGGCTAGGATTCGAACCTGGGACCCAGCACTGCAAGGCAAGAGCACTAACCACTACGCCACTGTGCTGCCCATAATCAATACAGGATGGCGTATATAAAATCTGCCCCGGCTGCTTGTCACTAACATTAATGTATATGTTGGCCAACCTGTCCCTGTGAGCGTGTTACTCACGTCCTACAGTGTGTGTTGTGTCCAGGTTTGTTGAAGCCTGTATTTTCTGCCATGCTGGTAACCCTCTTATATGGCAGTCTGGCAGTCGGGGTGGGTTTTATGTGTGCCACCCTATACAAAAATAAAACAATACCTACCACTGATTGCCTTACAGGACTAAAAGAACAATTGTGCCAGACCTGGCAATATCTTGGGCAGTGCTGGCAGGGCGATCGCTCCGGGCGCAGACCGGCAAGTAGAAGAATGGGGGTGAAAGCAGAAGGACATAACTGCTAGGGAGCTGGTGGGGCTCAGTGCAGCCAAATGGAAGAAAAAAGAAGATTACGAGTGCGATCACCTTCCTTGACTCCTCCTGGGCTGCCTGCGTCAGACATCCAGTCATCATCATGTCACCACCCCGTGATGACACCTGATGTCCTGTAGCGGTACTGCAGGCTGTCAATGTGCGGCGCCCATGGAGGAGTCGGCTTTTCAGGCTTTTTTCACCTGTGTCTTTTTATAGTCCCTGATTCCTCCTGGATGAGCGGCTGGTCACTAGTAAGTAGGCAGATCTACTTGTGACCTGTGGCTGTGTCACTGTCCCTAAAAAATAAGGGTTCACCAGTGGAAGGGGGTGGGGAGAAGGGGGCACAATTTTTACACCCTCGCCCTGGGTGCAATTTATCCTAGAAACTTCCCTGGTGCCAGAGGTGCGCTCTGAATATGTTATAATATAAATATATATAAGAAAATACACACCAGTGCTATTAGTTACCCGGTTATTTCTCTGCTAAGACATACATATATCTATTCTATCTCTGTACAATATTTCTATCTATCTGCTAGTGGTAAGCCAATATAATCATTTTCATTTTGCTGAAATGTTCTGAAAAATATTGCATGCAGTAACATTATTTTTTTGTGAAAATGGTTGTTTTCATGAAAATGCGAATTTTTGTTAAGATTTGTAAAAGCTTAACATATTTCCTCTGACAAAAGTGTGGTTTTCAAATAAAAAAAACAAAACATTTTCACAAAATTCTCTTAATTTCACAACACTTTAATTATTAATTCTGCATCTATAGACTTTCCATCACTGTCATTGCTTAAATGAAAACTTGGTCTGTTTCTCTGGTCAAGGTCATTTTAAAGTTAAAATATGTACATATCACTGAATGTAAAACATCTGCAACTTCTTTCATAACTAACACACACACACATGCACGCACGCACGCACGCACGCACGCACACACACTCCTTAGTAGTAAGTACAGCATGTAAACAGCCAAGCATAGTGGTGGAAGTTTGATGGTGTGGGAATACTTTTGGCCTTGTGTCCTGAACACTGGCCATTAGTGAAGAAGAAGATTGCGCTACTGAAAAAAAAGCATCTGTTCTGTCATCTCTGCAGTCCATGAGCTAAAACTAAAGTAAAACTGCTTCATGGAGAGGCAAGACGATGCTCCAGAACTTAAAAGCAAGCCTATCTCCATATGGCTTAGTAGAAACAAAATTAATGTTTTGAATCGGCCACAGTCGTGACATGCACCAAGAAGAGATACTGTGACTGTACATGAGTGTCAAGTAAGTGATGCACTAAGATTTAACAATGTGCCTAAACTAAAGCAGTCATGCAATGTCTGGGGTAAGAGGTGGTGCAAGCAATTCATTACTGAAAAGGGCATTTACTTTTTCTCATGAGTGATATGGTCCTTGGATGCCATTTATAAATGAATTAAGTATAAATTAGGGTTGTTTTTAATCATGCTCATTGGATCCAATATTACAGTTAGTCTGAACAGTATAAACTAACCAGAGTGAAAAATATGCAATAGTGTTGTAAATCAGGAATGTGGAAAAGTTTTCAAAAATACTAGGCCTATTTTTATATGTGCCATGATACCTATAAGTAGAATTTTGCAATTAGCTCTGCCCTGCTTACCACCCAACCGTTGCGTTTCAGTTATAACTATCATGGCCACCCTTACTAGTCAGTGGTGAGGCTCTGAACCACTGAAGTGGTGGGTCTACAAAAACTCACAAGAACAGTCATGGTTTGCGTTATTAGATTTGGTAGATGTTCTACATCAGTGTTCCCCAACCCTGTCGTCAAGGCCCAACAACACTGCATGTTTTGTAGAAATCCACAGAGGTAGTTAATCAGCTCCGCTGAGGCACTAATTATCTTACCTGTGCATGTTTGTGGTTTTCTGCAAAACATGTACTGTTGGTGGGCCTTGCGGACAGGGTTGAGGAACTCTGTTCTACACTATTTGGCGCTAGCGAAGACTCTCAAAGGCAAGATGCAGGAACCTCTTTGCATTCACTACACAAATTCCAGAACTTACATTTTAAGTGTTTAAAAGTGATTGAATGTTCTTTTAGCCATTTAAATACTTTCTATATTTAGCTTCCATATTTTTACCAGTAACACAATCTTCTTGCTTTCTTCACTAATGGGCAGTGTTCAGATCAAAAGACCAAAAGTACTCCCGTAACTACTTCCCCCCCACCTCCCTCAGAGATCTGTTGGCCCAGTCCTGCGCATAATATAGAGCAGCAGTGGAGCACTATAAATTACCTGCTCCCAGTGGCCATATACAGTAGGTCATCTTCACTTTCTCTCCAGTTTACAACTACAAGTGTCATACTGCCAGTCATACTGCCATGTGACTTCGGTCAAATGTCATATGACAGGGATTGAAGCTGCATGGTGATTGGCTGGCTGCAAGGCACTTGTAAACTGGAGAGGAAGTGACAAGAACCTAAATTGAGGTCAGGAGCAGTTACTGTACAGTAGTGTGCAAAAGTTTTAGGCAGGTGTGAAAAAGTGCTGTAAACAAAGAATTCCAATTCGAAAATGGAAGTGTTAATCTTTTATTTTCATTGATCAACAAAATGTAGTTAATGAACAAAAGAGAAATCTAAATCAAATTAATATTTGGTGTGACCACCCTTTGCCTTCAAAACGGCATCAATTCTTCTAGGTACACTTGCATGCAGTTTTTTGAAGGAACTTGGCTGGTAGGTTGTTCCAAACATCTTGGAGAATTAGCCACAGTTCTTCCTTACATCCTTCTGTCTCTTCATGTAATCCCAGACAAACTCAATGATTTTGAGATCAGGGCTGTAGGGGCCCTATCATCACTTCCAGGACTTCTTCTTTGCACTGAAGAGAGCAACAGCGAAGCATGGTGTATGTTTGGGGTCATTGTCCTGCTAAAGAATACATTTGGGGCCTATCGTACGCCTCCCTGATGGTATTGCATGATGGATAAGTATCTGCCTGTATTTCTCAGCATCGAGAACTCTATTAATCCTGACTAAATCTCCAACTCAATTTGAAGAAATGCATCCCCAAATGGTCAATGAACCTCCATCATGCTTCAATGTTGTCTGCAGACACTCATTATTGTACCACTCTCCACCCCTTTGACGCACAAATTGCCAAATATTTCAAATTTTGACTCATAGTTTAGAGCACCTGGTTCCATTTTTCTGCACCCCAGTTCCTATGTTTCCGTGCAAACTTGAGTCACTTGGCCTTGTTTCCTCCTCATAGTTATGGATTTTTTTGCTACAATTCTTCCATGAAGAGTTTTTGGACAGTACATGGGAGTACCTGGGTCCCACTGGTTTCTGACATTGTGGATCTGATGGCACTACAGGGCACCTTCCGATTTCGAATAGTAATAAGCTTGATGTGTCTTTCATCTGCTGCACTAAGTTTCCTTGCCTGACCAATGCGTCTACGATCCTCAACATTGCCCATGTCTTTGTGCTTCTTCAAAGGAGCTACTGATGCTGGTTTGAAGGCAAAGGTAGTAACACCAAATATTGATTTGGTTTAGATTTTACTTTTGTTCGCTCAATTTGCATTTTGTAAATTAATAACAATATACAATCATTAGTAATATTTTTGAATACCAAAGCAGCTCAGGTGACCCAAAACCACTAGAAAAGTATAGGGGACTAAAAGAGACCAAAAAGCCCTCCTCCTAAAAAGAAATGCTTAGTGTGATTGGCCTTTTTAAAACATAAGTTATTTGGGATGATTCAGCTTTAAGTGAACATCTGTGGTTAACCACAATGCACCGCTACTGAATATGCAAATTATCTCTTTATGTCCCTGAAGCCAGGCTTAGATCCAGAACCATTGGTGTATAGCAAGCGTATAGCTTTAAATTTTACAGGGCCACATCAACCCAACATGCGGACAGCCTGTTTCAGACTTTTGGTCCTCATCAATGCATGGCAGGGATTGATATGGCTCTATGGGATAGGGCTTGGACCAGAGCAACAGAATACCCAAGCAGCCAGGGGTCAAAACCACTAGGAATGTATAGGGGACCAAAACAGACCGAAAAGCCCTCCTAATAAGAAGCAATGCTTAGTGTGATTTGCCCTCTTAAAACAGAAGGTATTTGCAATAACTAATATTTCAGAAAGCATGCTCTTGGAGGAATTAATTCTGAAAATCAAGGTTATTCAGTTTTTGGTTATGAATGGGAGGGTTACTGACAATGATAACTTTTGGTCTAAGCAAAAACAACAAACCAACTCATTTCATGCCACCTGCCACTGAGTCATATATAAATTAAAAATGCTATAAAAATGCCAGGAAAGTAAAATGTATTGGTAAGTGATGTGAAATGTACAATACACCTTATAAGGTGCTCTGTAACATGTTTACGCTATATAAAGGTAGAAAATAATTAAATAATAAGATATTGCCACATTTTGTTATACAACACAGAATTTCGCCGGGGAAAGATGCAATTTAGAGACCATCTCCGTTCATTAACACCTTCACATATCTGTTCTGCAAACATCTTGCCTATAGTATGAAGATGTTAAAGTGGTATGGTATTTTTAACCTATGTATACATCTCCCAATTTCCATCCTTTGGAGAGCTGTGACGTTTAAAAGTACTATAATTTACATCCCTGTCAACTTTGTTTAAGTCTTTTAAAACACAGAGACTTGCCAGCTAACTAAGGAGTGTATTTTAGATGACAGTCTACAGTTAGTTACGACTTTGAAAATGTTAAAAATAAGGATGATATCAAGATGAGCAGATGAGCAGACCTCCCATTTAGAGCAAGACGTGCTGAACCACATTCACTGAATTATTTAGCTTTTTATATACATCCTGCAAGGGCTGTGTCCTATCTGCAGTGTCTGAGCTAGGGGATTCAGTTTAGAAATAAGAGGGAGTCATCTATGCAACATTGGGTACATGAAGCATATCCTGCCCCAAAAATGTATTAACACCTTTGAATCTCCTGATTTTAGTGTTTAGGAAACCTTCTTTGTCTCCCTTTAATATCTATGGTGTAAAACTAGCAATGAACATTTAACCTTTGGCTTGAGACTCTTCCATTCCATTCAGTGTCACATGAAAACTTTGCCCCGTTTTGGACAGAAATTTCTGGAAAGATCGACTTTGACTTTGTATTGTTAACATACAGCATATATGGAATACTGCAAATTATTAACTGTACTGATGATCAATGCATCATGTCAGAGTGAAAGTCAGCAGATCTGATCTATCATATCAATGGTCTGTAATCACAAATTTATGGGAGAGGACCCACTTAGCATTAGCAGATGTTTAACCTGCCTGGCGTTCCGATTCCAACGTTTTTTGCACATTTTTTTTAAATCATGTAGCTAGCCTAGCGCTAGCTACATGATTCCCCCCTCCCTGCGGCGTCCCTCCCTGCCCTGCGATCGCCGCCGGCGCAATCACCCGTCCGGAAATCCCGTTCTGAACGGGATTTCCTGGAGGGCTTCCCCCGTCGCCATGGCGACGAACGTTGTGACGTCATCGACGTCGTGATGTCACAGGTAGTCCTGATCCACCCCTCAGCGCTGCCTGGCACTGATTGGCCAGGCAGCGCACTGGGGCTCGGCTGGGGGGCCCCTGTATCGCGGCGAGTAGCGGCGGATCGGCGGCGAGCAGCAGCTATCAGGTAGGAGACGCAACAAGCAAAGTGCTTGATGCGTGTTTAAAAAAAAAAATATTCAAATCGGCCCAGCGGGGCCTGAGCTGTGATCTCCGGCGTCTCTGGACGAGCGTAGCTCGTCCAGAACGCTAGGGAGGTTAATAAACTCAACAACAACAAACAGCATTTGTAAAGCGCTTGTCTCTCATAGGACTTAAAGCACATAAGCATTGCTCAGACCAGTAATTGGTTGATTGGCAAATTTTGGTACAGAGGAAGAATTCTACAATCTGCAAATGCAAGGCTAAACAGGTGGCTTTTCAGTCTGGATTTGAATAACTCCAGGGATTGGGCTGTCTTTACTCAGTGTGGTAGCGAATTCCACAGGGTGGGAGCAGCATGACAGAAAGCTCTGGCTCCAAAGGTTTTGAGATGCACCCTGGGAGTGACCTGCTAAGAGTGTCTCAGAGATCCTCATTAGTCTTCATTTGGCATTGACAGTAATTACCTTACTCTGTGAATCTAACTCAATAAGGCATCTCCAATGATCTTTGAGTACCCTTAATGGGGAAGCTATAAGTGATCCAGAAAAACATGACCTGGAGTGGGTCACTTTCCCTTTATTTGATGAAGTAGACGAACGCCACTGCGCCTGTGCATCCATGGCCGTGCGTGTCCTCGCTCCCACTCACGTCTCCAGAAGCGTCCTGCGCAAAGTTTTCTCATACGGTGTCTGTGCAGTATGCTCCCGGCACAGTGAGAGGGAGTGACCAAGGCCACGCAGGCACAGTGGCATTCGTCTAGTTAGACAAAGAAAGGGAAAACAACTCACACCAGGGGACATGAGGATCCTTGAGGAATGACGTGGGACAGATTGTCTGCAGGGGGCTGGTAGAAGCCCCAGGGGTTAAAGAACCCCTTTAAGATAATGTTTTATTTATTACTACCTGAATCATAGCTTATAGTCAGGAGGGAAAAAAACGATATGGGTGCCCATACATTATTAAATTTTGCCGGCCGATCGACCTTTTGGATCCATTCATTTCATCGGATTGAAGGAGAATTGGTACACAACATGGATTCCTGATCGATCTTTCCATCAATTTCTGTCCAAAATGGGGCAAAAAGATTAATCAGGAGTGATGGAAAATCTCAGTTGCAACACCTCAATTAGGGGCGCTGCAATAAGGGCATTTAATATGACTGCAGGACCCTCAGCCAGTATCCCCCCAAGTGTATATGTGCCTTTCCCCATGCCTGTGTGCAGTGTTGAAGGCTCCCCTGTCATGCTGGCGTGAATCCTGACCCCCTCTGGTGTCTGGGTCACTGTAAGCACCTGTACCACATGACACTAACACATGTAGCAAAGTCACTACATGCACCAGACACCAGTGGAGGCCATGATTTAAGCCTGTTGACTGGTGAGCCGTCAACACTGCACATAGGCAATGGGGGAGGGGCTAACACATATCAACTTTGAGAGGCAGTAGGATGAGTTTGAGTAGATTTCATACTAGAAGCTATTGAAATTGGTGTGCAGTGCATGGGCAGGCAGAAGATTCCACTCTGATCAGATTAGCTCGATCTGGTAGCAGATCAAACAACATATGGGCAGCATTAGTGAATTTAAGTGTATGTGACTGCGACATCCACCACAATTTTTAAAAACTGCAGCTACACAACCACTGATTTATTAATAGTTCAGCAGCCCTCACTATACTCATAGGATCTATTTACACTTGCCACTTAACTTGTTGCTGACCGCTCCACGCCAATAGCCGTGAATGCGGCAGCAGCCCCAGGACTGCTCAACGCCAATTGGCGTGAAGTCCTGGGAGGGGGGGGGGGGGGAGATTGCAGGGGATTGGGCACACCTCCCCGCTTCAATGAGCGATCACTGCTAGGAGACTGTTAGATTTACACTGTACGATCTACTGCAGCGCTATATTGGGGACAGCCGTGTGACACCGCTGTTCCCCTGGGAGGCACATGAGCGATCGGCCTATGACAGCCGATCACTGTCATTGGCTGGTGGGGGGAGGGAGGAAAAATTTAAAAAAAAAGCTGCAGTGGCGTAATTTGTAAAAAATAGCCTGGTCACTAGGGGGGTGTAAGCCTACGGTCCTTAAAGAGAGTCTGAAGCGAGAATAAATCTCGCTTCAGACCTCATAAATAGCAGGGGCATGTGTGCCCCTGCTAAAACGCCGCTATAGCGCGGCTTAACGGGGTCCCTTCACCCCCAAATCCCCCTCGATACACCGGGGGAGCGCTTCCTGGTTGGGGCAGGGCTAACCGCCGCAGCCCTGCCCCACGCGCGTCTGTCAGCGCGTATCTCCGCCTCTCCCCCGCCCCTCTCAGTCTTCCTTCACTGAGAGGGGCGGGGGAGAGGCGGCGATGCGCCGCTGACAGACGCGACTGGAGGCAGGGCTGCAGCCGTTAGCCCTGCCTCCAGGAAGAGACAGCCAGCGACTTTTTCACGACACACTTTTGCGGGGGGTGGGTTGGGGGTGAAGGGACCCCCGTTTAGCCGCGGGATAGCTGCGTTTTAGCAGGGGCACACGTGCCCCTGCTATTTATGAGCTCTGAAGCGAGATTTATTCTCGCTTCAGAGTCTCTTTAAAGAGAACCTGTACTGAGTAAAAATATTTAAAATAAACACATGAGGTAACTTCAAATGAACATTGCATAGTTACCTTGCCATCAGTTCCTCTCAGAAGCTCACCATTTTCTTCTGACAATAATCCCTTCCAGTTCTGACAATATTTTGTCAGATCTGAAATATATCAGTTGCTGTCAGTAAAATATCAGTTGCTGTCAGTTATAGCTGAGAGGAAAACTGATGTACCTGGTAATGTCCAAGTTTCCCTATGGCTCAAGTGGGCGATGTTACAGTTTAACTGTGTGCTGACCATAAAGCTGTTATGGGTAATGGCCATTTTCAAAATGGAGGCCGGAAAATTCCTTTGATCACAGTGAACAAATAGGACGTGGGACAGGAGAAAGACACTGAGGAGTAGACTATATGGAAGGTAAGTATGACTTGTGTATGTTTATTTTGACTTTTAATTTTCAGTTCAGGTTTTCTTTAAAGAGGAAATGTCGAGAAAATCTTACAATTTAAAACACATACAAATAAGAAGTACATTCTCCCAGAGTAAAATGAGCCTTAACCTCCCTGCCGTTATAAAAAAATGCTGCGCACGGCAGGGAGGGTGTTTTTTCCGCATTATTTTTTTTTTTTTAGCATGTAGCTAGCCTAGCGCTAGCTACATGCTTCCCCCCTCCCTGCGGCGTCCCCCCGAATGCGCCGATCGCCGCCGGCGCATATACCCATCCGGAAATCCCGTTCTGAACGGGATTTCCAGGAGGGCTTCCCCCGTCGCCATGGCGACGGGCGCGATGACGTCACCGACGTCATCGACGTCGTGACGTCAGAGGGAGTCCCGAACCACCCCTCGACGCTGCCTGGCACTGATTGGCCAGGCAGCGCACGGGTCTCGGGGGGGGGGACACCCTCTGTCGCGGCGGGTTGCGGCGAATCGGCGGGGAGCGGCGGCGATCGTAAGTTACACGCAGCTAGCAAAGTGCTAGCTGCGTGTAACAAAAAAAAAATTATGCAAATCGGCCCAGCAGGGCCTGAGGAATCCTCCGCGGCAGGTTACCCCGAGCTGAGCTCGGGATAACCGGCAGGGAGGTTAAATTACTTTTCTCCTATGTCCCTGTCACTTACAATGATAAGTAGAAATCTGTCATTACTGACAGATTTTGGACTAGCCCATCTTCTCATAGGGGGTTCTCAGGGTTTTCTTTATTTTCAAAAGCACTTGGTGAATGGCAGTTGCTCTGTCCAACTGCCAAAATAGTGTACAGTGAGAAGGGAGTCTGACCAGCATCTTTGTATAAATCTTTTTCAGGGAATCTCTTTATAAAGAATAAAGGCCATGCTTAGAATCCCCTATGGAGAGATGGACTAGTCCAAAACCTGTCAGTTCTGTCAGATTTCTACTACCTACTGTAAGTGACAGCAACATAGGAGAGAAGTAATTTATGGCTCATTTTACTCTGGGAGAAATGTACTTCTTATTTGTATGTGTTTTAAATTTTAAGATTTTCGTGACAGTTCCTCTTTAAGTGGTTAAAATGGAGTGGAGCGGGAGCGGAAACGGCGCACACATTCCCAACAGGCAAGATTATTCCGGACACCACAGATGCTGCGGGTGCTGACAGAATCAATGCAAGCCTAGTGTCTGTTTTCACTGGAATGTTTTCCCCTTTCCGTTTCGGATCTCCTCACCTGTCTTCTGCCGCCATTTGGGTCCTCCATCGCTGGACTTTAATTTAAGTGAGAGACTTCTAAACTTGTTTCATCTAAACACAGAACATTTTTTCTTCAATATGCTGCTGGCTTTGCCATTTTTCCAGTATCGTGTTGGCTTATCTATGTCATGCCTTGCATATTTTGTTCCTACCGTGTGCACCATAAGTGTTCCCTGATAGCAAGATCATGATGGACATCCCCTAATGCAGAACATATCTTTAGTCCTTATTCATTAGCCTGAGGTTCCTTGCGATTTCAGTCAGTATTAGGCTGTGTCCCCACTTGTAGCTGAATCAGTTGTAGCCTGCGGGAGCAGACAGTGTAGTGTCTGCTCCGATGGTCCGCCATGGTCCGGGTGGAGCCCGGGGTGGATGCGATCCCCCATAGGCTATATGATGGAATGCATCAGCCTGCCTGGGATTATCGTGAACTGCACCAAAGTGCATTCCTTTTACTGCAACAGATCCGATGCAGCGTGACAAGTGTAAATATAGAAATTGTTCATTGTCTGTGTGGCGATGAGCGGAGTACAGACAAAAAAATGTCCATTCTCCCCTCTAGTGGGAACACAGCCTTGCACAACTTGCTTTTGGCGTGATGTTTGTTGGACCACCACTCCAGGGAAGGTAACAATGGCATTGAATTTACTCTGTATACAATCTGCCGAAAGTGGACTGCCAGAGTCACACCTCTTTAGATTGTGAGCATGGGTAACTTGTTAGGATGTCCTCAGAAATATAATTTGCTTGATACTTTACACACTTTCGCAAACTTTTATTTTCTTTAAAGCGGCATTAAACCCAGCATTTCTACTTTGCTCTAATAGAATATTTACAGCATATTATATACAACCAGCATTTTTTTTTTTACTAGAACTGCATTCAAAGGGTTAACACAGGCTTTAGAAGCTTCCCTGTCTGCAGAGCTGGCCGTTTCCGAAACTTTACATAATGTTATCTTGTGTTTAATTGTATCAAGTGAGAAATGTAAACAAAACCTTCTCTCACACTGCCGGTTCCCCTGAACAAAGTCAGACAAGCATAAATGCTTTCTGATGCTTTCTGATTAAGTTAGAGGATGAATAAAGCAGTTATAAATAAAATGCAAAGTCAGCTCTCAGAGTAAAATTTGTGTACTTTAGGAATGTATAATTTCTAAATGAATATTAATACTTATGCACAAAAGCAAATATGCTAACCGTATGGCATATAAAAAGTAGGAAAACATGTTTTTATTGAATATTATGTCTGGGTTTTATACCGCTTTAACCTCCTAAACGGTATGCCCGACACTGTGTTGGGCAAGGAATTTTTGCTAAAATCGGTATGCCTGACACTTATGCCCAACACGGGCATTCCACTCAGGAGGTTTTACGTGCCTCAGGAGTCCCCAAGGTAAATCTATTACGTTTAGGGGCTGCAGTAGTTGTCAGCTAGCAATAGGCTAGCTAGTATAGGCGTCCCCCATACTAGCTAGACTATTGCTAGCTAACAACTACTGCTGCCCCTAAACGTAATAGGGGACTCCTGTGCCTAGCTGGCCAATACTGGGGGACACCTGTACCTGTACATAGCCTGGGGGACACCTGTACCTGTACCTAGCCTGGGGACACCTGTACCTACCAAGCCTATACTGAAGGATTCTTGTACCTACATAGCCTGGGGACACCTGTACCTACCTATACTGAAGGACACCTGTACCTACCTAGCTTATACAGAAAGACACCTGTACCTACCTAGCCTATACTGGGGACACCTGTACCTACATAGCCTGAGGGGCACCTGTTACTACCTAGCCTATACTCAAGGATACCTGTAACTACCTAGCCTATACTGGGGATACCTGTACCTACCTAGCCTATACTGAAGGTCACCTGTACCTACCTAGCCTGTACGGGGGACACCTGTACATAGCTAACCTATACTGGGGGCACCTAGACTTGGCTACCTACCTACCTACAAAAATCTGTGGGTGATTCTGAAGACAGATGGGCACCGTGCGGTGGGTGACACAGAATAGGTAATGTATAAATACACAAGGGGGTACATTTATACACTAGGGGGGGGGTCAGTGGTGAGTCAACGGATGCGGCTGATTCCCAAGTGATTTCATATTGAAACTGATCGGGATTTGGCCTGCGGTTCATGGGCAGCAAATCAGATTCGAACAGAGAGATTTGTCTCTAATCTCGAATCTGCCCATCATTGATAAGTGTATGGCCACCTTTACATTTGTATTAGTTTTGGGGAGAGGTTTTGGGGAGTAATTTTGAAATTTAGTTTAGATTTTGTGTTTCAAGCTTTTATTAAACTCAAAATGTATACTAGACCATTACTTGACATATTTTGGTAAGTTACAGGAAAAAGGTTATGAAAATTAATTGGATCAATTTTTGCACAGAAATTCAGCAGAAATTGAACGCCAGGGAGGTGAAAAAAGGTAGAACCTCCTAGACTCCCAACCGATTATCATTTCATTAATTGACACAAATGGCTTTAATTTCACCTTCAAATGACTCTTACTGCTAACCTTTAGCCTGTGCGCCTGGTTTCTGAGCTGGGTTGGAGATATTGTTTTTTTTTAGTTATGAATGCAAAAAAATCCTAAATACTATATGTTTGCGGATAGGGTCATCATAAAAGCACCACCATAGAGACCGTGAAAGCTCTTTCATGGATGTAGTGAATAAAGTGAGAATTAAAAAGGTATGCCAGGTGTTAATTGACTCTCTTGCTGTCATCTGCTTGTGAAATGTTAATGACTCAACCCCTTGGATATTTGTGCAAAGGGACATGTTCCTACAGACAGCTAAAGGCAACACTCAAAACTAGGGGTAGATCTTCTAAAACAGAGGAACTGTGGTGAAAATTACTTAATAAAAAATGGAATATTTTTTAAACATTGATTTATAAATTATTTAGTCAATGTTTGACCATTGTAAAATCTTTTCTCACCCTGACTTATGTTTTGAAATGTATCACAGTTGGCGACATCTTTAGTCCTGTCAGCTGCAGCTCTGTGGAATGTTTATTTCAGAGAATTCTGAAGCTAGTGAAAATAATGCCTGGTCTCCCAGAATGTTCTGGGAGGAGTATTCCGCAATACTAAACAGCCTAGGCTACAAATCACTGGAAGGACGGGGCTGCATACCAATCTACAGCAATATATAGATATAAGTTTTACTGATGCTGAAACCAGGAAAATTACTGTAAAAGTGGCTATCCTGAATCATTTACTGCATTATGCTATATGTCACTACAGTGCCTCTTTAAAGAGAACCCAAGGTGGGTTTTAAGAGTCCTATTAGCACACAGAGGCTGGTTCTACATATAATAACCAGGCTCTGTTACTATACTCTTTCTCCCCAGGCCCCCCCTGTGCTCTGCTGTCCCCCATAAATCAAACCACTGTGCTAGCGACACTCAGCGTGTCGCTAGCAGGCTGTTTAATTGCAGACCCCTCCTCCTCTATAGCGTCGCTCTTCGCCTGCGTCCCTTCCCTCCCCAACTCCGTAAGCTGATTGGAGGAAAGGGACGCAGACGAAGAGCGGCGCTATGGAGGAGGCGGGGGAGCGGCGGAGAGTGATAGTCTGCATGTAAAGAGCCTGCATGTCACTACCACGGAGGTTTGATTTATGGGCGCAGAGCGCGGGGGGGGGGGGGGGGGGAAGGACAGTATAGTAACAGAGGCTGGTGATTATATGCAGAACCAGCCTCTGTGTGCTAATAGGATTCTTAAAACCCACCTCTGGTTCTATTTAAGCCAATATATATTGCAAACTAAAGTTACGAAATGGGAGTGCAACATGGGCATCAAAACCAGAACACACTGACTGGAAGAAATGCCAGTTAGACATGTGCCAATCCTGTCTATCTACAGGAGAAAGAAACAGCCAAAACATCTTAATTAGCAAACTCAAATCTGAGCAATGCAGAGCATAAGTATGTGCGACACGGTTAAGTTCAAACAATTTTTTTGCCAACCACTGGACATTCTAGTAGAAAATAGTAGGAACCCTTTTTCATGAGAAAGTGGCTAGAAAATTCTCTTTAATCAATAAATTACAGCTTGGAATTCTCTCAGGAATGGCAGTGACTTCAATGTTTCCGCCGCTGAGACCGTGATCCCTGTGTATGCCTAAGCAATGCAAAAGATAATAAACTGAGCTATATATAGGCAATGATTTAAATTAAAAAATGTAATTGCGTGGCAGCAAGCTAACAGCTTGAGCAGATGCTTTAAACTACTGTAATGTATTCATTGAAGTTCTCAGGGATTTATGCATATAGCATCTACCATCATTACAGGGTAGTTAAATGCAGGGTTGCAATCACAGGTCATACCTATAATAACATTGTACTTTAATGGATTGATGAGAAACATTCTGCTAGAGGCAAAATGGGTCTATTTAAAAACAATAAAATCATTCAAGTAAACTTTGTATCTTTACTAGTAAAAAAACGTAATAAATAATTAAGATAGCTTTATTGCATTCTATTTCTTTTACTGGTTGAACAATATCAATTATGTTCATCTTTTTCTATGGACTTTCATTGGAGTCTAATGGACCCCTCCGGACTTTCATTGGAGTCTAATGGACCCCCTTCTACAACTCAGTTGCTGTAAGACAGCTTTTGGTACACCAAAAAAAAATACTCTATTTAAGAATGAAGGAAAATTATTATTATTAATTTATAAAACGCTAACCTATTCTGTTGCGCTGTACAAAGTAAAAAACAAACATGGGCTACACAATAATACAGGCAAATGCTATATACCAATCTACAAAATTGGTAACAGAATACAGAATCAATACAAAATACAGAATTGGTAATTACAGTGAGAAAAGTATGATGAATGAAATGTATAAAAAAAAATGACAAGGCACGAAAGGTTGAGAGAGCCCTGCCCTTGTGAGCTTAAAATCTAAAGGAATAGGGGGGAAACAAGAGGTGGGGTAGTATACATTAAACATACCTAGAGGCAGTGTCCTTTTAGGTTATCTGGTAGGAGTACAACTTGGCCTTAGGTCTAATGGAGAATGGCCTGAGGTAGAGTGTATGCTTGATGGAAAAAGTGAGCTTTGAGGGAGCATATAAAGATATCAATGGGTGCAGAGTGACGAATGTGTTGTGGAAGGGCATTCCAGAGGAGGGGTGAAGCACGTGCAAAATCTTGTATACGTCAGGGATGCTCGGATGTGCCTCATCCACGAATTCGGCAATCCGCGTGGTTGCAAAAAAAAATCCGCATTCGGCCCCGCCGCATGCGGATTTTCGTCCGCGTCCTCCCAACCACGCGGATTTTCTGCCGTGAATGGCGTAATCACGCGTGGATTCCCGCCCGGAGGCGGATTTTCTTTTAACGTTAATAACAAAGCCCCCATACATGCTACAATCCCCCAAATTGCATGGATTATCGAGGTGATAAGGGGCAACATAACTTCAACATAAAAAATTCCCCCCAATTTTTTTTTCTAGAGAAAATGGAATTTAAAGTGAAATCAACACTTTAAATGGGGCTAATAATTGGTAATAAGTGGTTTTAAAAAGGGATATACGCGTTAAGCAGTCAAAGAGGTAAAGGCGAGTTCCAATGGCACTTGGCGGCGAAGGTACCGCTGGAGGAGGATGAGTGGCTGACGCCAAAAAGGCCCCAGAGAGGTTTTTGTAATTTTTTTTTTTGTTTTTTTTGCAGCAATTAGCAATGACATCGCAGCAGAGTTGTCAGTGGACACGGGCAGTGTGAACGCAGAGTGCAGTGGTGGTAGCGACTGAGTCAGGAGAAGGACTATGCGGGCGGTCAGTTCAGCAGCACAGAAGGACCACGGCAACATACTGGTAGTAGTAGTAGCAGCACAGCGTCATAGTGCTGGCCAAAAAATTAAATGCACCCGGTGACCCGGGCAGTGTGAACGCAGACAGAGTACATTGGTGGAAGCGAGTTAGTCAGGAGGAGGAGGACAATGCCGGCGGTCAATTCAACAGCACAGAAGGACCATGGCAACATACTGGTGGTAGTAGTAGCAGCACAGCGTCATAGTGCTGGCCAAAAAATTAAATGCACCCGGTGACCCGGGCAGTGTGAACGCAGACAGAGTACATTGGTGGAAGCGACTGAGTCAGGAGGAGGAGGACAATGCGGGCGGTCAGATCATCAGCAGCAGCACAGAAGGACCATGGCAACATACTGGTGGTAGTAGTAGTAGCACAGTGTCATAGTGCTGGCCAAAAAATTAAATGCACCCGGTGTCCGGGGCCGTGATAACGCAGACAGAGTGCATTGGTGGTACCGTGGTAGCGACTGAGTCAGGAGGAGGAGGAGGACAAAGCGGGCGTTCAGTTCAGCAGCAGCAGCAGCACAGAAGGACCATGGCAACATACTGGTGGTAGTAGTAGCAGCACAGCGTCATAGTGCTGGCCAAAAAATTAAATGCACCCGGTGACCCGGGCAGTGTGAACGCAGAGTGCAGCAGCGGGAAGCGACTGAGGCAGGAGGAGGAGGACAATGCGGGCGGTCAGTTCAGCAGCAGCAGCACAGAAGGACCATGGCAACATACTGGTGGTAGTAGTAGTAGTACAGTGTCATAGTGCTGGCCAAAAAATTAAATGCACCCGGTGACCCGGGCCGTGATAACGCAGACAGAGTGCATTGGTGGTACCGTGGTAGCGACTGAGTTAGGAGGAGGAGGAGGACAAAGCGGGCGTTCAGTTCAGCAGCAGCAGCAGCACGGAAGGACCATGGCAACATACTGGTGGTAGTAGTAGCAGCACAGCGTCATAGTGCTGGCCAAAAAATTAAATGCACCCAGTGACCCGGGCAGTGATAACGCAGACAGAGTGCATTGGTGGTACCGTGGTAGCGACTGAGTCAGGAGGAGGAGGAGGAGGACAAAGCGGGCGTTCAGTTCAGCAGCAGCAGCAGCACAGAAGGACCATGGCAACATACTGGTGGTAGTAGTAGCAGCACAGCGTCATAGTGCTGGCCAAAAAATTAAATGCACCCGGTGACCCGGGCAGTGTGAACGCAGAGTGCAGCAGCGGGAAGCGACTGAGTCAGGAGGAGGAGGACAATGCGGGCAGTCAGTTCAGCAGCAGCAGCACAGAAGGACCATGGCAACATACTGGTGGTAGTAGTAGTAGTAGCACAGTGTCATAGTGCTGGCCAAAAAATTAAATGCACCCGGTGACCCGGGCAGTGATAACGCAGACAGAGTGCATTGGTGGTACCGTGGTAGCGACTGAGTCAGGAGGAGGAGGAGGACAAAGCGGGCGTTCAGTTCAGCAGCAGCAGCAGCACAGAAGGACCATGGCAACATACTGGTGGTAGTAGTAGCAGCACAGCGTCATAGTGCTGGCCAAAAAATTAAATGCACCCTGTGACCCGGGCAGTGATAACGCAGACAGAGTGCATTGGTGGTACCATGGTAGCGACTGAGTCAGGAGGAGGAGGAGGACAAAGCGGGCGTTCAGTTCAGCAGCAGCAGCAGCACAGAAGGACCATGGCAACATACTGGTGGTAGTAGTAGCAGCACAGCGTCATAGTGCTGGCCAAAAAATTAAATGCACCCGGTGACCCGGGCAGTGATAACGCAGACAGAGTACATTGGTGGTACCGTGGTAGCGACTGAGTCAGGAGGAGGAGGAGGACAAAGCGGGCGTTCAGTTCAGCAGCAGCAGCACAGAAGGACCATGGCAACATACTGGTGCTAGTAGTAGCAGCACAGCGTCATAGTGCTGGCCAAAAAATTAAATGCACCCGGTGACCCGGGCAGTGATAACGCAGACAGAGTGCATTGGTGGTACCGTGGTAGCGACTGAGTCAGGAGGAGGAGGAGGACAAAGCGGGCGTTCAGTTCAGCAGCAGCAGCAGCACAGAAGGACCATGGCAACATACTGGTGGTAGTAGTAGCAGCACAGCGTCATAGTGCTGGCCAAAAAATTAAATGCACCCGGTGACCCGGGCAGTAATAACGCAGACAGAGTACATTGGTGGAAGCGACTGAGCCAGGAGGAGGAGGACAATGCGGGCGGTCAGTTCAGCAGCACAGAAGGACCATGGCAACATACTGGTGGTAGTAGTAGTAGCACAGCGTCATGGTGCTGGCCAAAAAATTAAATGCACCCAGTGACCCGGGCAGTGTGAACGCAGAGTGTAGTAGCGACTGAGTCAGGAGGACAAAGCGGGCGGTCAGTTCAGCAGCTCAGAAGGAGGACCATGGCAACTTACTGGTAGTAGTACCATAACACCAAAAAATTAACCAAGGTAGGCACTAGGCAGGTAGTAACTGTCTTTATAAAGGCAGGCATAGTTAACAACAGCACATGCAGCAGTCACCTCATGTCCCCCTGTGTCCGACAATAGGGGCCAGGAACTCACCTTCCACCCAAGCCTGGTTGATTTTCAGGAAGGTGAGTTTGTCCACAGAGGCGTGGGAGAGCCGAGAGCGCTTCTCTGTGACCACGCCACCGTCCGCACTAAAGCATCTCTCTGAGAGGACACTGGAAGGAGGGCAGGATAGGAGTTCCAGGGCGTACTGGGAAAGCTCTCTCCAGATGTCCAGTCTCTTGACCCAGTACTCCAAGGGGTCCACGGGGCTGTCGGTGTCATTGAGCCCGCTGGATGACCCCATATAGTCAGACACCATGGTGGTCAGTCGTTGCTTGTGCTGGTTGGTGGTGGATGCTGTGGCGGGCACCTCTGTTCTGGGCTGCTGCACTGCATACAGGCTCTTGCTTAGGCTCTTCAGGTCTCCGGGGCGCCAGTTGCTGCTGCTGCTGCTGGTGGTTGTTGTTGTGCTGCTAGTGGCAATGGCAGGCACCTCTTGCTGGCTTGGCAGAGCAGTTACAGTGGGGGTGGAAGGCTGGGGGAATGCTTCCAGTAGTCTGCGCACAAGGGCCTCCTTCAACTCCCTTGTGCGTTGCTCGGTGGTGGATGGCGTCATTAAGTCTCCCAGCTTCCCCTTCGGTAATCCAGATGTCCTCCCTTGAACGCATCTGGATCACCCGGGGGTCCCTGCGAAGGCAGCGCAACATGTGCACAGCCATGGGAAACAAGTGGGCCCTGCCAGCAAGATCTTCCTCGTCCTCGCCATTGTCCCATAACGCATACCTGTCCTCTTCCTGTGCCATGTCGTTGTCCTCCTCAAACCGCCATTCACGTACAACGCCTGCTGCACTCTGCTCCTCCTCCTCCTCCTCATTCAGGTTAGGGCCCTCCAACTCTTCCACTACCTGCTGTGAGCCCTCCTCTGAGCTGGACTGTGCTGCCATCTGCTCCTGTTCTTCCAACTGCCTCAGGGCTTCATCCCCACGCTCAATTAAATTGTCCATTGCCTGCTCCAGTAGACAAACCAAGGGCACCCACTGGCACACAGAGGCCTGCTCCTCACTGACCATCTTGGTTGCCTCCAGGAAGGGACTCAGCACCAGGCATACTTGCTGCATCAGTGTCCACTGAGTGGCAGTAATCATGGGGACTTGCTGGTTGCTGGGGACACTTGGGTCTAGCATGTAGGCCCTAAGAGCCAGCCTGTGCTGACACAGCCACTCCAACATGGCCAGAGTCGAATTCAAGCGAACTGGCATGTCGATGATCATCCGGTGTTGTGGCCTTCCATACTGCTGCTGTAAGGTGGACAAGAGTGCAGAGGCAGTGGCTGACAGGCGGAAAAAGCGTACCACCGCCCGGGCATCCTGCAGCAGCTCGCTCATCCCCTGGTAGGTGCGCAAGAAGCACTGCACCACAAGATTGAGCACGTGGGCCAAGCAGGGGATGCGCTGGAGGTTTCCCTGCTGCACTGCTGCCACCAGGTTGGCCCCGTTATCGGCTGCCACATACCCTACTTCCAGGCCTCTGGGGGTCAGCCACCTCCGCTCCTGCTTCCTGAGGGCGGTCAGGACGTTGGTGGCCGTAAGCCTCTCCTTCCCCAGGGTCACCAATTTTAAAAGGGCTTGGCAGTGCCGAGGCTTGGCGCTGCTGCTGCCGAGGCGGGCTTGCTTTCCGGGTGCAGAGGGAGTGTCGTGACAGAACCCTTCTGCATCCCCCCTGATCCCGCGTGGTGGCACCACTAGCTGGGCTGATGCGCTCTTGTCCTCCCTCCCTTCCATCAGTGTCACCCAGTGGGCCGTAAAGGACAGGTAGCGACCTGTCCCAAATCTGCTACTCCACGAGTCCATGGTCACGTGGACCCGCTTGCCCACAGAGTAGTCCAGGGAACGGGCTACGTTTTCCACCGCAAACTTGTGGAGTGCTGGGATCGCGCTCCTGCTGAAATAGTGGCGACTGGGGACTTGCCACTCGGGGATGCCAAATTGGAGCAGCGTCCGCATGGTGCTCCCCTCCTGCACCAGGGAGTAGGGAAGCAGCTGTGATGCCATGGCCCGGGCCAGCAAGCCATTTAGTTTGCGGATCCGCCTGTAGCTTGGAGGCAGAGGCTTGGTCAGACCCTGAAAGGTGTCGCTCAGCAGGGTCTGACGACGCTGGGATGCAGGGGAGACAGAGAAGAGAGATGAACACTGGCTGCCAGCCTCAATGTCTGTGTCCTGAGTAGCCGAGGTGGAAGAGCGCTTGCGTGCTACTACTGCTGCTGCTGCTGTGGGGGATTCACGACCCTGAGGGAGGGATGATGCTGCTGCGCTGGTGGGCCTTCTGCTCTCAGGAACCCCTGCCAGCAGTGCCTGCTTCCTCTTAAAGTCCGCATACTCGCGGCAGTGGCGGCTTCTCAGGTGGCCCTGGAGGGATGAGGTACCCATCTTGCTCAGACTTTTCCCACGGCTTAATCTTTTGCTGCATAACCTGCACACCGCATACCTTTTGTCATCAGTACATTCCTCAAAGCAATCCCACACTGGTGACTTTAATTTACTGCGGCCCCCACTAGCAGAGGGTGCAGCGGAACAATGTGTGGTAGTAGTTGCCGGGGGTTGCATGGTGGTGGTGCCGGCTGAAGCAGTGTCCTGTCTACTTCCTCCACGCCCACTGCTGCCGATGCCCCTGCCTGACATATGGCGATATCCTTGCCTAGGCCGAGGTGACTCGTCATCCTGCTCTGCCTCTGACCATTCTTCCACGGACTCAGCAGGCTGCACATAGTTAGGGTCCACAACGTCGTCATCATCAGCAGCATCATCATAATCCAGCTCTTCCTCTGACTCCCCCGCCTCCTCTTCTGTCCCTACATCCCCAGACACAGACCCCTCTTCTTCATCACCAGAACTCAACAACGCTTGTGATTGTGGCCCGATCTCAATCTCTGCCACATCAGTCCCCAGTAAGTCCTGAGCTTCTTGCATCAGCAGGTTCCCAGAAGCCGGACTGAGGGACAGAACGCTGTCATCCTGGGAGGGCTGCTGACCAGTGGGTGCTGGGGTGGATGTCACAACAAGCGTGGGACGTTGGCTGCTGCTGCTGCTTGGAGTGGTGCTCACAGTAGAGGTCTGGGAGGAAGTCATGATGTCCATGAGTACGTCAGGTTCCATTTGCTCAACCACCACACGGGGACCAGAAACTTTAAAATATTTGGACAATGGCGTCTGCTGACTCGGCCCAGGCTTTGCTGCCCCCCTTTCTGCTGCATCACGACCACGTACAGCTGGGCGTCCTCTCCCTGGACGTGGAGCAGTCCCAGAAGTGGCTGAGGCAATTGAACTCCCTTTCCTCTCACCCCGCGAAACCCTGCCAGACATGTTGCTAGTAATGAATCACTGGATGCAGTGGGCACAGTACAAGGTCACTGAAGGATGCACCAGGCACAGTACAACGGCACTGAAGGATGCAGTGGGCACAGTACAAGGTCACTGAAGGATGCAGTGGGCACAGCAGTGGGCACTGGATATACAACTAGGTCACTGAAGGATGCAGTGGGCACAGTACAAGGTCACTGAAGGATGCAGTGGGCACAGTACAAGGTCACTGAAGGATGCAGTGGGCACAGCAGTGGGCACTGGATATACAACTAGGTCACTGAAGGATGCAGTGGGCACAGTACAAGGTCACTGAAGGATGCAGTGGGCACAGCAGTGGGCACTGGATATACAACTAGGTCACTGAAGGATGCAGTGGTCACAGTACAAGGTCACTGAAGGATGCAGTGGGCACAGCAGTGGGCACTGGATATACAACTAGGTCACTGAAGGATGCAGTGGGCACAGTACAAGGTCACTGAAGGATGCAGTGGGCACAGCAGTGGGCACTGGATATACAACTAGGTCACTGAAGGATGCAGTGGGCACAGTACAAGGTCACTGAAGGATGCAGTGGTCACAGTACAAGGTCACTGAAGGATGCAGTGGGCACAGCAGTGGGCACTGGATATACAACTAGGTCACTGAAGGATGCAGTGGTCACAGTACAAG
This sequence comes from Hyperolius riggenbachi, assembly GCF_040937935.1. NCBI lineage: Eukaryota > Metazoa > Chordata > Amphibia > Anura > Hyperoliidae > Hyperolius > Hyperolius riggenbachi. The sequence goes on from NC_090646.1 coordinate 178,039,762, forward strand.
GTCACTGAAGGATGCAGTGGGCACTGGATATACAACTAGGTCACTGAAGGATGCAGTGGGCACAGTACAAGGTCACTGAAGGATGCAGTGGGCACAGCAGTGGGCACTGGATATACAACTAGGTCACTGAAGGATGCAGTGGGCACAGTACAAGGTCACTGAAGGATGCAGTGGGCACAGCAGTGGGCACTGGATATACAACTAGGTCACTGAAGGATGCAGTGGGCACACAAGGATGTCACACTGTGTAATGAGATGCTCATATGCCAGCGAGCGAGCAGTGGGCACTGGGCACGGCACAAGGTCACTGACAGAATGAATGAACAGCGCTGGCAGAGAGTGGCGGCGCCGGCGGTGTGACTGGCTGCCTGCAAATAGTACAAGTGTATAACTGTCACTGGAATATGCAAGTGAACACTGCAGCTGCACTAACCTGCCTGCCTGCACTACACACAGATAATCCCCACTCCCACTACACTGACTACACTGCAGCACTGAACCTGCCTGCACTACACACAGTTAAATAATCACTAGACTCCCACACTCCCACTACACTGACTACAACTAACAACAGCAATCACTCACTGACTAGCTAACTGTGTACAGTATAAGAGCAGTGTTAGCAAAAAAAACGCTTTGTTTTTAACACAATAAATGCACTTGCTTAAACAACAATGGCCTGGAGATAATCCTCTCAGCACCACAGTCTAGCAAGGACAGAGCTTTTCCATCATGGCCGCCGCTTTATATTCAGGAGGGGAGGGCATAGCTCCCCTCCTGTGATTGGTTGCTAGGGCCTGGCTGGGGCACTCTGATTGGCCTGCAATGTGTCACTTCCGCATAGTTTGACGCATTTCTGCAAACCACGACTTCAGCACCGGGTTTCACGAGCGTGAATGCGGATTTCTGTCCGCATTCACGCGAAGCCGAAGTAGATTTTCGTGGTTGAAAATCTATTCACGGCTTAGCGTGTGAGAGGCGGAATGCGTCAAAATGGTCGTGAATCGCGCGTAAGCGTGTGATCACGACCTGGCGGTGAGCACCACTGGTATACGTGAATGGGAGGAGATAATTCTAGAAGGTGACAAAAGAAGTTCATGTGCAGATCTGAGATTGCGATTGGATTGGTATCTGGAAACTAGTGAGGAGATGTGAATGGGAAAAAGATTATGGAGAGCTTTGTAGGTTAGGGTTAAGCATTTGAACTGAATCCTCTGGTTAATCGGTAGCCAATGAAGAGCTTGGCAGAGAGGAGTGGCACAGGAAAAGCAAGAAGAAAGATGAATGAGATGAGTTCAGTAGAGAGTGATGCTATGCCAGTTTGTTAGTTGGTAGTCACAAAGTAGTATGTAAGAATAGTCCAGACGAGATACTATAAGCAGTGGCGGACATACGGCCGTGCAGGCCGTGCCGCCGCACGAGGGCCCCTGAAGTTCCGTTTTCTTCAGGGGCCCATTAAGTATTTTTTTTTTTATATTATTTTATTCCCCCGGGGGCCCCCCGACTCCTATCCTCCCTCCCTCCCTCACCTCGGGGGGCCCCCCTCCCGATATGCGCGGCGGGAGAGCGAGCGAGCGAGCGGCAAATGCAGGAAGTCTTCAGGGCTCTCCAGGCATCCGCTAGAGGCCCAGCCGCTTAGTCTCCAATATGTCTCCAGTTGGAGACATATTGGAGACTAGCGGCTGGGCCTCTAGCGGATGCCTGGAGAGCCCTGAAGACTTCCTGCATTTGCCGCTCGCTCTCCCGCCGCGCATATCGGGAGGGGGCCCCCCGAGGTGAGGAAGGGAGGGAGGGAGGGAGGATAGGAGTCGGGCCCCCCACCCGGATAGCTACCCACCCGGCTACCTAACCACCTACCCACCCGGCTACCTACCTACCCACCCACCAGGCTTCCTACCTACCCACCCGACTACCTAACCACCCACCAGGCTTCCTACCTACCTACCCACCCGGCTACCTACCCACCCACCAGGCTTCCTACCTAACCACCCACCCAACTACCTAACCACCCACCCGGCTACCTACCCACCCGGCTACCTACCCACCCGCCAGGCTTCCTACCTAACCACCCACCCAACTACCTAACCACCCACCCGGCTACCTACCCACCTACCCACCCGGCTACCTACCCACCCGGCTACCTACCTAACCACCCACCCGACTACCTACCTAACCACCCTCCCGGCTACCTACCTAACCACCCACCCGGCTACCTACCGGGCTAGTTACCAACCTACCCACCAGTCTACCTACCCACCCACTAGGCTACCTACCTACCCACCCACCAGGCTACCTACCCACCCACCAGGCTTCCTACCTACCCACCCGGCTACCTACCCACCCACCAGGCTTCCTACCTACCCACCCGGCTACCTACCTACCCACCCACCCGGCTACCCACCCACCAGGCTTCCTACCTACCTACCCACCCGGCTACCTACCTAACCACCCACCCGGCTACCTACCGGGCTAGTTACCAACCCACCCACCAGGCTACCTACCCACCCACCCGGCTACCCACGCACCCACCAGGCTACCTACCTACCTACCCACCCGGCTACCTATCTAACCACCCACCCGGCTACCTACCTAACCACCCACCCGGCTACCTACCTAACCACCCACCCGGCTACCTACCGGGCTAGTTACCAACCCACCCACCAGGCTACCTACCTACCCACCCACCAGGCTACCTACCTAACCACCCACCCGGCTACCTACCGGGCTAGTTACCAACCCACCCACCAGGCTACCTACCTACCCACCCACCAGGCTACCTACCTACCCACCCACCGGGCTACCTACCTACCTACCGGGCTAGTTACCCACCCACCCACCAGGCTACCTACCCACCCACCCACGAGGCTACCTACCCACTAGGCTACCTACCCACCCACCAGGCTACCAACCCACCCACCCACTCACCCACCCACTAGGCTACCTATCCACCCAACCACCCATGGGAGCTGCGCGCCGGATGGAGGCTGGGACAGGCGGTCTGCTGCTGCAGGTGAGTAAATGTTTTTGTTTTATTTATATTAGCAGGTGTATGTTCTGGGCAGGTCTGCCACATGATTGCATGTATTTTCTTCGCAAATCTGCCGACATGATTGCATGTATTTTCTGGGCATATCTGCCGACATGATTGCACGTATTTTCTGGGCATATCTGCCGACTTGTTTGCACGTATTTTCTGGGCATATCTGCCGACTTGATTGCATGTATTTTCTGGGCATATCTGCCGACTTGATTGCACGTATTTTCTGGGCATATCTGCCGACTTGATTGCACGTATTTTCTGGGCATATCTGCCGACATGATTGCACGTATTTTCTGGGCATATCTGCCGACATGATTGCACGTATTTTCTGGGCATATTTGTGTATTTTCTTGAGAAAACCTGCACAATTATGTGAATTTTCTGGGGAAAGGGTCACCAAAACTTGGGCCCACTGTCTTTGCGTTGCACTTTTCAAGGGAACCTGAGGTGAGAATAATATTGAGGCTGCCATATTTCTCTCCTTTTAAGCAATACCAGTTGCCTGGCTGCCGTGCTGGTCCTCTGCCTCTTATTCTTTCAACCATAGACCCTGAACAAGCATGCAGCAGGTCAGGGGTTTCTGACAATATTGTCAGAACTGAGAAGATTAGCTGCATGCTTGTTGCTGGTGTAATTCAGTTTATTACTGCAGCCAAATAGATCAGCAGGGCCGCCAGGCAACTAGTATTGTTTAAAAGGAAATAAACCCTCACCCCGGGTTCGCTTTAAGTTACAGTTAGCTCCGCCCTCATCCGGTCATTGCCACGCCCATTTTTTTGCCGCAGGTTCTATCCACTATTAGGTTGTAGCCACACCCATATTTTGCTACGCGCGCCGCAGGTCATAGGGGGCCCACAATTGCAATTTTGCACAGGGGCCCACTGCTGGCTGTGTCCGCCACTGACTATAAGAGCATGTATTATTGATCAAGCAATCTCTGCAGAGCCAGGGCTTAACGTATTCATGGCTCTGTAGGGGATCTATAAATGATTTAGGCTTTATTCCCACTAGAGCGGAGAATGGACTTTTTTTGTCCATTCTCCGCTCATTACTAAGCAGAGTGAACGGAGCCATTCACACTTGTCACGCTGCAGCAGATCCCAGCACTTCTGTGCAGTCCACGATAATCCCAGGGCAGGCGGATGCATTCCCCCATACAGCCTATGGAGGAGCGCATCTGCCCTGGGCTCCAGCCACATCACTGGGGACCATCAGAACAGACATTATACTGTCTGCTTCCACTGACCACACTTGATCCAGAAGTCAAATGGGAACACAGCCTTAGTGGACAGTCAATTAATCGCTGGGCATCATTAGCATTGAAGGTTGGTAATACCTGGTCTTTCTAGGCTCCCTTACCTTTCCCTATTCTTGCAACCATTAGAGTCTGCCAAGAAACAATATCATCATCAGGGTCATCTTACTGTATTCTCCAGACTGCATGTACTGCCATAATGTTGCTGCAGAGCATACCTACTACCAACACACTGATTTTTTTGTTCTTATTTACTGAAAAAAATGACTAACCCACACACTTAGTGCATGGTGATGAAAACAAGCACCATAGAACCTTTGAGAGGAATTCTGAGGATAAATAGCACAGTACTTACTGTGATTTACTGGATGGTAAGGTGAAGAAGCTGCTTAAGAGTACTAAAGGGTGTTTATATTGTGGTTAACTGCAAAAGCTGTTTTCTGCACTTAATAACTAAAACTATGGCTTGCTCCTTTGCCTTTTGCATCGTTAGAGCATGTAGATCTTATTTTTCCTCTTCCTCAGAGCAGAATTGCTCTGCTCTAGCTCAGGTGGGTTCGGACAGAAATATTCATTGTAAGTCATCAGCATCCGCTCATTGCAAATGGACTGTCCCATAATTGCGTATGTTTGTCCTGCTGCTGGTGAGCCGGGGGCAGGGTGAGATGAATAACAGCTCACCCTACTGCCACTCAAATTCCCGGCGGCGTTAAATACAACCCCCCCTCCCAGTTGTAGCAACTCATAGGGAGAAATCATTGCCAGAACCCCAAATTACCTTGCTCGGGGTGTGTACTATAGCATTATTACTATAGCGGCACTTAGTTTGCTATAATTGGCCACGCCATTATGGGAGCTTCTTGTCATAGAATTGAGTCCAACACGTTCTGCAAACTGTCCAAAATGTCTCATTTATGAGAGGTCAACTGTTCCCACATTTCCTATTTAATGGATATATTAAATTAGAAGAATAAAAACAGTGCAGCTCTGATCCATAAGTGTTTTCTGAGATTGAATTGGCCATTCACAAAACCAATAACAGAAATAAACTCTGATTGACTTACCGCTCTGGTGATCTCATAGCTCTCTAAGGAACTTTCTCTGACTGCAGCCAGTATGTGAACAAGACAAAGTAATTTATATTCATTAACTGGCATTGATTGTTTTCTAAACTCATCTGTTTATTTGTGACAGCTATTGGGAATGATAAGTCACAGGTACAGAATTCATTGCTTAGTTTATAGTTAATAACAATACAGTGGTGGTAGCCTTATCTTTTAGGGTAGTTCACATTGCAAGTCATTCCTAGAATTCAGTGGCAATTGATATGGGAAAATACTAGGCCATTGTAAACTCTAATGTTCTACAGTAGGACAGTTCTGACTGCAAGCTTGGGGTTAGCTGGCTTTTCATAAATAATTTCATAAATAATTCTGCCGCATATTTTGGTGGTGAAAATGTCAGTTTTAGTTGAAATGTGGCATTGAGGTGGAAATTAACATAAAGTTCCTTGTATGATACTTTGCTGACAGTATTAGTTGGCCTTTGTTCCCCAATCCCAAAGATAGTAGCATTAGATGGCCTTTGTGCCCCCGTACCCCATATAGTAGTATTAGCTAGCCCTTGTGCTCTCCCATATAGCCGTATTATGATTTTTTTTTTCAATAACTTCCAGCTGTTAGGGCCCTGACACACCGGAGAACATTTTTTGGGTCGTTTTCATTCTTAAAAAATGCTTCTATTGACTTGCATTCTTGCATAACCCTTTCATTAGGTTAAAGTGGATCCGAGATAAACGTTTTACTCATTGCATAATTGTGTTCTTTTCATATTGTTTACAGGGCATTCCTCAAGCCAAATACTTTTTTTGTTTTGTTTTAATACTGTAATTCCCTATAAACTAAACAAGCCTCGCCCACAGCTTTTCACAGTGCCTTGGCACTGTAGCAAGGGCTTATGGGAGCTCAGTCTGGGCAGGAGGAGGAGGAGGTTACTAACCATTGATTTCAGAGGCAGCGGGGAGGAGGGAGGAGGAGAGGGGACTGAATTTACACACAAGCAAGCTGATAGCATCTCCAGCCCTCAGCCTTTGACAATGTGACAAACAGAACATGGCTTCCCTCATTGTAGCACAGGAATAAATAACTATAAACTTTTGAAGCTGTTTGCAGCTAGATTTGCTGCGTAAACTATCTAAACTTTAGATAAGATATATAGACAAGTTACTTGTTATAGTTAGTTTTTCATCTCGGATCCGCTTTAAGTATCTTTACCAAGTGACAGGGGTACATCAAAGGTGAATGTCACCCATCACCATTCTGCAGTGCAGTGGGAGGCGAGAGGAGGTTTTTGTGCACATCTTCACTCATACTGTCAAACAGCAGTAAATGCTTTCTCTCTTTGAAATGAATTCAAATTTTGTTAAAAAATATCATCATTTTGTGATTTAATTTTATTAACAATTATCTATTTCAGTTAGCATTTTATGTATGTTTTCCCATTTCTAAATACTGGTAGTTATGCCAACAATTGTCACCTTTTAACCAAGCTCCTTGCTAATGGTTTTGAAGCCCATTCCAGCTTTGTGCAGGTCTAAAATCTTGTCCCATTTCTCCTTCAATGGTTTGGCTCAGCTTTCCCATAACCATGGCAGCTGAGAGGCGGCAGCAGATCCCTGTTGTGCGTGATCTTGGGGGGACTATGGCGCAATGGTATTCGAGCCACTCATAGGCCTTGAATCACTAACCGGCGCTAAGCTGGTTAGTGTGCCTTATCTGAGGTTAGTGAGCCTTATCTGAGTTAGTGTGCCTTATCTGAGGTTAGTGAGCCTTATCTGAGTTAGTGTGCCTTATCTGAGGTTAGTGTGCCTTATCTGAGGTTAGTGTGTCTTCTCTGAGGTTAGTGTGTCTTCTCTGAGGTTAGTGTGCCTTCTCTGAGGTTAGTGTGCCTTATCTGAGTTAGTGTGCCTTATCTGAGTTAGTGTGCCTTCTCTGAGGTTAGTGTGCCTTATCTGAGTTAGTCTGCCTTATCTGAGTTAGTGTGCCTTATCTGAGGTTAGTGTGCCTTATCTGAGGTTAGTGTGCCTTATCTGAACTTAGTGCCCCTTAAGTAGCTTTGTGCACACTAAAAGATGCTTTGTTCCAGATACACTCTCAAACCTTAGTGAATGCCACATCCTGTGGGAACATGATGGGAGCTATCTGGGACATAATAGCACATGGAATTCTTCTCACTCTACAGTACTCCCCCAGGGTATTGGCATGAAGGTAGAGATTAGCTCTTCGCTTTTTGACCGTCTCCAATTCCCTCTGGAGTGATTTAACATCAGGCGCCAGCAGAAATTTAACATCACCTTCATCCAGAGCAAAAATTTCAGAGGCTTGCTGTTCATTGTAGTAGAAAGTGTCAACTGCAATGGATACAAACTGCGCCTGCCAGAAAACAGTACCAGAATACTATATAGTATGATCAAATAACAGATGCTTTAGTTGAGTGTTCGCTATCACAGGTCCTTGGATGACAGTCAATAATGATGTGACAGCGCTCCTCTTCCTTTCTACAATTCAAACAGAGATAAACAACCGCACATAGTGCATTACTGTAATCATAGAACACAGATCCCCCACACGTGCATATGTGCTCAAATGTGCGTCACTCGTGATTTCTATAGCCTCTCCACACTAGCAGCTCACCAGATGGACACCACCTCACATTCCAGGTGGATCTAGCGCCTTAGCCTTTTCAAGCGGCCAACTTCAATAAACAGCTTTCACAACGACTTTGTTCACAGTTTGACAATCCACATTTAATGATCAATTCCACATGTAAAAAATAATATAAAAACACACATAGTGTAAAACCGTTTGGCTAAAAGTAATGGCCTGCGCGATATCAGCGCACTCACGTATATAGAAGGGTTTCAGGCATCTCGGGCACTACAGCCCAACAGTAAAGCTCCTCTGCTGGCGGTGTCGGCGTCCCGATCTCCCCGCTCCTCGTAGCAGCCTGTCTCCTGACCCTCCGCGTTTCCACCTAGACTCCCAGTGACGTCAGCGCGTGACCAGGAGCGTGACCAGGAGCGCTGACGTCACTGGGAGTCTAGGTGGAAACGCGGAGGGTCAGGAGACAGGCTGCTACGAGGAGCGGGGAGATCGGGACGCCGACACCGCCAGCAGAGGAGCTTTACTGTTGGGCTGTAATGCCCGAGATGCCTGAAACCCTTCTATATACGTGAGTGCGCTGATATCGCGCAGGCCATTACTTTTAGCCAAACGGTTTTACACTATGTGTGTTTTTATATTATTTTTTACATGTGGAATTGATCATTAAATGTGGATTGTCAAACTGTGAACAAAGTCGTTGTGGAAGCTGTTTATTGAAGTTGGCCGCTTGAAAAGGCTAAGGCGCTAGATCCACCTGGAATGTGAGGTGGTGTCCATCTGGTGAGCTGCTAGTGTGGAGAGGCTATAGAAATCACGAGTGATGCACATTTGAGCACATATGCACGTGTGGGGGATCTGTGTTCTATGATTACAGTAATGCACTATGTGCGGTTGTTTATCTCTGTTTGAATTGTAGAAAGGAAGAGGAGCGCTGTCACATCATTATTGACAGTAGAAAGTGTCAACCACAGTGGTCTCAGTCATCTTCAAGCTGTGTGCTCACTCACAGAGACACTCCAAGTCATGAAGAAAAGTAAAGTGAGGAGCACCAAAGCACAAGCAGGTGTGCCACGACCCTGTCCCAGTGTCTCTTGGGACCAGTACAGTAGAAGGATGAATGGGTCGGAACCACCAAATGTATATAAAGCTCTTTGATGAGTCATCAAACAGCAGTGACAGATGCTGTTTCAGGCTTTTTAATTTCAGTACAGGTTCTCTTTAAGGGGGCAGAGACCGCTGGTACTTAAGTGGTTAAGGGTATGTTGCAACCAAGATGTTGATGTTTGTAAGGGTTAAATCTTTCCTATGCACTATGGTATTTTAAAGAAGTTTAATACCAATAAACCTGTTTAAAGAGAAGCCTGCATTGTAGTGCTTGATATGCAGTTTTTCTTCAATAAAATGAAAAAGTAAATTGGATTGGGCCCTTAGTGCCTTGAGCATAGGTATGTTTTGAACATCACCTTCATTAAGTAAATACATTTCCCTAAAGTAAAACAAGCTATTACATTAGAGCATGGAAAAGGACATGGTCAGTCTATGTAGGCATAATTAACAATGACTGTCAAGTCTAATTAATCTCAGCAGATAAATCCGTGGCTGCGGGCACAAAATGTGACACATAAAAGTCAGGTTAATGGATAAGCTTCATCAATCTATGCAGCCAAAAGAACAATAAGGGCACAGAAATACTAACACAACTAATTCCCTCTAAATAATACTAGAACTTTTATTCATCTGCAAGTGTTATACCTTATTGTCAACCGAAACAGTGTGCATTATAATAATAATAGAACGCCTCAAAGCTGAGATCTGGGCAAAAACAATAAATAAAAACATCTACATAGGACACATGCTCTATTTATTAAACATTATTATTATTATTATTATTTAGTATTTATATAGCGCTGACATCTTCCGCAGCGCTTTACAGAGTATTTACAGAGTATATATAGGCTCATCACTAAACATTTCCACAAAATGTCTGTATAGTGTGGAGGGATATAAGTATAAAGCTATAAGTACACATAACTTCACTGGTGGTTCCATCAAAAGATTCAGCAAGCATTTTAGAATGACTGTGTCCTACTATTGCATGTGGTTGATGTAGAATAGGCTTTGTGTAGTGTTATATGAAACTTGAAAATTCACTTGATCAACTACACCTTTCCTGATTCGGTCCAGGGAATTAATTTGAGCTGTGCTAAAATGTGCGAGGACCTCGGCCCTAGAGGACTGGAGTTCGACATCCCTGATCTAGATTGATGCTCACCATGCTCACCATAAATACAATTAGCTTTGCAATGTAGACTTAATCAGTGAAAACACTTACAAAAGCCCACTTCTTGTTCACGTCTCCTCTCCCAATGTCGGAAAAATCAATTGGATTGGATGTTGTCTTTCCTTTTTGATCTATAAATTCTCTAGGAAAACTTCAGTAGTTTCAGCTATCTTCTTCAAGACTGGTTAAAATTGGGCACATCTCCTTATTTTCATGCCTTGCTTCTTCATAGTGAATTGCTGTAATTGACCATAATGGCAGTTGCTGGTAGGTAGGTCCATTGCAGTCCGTTGGCTTCCTAAATACAGCAGAGTCCCCAGTATCGGCATCAGCGGGATGTCGGATACACGTGCTTGGCAGGTGAACTGATTATCTATGACCTCAATTTCCAAATCAAGAACATTTACCTGTGTAGTAGTGCTGAAGGTGTAAGTGAATTCAGTTGTTCAGGGCTGTTCAATTGAAATGTTGCTAATTATTGCAAATTCTGTTTCACGATTTTTCCAGATCAACAGGCATTCAAAAATAAAACACCCCCAATAAACTAGTTGTGGCTCTCGTCCCCCCGGCCCATTAAAAAATTTGCATTTGCATTTAAGAAGTGACAGCCCATTGCTTAAAGGGACTCCGAGCAGTGCAGAAACTATGGAAAGATGCATATCATTTTAAAGCTCTCTTTCTTCACTTTCCGATGATATATAAACCGCTGCCCTACGCTTTTAGTTTTCGTTATTTTCGCGATTGAAATTGCCGCGGCCACGATTTCAATCGCGAAAATAAAGAAAACTAAAAGGCATAGGGCAACGATTTAGGTGTCGCCAGAAAGAGGAGAAAGAGAGCTTTAAAATGATATCCATCTTTCCATAGTTACATTGTATTACACAGGCCGACTTTTTCTGCTGAATGGAGCTCCTGACACTGGGGAAAGTGTCGTCCTGTGTAATACAAGTAACTATGGAAAGATGGATATCATTTTAAAGCTCTCTTTCTCCTCTTTCTGGCGACACCTAATTCGTCGCCCTACGCCTCTTAGTTTTCTTTATTTTCGCGATTGAAATCGCGGCCGCGGCAATTTCAATCGCGAAAATAGCGAAAACTAAAAGGCGTAGGGCAGTGGTTTATATATCATTGGAAAGAGGAGAAAGAGAGCTTTAAAATGATATGCATCTTTCCATAGTTTCTGCACTGCTCGGAGTCCCTTTAACCCCTTCTTTGATCAATATAAATGTGTGAGAACACATAGTATGCAAATGAGCAAAGATTCCACCTGCTGCACCTGTAGAGATTCTTATTTAGAAAATATACTGATGCCTCCAGCCCCCTCTCATGATCAATGATTGTGTACAACAACTTAATATTACAAGGCATCATGATATAGCTTTTTTTCCACTTAATACCTTTCACAACCTTTAAAGCATTTATCCGTTATGTAGGTCGGCAATTCGGTGACACAGCACCGTAAATGGGAGTCAGTATACTGTATATTTAGCTAAATGGGAGGTCAGGGAGCCCGTCCCAAACACAAAGGATCTACCTGGGGTTTTTTTTTTTTTTTGAGATTTTGGTGAATTTTAGGGAGTGTGTATATGATGTGGGTCACAGAATGCTCAACGATTAACCACTGCACCACTGAGGGGTTTTACCCCCTGAGCACCAGAGCAATTTTCACCTTTCAGCGCTCCTTCCATTCATTCGTCTATAACTTTATCATTACTTATCGCAATGAAATGAACTATATCTTGTTTTTTCCGCCACCAATTAGGCTTTCTTTAGGTGGGACATTATGCCAAGAATTATTTTTTTCTAAATGTGTTTTAATGGGAAAATAGGAAAAATGTGGGGAAAAAAATAATTATTTTTCAGTTTTCGGCCATTATAGTTTTTAAATAATGCATGCTACTGTAATTAAAACCCATGAAACGTATTTGCCCTTTTGTCCCGGTTATAAAACCATTTAAATTATGTCCCTATCACAATGTTTGGCGCCAATATTTTATTTGGAAATAAAGGTGCATTTTTTTCAGTTTTGCGTCCATCCCTAATTACAAGCCCATAGTTTATAAAGTAACAGTGTTATACCCTCTTGACATAAATATTTAAAAAGTTCAGTCCCTAAGGTAACTATTTATGTATTTTTTTTAATTGTACTTTTTTTAATTTTTTTTAATTACAAAAAAAAAAAAAATGGGGAGTGTGGGAGGTAATGAGTTAATTTTATGTGTAAAAGTCATTTATTTGTATGTGAAAAATGTGTAGGGTGTAGTTTACTATTTGGCCACAAGATGGCCACAGTAACTTTTTGTTTTAATGCGACCTCCAAGCTTCCTTCCGGAAGCTTGGAGGAAGTATAAGGAGGCTGGACACGTGAGTTTTTTCTCACAATGATCGCGCTGCCCATAGGAGAGCAGCTGATCATTGCGGGGCTTAGATCAACGAACGGGAATGGATTTTCCCGTTCATTGATCTCTGGGCGAGCGGGCGGCGGCGTGTTTACTAGCGGCGGGCGGCGTGTTTACGAGCGGGAGCGCGGGCAGCGTCGGGAACGCGGAAAGTACGTGTTTCTCCGTCCCTGGTTGTTAAAGGATGGAAAAAGGGGCGGAGAAATACGTACGCGCGGGGGTAAAGTGGTTAAGTATGAGTATTCCTCTTTGACAATTCATCCACTACCTTCTTCAATATTCATATCATCTCATTCAATAATTTATGTTATGAGTTAATGGGTTACCGTTTAACTTTTGCATACATATTGTGATCTGCTAGATGGCCCTTTAATTCTCTTTCATAGTCACCAAAATCCCCTCCCCACCCCTTTGTCTGCAGACTTAACCACTTAAGTATCAGCGGTCTCTGCCCCCTTAAAGTGGATCCAAGATGAACTTTTATTCATTGCATAATTGTGTTCCTTACATATAGTTTATAGGGCATTCCTCAAGCCAAATACTTTTTTTTGTTTTAATACTCTAATTCCCTATAAACTAAACAAGCCTCGCCCACAGCTTTTCCAAAACGCCTAGGCACTCAGATCCATGTAGCAAGGGCTTTTCGGAGCTCAGTCTAGGTAGGAGGAAGGAGGCGGTTACTAGCCAGAAATTTCAGAGGCAGAAGAGAGGGGGGGAGTGAATTTTTCACAGGCTGAGGGGTGGAGATGCAGTTGCAGATTACCTGTGTAATGATGACAAACAGAACATGGCCGCTCTCATTGTATCACAGGAATAAATCATCATAAACTGTTGAAGCTGTATCCAGCCATCTAAACTTTAGAGAAGATATATAGACAAGTTACTTGTTACAGTTAGTTTTTCATCTCGAATCCGCTTTAAGGACCAGAGACCGCTGGTACAGAAACGACGGAATCCCGACGGAATACTGATGAATCGTGGCACATACCCGTCGCAACCGCCGTCACCGCCGCACGTCGGGATCCTGGGACACCCACTCTGTCGTCTCTATGACAGCAGAGTTCCTGTGAGCTGGTCAGGAGCCGATCTCATTGGCTCCTGGCCCTATCTTTCAATGTAAGCCAATGACCCGCTGACAGGGCTCTGCCATTATAGAGACAGGCAGAGCCAGTGAGCTGCAGTGACAGACGGCAGGGATTAAGCGGCGAGATTGGGGGGAAATGTACGCCCTGCCAGCCAGGTGACCACCAAAACAGGGCATAGATTTCAATTAGCTTGATCCTTAAGTAGTTAATCACCCAATTTTAGTGCTCTCATCGCTTCCCACTCATCTTTGAACAGGTTTGAATGCTTTGGTTTGGTCTCTATGTGGCCACTCTATCAATACTTTTGATTGCTAACTTCACACCGCTTTGCATATGAGTGCATACTTGGGATTTGTGACAACCTTGTAATCAGGTATGTTGGGTTGGCAGCACCACAAGATAGATGTCAGAAATAACCCTGGTCTGATTAGGAGTATTTGGAAGGGAGACTGTGATCTCTATTTATAGAACTCTACTGCTCCTCTTCACTGCACATCTTTATTCATACAACGGTGAACAGCTGTCCATCATTACTGTGATACAAAATCTGGGGAAATAATCAGCAACAAAGCAAAGGGGTGTAGAGGGAAGTAAATATAGGTTGATGGGTTTCCCATTGCCTTGCACCTCTAAGTTGTCAAAGTCAATGAGTTCTTTCAGCAGTGAAGAGACTTTTTATTGCTTTATAATTAGCAATCTCAAAGACCTCCAGCAGGGAAATAATGGCAAAATTAGCATTCACATTTTTCCTATTTATTGCCTCTTTATAAAAGGAAACCACAGTGAAAATGAGATCTAAATCAACCGTTAATGCACATTGCTGGGTTAACATGTCTACAAATGGATGCTTTGGTTTGAGTACAAATTTTCCATATCTGACTGGAGTACCGTTAAGGGTTGTAGCATTTGTCTATAAAAAGCCTGGATCTTTTTGTTAAAATAGCAGCTAAAGTAAGATTTATGGAACATTAATATCATGCGAGCCTTTATAAAATGCCAGGAACACAATGTACCACCAAGGAGCTCAGTGCCATGAATACGATTAAAATGACTTAGCAAAGGTGTTACGGTATCTGTTAACACCGCTGTCTGCTCTCAGTGAGCCGATACCTGGCACCAGCGGCAAACTCTCAGGTGGATAAACAAATTCAAATCTAAGGAAATAAATTTCAGATTTACGATTTGGAAGAATAACAAACTTTTATGTAAGACTGCAATCTATTCTGGAGCGATCAGTCAGACAGCTCATGAAAAAGCCAAAGTGAGAATTCTATCCATCTGGACATTTGTTCTGTCTGCTTAAAAATAATCCATATTCAAAATATGTTGTTTCCTCAACTTTAGCCAAAAGCTGCAATGAATAAATTATTACATAATTACATAGATATTTAGGCTGAAAAAGACATACGTTCATCGAGTTCAACCAGAAAATGAGGTAGAACAGTAGCCTATACCCTCACATAGCAAAAAAACAAGGCATGGTCTAATTAGCCCCAAAAGGTAAAAAAAAATCCCTCCCAACTCCAGATGGCAATCAGATAAAAATCCTGGATCAACACCACTGGGAATTACTTAGTAATTATAGCTGTGGATGAGTCAATGCAAAAAAAGCACCTAAGCCCGCTTAAACTCTAAAATAGAATTTGCAATAACTACCGTATTTCGCGCCGTATAAGACGCTCCGGAATATAAGACGCACCCAGGTTTAGAGGGCAAAAACCAGGAAAAAAAAAATACTAAACCTGGTGCGTCCATATTCCAGGAGCGTCTTGTACATGTCCTTCTGTGTGTCCTCATGTGTGCTCCTGTGCCCCCCATATCCCTATGTGTCCTTCTGTGTGTCCCCCTGTGCCCCCATGTGTCCTCCTGTGCCCCCATGTGTCCTTCTGTGCCTCCCATGTGTCCTCCTGTGCCCCCCATGTGTTCTCCTGTGTGTCCTCCTGTGCCCCCCATGTGTTCTCCTGTGTGTCCTTCTGTGCCCCCCATGTGTCCTCCTGTGCCCCCCATGTGTTCTCCTGTGTGTCCTTCTGTGCCCCCCATGTGTCCTCCTGTGCCCCCCATGTGTCCTCCTGTGCCCCCCATGTGTTCTCCTGTGTGTCCTCCTGTGCCCCCATGTGTCCTCCTGTGCCCCCCATGTGTTCTCCTGTGTCCTCATGTGCCCTTATGTGCCCCCCATGGGTTCTCCTGTGTGTCCTCATCTGCCCCCATGTGTCCTGTGCCCCCCATGTGACCTGTGCCCCCATGTGTGCTCCTGTGCCCCCCCATGTGTCCTCCTGTGCCCCCATGTGTTTTTCTGGTGCCTCATGTGTGCTCCGGTGCCCCCATGTGCCCTCATTTGCCCCCCTGGCTTCCTCCCTCCCACCTGCCCGAGTCTCCTGGCCCCCAAATTGAGTGTTAATAGCGGCAACAACTTACCTTTGCCAGGCTCCCGCGCTGATCCTAGATCATTGCGCTGCCCCCCGCTAGCCTCCTCTGCCTCCCCCCTCTGTATCTGGCCCCCCCGGGTGTAGGAATAAGTATCGGCAGCTTACCTCCGCAGTGCGCCCGCGATGACTGCAGACGTCCGTCTTCCAGGCACTTCTCGCTCTAGTGGCCGGCTTGAACTGATGACGCGCAGTTCAAAGCCGGCCACTAGAGCGAGAAGTGCCTGGAAGACGGACGTCTGCAGTCATCGCGGGCGCACTGCGGAGGTAAGCTGCCGATACTTATTCCTTCACCCGGGGGGGGCCAGATACAGAGGGGGGAGGCAGAGGAAGCTAGCGGGGGGCAGCGCAATGATCTAGGATCAGCGCGGGAGCCTGGCAAAGGTAAGTTGCCGCCACTATTAACACTCAATCTGGGGGCCAGGAGACGCAGGCGGGAACAGAAAGGCAGGCACAGAAAGGCAGGGAATCCCCAACGTGGCGGCGGGTCGGCGGTTCGGATCGGCGGGCGTTATTAAGTTGGGGATTCCCTGCCTTTGCCGTATAAGACGCAGGGACTTTTTCTCCCCATTTTTGGGGGAGAAAAAGTGCGTCTTATACGGCGACAAATACGGTACCTCATGTATTAAAACATTCCACATTTTAATCATTCTTATGGTAAAGAAACCTTTCCTAAATAAATTGCTTATGCCTAATACACACATTACGATTTTCTGTGCGATAGATGTATCCGATAGCAAAATCCGTCATGTCCGATATTGCTCCCGATTGTTTCCGCGCTTGATTTCTTATAGTAGTGAATGGAAAAAGATAAGAAAAACGAGCCCAGAATCGTGAACGAAGTCGTGCGGGAAAAACAATCGGGTCGCAAAATGGTACGGAAAATCTTACCGTGTGTACCCAGCATAAAACTTTTTTCCTCCATGCACAGATCATACCCCTAGTACTTTGGATAAGCCCAGGAGCAAAAATCTTATCTGCCAAGGTTTTATATTGCCCTCTGATGTATTTATGCTTGTTAGTTAGATTTCCTCTAAGGCATCTTTTCTCCAGACTAAATAAGCCCAGTTTATCTAAACTTTCCTGGTAAGTGAGACCTTCCATCCCACGTATCAGTTGTGTTGCTTTTCTCTGCACCTGCTCTAAAACTGCAATATCCTTCCTGTAATGCGGTGCCCAGAACTGAATTCCATATTCTAAATGCTGCCTTACTAGAGAGTTAAACAGAATGGTATTCAAGGCCGGTTCTCTCATGAGGCAAGGTGAAACATTTGCATCAGACAGTAGAGATTTCAGGGGCAGCATTTTTGTACTGTGTGTACCTTCCTGAGAAGGAATGGAGTGGCTGAGGGTGAGCATTGTATTTGTCACAGACTCACAGCCAGCCAGTGTGCTATTGTGTTGAGCTGCTGCATGTCATGTGAGAACATTAAATGAAGCAGAGTATATTTTCGGGTGCTGTGAGATCATTTCAAATCGGGGTGGAGGAGCATCCTCACAAGTTTGCCTCAGGCAGCAAAAAGTCTAGAACCGGCCCTGGCAGTATTATGCTAGCATCCTAAGTCTTTATTTCCCTTTTATTGCATCCCAAAATGTTATTTGCTTTAGCTGTTGCTGCTTGGCTTTAATACGATTATTTAAATTGATGTCTACGAGTAATGCTAAGTCCTTCTCCAAGTTTGATGTCCACAACTGTATACTGTTTATTTTGTGTGGTGCTAGATCGTTGGTACAACCAAAATGCATGACTTTACATTTTTCAACATTGCATTTCATCTGCAATTTATGTGCCCATATAGCAATCCTATCCAGATACTTCTGCGATATATCACTATCTCCCTGAGAGTTCATAATTCTGCATAATTTTGTATTATCTGTAAAAAACAACAACATTACTTTCTACTTCATCTACTAGGTCATCAATAAACAAATTGAAGAGCACTGGAACCAGTACTGACCACTGTGGGACCCCACTGCTAACAGTCACCCATTTTGAATATGATCTTTTGACCACAGCTCTGTGTTTTCTGTCCATTAGCCAGTTCCCTATCCATGCACAGATTTTTCCCCAGTCCTTGCATCCTCAACTTTTCCACCAGACTGTTGTGGGGAACAGTGTCTAATGCCTTTACAAAGTACAAGTGTATCGCATCTACAATTCCCGATTTCCAAATTGTACTTAGTAAACCCATGCTGATGCTGAGAAATAAGATTATTCTCTGCTATGAAGTCTTGTATAGCATTTCTTAGGAACCCCTGAAATAGATTGCACTCAACTTATGTTAAGCTTATATTAAGGTATATAATTTCCCAGATCTGATTTTTTGCCCTTCTTAAATAATGGGGAAATGTGGGCTGTATGCCAATCTATTGGAACTATGCCACTTCAGAATGAGTCACAAAAAATAAGATATATCAACAAAAGGAGAGATGCATAGTTGGCACTACAGCATAAAACAGCTGACACTGGCACTACTTAAATTTGGTATGTGACTTCCTGTGACACTCCGTTTGTTTGTGTATGGTTTTACCAAATGCTTATATGGAATAAAGCACCTGCAGTGCCGATAATACCTCCTTCTCCTCATTTTTATACAAAAAATAAGATATAGAGGTTTACCAACAACTGAATGTAATCCTCTTAGCACCTGAAGATGTATGCCATCTGGGACAGGTGCCTTATCAGATTTGATTTTATTAAGTCTTGACTTCACTCCTTCCTATATGAAAGGGAACCTAAACTGAGAAGAATATGGATTTTTCCTTTTAAAATAATACCAGTTACCTGACTCTCCTACTGATCCTGTGCCTCTAATACCTTTAGCCACAGGATGAGCATGCACATTGCAAAGCTGCCCTTTATAGGACACAGAGCCTTCCCTCTCCTTAGGTGAGTATTTTTTTTAAACGTTTCAGAGTCATGTTAAGTTGAATTACTGAAAGAAATGGACTTTTGCATGATATTCTAATTTTTTCAAGTTTCACCTGCAACTCTGATACTTGTGATTGCTAGAATAGATGTGCTACTAATATAAAAGTCTGTTCAGTGTCTCAAATTGTAAAGAATATGCCAAGTAATTAACCATTTCACCACCGCCGCATCGTGTATTTACGCCACCCCTGCACACTGCTTCACAACCAGGGGCGTAAATACACGTACCCGCGTTGTTTACCTCGCCACTCAAAATCACCGCACTGCCGCCGCCCATTTCTGCCGCAGTTCCGCCGCTAAGTTGATCCAGGACTGTGAACAGCTTGTTCCCGTCCCGATCGTTGTCCCCACGATGAATGAAAAGCCGGCATCACGCTGACGCCGGCATTTCATTCAGTAAACAGATACACTATCTACTTCCGAGTACTGTTTACGTACTCTGAAGTTAAGTGCAGTGCCATCTTGTGACCAAAAAGTAAAATGCACTCAAACATACACACACATACACCCACACTTTATATATAGTTATACATACATTTTATTACATTTTAACTCATTACATTCCTACCCTATAGTTACTCAAATAAAACACTTATAAAAATAAATTGTCAGGAAAGAATATTACTGTTAATTTTGCAAATAAAGGATTTTAATTAGATATATATAATTAGAAATCACTAAACTGAAAAAATGCACCTTTATTTCCAGATAAAATATTGGCACCATACATTGACCTAGGGAAATATTTTAAATGTTGCAATAACCGGGACAAATGGGCAAATAAAATGTGTGGGTTTTAACTATGGCAGCATGTTTTATTTTAAAACTATAATGGCCGAAAACTGAGAAATAATGAATTTTTTTCATTTTTTTCTTATTATTCCCTTTAAAATGTATGTAACATAAAATAATTCTTAGCAAAAAGTACCACCAAAGAAAGCCTTATTTGGTGGCGAAAAAAACAATATATAGATCATTTTTATGTGATTAATAACAATAATGTTTTTAGTTATAATAATTAATGGAAGGAGCGTGATATGAAAATTGCTCTGGTTTTTAAGGGGAAAAAACTGTGGTTGGGAAGTGGTTAAACACATTACCGTAACTTGTTTACAATGGGAATTGCGTGCCATTATAATGTGTACGTGTCAAGGGTCTTATTTATGGCTACAGTGAAAATGCTTACACCACACATCCAAGAGGAAATAAATTAAGTAGTAAGAAAATAAATTAAGTAGTAAGGCAGAACATCATTGACGAGAGACCAATTCACACCATCATCCACTGTGATTCTTCATCTCATCTCGCAGTATTACCCTTAATGTGTAATATCAAGTTAATTAAAAACTGTTACATTTTAGTGCTAGAATGCAATATGATCAGTACTCTTCAATTTGTGGACTATGATTACTAAACTATAATTACCAAAATTGACAAGATATCAAACTATCACATAACCTCTTGCCGACCGCGTAACGCTGACAGGCGTGGACTTGGCGGCAGCCCCAGGACCGCCTAACGTCAAGGCGTAAGGTCCTTGGGGCGGGGTTTTCAGGAGATCGCGTTCGCTGATGCGTGCGCATTTCCACATGAATGAGCCATCAGTCTCCCAGTGGCGATTGCAGCTCAGAGACTGCTAGATGGAGAAACCACCATCTAATAGACCTGTACATCACTGCGATCTAAGGCAGCGCTGTACTGCATCCATTGGTTCGGGGTGATCCTCTGTCATAGGCTGAAGCCTATGACAGCTGATCACAGTGATTGGCTGGCAGGGGGGAGGGAGGGGCAGGGGGAAAAATAAAATAAAAAACAACATTTTATTACAAAATAAATCAAGAAAATATTAAAAAAATAAATAAATAAACAACTTGGGAGCGATCAGACCCCACCAACAGAGAGCTATGTTGGTGGGGAGAAAAGGGGGCGGGGGGAAATCACTTGTGTGCTGTGTTGTGTGTAGCGAGGCCTTAAAGCTGCAGTGGCCCTTTTTGTGAAAAATGGCCTGGTCTTTAGGGGGGTTTAACACTGCGGTTCTCAAGTGGTTAATCTTCTTGTATAAGTAAGGCTGGGAAGCCAGGTTTCTGCAAAGGAAGCATAGCTATCATCATTATTCACCCATACAAAACAATACAAAGTAAAATACAAAACTGACCACCATTTTGAAGGTCAATTTACTCCTATTCAACCACTGAAACCAGTGTGGGAATTCCTCTATTGAATAGTGGAGTGATTAGGACAGTGGGAGTTCCCACCATTAACTGACGCCAAACCTGATTTAAAGAGATTATAGTATCAGGCTGAATTCACAGTGGTCAGTTGCATAACGCACGCATTAAAATGTGTGTGAATGGCAATGGAGACTGGACATAGACTACTTAAGTTTAGTCCGGGGACTCCAATGTCCTCTCACATCCCAAAAACATAGATAGAAGTTAATTGGCTTCCCCCTAAATTGGCCTTAGACTACAATATATGCACTACATGATATATACATAGACATATGACCATGGTAGGGATTAGATTGTGAGCCCCTCTGAGGGACAGGTAAGTGACAAGACAATATACTCTGTACAGCACTGCAGAAGATGTTGGTGCTATATAAATAATAATAATAAGGCTGCTTTTACACTTGTTCGGTGCGGTGAGCCCAAGGCATGGCAGCCTGTCATTGGATCCCATGCACAAATCAGTATTTTAAATGACCCAGCGGCAGAGTGATAGGATCATATGCGTAGGGCCGTCCACGTTCAGTGATATATTCCTTGGAAATATGCCTCCAGGACTGCTCTGCCTTTTACACTTACTATATCACTATAGACTTGCATTACTGCATAAACCGAGCGGTAGGCATGAATTCTGCGGTAATGCAGGGATTCCTTAGCGGCAAATTAACTACTTCTGGCACAGCATGATGTCTTCACAAACTTTTATTGACTTAGTGGCCGCTTGCAGTGAAATTGCTTAATGCAACTTTACCACAACGCCATAGTGTTAAAAAGGCCTTCAGGAATAGACCCTGAATAAGCATGCAGATCAGATGTTGCTGACAAAATCTAACACGATTAGCTGCATGCTTGCTTCAGGTGTGTGAGACACTATTGCAGCCAAAGAGATCAGCAGGGCTGCCAGGCAACTGGCATTGTTTAAAAGGAAATAAATATGGCAGCCTCCATATACCTCTCGCTTCAGGTTGCCTTTAAAGTGTAACTGTCGGGCGTAAAATCAAAATCGATTCTTTATTTTTATCTAGTAAACAAGTAATAAGGATGTTAACCAGGCAATCCAAAAGTGAAAAATCACTATTACTTTTCTTGTTGATAAATGATCATTCCCCAGTTTACCTGACTCTTATTTGATGCACACAAAATTTGGTACTCAAAAAGGAAGTTGCAGGGCATGCTGGGTTGTCCTTTTTGCGTCTCTACTTCCCTCAGACTTAACTAATGTTGCCTGATTGGCTGAAGCCTCTTTCCCTCCTATTTTCCTCTCCCACAACACTGTTCCTCTCTGATTGGCCAATATTTCTCATGCTGAGACAATGCACTTTCTATAGTGAATGGTGGGCAATGCATACACAATCAGGCAGAGGAGAGTAAGGGAGGAATCAAGATTGGTTTCAAAATAGCAACACTTAAAATGGGAAATGCTAAGAAGGATTTTCTCTTTTTTTACTGTAGTAAAATCACTAAAATCAAAATGTGGACAGTAAGTAGAGCAAGTATTTACCTACTTGTATATGTGTTGTTTTTTTCTGAGATAGTATGGCTGACAGCTCCTCTTTAATTCTTATGGAATTTCTACTATTGTACCCGTTACTATTTAAGTTCTTGGTACTCTATTTCAATTTTTGGATCCTTCTACTGAGTGTATTCTGCTTGAAATGCATATGCTTTGATGAACTTCCAATTAAAAAAAAAAAAAAATGTTTGAAATTAAGAAAAACGAAACCTGAAAATGTATCAATAACATACAAATGTGTTATACATGATTTAAATAAATGTGGCAAGTATTTGTTTGCTTTGATTGAACATGCTAGTGAATTACCTCTTACACCCATTCTGTTATTGTTTGCACATTTGTCAATTATTTACAGAAATGAGCACTGGTTTCTCTGGAAAACAATATAAAGCCAAATTAGCATGCTATGCTTGGAACAGTGCCATCTATCACATTTATGTGACTGTGTGTTGCTTGGTAACATAATTATGCATACTGTACTTCATTATGCATATTATATATACATACTTTAACACTGCCATGCACAAGCCAATGTTATTATAATGGATCCTATCTCCTTCCTGTGTCCAAACTCGGTCTGTTTATTTATTTCGGAGTATAAAACAATGTGAATGTTCTAGTGCAGACCGCATACTGTAATCTGATTGTACAATCACGGGACAATACTCTCTACATTAATGTGGTATCAGAGCTAACACTTCTCCGCTGAAATTAAATTTAACTTGGTTGACATTTACACATTTTACTGCATCTGTGTGGAGTTTAGGAATAAAGGGCAACCTTCTGACTGTTTTCCCTGGAGCTATAAGTTCACATGGATGCCAGATGGACTTGCAAACTAGACACCAGGAAATGTGATAGTCATTTATTGTGCATGCAGTTCATTTTCTTAGCACCAAAAAATATATGTCAAATACATATCTGCAGCCAAGAACTCTGGAATTATGAGAAGTTAGGTGGAGTACAACTAGAACAAAGGAATGCCCTTGTCCTTTGGTAGCTTAGTGTGGCTGTAGTCATGCCATGGGGCGATTTCTGTGCCTGAGTGGGACACTTCACCAGAAATGGATAGCAAGCAAATCTGTTTCTCAGTCTTCTACAAATTACAGTCCTTTAAAGAACATGAAACATAAGGCAGCATTGTTAAACAGGATCTAGTTCTTGAAGGCATCAATAGAAAAAAAGAGCATAAGTAACAGCAATAAATCCTTCAAAAGTATTACAATTATTCTGAATTTCAAAAACTAAACCCTTTACTTCCAACAAAACATCTGGAAATGTCAAATAATCCACTAATTCTGGATTGGATTCTCAATGAATCAATTGTACAACCATGAACAAAGTGTGACTATCAGAAGTTACTGATGTACAAGAGTCATCCTTTTCAACCATATCTGTGATGACCTTCCATAAAGGTAAGGGCAACAGGCCCAAAAATTGAAGCTGGACACAGAAAACAGGTAACAAAATTATTTGGGGATCTCAACGCTTATCTAGAGAGTACTTTGCATGTCATCCTCTAAAAGTGTTCCAGATTTTATGCAATCTCTGGACAAAGTCCTCCACTATTTACCCCTAAACATATTTGACCATGCTATATGAGCCAGGGGCCTTCCTATAAGAAGATTTATTCACCATCATTATTTTTTTAAGTATTTATATAGCGCCGACATATTACGCAGCGCTGTACAGAGTATATTGTCTTGTCACTAACTGTCCCTCAGACTGGCCCAGAATCCAGTCCCTACCATAGTCATATGTCTATGTATGATGTATCGTGTAGTACATGTATCATAGTTTGGTGCCAATTTAGGGGAAAGCCAATTAACGTATGTGTATGTTTTTTGTGATGTGTGAGGAAACCGGAGTCCCCGGAGGAAACCCACGCAGACACGGGGAGAACATACAAACTACTTGCAGATGCTGACCTGGCTGGGAATCGAACCAGGAAAGCAGCATTGCAAGGCAAGAGCGCTAACCACTATGCCACCGTGGTGCCCATCATTACCTGAACCTTCACCTTGCACACTTCCTTCTGAATCTGGGCCTTACAATGAGCAGTATTCCCACCCTTATCATTTCTAAGAATATCCTTCCCCTCAAGGTCCTCAGCTTTTTTCTGCAGGCTTTCGCATATCCTCATTCCTTGTCTCACCACCCTCTATCCAGCACTTATTCCAGCCAACACTCATTTTTCAGCCAACTCAATGCTTTTTTAGCAATAATCCCAGTGCATCTTCAATTCGCAAAGTATCTTTACTATCACCGCCTATCTAAACGGAGACCTGTACCCTTCTATCAGCTTTTATCAGCTACTTATGACTTGGCCATATACTTTTAATTGCAGTTGTGTCTAGAACTGTAGCTGTACAACCAGCTTTAAAGCTCTATGTCTCTGCAACAGTATGTTACCTGTAACAGGTCCTTCAGAGGAAAGGTCCCCGGGCTAGGACTGATACATACAGTATTCCTTCAGTCTGGGATAGTTACCTGTGTGCTCATTGTAAAAAAGATTATTTTGCTGCATATATAATCAAATGAAAGCATCCTAATCCAAAAGGTGGGCTTTAGATGGCACAAAATGAGTAGATTAATAGGGCATTCCATACATGGAACTCAGGTAGTGACACTATGTATAGATTCAGGATATTTTCATTGAAATATACTGTACACTTCCTTATTTACTCAATATCCGTGGAATCATAATTTGCCATCTGAGCCATTAATACTTTAGTGCTTTCAAGTGAATTTGTGCAAGCTATTTCATCACCCCATGAAGTGTACATTTTGATTTATGAAATGTGTCAAGACTACATTAAAGGGAAGGTTCAGGCTGAGGGGGAAAAAAATGAAAATGAAAATCCACTTACCTGGGGCTTCCTCCAGCCTGTGGCAGGCAGGATGTGCCCTCGCCGTCACAGTTCTGAGCCTGCACAGTACAGCCTGGAGGACGTCCGATGACGTCATCGCGCCCGCGTGAAACGCAGATTGGAGCGCAGAAGAAGCCTGACCTGGCCGCCGGCCTGGCCAGGTCGGGTCGGCCACCGGAGACCACCGGGAGCCTGCAGAGTGGCGCCGAGGGCACATCCTGCCTGCCACGGGCTGGAGGAAGCCCCAGGTAAGTGGATTTTCATTTTCATTTTTTTTCCCCTCAGCCTGAACCTTCCCTTTAAGGAAGTTTAAGACTGCTGTATTAATAATGATCGACTACGTTATTTGTCCCTTATGTGAGGGCCTGTATACTGTTAGTGATGAGTGAGCTAAAATGGACAAATCGTTTGGGAATATTCCCGCTATTTGGGATATTGTAACTCATATGTCACGTGTGGATTTATTGAACTTGAAATATATAACTCTTGTGAATAATGTAATAGTTTTTAAGACTCTTGTTTGTTGTTAATGTCTTGTAATGTCTAATAAAAGATCTTGCAAATGCTTGTAAGCTCACGAGGGTAGGGCTCTCTCACACTTTTGTGTTTTGGATTTTATTACACATTTATTCATATTAATTATGTCACTGTTATTACCAATTCTACAGTATACTTTGAACCAATTCTGTACACCAACTCTATTATTTTGTACCCCATGTTTGTTTCTTACATTGTACAGCGCCATGGAACATGTTGGCACTTTATAAATCAGTAATAATAATAATATTTCTAACATTATTGTCAGATCTGACAAGATTAGCTGCATGTTTGTTTCTGGCGTTACTCAGACACTACTGCAGCCAAATAGATCCTCAGAACTGCAAGGTAACTGGTATTATTTAAAAGGAAATAAATAGGGCAGCCTCCATATTTTTCTCACTACAGTTGACCTTTAATATAAAGCCTGATTGCAGCGAGTTAGAATAATGTGATCAGTTACACCGCAGTACTGTGAACAGGCTCATAGAATTGTATGGGCAGTGAACTGACTTGCAGAATTATTCTGCAATGCAACTGAGCACTGTGAACTGGCCATCACTGTTTTTAGGATCTTTGCATTTAAATCCACTGCGCTCTCCTTTTTGTCTTCCAACCAGAGCGGTGCCACCTCGAGGTACAAGTGGAACTCACGCTTAAGTTTCTTGTGTATCACCTGGCTCTTCAGTGATCCACAACACAATCATTTGCCATAAAAAAAGTACTTTTATGCCTCAATAAAAACATATAAAAAAGGTCATAGTGCAACCTGTTTTTAAAATAGTTCCTATCCACTCTTCTGCGCGCTCAATCTACTTACAAACCCCGCAGAGTATGTCAGCGTACAATGAGTGATGCCTTCAGGGCCCTAGATGGTTACAGCCTCTCTCTCTATGCAGCATCCCGCTGTACAGCTGTCCCACACTCCACTGTCAAACTCCCCCGGGTTCACCCTCCTTCCTGTCGGGAGACGTCACGCGTACTGACTCCACCCTATGTACGTTTTGTCATCAGCCTGACTCATCAGGGGCACTGTTTTTAAGATTATGATACATTTTACACCTGGAACAAGCAGTAAAATTTGACAGTCTGAGCATAAGACAGAAACAAAGAACTGTGAGTATACTCTCCTGCATTGCGTGTTTCCTATTATGCTAAGCACTTACAGTATTTTGGTCATTTGCCCTCAGATGGTAGTTTGGTCCTACTGATGAAACGTCACACATGATGACATCCTCACAGAACCCTCCATCAGTAATAGTAGTAAGGTCAGGCTACTAATAAGGGACCTCTCAACACAACAATCAGTTCAAAGTATCAGAAGTCTTTTGTGCCTCCTGGATAAAACTCCAGGGTAATAAATGTGAAAATTAAATTTACGGGATAAAAAACATTTGTGACAGGTCCTCTTTAACTAGAGTGAGCTGGAGATTTGGTGGCAGTGGTATTAAATTATGTACTGTATATCATCAATCATAGAGTAATGATCTTTTCGTATGTCAATGTCTTTAAATGTCACCATCTGTAATTTTCCGTTTTAGTAATACAATTACCATGCATTTTACAATTACCTGCAGTAGAAATGCAGAGAAGAGCTATGCTACAAATAACACTAAGCTGACGATGGTGTCCTTTTTGCAAGTTAAAAACCAAAACCTTATTCTTAAAATATGACAAAATATGAAATGAACTGTATGTATCATCTCATCCATTGCTAATCCAAAAAAGGCATACATGTAAAGAAGGCAAAAGCATGTTAAAAGTTGTCATGCTGTTTTGAGCACTCTAGTTCTGAATAAACAACTACAACAGTGAGCCTTACAGACTGTATATCCCAGGCTACAAAACTTCAGCCAATGAGAGCTTGGAGCCCTTGTCCGTCAGTAATGCCCTATCAAACAACGGACCTGATAGAGAACTGCCCTGTAAAAATGCAAAAAATATTGGTTATGAATAATACGGTACATATTAATGACAAACCTACCACCCAATCGTTGGTCAACGTGTACCAAATCGCTCTTACCGTATCTTTCTGAAGAATGAGTGTGGGCTCCCGATAGACATTGCAGCATCACATAGCCATCTGTTGTCAAGGTGATTAGTGGTATTAGCAACCTTGCCATCATTCCCACAGACGGCCATGTCATGCTACAATGTGTTTATCCACTAACGACCTAGTTCACAGATCGTGCAATTCATATTGAAGAGGGATGAAACACTGCTTTAAAAAATAATAAAAATAAAATCTAACTGATTAAAATGTATATAAATCATCCCCTTAACACATAATAACTGCACATTCAGGGGTATGTACCTGCTTGAATCTGCAGTCCCTTAGTGACAGATGCCAATTAGGAGGAAGTAGATGTTTCTGATCTTGCAGTTTTTCTGCCATTTTCAATGGATTGTACAGGAAACATTCCAGTACTTTGATGAAAAAAGGAAGGGCAGAAGTGAAGTCACACTGTGGCCTCACTGGCCTTGCTTGAGATGGACACTCACCCAGGATGAATATAAAGAAAATAAATGTGTTTACCATGGTGCACAGGAAAAGGTGTTACAGGGAAAGTACATTTGTTGTGAGGGTGCCAAATGTTTTGTTTTTTTTAATCAAATTCATTATATATAGAATTTCATCCTGCTTTCAATATTCCATACAACATATATTGCCAACAGCCTATATGTACATATCTACCGGGTAGGCCATTTATATGGATACACCTTAATAAAATGGGAATGGTTGGTGATATCAACTTCCTGTTTGTAGCACATTCGTATATGTGAGGGGGGAAACTTTTCAAGATGGGTGGTGACCATGGTGGCCATTTTGAAGTCGGCCATTTTGAATACAGCTTTTGTTTTTTTTCAATAGGAAGAGGATCATGTGACACATCAAACTTATTGGGAATTTCACAAGAAAAACAATGATGTGCTTGGTTTTAACATAACTTTATTCTTTCATGAGTTATTTATAAGTTTCTGACCACTTATAAAATGTGTTCAATGTGCTGCCCATTGTGTTGGATTATCAATGCAACCCTCTTCTCCCACTCTTCACACACTGATAGCAACACCGCAGGAGAAATGCTTGCACAGACTTCCAGTATCCGTAGTTTCAGGTGCTGCACATCTTGTATCTTCACAGCATAGACAATTGCCTTCAGATGACCCCAAAGATAAAAGTCTAAGGGGGTCAGATCGGGAGACCTTGGGGGCCATTCAACTGGCCTACGACGACCAATCCACTTTCCAGGAAACTGTTCATCTAGGAATGCTCGGACCTGACACCCATAATGTGGTGGTGCACCATCTTTTTTTTTTTTAAAGAGAATTTTTATTGGTTTTTACAAATACAAATACAAACATTCCCCAGTGTATAGTCCCTTCTCCACCCCATTGAACCCTCCCCCCTCCCTAAACTCCCAGGACCCTTACCATTACATCTGGCAAATATCACATTTATAGGCATCGCTACACACATACTTATGCGAAAGGTTAACTTCATAACTTCAGTTTCTATGGGGTTACAGTAAAAGAGAGTAGACTTTACAAATACAAATCTGAAACACTGATTGTAATGTCCAAATCTGGAGTGACAGTGTCGCAGTTCTCAGTCCATAGACTCCAGACCTTTTCAAATTTTGCCGGATGACCCCTTGTTTGGTATGTGAGGTTATACAGAGGTAAATTTTGATTAACCAAGGTTTTAAAATCACCTATCGTGGGAGGAATAGGTGCTTTCCACTTTAGTAGTAGGGATTTTCTGGCATAAAAAAAGGCCAACCTAAGAAATACCTGTTTGTGTTTACTACACGTTGCATTATCAATAATACCCAACATAGCAGCCTTGAAAGACAGATCGACCGGGCGTCGCAGCAACATGGCCAGGAATTGTGTTATAGTTTTCCAAAATTCTTGGACTGGAGGGCAGTTCCAAGTGCAATGAATAAAATCAGCCCCCTGGAGCCCACATTTATAGCAAGCTGAGCTGCCATCTCTACTCATTTTGGATAGTCTAGCAGGGGTATAGTACGTCTGATGGAACCATTTTATTTGTATTAGTTTATCATTAGCGCTTATAACTGTGGAGATATATTGTGACTCAAATTCTGCCCACTCTGATTCTGAGAGTGTGCAAGATTCGGTCTGCCATTTTAGTTTGGCTTTTTCATATCTATGGAAACCATATTTTTGTGTTAGAGTAGCATAGTATCTCGAGATTTGCTTCGTTTGATCTTTATTCAGTACCATCCGCTCCAGTTCTGAGGAGTCAACACGTACCCCAGATAAACCCCACTGTACCCTTACAGCATCCCGAAGCTGAAAGTAATAAAACAGCGAATGTCTTGGTAAGCCACATTCTGATTTAAATGTAGCAAATGATTTAAAGTTACCGTCTACAAAAATATGGTTAGCATATTTTATCCCATATCTAGCCCAGAACTGATAGCTATCCAGTTTTAAAAGCTCCGGGAGTCTCGGATTCACCCAAAGAGGCGTACTAGGGGAGATGACATTATCTGAATGGGGGAACAACTTGGATGCTGCATGATAAATTTTGACTGATGTATTAATAAGAGTGGAGCCTTCCGTGCGAGGGGCTATTCCCCTGTAAATTGCATTACTCAAAGCTTCATATGATGTGGCAATATCAGCCTCCAGGTTCATAGACGCATCTCCTCTGTCTGCACTCATCCATTTCTGAATATATGTTAACTGAGCGGCTAGATAGTATAAGTAGAAATTGGGTAGGGCCAGACCTCCAAATGTTGTTGGCAAACGTAGTGTGCTTAGTGCTAAATGTGGCATTGAGCCCCCCCCATATATAACTAGATATCATTGAGTCAACGTGTTTGAAGAAACTTTTAGGAATTTGTATTGGGGACATCTGTAATATATAGAGAAGTTTCGGTGCAAAGACCATCTTAACTGTAGTTGCTTTTCCAACAACATTTAATGGAAGTCTGCCCCAGGTTTGAAATCTCGCACCAGTATCTACCAGTAAGGGGGTTAAGTTACGTTGGATATATTCTTTTATGTCTCTTGATATATTAATACCGAGATATCTAAAAGAATCAGCCACGACCAACCTGGATGAGGGGTCAATTTTACTTGTTGCATCACTGTCTAGCGGGAAAAGAACGGATTTGGACCAGTTTACGCTCAGACCTGAAACCCTCTGAAATGATTCATATATCCTAAATACTTCTACCAGGGAAGGACCCGGATCTGCTAGGTACAGCAGTACATCGTCCGCATATAATGAAATGCGCTCCTCTAGCCTATTTACCTGCAGTCCTGCAATGTTTTCAGACTTTCTAATCCATTCCGCAAGTGGTTCCATTGCCAATGCAAAGAGAAGCGGGGACAGGGGGCAGCCCTGTCTCGTACCCCTCCGCACTAGGAAAGTATCAGAAATGTGGGAGTTAACTTTTAACCTGGCCCTAGGATGATCGTACAGAATATCAAACCATTTTCGAAACGTTTCTCCAAACCCCATTTTTCCCAGTACAGCCCTCAGATAGGACCATTCTACTGTATCAAAAGCTTTATGGGTGTCTAATGAAAGTATGACCCTGGAGCCTGCATTGCTATGCGGAAATTGAACATTCGAAAACAGACGTCGAATATTCAACTTGGGGGACCTACCTGGCATGAAGCCCGTTTGATCCTCGTGAACTAATTTTGTAATGTGTTGGTTAAGGCGATTGGCTAGGACCTTTGCCAGAATTTTGGCATCGGTATTAATTAGGGAGATAGGTCTATAAGATTCACATAGGTCCGGATTTTTATTTGGTTTGGGCAGTAAGATAATTAAGGCTTCATAAAGAGAATCTGGCAAAACGCCTTTTGTAAGGGAATGAGCAAACATCCTAGCTAAATTGGGTACAGAGGTCTTTCTACTTTTGATGTACCACTCCGCAGGGAGGCCATCAAGGCCTGGTGATTTGGCTTTTTTAAACGAAGACAGGGCTATTATAATTTCTTCCTCTGAAATAGGTGAATCCAGAGCCACCCTAGCCGTTTCGTCTAGACTGGGCAGATCAATTTCCCCCAAAAATGTGGACAACAAATCTGCATCATCCCCCATTCTACTAGTGTATAAGTCCTTATAAAAGTTGTAAAATTCCCTGGCTATACCTGCCGAGGTCGTGCAGAATACATCAGACGATGAAAGGATTCTAGGAATTGCAATAGAGGAATCATTTGACCTTAACAAATATGACAGGACCTTACTACTTTTATTCCCAAACTCAAATTCCCTTTGTTTAAAGATTATTTCCCTACGTTTAGCTCGTCTTAACATAGCAAGTACATGTGTTCTCCTGGCTGCTGCCTATGCCCCATAGGTGTCTGCCCCTGGTGCTAGTATCAGCTGAGTTTTGGTTTCTGTGACCTTCTTTTCAGTGTAGTCATGCAAGGCCCGATCGTTCTGTCTTATAATGGACATGGAGGCCCTAAAGGCGCCTCTCAGCACTGCTTTCCCAGCGTCCCAGCATATATTCATGTCTGCAGTTCCCAGATTTTCATCCCAATATCTCTCCATTGATTCCAAGCAAGGAGTTAAAACGTTTTGGTCCTCCAGCCACCATGGTCCCATTCTCCATATCCCGCTTTGTTTTGTTGTAAAGCATCTAATGTCGCATAGCATCGGTGAATGGTCAGAGATGCCATGTGGCATGTATTTGATCTCCTCAACCAATGGAAGTAGGTCTTTAGTCCCCATGCACATATCAATACGTGACATGGATTTAAATTGATCTGAATAACAGGAGAAGTCTGATTTATCAGGAAAACGCCATCTCCATATATCCGTCAATTCAAATCTTTTCATCCAGTCTAATAATGCTGGAAAGGAACGTACGCCTTTATTTAATTTATCTTTTTGTGGGTCGATAACTGCGTTGTAATCTCCTGTGACTATAATTGGGTTATCCAGGTGATCGCGAAGTTTAGCAGATAAAGCTTCAAGAACAGAGGCAGAAAAAGGCGGGGGAATGTACAAGGATACCACCGTTAGTTTTCTGCCTTCTATACAGAGTGTTACTATAGTATATCTCCCCGCTGTGTCTACCTGAACATCACTTACAGTGCCCGGAAATGTTTTACTTATTAATACCGCTGTTCCTCTAGAAAAGGTTGAGAAATGGGAAACATGGTAACTTGAGATCCAAGGTTTTTTGAGAGATAATACTCTCTCTCCTGTCAGGTGAGTTTCCTGAAGGCATATGACCTGGGGGTCTAATTTTTTTAGGTAGTCAAACACCAGTCTACGTTTGATGACGTTGTTAAGCCCTCTGGTATTCCAAGATATAATACGTAGATTATCCCCCGTCATCATAAAGGAATAGATGATATAATGCTGAAGACATGAACAAGCATTCTAGATAATATGTGTGTAGTTTTCCAGTGTGATATAAGGTCCTTCTGTATCCCCACCCGTCCCTTTTGCCAACCCCTAACCCACCCCACTCCCTGACCTTAACTTCAGGAAGTTTCATTCCCCGAACTTACTTAGATTGGGTGTGTACTGTGGCCAGCCCTCCCCCACCCTTTCTAAGTAGGATAATCATAATACCAGTTTTAAAGTATGAACATCTGTCCCATTGTAAGTTATAAATTCAGAGAAACCTGCATCTCTAGGCATTAAATCTGTATGTATGTAGACATAATCACATATCTCTATACGCATTGAACTTCAGCACTTTAAGCCTGTGAGCATAAGGTAAAGAACATTTTTAAACAGTAGAATAGCAACTATGCATGAGCTAGCTTATTGTGCCCTGTGGAACCTGCCATATCAATTATTAACTTATACAAAGCATATTTCCACCAACTGTAGTAAGGCTCACATATTATGTGAACTTAATGACATACTAGAGCATGTGCTATTGTCCATGTGACATCAGACAGTAGCTTTTTGCAGATCACATTATATGTGTCACATGCAACACTCCTTAAAGGGTCAAAATATTAAGCCATTAGTACAGTTCAGTACTCCTGGATACTGAGATCTTAGGTTGGCGTAACTGTGGTGTGAATGATTTATCACAGATTATTAACTACAGAGTTGCCACTTTCAAATATCCAGGATAACCTAAAGGAGGAGAAATAAACTTGAACGGCAATGCGGATTGTACTGAGCAAAATAGAGATATATATATATATATATATATATATATATATATATATATATATATATATATATATATATATATGGCAGTCACAGGGACCCAATTGAAGAAAAAACCAGAAAAAGAGAAAAAGGCAATTGTTCCAGCTTATGCAGCAAAACCTTTATCATCCAGCCATTGCGAGACCTCCTCCGCAGTGAAGAAGAAATGTGCCTTGTTATTATGCTTAACTTTCAGCTTGACTGGGAACAGCATACTGTATTGCAATTGGTTATCGCGCAGCCTCTTTTTGACGTGGATAAACGCAGCTCTTTTTTTCTGTATTTCCAGTGAGAAATCTTGGTAGATTGCGACCTTTACTCCATTTATAAACAGATCTTGCTGATTTCTAGCCTCGCGGAGAATAGCCACTTTGTCCCTGTAGTTAAGTAACTTCATAACAATAGGACGTGGGGAGGCTCCAGGTTTAGGTGGGCTCACTCTGTGAGCTCTCTCTATGACATAGGCTGTAGAGACTGTCATGTCTGGCAGTACTTCTTTAAACCAGTTTTCAAAGAATATTTCCGGGTGTTCCCCTTCAGCTTTCTTAGGAACCCCTACCAGCCTTAAGTTACATCTGCGGGCCCTATTTTCCAGATCATCAAGCTTAGCAGTGTTAGAATCTGATGACTTAGTTACTCTGCGCATATCTCTCTGCATAGGTGCTACTGAGTCCTCAAGATCGCTGATTCTACGTTCTGCCACAGTAGTGCGATCCTTTACTTTAGAAAGATCATGTTTTACAAATGATAGATCTGCTTGGATTGAGTCCAACTGAACTGTGACTGAGGCTTGCAAACTTTTTATAGCCGCCATAATCTCCACCCTGGTCGGCTCTTCTGCGGCCTGTTCTTCCACCTCCATGCCTTCCTCACTCACTGGCTCAGACACAGTGCCCTGGCTCGCTTTATTTCCCTTGCTTTTATCTTTCTTGGGCAGTGGGGTATGTGCAGGGTGAGTCTTACCCGGAGAGTGGGCTGCTGATGCGGATATAGGCTGGCTTTCCACGCTGCTACTGGCTATGGCTGCGGCGTCAGCCTTCCCTGTGTTGTCCTCCATGCTGCCGGCGCCATCTTGGCTGTTGCTGTGTGCGAAGCGTGCAAGCTTCTCTGCTGGGCTGAGCGCCTTTCCGGACCCTTTACCGGTCATCCCTTCTGTTCTCCGTGACTCCCTCAGTCTCTGGGACCAGACTGAGGACGGGCGAGCTGGCTTAGAAAGCAGGATAATGCCGGATTAAGCGAGGTGAAGGGAGAGCTGGAGAGACACGCTTCCTCACAGTTCCATGGCCGGCCACGCCCCTGGTGCACCATCTTGCTGGAAAAACTCAGGGAACGTGCCAGCTTCAGTGCATAAAGAGGGAAACACATCATCATGTAGCAAGTTTGCATATCTAGTGGCCTTGAGGTTTCCATTGATGAAGAATGGCCCCACTATCTTTGTACCACAAATACCACACCATACCATCAATTTTTTTGTTCCAACAGTCTTGGAGGGATCTATCCATTGTGGGTTAGTGTCAGACCAATAGCGGTGGTTTTGTTTGTTAACTTCACCATTCACATAAAAGTTTGCCTCATCACTGAACAAAATCAAAAAACTGAGGGTCCTGTTTCAATTTTTGTTTTGCCCATTCTGCAAATTCGGTGTGCCGATCTGGGTCATCCTCTGTGAGATGCTGCAGTAGCTGGAGTTTGTAAGGGTGCCATTTGTGAGTAGCTAAAATCCGCCGAAGGGATGTTCGACTCATGCCACTCTCCAGTGACATGCGGCGAGTGTTACGCTGTGTGCTCTTGCTGAATGAAGCTAGGACAGCAACTGATGTTTCTTCATTAGTGACAGATTGTCATGCACCCACATTTTGGTAAATCCAACACTGAACCAGTTTTATGAAACTTAGCAAGCAGTTAGCTAACTGTAGCAAGGGAGATGGATGGTCTTGTAGGGTGTCTTGCAATGAAATCTGCTTCAATGACCTGGTTACTGCGTTCACCAGACATCAACAGAATTTCTATCCGCTCCTCACATGTTAATCTCGGCGAAATGTCAATGGCTGTAAACAAAGAGAAACTTGTAAATAACTCATGAAAGAATAAAGTTATGTTAAAACCAAGCACACCATTGTTTTTCTTGTAAAATTCCCAATAAGTTTGATGTTTCACATGACCCTCTTACTATTGAAAAAACAAAAGTTGGATTCAAAACGGCCAACTTCAAAATGGCCGTCATGGTCACCACCCATCTTGAAACCCCCCCCCCCCACATATACTAATGTGCCACAAACAGGAAGTTGATATCACCAACCTTTCCCATTTTATTGAGGTGTATCCATATAAATGGCCCACCCTGTATATTTATTGCACAAAATCAGAAGGTATAAGTGGACTCCTTAAATATAATGGCTTGATTCACTAAGACAAATAGCATGCCTTATCAGAGATAGCACGCCTTATAAAAGTTAACATGCCTTATCAGAGTAGCATAGCAAACGTATGCCTGCTAATTGGCAATGATGAGAGCTCCACTCGTCCTTCCCTGAGCCCCTGCGGGTTCATAGCGCTTACTATGCTACTCTGATAAGGTGTGTTAACTTTGATAAGGTATGTTAACTTTAATAAGGCATGATATTTGTCTTAGTGAATCAAGCCCAATGTGTGGACTCCTTAAATATAATCTAGTGGACCACTCAGAATAGGTGTGGACATGAGTTTAGTATATAATGAGAGAACCATCCATGGAGAAGAAGTGGTAAGTCCAAAATAACATTCATAATAAGTGTGCAATTCATAACAATAACAGTGAAAAAGCGCCAAATCTGTGCAGTAAGACTAAATGCTATAGAGTGGCTAGATAGTTTACTTGTTAACGGCTCTGCCACTGACAGAAGCGACTTAGGTTTGAATCTTGACTCTTCTTGCTCAACACCTATTCAGTATGGAGTCATTGGGCTAGACTCTCTAACACTGCCACTGCTTACTGAGCATGCTCTAGTGGCTGCAGCTCAAGCGTTTTTGGTCCGCCAGCTCTATTCAATAAGGAGTCCTTGGGCTAGACTCTCTAACACCGCCATTGTTTACTGGGCATTCCCTAGTGGCTGTAGCTAAAGCGATTTAAGTCCACCATGAAAAAAGCACTATATAATTGTTATGTGTCTTGTCTTGTATGGATGCTGGGAAATACTGATAGCTAAAGTGCATAAAGGGAGAGAGATATAATGTCACCCATTAATGTTACCACCACACTATGATAGGGCCAGGAGATGCCAGTAGAATGGGGAATGGAGGAAATTCACAGCAGACTGTTCCGCTGGCATAACGGGCATCACATTCCTTTTTTAAGAGAAAAAACTTAAATGTAATTCTGTAGAATAAGTATATAGTAAATGTAATGTAACTGCTTTCAGTGGACCCTTCTGTCTCAGGTGAACTGCTTCATGGCAAATTCCATTAAAAAGTTCACATTTATGTTCTGCACTTCTGTGGTTGTTTGCTGCTGCAACAACCTGATTATGAATAACAAACTAAGAAAAATAAGCGGAGGCAAGGCATCTTAAATTATTTCTTCCTCTTAGCAAAGCAATAACACTCCCGTGCACATATTTCTATTCCTGGAGCTATCCCGCCAATACAAATGGTAATTTAATAGATTTAAGCAGCACTTTGAGGCTGATAACATTTCTCATCCTGAAATGTTTTGTCGCCACTGAGACACTCAACTTGGTACACTGACAGATACAGAAAAACACCAAAGAATGTTAACGCTGAAGATTAAATGCTAACTGAAAGAAACCCATTAAAATGTTGCCTAGGCCATTCCATTTCCATAAATGTTTTGTAAGAGGAACAAAGATATTTAGCATTTTAAGAACCTTAGTTATACACTAAGCCATGGGAGTTTTCTATCATTGTATACAACATAAATGCAGGTATAAAACATGAATATCCTGATGACCTAAATAATTTAACGACAAAAAAAACGTATAGAAAGACCACAGGGAGACCATAGTTACATTTCATTGGTGCTCCTAAAATGCTTGGGGATGCCCTACATTCACTCTCCTCCTGCTAATACCCCTCTCCCTTTCCATGATACAGCATGATGTATAATTACCCCCAATAACCAGAATGTACAGCTGCCATAACTACAGCACTGAAGACATGGGAATATTACTGCCCTTTGGCCACATAGCAGCCACTAGGTCTACAGTTATGCCCGTAACCACTTTAAAAAATAGTAGCTTTTAGGTCATCTGAAACTGCATGCTATAGTACTTACCAAACTGTTCTTCCAGAATATGTGGATCAGTAATATGATACTCATAATCTGCAAAATATTTCTAGGTAAGTTTCAGAAACAGGCAGTAATGTCATTTCACTCTCATGGCGTCTTTGGTTAACAAGCACAACAGGGAAATTTTCAAATGAACACCTCCCAATATCAATTGTACAAAAAAGTATAGACTATAATACTAGCCCTAGTAAGACATTTTCTGAAGTCTCTTTGCCAGTGCAGCAAGAGTTGTTATCTATGCAAAATAGCTTGTCCACAGCTTGTCGAATTCTGTCTGGTTTCCTGAAAAGTAAATAGAGGATAACATAGCTGAAAAACAGATAAGCCTTCTAGTGAGGTTTAAGTGCAGGAAAGTTCAAAAGGTAATTATAACGCTTTCTCTTTTAGCTTAACAAGCCAGAGTACAGCTTCTAATCAGCAACTGTGACAGGCTGTTGCAATCTTAAAAATAAAGCCATTAAACTGAACATAAAAACACATTTCTATGTTACTAATGTTCTATTTATCAACCATGCTATGTATAGAATAAATTATCTCATAAGTTTATTTTACTTCAGGATCACTTTAAAAGGAACCTAAACTAAGAAGGATATGGATTTTTCCTTTTAAAATAATACCAGTTGCCTGACTCTCCTGCTGATCCTGTGTCTCTAATACTTTTAGCCACAGCCCCTCAACAAGCATGCAGATCAGGTGCTCTGACTGAAGTCAGACTGGATTAGCTGCATGCTTGTTTCGGGTGTGTGATTCAGTCACTGCTGCAGCCATAGGTCAGCAGGGCTGCCAGGCAACTGGTATTGTTTAAAAGGAAACATCCATATCCGACTCAGTTAAGGTTCCCTTTAAAGAGAACCTGTACTGAGTAAAAATATTTAAAATAAACACATGAGGTAACTTCAAATGAACATTACATAGTTACCTTGCCATCAGTTCCTCTCAGAAGCTCACCATTTTCTGCTGACAATTATCCCTTTCAGTTCTGACAATATGTTGTCAGATCTGAAATATATCAGTTGCTGTCAGTAAAATATCAGTTGCTGTCAGTTATAGCTGAGAGGAAAACTGATGTACCAGGTAATGTCCATGTTTCCCTATGGCTCAAGTGGGCGATGTTACAGTTTAACTGTGTGCTGACCAGAAAGCTGTTATGGGTAATGGCCATTTTCAAAATGGAGGACGGAAAATTCCCTTGATCACAGCGAACAAACAGGACGTGGGAGAGGAGAAAGACACTGAGGAGTAGACTGCATGGAAGGTAAGTATGACTTGTGTATGCTTATTTTGACTTTTAATTTTCAGTTCAGGTTTTCTTTAAGGACATTTGAGGTTTCTTTTTGCAGTTTGTTTTCTCATTGCAGAGATTTTCCCTCAGTTCCCATTCTGTGAACCTCTATTGAACTTTGTTATCTTTCTATGAAAATAGTCCCAGGATAAAACGTTTATCATTTTCTA
The DNA here is from genome assembly GCF_040937935.1 of Hyperolius riggenbachi. Classification (NCBI taxonomy): domain Eukaryota; kingdom Metazoa; phylum Chordata; class Amphibia; order Anura; family Hyperoliidae; genus Hyperolius; species Hyperolius riggenbachi. Next base: position 178,079,900 of record NC_090646.1, read on the forward strand.
CACTACAAACATGTTGTATTCTCTACTATTTTTGTCATGCTTGTGTTTGTTTACTGTGAGTTCTAAAGCCATTAAAAACATACCTGATCTCCCAGAATGCACTATGGAGAGAATACTGCACATCTAATCATCCTAGGCATAGCATCTCTAGGAAAATCTATCAGAATCTACCACAGCATCTATCCTCTGCTCTTCCATCCTGGTCTGGTACACTGGCCCCTCCACCAACAACAGACACAAGCTCCAGGGGGTCATTAGATCATCAGAGTGAGTCATCAGGACCCCCCCCCCCCCTTCACTCAACCTACTCTACAACTCTATAATGCGCTCTAGAGCACTGAGGATAGCAAATGACCACTCTCACCCTGGCCAGTGCTGCTTTAGTCACCTCCCTTCAGGTTGTAGGTTTTGGGTCACCTTCACCAGGACTACAAGGCACAGGAACTCTTTTTTATTCCCTCTGCCATCAACCTCCTGTACTCCACCCATGTTCCACCACCCCACCCCCTCTTTTTTAGGTTCACAGACTTGGCCCTGTCATAGACATTCTGTCTGCATGGGACTGTAATGGTGCTGCACCACCACTGGCTGCTCTCAATTGCTTAGTCTTCACATGCTTTTATCATTATCTTGTATTATCTTGTAATAAGCTTTATCCTGTATGGTTCTGTATACTGCAATATTGCCGTGTTTTTGCAGATGCCGAGCTTTGTATGTGCCAAACCCTATTCCGGGCATGATCCTGTCATGCTTGGTGAAATAAATTATTCAGATTCTGATTCTGATTCTGACTGGGGGTGGTGGCATTACATACCAATAACCAGCAATATATACATTACCACAACCTGAATATTTCACTGAATTTTACTATATGTCCCTGCAGTCCCTATTTAAGGATTAGCTTTCAATAGAAATGCCTGAAATGTCTGCATGTTTTTACTCTATGTTTAAGAAAAACACATATAGCACTGTATTAATTAGTAACATACCCATGGTTAATTTAAATAAACAGAATAACATTATACTATAACATTATATTCTATATAATAAATTGAATAACATTTGTACTTCTACAAACACATATAAAGCTATAACAACATACTTTAACCATCAACACTCCAACAACAATGGTATGGTCAGATGCAACCAATGGATGTAGATTATGCATACTTTGTATGCAAATGTAGGCAGCTTGAAAATGGACCAACTGAATCTAGCTGAGGTAGAATTCCATAGGTCTAATATCATGCAACATTAATTTGCATTATCATGCATTAACTCTTGACCTATGACCTATTTTTGACCATGTTTAAAGGATACCTTAGTGCAAAAAGAATAAAAAAATTGGGAGAGCAGGCATGTTTAGTGTGCTCTCACCCACCGCGTTCAGTAGTTGTTACGTAGAGCACTCCCGGTGTGTGATCAAAGGAAGCGCGCCGCCGGGCAGCGCCTGTGCAGTCAGCCGTGGCCAATCCAACCTTTTTTTTTATTCTTTTTGCGCTAAGGTATCCTTTAATCAGCAATAGTGGAGTTTCCCTTAAAGCACACCTTAACTGTGATTAAAACTGCTGACTTTTACTTACCTGGAACTTCTTCCAGCCCCCCGTAGTCCGTGAGATCTCTCAGTACCTCTGGGTTCCATCAGATCTCGCACTGGCAGCTCCATAAGATACCCTACTGGAATTCCAGTTGTTCCAACTGTGCATCCACGGTCCTATCTGCACGCCCTTCTCTCTTTTTTTTTCCCGCAAACAGTCAGCAGCATTGATACACCATGATCCAACCAAAGGATTGGCTTTATCAGCACCTTCCCAATGTTGGGCAAATAGTTGCATCATGGTTTACATTATCTTTAATTCAGTAATCGTTATGCAATAAAATATAATACAAAGAGAGTGAGAAAACAGCACAAAAAAAGAGTAGAAACAGTATCACTCTCACTGAACCAATTACCACAACCTCATCATCATCCAGAAAAAAAAAGAAAGAATTAGCCAGCACACCCTTCCTGAACCCCCTCCATCATAATCCATCTAATGGCATCAGACCTTTCTGCCTCCTCATCATCACCATCACCCACCAAAACCCTATTGTTCAGAAAGGTTGTAATTTCACCCTTCCATTCTCCAAGCGTAAAGGGTTCCGGGCTTTTCCATTTCCTGACAATAAGCCTCCTAGCTAAACTTTCTCCTGACTCCACCAGTAACCTTTGTTCAGGACCTCCTCCCCCTATTCTTTTCTCCTGAATTCCAAAGATTGCCCATACTGCATCAAAGGCCACCCCTGGAGTCAAATTTAGGGAACAAAAAAATGTTTCCACCTCTTTCCAAAAGCCCCCCACCACTTGGCATCCCCACATCATATGCAAGAAAGTGCCCGGACCACGTTTACATTTCCAACATGTATCAACATTGATTAGGCCATACCTGGCCATACGAACTGGTGACAAATACCATCTAGCTATTAATTTGTATTGGACAAGCTGAATGTAAGTATCAGGGATGCTTCAAATTGTTCCAATTTGTTCCAGGGATGCTCCAGTACTTTAGACCATAGTTCCCCATCCAATTTAACCCCATCTGCTTTTCCCCAGCTAGCACAAAAATGTGGGAGGTCTCTGTGGAGAATGGCATCAATTACTTTATAGATTTTTATAATTTTAATTTTTCTATCTTTTCATTCATTTTTGTGCCATATGCTGTGTAAGATGGAATTCACTGTCACTATTCATTTTATTTGCTTTCAGATGCTGCCTTTAAATGCCACAATTCTCTTAAGCTTAGAATTAATGGTGCATGTAACCAGGCCAGTTACCATTTGAATTTGGAATTTACGATGCCTCCCCATCACCAGAGTCTGCTTTATGTCATGTTGAGAATTCTATTGACCTTATCAATTTAGATAGGATGCCTGGGAAAGCCTCCTCAGTAACGGTTAAGGCATCTAATTACATTTATGTTTGCTAAAGAATGTTTCTCCTATGTCTGTCAGTGTATATAAGCTGTGTTTTTCAGTTTTGGTCAGGAACCAGTCCGACGAAGGCTTTTTATAAGTCGAAAGCTCACTGTTTATCTATCTCTAAGTTAGCCAATGAATGGTATCATCCTGATTCAAAACTTCTTGCTTTTATAGATTTTTGACAGAGTCCCTGGTGGCCTTTGTTTAAGCAAGAACCATTTCTCAAAGCGATTTAGACTATTACTCATAAACCCCACCCTTCTTTCCAAACTCTTCCCATAGCTTCTTAGTTGCAAAGCGGCATATGGATTAAAGAGGAACTGTAAGGAGGAGTAAAGGTTTGTTTGAAAGCAGTATTTGAGAGTCATTCAAGCGTAGAGATAAGAAGAAGATGCTAATAAATCTTCTTACCCCAATAGCCAGGAGTTCTTTATTACTGGTAGCCTATGACATTGAGGGAATAGATGTTTATTTTTTCTTTCCAGCAGTGGAAAACACGCCCAGAGTGAGTGTTGTAATCACCCTGCTCTGCCCTGTCTTTTTAAAGTAGTTCTCCAAAGTGATTTTTAAAATTCTGCAGCCTTTTTTGAAAAAAAAAAAAAATATATATATTGGAGCCTTGTCCTGCAAATAGTCTGCATCACTCGACATCCGTCACCTGGCCTTGTGTCGCCTCTGTCCTCGGTGTAAAAACGACAAACTATTTACTGCAGTAAATATAAATAATTTTCTGGAACTGAAAACTCTATTGATTTGAAAGCTGCATTTTATGATTGCATTTGAAGAGAGAAAATGCCTTAATCGACCTGGAAGGCTATTCTTATGAGAACTATCAAAAATAGCCTTCCAGTTATTTTCTACAGTAAAAATAGTGTTGAATTTTTGTATTTGATGAAAAAAAATTGTATTGTTAATGGGCACCATATAGTGTAATCGAGCAAAAGTTCAGGTAAAAATCAGGGCTGTGGAGTCGGTACAAAAATCATCTGACTTCAACTCTGACTCCTCAGTGTATGAAACCACCAGGTACCCGAAATAGCTCTGACTCCTCGACTTCGACTCCTTAGTCTAAAACTTACCAGGGCTGTGGATTTGGTGCAAAAAAAAAACAGGGCTGTGGAGTCCGAGTCGTGCAGTCGGGGCAATTTTGGGTGCCTGGAGTTGGAGTCGGGAAAAATGCACCGACTCCGACTCCTAATGAATTTAAACTGTAATTAAAATAGAAAATATGATAAAATGTTCTATTTCTCAGATAATAGTCATCATAAATAATTTATATATACAGTAATAGCTGTGCTTAGTCCACAAAAATGAAAAAAAAAAACAATCAAAATGAGTTACTTGTGATGCTTCAATAAAGCAGTCCCCGTATTTTTAAAGTCAGATATACACATCTGATTGTGACTGTACAGTATATATAATGTGTGCACAGGAATCTCTTATATATATTAAATAACATCTATGCTGTAAAAATAAAGTCTGATGTGTAGCCGTGTCCCTAATAGAGATGGTCAATGAGATGGAAATAATACTGTGTTGATTCTGATTTATGCAAATGTACTTTGCTCATGAAATCAAATAATTTGATACGTTGTTAAAATTTGGTTTGGTGACTACGAATTAAATGGTACCTGAGAAGGATGAAAAGAAAAGTGTTATACATACCTGGGGCTTCTTCCAGCCCCCTTCAGGCTAATCAGTCCCTCGCTGTCCTCCTCCACCACCCGGATCTTCTGCTATGAGTCCTGGTAATTCAGCCAGTCAGCGCAGTCCGGCCGCATGCCACTTCCACAGCCAGGAGCGTTCTGCACCTGCGCAATAGTGCTGCACAGGTGTAGTACGCTCCCGGCGGCGGAGTGTGTGCATGCGCACTGCGCCAGACTGGCTCATGTACCTGGACTCATAGCAAAAGATCCAGGTGGCGGAGGAGGACAGCATGCGACTGATTAGCCTGAAGGGGGCTGAAGTAAGCCCCAGGTATGTATAAAACTTTAATTTCATCTGTCTCAGGTTTACTTTGTTACACAGTAGTACTATACTCTACATATGCACTCTCCACAGAGCTGCAGGGAATCTACTGAGAATGTTGTACACATTGAACACAGAGGTGTTGTCTATCACCCACATTCCTGGTTCAGATTGTACATGAAGAATGTGTAATAGAGGATGAATCCCCTTATTCCCCTGCAGAGTACCTGCACATCACTCTTACATGTACCCACAGTTACATTGCCTAGAGCCTGATAGATGTTCTTTGTTCTGGTCTGTACCTTTTACAAGTACTCTTACCAAGGACTAGTTTTAGTCTATGACTAAAGGCAATAAATATGGCAGTCTCCATATCCTTCTCACTTCAGTTGTCTTTTAAAATTCCTAAGCGTTGGCAGTTAAGAGACGAATTTCATGTTACATACTTTTAATAAACAAGATTGTAATATGCAAATTAGAGGAATCGGAGTTGTGGAGTCGGAGTCTGAGTCGGTGGAATCCTAAACTGAGGAGTCGGAGTCGGTGGATTTTTGTACCGACTCCACAGCCCTGAAAAAAACATCCCACTTCGACTCCCCAGTTAATGAAACCACTGACTCCGACTGCAACTTCCCAAAATTGCACCAACCCCTCGACTCTGACTCCACAGCCCTGGTAAAAATTGAGATACGGGGCTGGTTCACACGGAAGGTTTAGTGGACGATAAAAAGTGATGTTTTAGACTACAGGCAAAAGCGATGTTTTTAGGGATCGAGTGTTGTCCCATGCAAGAGGGAAGACTCAGCATACAATTGAGGCTTCCCTCGGTGCCCTGATTTCCCACGTCATTTAGAGTGGCCCATGAAGATTAGCGATGAGGTATTGTCGCGAATCATATTGCGCCATGCAGCTCCTGATGTAGCGTAGCCACGAGTGGCCACCTGTGCAGTAAGCCGGAGCTACGGGCTGTGTGTTACTGCGTGGCCATGTTGCAAGAGGAGGAGCTGTGCTGGCCTGGAGTGGAGAGGGGCCGTGCTCAGCGACTGAGGAAATTGGTTCACAGAGGTAAGCCTCAATAGGATCTTGAGGCTTCCCTCTATTCAGGTTAGCTACTTTGTTGCTGAGCTTTGGTTCCAAATAGTTTTTAAGGATGTGAGTGCGCAGAAGCATCACAAGCGCCCAGTGGAACAGTGGTGGAGCAGCGGAGCTGCGTTGGTGGACTCATAAGATCTTTAGTTACTGGAAGAAGCCCCAGGTAAGAAGCCCCAGGTAATATTTCACCACCGGAGTCCTGGTGGTGCAATTTTTTTTCTTCTTAGTTTTCTCCAAGTTGATCTTTCATACCTTGTCAATAAAATGTCTTTTAAATTCACATCAAGCAAGAAAATACACAAAATCATTTTTTTCTAGAAGCATAGTGTAGAAAAGTTATTTTAAAGAGAAGATGAAAAGTTATCGCCTAGGAGAAAACTTGAGAGAAAAGGTAAATTGTGTATGGGCCCTGCTCTCCCTCCACCAAATCACAAAGCAAGGCAGAGACAGAAGGCAAAGTGAATGCTACAGGCAGGTTCATGTTATAGCTTGTAAACCACTTGTAACATCTGTAATGACACTTAGTGAACTTCAGTTGTGTTTAAATTAAAGCGTAACATTCATAAGTAAAAAAAAAAAAAACAACTTATCTGGTGTAATGTCAGGCTTGGCAAGTTATCAGTTCACAGCTCAGCTCCTATGCCCCAATCTATCCCCACCTTCTTCACCCTATGTGGTGCGTCCCCGCTTGAACGGGAGGTGAGGAAACAATACCTGTCCGACTTCGGTTACACCCAGGCCTTGTAGGTGCAAGGTATAGGAGCTGAACGTAGAGTGAACTATGTAACTCACCAGAACCTAAAAGGAGATAAGCAGAGTCCAGTAACAATCCGAGGTCATACACGTACAATCAGAAGTATCGAGGTACACAAGGAGCAGGCGAAATCAAGGTCAGGTAATCCTAGGCCGGTCCAGGCAGAGATCAGAGAATAGTCAGGGATCAGGCAAAAGGTCGGTTCAGGCGGCAGGCAAAGCGTAGTCAGATTCCAGGCAGAGGTCGGTTCACAGGTAATCAATAAGCAGTAAATCACACCCAGCAAAAGCACACAGCCAAAGCTATCACGGGCAATCACAGGAAGCACTCAGCAGGTTTAAATACTTCATGCAACCAATCAGTGGTCGACCACATGCACACAGCAGCCAATCACACGCAGGCAATAATCCTGTTTAAGTGTCAGCTGAAGAGATCAGCTGACACAGGTAGCAATACATGTTAGTTGGTTAACTACCCAGCTGACTAACAAAACCTCTTGGCTGTATATTAGCTATAGCATACTGGTAAAGGTATCGCCTCTGGCGTGAGAGACCCGGGTTCAATTCTGGCCAGGGACAGTATTCATATTTTATATTTATTAAATAACCCGTCAGCTGACACTACCTCTGTCGCCGCCTCAGACCATACTGTGGCCGAGAGGAGCGAGACAGCCGCCCACGAGTATGCGCAGAGCGATCCCTAGTGCACGCATCACCAGCAGAGGATGGCCGTTGACATGCGGAAGTGGAGGTCCCGAGGCAACTCTCGTCAGGAGCGGTCGCATTGCGGGAACCTCCAGGTGAATTCCTAACAGTACCCCCCTCTGAGGAGTGGGCTCCGAACACTCAACACCTGGTTTATCTGGATTCTTAGAATGAAAATCTTTAACCAAATCATCTGCATGAACATGATGAGCAGGTACCCAGCATCTCTCCTCTGGTCCATACCCTTTCCAGTCAATAAGGTATTGAAGGGAATTCCTAACTTTACGAGAATCCAGAATACGTTCTACTTCATATTCAGGACTACCATCTACCTCAACGGGTGGAGGTGGGGAAGAGGAGGGAATGACATCACTGGCAGATTTCAACAACGACACATGAAAAGAGTTGACTATTCTCAGAGACTGCAGTAAACACACTTTGTGAGTCACTCTATTAATTCTTTCAAGGATAGGATATGGACCGATAAATCTGGGACCCAGCTTGGAAGAATGTTGACGTAAAGGAATATTCTTAGTGGAAATCCAAACTAGATCTCCCAGGAATAAATTCAGGTTCAGGTGACCTATGCCGATCAGCAAAATCTTTTTGTTTTTTACTAGCGATTTCCAAATTTTCTTTAACTTTATTCCATATGGATGACATATAATTCAACCATTCTTCCAAAACAGGGAAATTAGATGATGACCCAGACAAAGATGCAAATTTAGGGTGACAACCAGTAACCACTTGAAATGGTGACAAACCGGTGGAAGAGCTAACCAGATTATTGAATGCAAATTCCGCAAATGAAATGTAATCAGCCCATTCCTCCTGATTCTCAGAAACATAACAACGTAAATATTGCTCAAGGGTCTGGTTAGTCCTCTCAGTTTGGCCATTAGATTCTGGATGAAACCCAGAAGAGAAAGACAGAGAAATGCCCATCCTGGCACAGAAACAACGCCAGAACTGAGCCACAAATTGTACCCCCCTGTCAGAGACAATGGTTTCAGGTATACCATGTAAACGAAAGACATGTTTAATGAACAACTCAGCTAATTATTTGGCCGAAGGCAATTTGACTAAGGGTACAAAGTGAGCCATCTTACTAAACCGGTCTATCACTACCCAGATTACCGTAAAACCTTGGGACGGAGGTAAATCTACTATGAAATCCATAGATAAATCTGTCCAAGGTTTACTGGGGATGGGAAGCGGAAGTAAAGATCCACTAGGAGCCGATCTGGGAGCTTTACTGCGGGCACATACAGTACAAGCTTTTACAAATGCCTTAGCATCATTTATCATTGAGGGCCACCAGACAAGACGGGGTAACAATTCCAGAGTCTTCTTTTGACCAGGATGACCAACACTTTCAGACTCATGGAATTGTTGTAAAACCTGCAGTCTAAATTGTTGTGGAACAAATAAGGTATGGGCCGGCTGCCCCGGTGGTGGGTCATCTTGAAAAGTTTTCAAGAGACTGGATAAATCCTCTGACAAAGTGGACCTAGACAAGGCTGCAATAATATATTGGGAAGGGAGGATTGGTTCAGGAGCTTCTACCTTGGAAGAATGGACTTCAAAATTACGAGATAAAGCATCAGCTTTGGTGTTCTTTAAGCCTGGCTTGTAAGTTAAAATGAAATTAAACCGTGAGAAAAATAAAGCCCAACGTGCTTGAAGAGGATTCAGTCTTTTGGCATTTTCTATATACTCCAAATTGTTATGGTCGGTGTATACAGTGACTGGGTGAGAAGCTCCTTCCAACCAATGTCTCCATTCTTCGAATGCCCACTTGACTGCCAGTAATTCTCTGTTGCCAATATCATAATTCTGTTCAGCAGAAGAGAATTTCTTGGAAAAGAAAGCACAAGGATGCAATCTTTCCGGTTTGCCTGCATACTGGTAAAACACTGCCCCCATCCCTCGCTCAGAAGCATCAACTTCAACAACAAATGGGTATTGAATGTCAGGATGGATCAAAACAGGAGCAGTGCAGAAGGCCTGTTTTAAATCCTTAAAGGCTTCGATTGCTTGTAAAGACCATTGAGAAGGGTCAGCATCTTTTTTTGTAAGGTCAGTCAATGGCGCTACTTTAATAGAAAAACCCTTAATGAATTTTCTATAAAAATTAGCGAACCCCAGAAACCTTTGAAGTGCTTTGAGATCCTGAGGTTGAGGCCACTCTAGAACTGCAGATAACTTGGAGGGGTCCATGGACAATCCAGAGTCAGAGATAACATAACCTAAAAAGGAAACCTGTCGGGTCTCAAAGATACACTTTTGCAATTTAGCATATAGACGATTTTCACGTAATTTTTGTAAAATTATTTTGACATGAGTACGATGTTCCGAAACCGAGGATGAAAATATTAAAATGTCATCCAAATAAACAACAACAAATTTCCCTAGGAAATCTCGAAAGATGTCATTAACAAAATCCTGGAAGACCGCTGGGGCATTACAAAGACTGAATGGCATGACTAGGTATTCATAATGACCCTCGTGAGTATTAAATGCAGTCTTCCATTCATCTCCCTGCCGGATGCGGATGAGGTTATAAGCAACGCGCAAATCTAATTTAGTGAAGACTCGAGCTCCAGCCACCTGAGTAAAGAGATCGTCAATGAGTGGGAGAGGGTAACGATTCTTCACTGTGATCTTGTTTAACCCCCTATAATCAATGCATGGTCTGAGTCCCCCATCTTTTTTTTCCACAAAGAAAAACCCTGCCCCGGCAGGAGAGGAAGAAGGTCTAATAAAACCCTTCTCAAGATTCTCTTTTATATAATCCCTCATAGCCTCTTTCTCAGGACCTGAAAGGTGAAACAACCTACCCCGAGGAGGTATGGTACCAGGTAATAACTCAATAGGGCAATCATATGGTCTATGAGGGGGAAGTTTGTCAGCCTCCTGTGGAGAAAATACATCTGAAAATTCTTGGTAACATACAGCAATTGATTGGCTTTAACCTCAGTACTACGTAAAGGAAGCAAACTAATACATTTTTCAAAACAGGTATTAGACCATGATGTGAGTTGAGCAGACTGCCAATCAAATGTTGGATTATGCAAGCGTAACCAAGGAAGACCTAATATGACTGGGGTGGAAAGTAAATCAAGCAAAAAAAACTTAATCTTTTCACAGTGACAAACACCAATTTTTAACAGGACTTCAGGTGTGACAGTTATAGGTTGGCTCAACACCAAAGGAGAGTCATCAATAGCTGTGACACAAATTTCTTCAGACAATGGTAAAGCAGGAATACCTAGGCTTTGTACGGTAGTGAGGTCCATGAAATTACCTGCTGCCCCACTATCCACAAAAGCCTGACCATCAAAAGAATTGTCACTCCAGATAATATTGCAAGGTAATAATAAACGATCAGGCAATGTGAAGAGAGAAAGAGATGGCGGGCACCGAAGATAGTATACCATAAAAGCTTTAATTGGCATCAGGTGGTAAACCAGAGGAGGCCCCCGATGGAGAGCACTCCCCCCTGGAAGTTTTGTGTCGGCAGAGGCACGCTGTGTATGGAGCCATAGAAGTGAGCTTACATCCTGGTCTAATTTCTTTTGCTGATGTGCTGGTCATTTCTCTATATGCTAATAATTAACGATTCTTACGAGGAGATACCTGACCGCCTAGGTGAGTTTCCTCGATCTCACCTAGGCGCTGAAGTTTTCCGGCTGCTTTACATTCTTTTCGCCGAATGTTCGCGAAAATGCAAATATTCTTTTTGCTGAATTTTCGCGAAAATAATTACAATTTTCGTTTCGAAAGGCGAAAATTCGCCGAATAATTTCGCATTCATTTTCGCCTAAAGTCCGTTTTTTTCGCGTTTAATATCTGAGCCCCCTTACAAACTAGAATCACCAAATTTGCAGATTATATTAAGGAGATATGTGGGTATAAGAGGAATTTTTTTTTTTACAAAAAGACCTTATAGTCTTTGAAAAAAATCAATTTTAAAGTTTCAAAGGAAAAAAGTATACATTTAAATGCAGTAAATGACAATTACTGTAGCAACCCTAGTGGTAGTGTAAATTTAGTAATATCAAATGAAAGGGCCAAGTGCAAAGGGCCAAGTGTCAAATGCAAAGTGACAAATGCAAAGTGTTAAATGCAAAGTGTCAAATGCAAAGTGCCAAGTGCAAAGTGCCAAGTGCAAAGTGTCAAGTGCAAAGTGCCAAGTGCAAAGTGTCAAATGCAAAGTGCCAAGTGCAAAGCGTTAAATGCAAAGTGCAAAGTGCCAAGTGCCAAATGCAAAGTGTCAAATGCAAAGTGCCAAGTGCAAAGTGTCTAATGCAAAGTGTCAAGTGCAAAGTGTTAAATGCAAAGTGCACTTTGCATGGCCTTTTGCACTTTGCATGGCCCTTTGCACTTAGCCCTTTGCACTTGGCCCTTTGCACTTGGCCCTTTGCACTTGCACTTGGCCCTTTGCGCTTGCACTTGGCACTTGACCCTTTGTGCTTGCACTTGGCATTTTGCACTTGGCATGGCCTTTTGCACTTGGCCCTTGGCGCTTGCATTTGGCCCTTTGCGCTTGCACTTGGCCCTTTGCGCTGGCACTTGGCCCTTTGCACTTGGCCCTTTCTTTTGATATTACTAAATTTACACTACCGCTAGGTTTGCTACAGTAACTGTCATTTACTGCATTTAAATGTAAACTTTTTTCCTTTGAAACTTTAAAATCGATTTTCGCAAAAACTATAAGGTCTCAAAATGGCCCTTTGCACTTTGCATGGCCCTTTGCACGGCCCTTTTCACTTGGCCCTTTGCACTTGGCCCTTGCACTTGGCACTTTGCGCTTGCACTTGGCCCTTTGTGCTTGCGCTTGGCACTTGGCCCTTTGCGCTTGCACTTGGCCCTTGCGCTTGCACTTGGTCCATTGCGCTTGCACTTGGCATTTTGCACTTGGCATTTTGCACTTGGCACTTGGCCCTTTGCGCTTGGCCCTTTGTGCTGGCACTTGGCCATTTGTACTTGGCCCTTTGCGCTTGCACTTGGCACTTTGCGCTGGCACTTGGCACTTTGCGCTTGCACTTGGCACTTTGCCCTTTGCACTGGCACTTGGCCCTTTGCGCTGGCACTTGGCCCTTTGTGCTGGCACTTGGCCCTTTGCGCTGGCACTTGGCCCTTTGTGCTGGCACTTGGCCCTTTGCGCTGGCACTTTACACTTTCTTTTGATATTAATAAATTTACACTACCGCTAGGTTTGCTACAGTAACTGTCATTTACTACATTTAAATGTAAACTTTTTTCCTTTGAAAATTTAAAATCGATTTTCTCAAAAACTATAAGGTCTTTTTGCACATTTTTTTTTCCTCTTGTACCCACATATCTCCTTAATATACCCTGAAAATTTGGTGATTCTAGCTTGTAAGGGGGCTTAGATATTTAACGCGAAAAATCGGACTTTAGGCGAAAATTAATGCGAAAAATATTCAGGCGAATTTTCGCCTTTTGAAACGAAAATAGTAATTATTTTCGCGAAAATTCAGCGAAATCGAAAATGGTATAAATGACTTTGTCGAAAATTCGCAAGCAACACTGAGTGAAGTAGCAGCTGGAAATATTTTACTTTCAGCTGCTATTGTTTCCAGTGGATCCAGTTACACTAAATTTTCAGATTTGGCAGAATCTTTGAACCTTCAAATGTTTTGTGAGAAAACTTTTTACAACTATCAACATAAATGTATTTTTCCAACAATTGAAAAACATTGGCAAGAAGAAAAAAATCTACTGAAAACATCACTTTCTGAAATGCCACTGTATGTGTATGGGAATGGCATGTGTGACAGTCCCAGATTCTCAGGAAAATAATTCTGTTATTCGATTATGGAAGAACAGATTACAAAAATTATTGATTTTGAAATGGTGCAGGTAACAGAAGCCACATCCTCAGTAAATATGGAAAAGTTTGCCTTTGAAAGGTGCATGGACAGAGTGCAATTAGACTACGATGTTCATATCATAGGAGCAGATAAACACCCTGGAATTAATAAATTAATGAAATACAAACATACCATACATCAGTACTATGTGTGGCACTATGCCAAATCACTGAAAAAATCTCTCCTTCAAATTGCAAAAATGCGCAACTGTTACGAAATTGTTCCGTGGATAGGTCCAATCATTAATCATTTTTATTGGTGTAGTCGTGCCTGCAGAGGCAATCCAGACATTTTTCAAGAAAAATGGTTTTCATTATTACATCATGTCACCAAGAACACCAATGGATTGAAGGGGACGTGGAAAAAAATTGTGACCACGGTGAAATCCAACTACAAAATCGACAACCATGGATAGAGAAGGACTCATCAGCATTTCAACTGTTGACAGATATTGTACAGAGACGTAAACTACCGTATTTTTCGCCGTATAAGATGCTCCGGAATATACGACGCACCCAGGTTTAGAGGGCAAAAACCAGGGAAAAAAATCCCTATAGATTTTATATATATTTTTTAGATCTTTCCCTGAATATTTTTGAAATTTTAGCTTTTTAAAAAAAAATAAAAGTAGGTAATTTGTTTTTAAAAATGAAAATTTTATTTAATCAAATTTGTAAAAAAAAAAAAAAAATGTTGATAAATAAATATATATGTCTTCCTTACAAATGCCATACTGTTTGTACCCGGATGCAAAAATTAATTGCAAAGCAGACTAGAGAATCCAAAAATAACGACACATAATTTCCCAAAGGAGAAATCCAAAATTACAAAATGGATGCAAGCAATTGGGGTCCATCTAGAATTTCAAGAAAGATATGTTGAAAGTGCTCTACAGGACAGTAGGGGAGACAAATTTCGTATTTGTTCGGCACATTTTACAGATATTGATTTTATAGTACTAGGTTCCAAGAAATTTCTGAAAGACAATGCTGTACCTCACTTATTTACATTCCCTAGTGTACAGAACAGTACATATGAGTATTGGAATTGTAGATACAATAAGAGACAAAAAACAAAACACACACAACTTCTCTTACCATTCATACTTTAGATGCCAGCACACAAACATGTGCTGAAGATGTTTTTTCAATGTTTACAAACGATCCAAACTTATTGGTTAAACTACAAAAAAAAGACTTCAAAAAGAACACTGTTATTCAAAAGTTATTCAAAAGTTTATGAAGCAGTAACACAAATAATATTGAAGGTGTTGAATGTACATGTCAACAAACCACAAAAAAACTGATATTACCAACCAAAACTTCTTCCTCAGCAGAATATCTCAATACAAATACAGAGGAGATGGAAATTACCAGTCAAAACAATGAAGTCCCGTCACCTTTCAATCCACCTTTAGAAACAACTGAAGATTCAGACGAATCCTATTTACCTGAAAGTTCAACAGATTGCAGCATAGAAAAATTGGAAGACTTACCAATTATGGATGTTCTTCTAGAAGACGTTAAAGAAAAGAAATACATCATCTTTGATTCCTGTCTGGATAAGCTGCGAACGAAAAGTCAGTGTCCAAATGATAATTGTTTTGAAAGAATCTTTTTTTGAAAAAAAAAATCATGGCACTCTATTGACTATATTATTATTATTTAGTATTTATATAGCGCCAACATCTTACGCAGAGCTGTACAGAGTATATTGTCTTCTTACTTAACTGTCCCTCAGAGGGGCTTACAATCTAATCCCTACCATAGTCTTATGTCTATGTATGTATTGTGTAGTGTATGTATCATAGTCTAGGGCCAATTTTAGGGGGAAGCCAATCAACTTATCTGAATGTTTTTGGGATGTGGGAGGAAAGCGCAGTACCCAGAGGAAACCCACGCAGACACGGGGAGAGCATACATAGTATCTGTAAAGATAGACATAAAGAAAAATTTTGTCAAAGCCAACCACGAGTTAGTAAAGTAGCAGCTGGAAATATTTTACTTTCAGCTGGTATTGTCTCCAGTGGATCCAGTTACACTAAATTTTCAGATTTGGCAGAGCCTTTGACCCTTCAAATGTTTTGTGAGAAAACTTTTTACAACTATCAACATAAATGTATTTTTCCGACAATTGAAAAACATTGGCAAGAAGAAAAAAATCTACTGAAAACATCACTTTCTGAAATGCCACTCTATGTGTATGGGAATGGCATGTGTGACAGTCCCAGATTCTCAGCAAAATATTTCTGTTATTCGATTATGGAAGAACAGATTACAAAAATCATTGATTTTGAAATGGTGCAGGTAACAGAAGCCACATCCTCAGTAAATGTGGAAAAGTTTGCCTTTGAAAGGTGCATGGACAGAGTGCAATTAGACTACGATGTTCATATCATAGGAACAGATAAACACCCTGGAATTAATAAATTAATGAAATACAAACATACCATACATCAGTACGATTTGTGGCACTATGCCAAATCACTGAAAAAATCTCTCCTTCAAATTGCAAAATTGCGCAACTGTTACGAAATTTTTCCATGGATAGGTCCAATCATTAATCATTTTTATTGGTGTAGTCTTGCCTGCAGAGGCGATCCAGACATTTTTCAAGAAAAATGTTTTTCTTTATTACATCATGTCACCAAGAACACCAATGGATTGAAGGGGACGTGGAAAAAAATTGTGACCACGGTGAAATCCAACTACAAAATCGACAACCATGGATAGAGAAAGACTCATCAGCATTTCAACTGTTGACAGTTATTGTTCAGAGCCGTAAACTACCATATTTTTCGCCGTATAAGATGCTCCGGAATATACAACGCACCCAGGTTTAGAGGGCAAATACCAGGGAAAAAAAATCCCTATAGATTTTATATATATTTTTTAGATCTTTCCCTGAATATTTTTGAAATTTAAGCTTTTTAAAAAAAAAATTAAAAGTAGGTAATTTGTTTTAAAAATGAAAATTTTATTTAATCAAATTTGTAAAAAAAACTAAAATGTTGATAAATAAATATATATGTCTTCCTTACAAATGCCATACTGTTTGTACCCGGATGCAAAAATTTATTGCAAAGCAGACTAGAGAATTCAAAAATAACGACACATAATTTCCCAAAGGAGAAATCCAAAATTACAAAACGGATGCAAGCAATTGGGGTCCATTTAGAATTTCAAGAAAGATATGTTGAAAGTGCTCTACAGAACAGTAGGGGAGACAAATTTCGTATTTGTTCGGCGCATTTTACAGATATTGATTTTATAGTACTAGGTTCCAAGAAATTTCTGAAAGACAATGCTGTACCTCACTTATTTACATTCCCTAGTGTACAGAACAGTACATATGAGTATTGAAACTGTAGATACAATAAGAGACAAAAAACAAAACACACACAACTTCTTTTACCATTCATACTTTAGATGCCAGCACACAAACATGTGCTGAAGATGTTTTTTCAATGTTTACAAACGATCCAAACTCATTGGTTAACCAGTTCACCCCCAAGGGTTTTTATCCTAACGGACCAGAGCAATTTTCAGTTGTCAGCGCTCCTCCCTTTTATTCCCTAATAACTTTATTACTACTTATCACAAGAAAATGATCTATACCTCGTTTTTTTCGCCACCAATTAGGCTTTCTGTGGATAGTACATTTTGCTAAGAATTTTTTTATTCTAAATGCATTTTAATGAGAAAAACAGAAAAAAAAAGAAAAAAAAATCATTATTTCTCAGTGTTCAGCCTTTATAGTTTTAAAATTAAACATTCTCCTGTGGATAAAACAAACACGTTTTATTTGCCCAGTGGTCCCGATAATTAAACCGTTTAGATTATGTCCCTACCACAATGTATGGCGACAGTATATTATTTTGAAATATAAGTGGTTATTTTTCTGTTTGTTCTGGCCATAATTACAAGCCCCTATGTAATAAATTAAAATTAATTTTCCCCCATAAAATATAGAATAAAAAAAGCTGAGTCCCTAAGGCAACTATTTATTTATTTTTTTTAAGCTGATTTTTTTTTTTTACAAGTGTTTTTTTTGGGGGGGAGGGTTGGAAGTGTAATTTTATTAATGATGTGTATATACTTGAAAATGTATGTATTTTGTAAGTGTAATATACTTTTTGGCCACAAGATGGCGCTGGTGAACACTCATAGGACGTGTTCACTTTTTTTTTTTTTTTTTTTACACACTTTATTAAACTGTTACATTTCCTGTTTATGTGAATGGACGCAGCCGCTGTTCGCGGTCACGTCCATTCACTCCAGGCACTGCGATTGGGTAGAGGACTGTTCATCAGTCCTCTTCCCCAATCGCCCAGCACGGGATCCCGACGGTAATGGCGGCGGTAGCGGCGGACACACGGCGGTAGCAGCGGCGGGAATGCGCGACGTATTAAAACGTCATGTTGCTGTTAATAGCGGTAAGCATGACGTTTTAATACGTTAGGATGGCGGTAAATGGTTAAACTACAAAAAAAAAGACTTCAAAAAGAACACTGTTATTCAAAAGTTATTCAAAAGTTTATGAAGCAGTAACCCAAATAATATTGAAGGTGTTGAATGTACATGTCAACAAACCACAAAAAAACTCATATTACCAACCAAAACTTCTTCCTCAGCAGAATATCTCAATACAAATACAGAGGAGATGGAAATTGCCAGTCAAAACAATGAAGTCCTGTCACCTTTCAATCCACCTTTAGAAACAACTGAAGATTCAGACGAATCCTATTTACCTGAAAGTTCAACAGATTGCAGCATAGAAAAATTGGAAGACTTACCAATTATGGATGTTCTTCTAGAAGAGGTTAAAGAAAAGAAATACATCATCTTTGATTCCTGTCTGGATAAGCTGCGAACGAAAAGTCAGTGTCCAAATGATAATTGTTTCGAAAGGATCTTTTTTTGAAAAAAAAAAATCCATGGCACTCTATTGACTATATTATTATTATTATTTAGTATTTATATAGCGCCAACATCTTACGCAGCACTGTACAGAGTATATTGTCTTCTTACTTAACTGTCCCTCAGAGGGGCTTACAATCTAATCCCTACCATAGTCTTATGTCTATGTATGTATTGTGTAGTGTATGTATCATAGTCTAGGGCCAATTTTAGGGGGAAGCCAATCAACTTATCTGAATGTTTTTGGGATGTGGGAGGAAACCGGAGTACCCGGAGGAAACCCACACAGACACGGGGAAAACATGCATAGTATCTGTAAAGATGGACATAAAGAAAAATTTTGGGAAAGCCAACCACGAGTTAGTGAAGTAGCAGCTGGAAATATTTTACTTTCAGCTGCTATTGTCTCCAGTGGATCCAGTTACACTAAAATTTTCAGATTTGCAGAATCTTTGAACCTTCAAATGTTTTGTGAGAAAACTTTTTACAACTATCAACATAAATGTATTTTTCTGACAATTGAAAAACATTGGCAAGAAGAAAAAATCAACTGAAAAAATCACTTTCTGAAATGCCACTGTATGTGTATGGGAATGGCATGTGTGACAGTCCCAGATTCTCAGCAAAATATTTCTGTTATTCGATTATGGAAGAACAGATTACAAAAATCATTGATTTTGAAATGGTGCAGGTAACAGAAGCCACATCCTCAGTAAATATGGAAAAGTTTGCCTTTGAAAGGTGCATGGACAGAGTGCAATTAGACTAAGATGTTCATATCATAGGAACAGATAAACACCCTGGAATTAATAAATTAATGAAATACAAACATACCATACATCAGTACTATGTGTGGCACTATGCCAAATCACTGAAAAAATCTCTCCTTCAAATTGCAAAAATGCGCAACTGTTACGAAATTGTTCCGTGGATAGGTCCAATCATTAATCATTTTTATTGGTGTAGTCGTGCCTGCAGAGGCAATCCAGACATTTTTCAAGAAAAATGGTTTTCTTTATTACATCATGTCACCAAGAACACCAATGGATTGAAGGGGACGTGGAAAAAAATTGTGACCACGGTGAAATCCAACTACAAAATCGACAACCATGGATAGAGAAGGACTCATCAGCATTTCAACTGTTGACAGATATTGTACAGAGACGTAAACTACCGTATTTTTCGCCGTATAAGATGCTCCGGAATATACGACGCACCCAGGTTTAGAGGGCAAAAACCAGGGAAAAAAATCCCTATAGATTTTATATATATTTTTTAGATCTTTCCCTGAATATTTTTGAAATTTTAGCTTTTTAAAAAAAAATAAAAGTAGGTAATTTGTTTTTAAAAATGAAAATTTTATTTAATCAAATTTGTAAAAAAAAAAAAAATGTTGATAAATAAATATATATGTCTTCCTTACAAATGCCATACTGTTTGTACCCGGATGCAAAAATTAATTGCAAAGCAGACTAGAGAATCCAAAAATAACGACACATAATTTCCCAAAGGAGAAATCCAAAATTACAAAATGGATGCAAGCAATTGGGGTCCATCTAGAATTTGAAGAAAGATATGTTGAAAGTGCTCTACAGGACAGTAGGGGAGACAAATTTCGTATTTGTTCGGCACATTTTACAGATATTGATTTTATAGTACTAGGTTCCAAGAAATTTCTGAAAGACAATGCTGTACCTCACTTATTTACATTCCCTAGTGTACAGAACAGTACATATGAGTATTGGAATTGTAGATACAATAAGAGACAAAAAACAAAACACACACAACTTCTCTTACCATTCATACTTTAGATGCCAGCACACAAACATGTGCTGAAGATGTTTTTTCAATGTTTACAAACGATCCAAACTTATTGGTTAAACTACAAAAAAAAGACTTCAAAAAGAACACTGTTATTCAAAAGTTATTCAAAAGTTTATGAAGCAGTAACACAAATAATATTGAAGGTGTTGAATGTACATGTCAACAAACCACAAAAAAACTCATATTACCAACCAAAACTTCTTCCTCAGCAGAATATCTCAATACAAATACAGAGGAGATGGAAATTACCAGTCAAAACAATGAAGTCCCGTCACCTTTCAATCCACCTTTAGAAACAACTGAAGATTCAGACGAATCCTATTTACCTGAAAGTTCAACAGATTGCAGCATAGAAAAATTGGAAGACTTACCAATTATGGATGTTCTTCTAGAAGACGTTAAAGAAAAGAAATACATCATCTTTGATTCCTGTCTGGATAAGCTGCGAACGAAAAGTCAGTGTCCAAATGATAATTGTTTTGAAAGAATCTTTTTTTGAAAAAAAAAATCATGGCACTCTATTGACTATATTATTATTATTTAGTATTTATATAGCGCCAACATCTTACGCAGAGCTGTACAGAGTATATTGTCTTCTTACTTAACTGTCCCTCAGAGGGGCTCACAATCTAATCCCTACCATAGTCTTATGTCTATGTATGTATTGTGTAGTGTATGTATCATAGTCTAGGGCCAATTTTAGGGGGAAGCCAATCAACTTATCTGAATGTTTTTGGGATGTGGGAGGAAAGCGCAGTACCCAGAGGAAACCCACGCAGACACGGGGAGAGCATACATAGTATCTGTAAAGATAGACATAAAGAAAAATTTTGTCAAAGCCAACCACGAGTTAGTAAAGTAGCAGCTGGAAATATTTTACTTTCAGCTGCTATTGTCTCCAGTGGATCCAGTTACACTAAATTTTCAGATTTGGCAGAGCCTTTGACCCTTCAAATGTTTTGTGAGAAAACTTTTTACAACTATCAACATAAATGTATTTTTCCGACAATTGAAAAACATTGGCAAGAAGAAAAAAATCTACTGAAAACATCACTTTCTGAAATGCCACTGTATGTGTATGGGAATGGCATGTGTGACAGTCCCAGATTCTCAGCAAAATATTTCTGTTATTCGATTATGGAAGAACAGATTACAAAAATCATTGATTTTGAAATGGTGCAGGTAACAGAAGCCACATCCTCAGTAAATATGGAAAAGTTTGCCTTTGAAAGGTGCATGGACAGAGTGCAATTAGACTAAGATGTTCATATCATAGGAACAGATAAACACCCTGGAATTAATAAATTAATGAAATACAAACATACCATACATCAGTACGATTTGTGGCACTATGCCAAATCACTGAAAAAATCTCTCCTTCAAATTGCAAAATTGCGCAACTGTTACGAAATTTTTCCATGGATAGGTCCAATCATTAATTATTTTTATTGGTGTAGTCTTGCCTGCAGAGGCGATCCAGACATTTTTCAAGAAAAATGGTTTTCTTTATTACATCATGTCACCAAGAACACCAATGGATTGAAGGGGACGTGGAAAAAAATTGTGACCACGGTGAAATCCGACTACAAAATCGACAACCATGGATAGAGAAAGACTCATCAGCATTTCAACTGTTGACAGTTATTGTTCAGAGCCGTAAACTACCATATTTTTCGCCGTATAAGATGCTCCGGAATATACAACGCACCCAGGTTTAGAGGGCAAATACCAGGGAAAAAAAATCCCTATAGATTTTATATATATTTTTTAGATCTTTCCCTGAATATTTTTGAAATTTAAGCTTTTTAAAAAAAAAATTAAAAGTAGGTAATTTGTTTTAAAAATGAAAATTTTATTTAATCAAATTTGTAAAAAAAAACTAAAATGTTGATAAATAAATATATATGTCTTCCTTACAAATGCCATACTGTTTGTACCCGGATGCAAAAATTTATTGCAAAGCAGACTAGAGAATTCAAAAATAACGACACATAATTTCCCAAAGGAGAAATCCAAAATTACAAAACGGATGCAAGCAATTGGGGTCCATTTAGAATTTCAAGAAAGATATGTTGAAAGTGCTCTACAGAACAGTAGGGGAGACAAATTTCGTATTTGTTCGGCGCATTTTACAGATATTGATTTTATAGTACTAGGTTCCAAAAAATTTCTGAAAGACAATGCTGTACCTCACTTATTTACATTCCCTAGTGTACAGAACAGTACATATGAGTATTGAAACTGTAGATACAAAAAACAAAACACACACAACTTCTTTTACCATTCATACTTTAGATGCCAGCACACAAACATGTGCTGAAGATGTTTTTTCAATGTTTACAAACGATCCAAACTCATTGGTTAAACTACAAAAAAAAAAGACTTCAAAAAGAACACTGTTATTCAAAAGTTATTCAAAAGTTTATGAAGCAGTAACCCAAATAATATTGAAGGTGTTGAATGTACATGTCAACAAACCACAAAAAAACTCATATTACCAACCAAAACTTCTTCCTCAGCAGAATATCTCAATACAAATACAGAGGAGATGGAAATTGCCAGTCAAAACAATGAAGTCCCGTCACCTTTCAATCCACCTTTAGAAACAACTGAAGATTCAGACGAATCCTATTTACCTGAAAGTTCAACAGATTGCAGCATAGAAAAATTGGAAGACTTACCAATTATGGATGTTCTTCTAGAAGAGGTTAAAGAAAAGAAATACATCATCTTTGATTCCTGTCTGGATAAGCTGCGAACGAAAAGTCAGTGTCCAAATGATAATTGCTTCGAAAGGATCTTTTTTTGAAAAAAAAAATCCATGGCACTCTATTGACTATATTATTATTATTATTTAGTATTTATATAGCGCCAACATCTTACGCAGCACTGTACAGAGTATATTGTCTTCTTACTTAACTGTCCCTCAGAGGGGCTTACAATCTAATCCCTACCATAGTCTTATGTCTATGTATGTATTGTGTAGTGTATGTATCATAGTCTAGGGCCAATTTTAGGGGGAAGCCAATCAACTTATCTGAATGTTTTTGGGATGTGGGAGGAAACCGGAGTACCCGGAGGAAACCCACACAGACACGGGGAAAAAATACATAGTATCTGTAAAGATGGACATAAAGAAAAATTTTGGGAAAGCCAACCACAAGTTAGTGAAGTAGCAGCTGGAAATATTTTACTTTCAGCTGCTATTGTCTCCAGTGGATCCAGTTACACTAAAATTTTCAGATTTGCAGAATCTTTGAACCTTCAAATGTTTTGTGAGAAAACTTTTTACAACTATCAACATAAATGTATTTTTCTGACAATTGAAAAACATTGGCAAGAAGAAAAAATCAACTGAAAAAATCACTTTCTGAAATGCCACTGTATGTGTATGGGAATGGCATGTGTGACAGTCCCAGATTCTCAGCAAAATATTTCTGTTATTCGATTATGGAAGAACAGATTACAAAAATCATTGATTTTGAAATAGTGCAGGTAACAGAAGCCACATCCTCAGTAAATATGGAAAAGTTTGCCTTTGAAAGGTGCATGGACAGAGTGCAATTAGACTAAGATGTTCATATCATAGGAACAGATAAACACCCTGGAATTAATAAATTAATGAAATACAAACATACCATACATCAGTACGATTTGTGGCACTATGCCAAATCACTGAAAAAAATCTCTCCTTTAAATTGCAAAAATGCGCAACTGTTACGAAATTTTTCTATGGATAGGTCCAATCATTAATCATTTTTATTGGTGTAGTCGTGCCTGCAGAGGCGATCCAGACATTTTTCAAGAAAAATGGTTTTCTTTATTACATCATGTCACCAAGAACACCAATGGATTGAAGGGGACATGGAAAAAATTGTGACCACGGTGAAATCCGACTACAAAATCGACAACCATGGATAGAGAAAGACTCATCAGCATTTCAACTGTTGACAGATATTGTACAGAGCCGTAAACTACCGTATTTTCCGCCGTATAAGATGCTCCGGAATATACGACGCACTTAGGTTTAGAGAGCAAATACCAGGGAAAAAAAATCCCTATAGATTTTATATATATTTTTTAGATCTTTCCCTGAATATTTTTGAAATTTGAGCTTTTTCAAAAAAAAATTGAAAGTAGGTAATTTGTTTTAAAAATGAAAATTTTATTTAATCAAATTTGTAAAAAAAAAAAAAAAATGTTGATAAATAAATATATATGTCTTCCTTACAAATGCCATACTGTTTGTACCCGGATGCAAAAATTAATTGCAAAGCAGACTAGAGAATCCAAAAATAACGACACATAATTTCCCAAAGGAGAAATCCAAAATTACAAAACGGATGCAAGCAATTGGGGTCCATCTAGAATTTCAAGAAAGATATGTTGAAAGTGCTCTACAGGACAGTAGGGGAGACAAATTTCGTATTTGTTCGGCGCATTTTACAGATATTGATTTTATAGTACTAGGTTCCAAGAAATTTCTGAAAGACAATGCTGTACCTCACTTATTTACATTCCCTAGTGTACAGAACAGTCCATATGAGTATTGGAACTGTAGATACAATAAGAGACAAAAAACAAAACACACACAACTTCTTTTACCATTCATACTTTAGATGCCAGCACACAAACATGTGCTGAAGATGTTTTTTCAATGTTTACAAACGATCCAAACTCATTGGTTAAACTACAAAAAAAAAAGACTTCAAAAAGAACACTGTTATTCAAAAGTTATTCAAAAGTTTATGAAGCAGTAACCCAAATAATATTGAAGGTGTTGAATGTACATGTCAACAAACCACAAAAAAACTCATATTACCAACCAAAACTTCTTCCTCAGCAGAATATCTCAATACAAATACAGAGGAGATGGAAATTGCCAGTCAAAACAATGAAGTCCTGTCACCTTTCAATCCACCTTTAGAAACAACTGAAGATTCAGACGAATCCTATTTACCTGAAAGTTCAACAGATTGCAGCATAGAAAAATTGGAAGACTTACCAATTATGGATGTTCTTCTAGAAGAGGTTAAAGAAAAGAAATACATCATCTTTGATTCCTGTCTGGATAAGCTGCGAACGAAAAGTCAGTGTCCAAATGATAATTGTTTTGAAAGAATCTTTTTTTTTTAAAAAAAATCATGGCACTCTATTGACTATATTATTATTATTATTATTTAGTATTTATATAGCGCCAACATCTTACGCAGAGCTGTACAGAGTATATTGTCTTCTTACTTAACTGTCCCTCAGAGGGGCTCACAATCTAATCCCTACCATAGTCTTATGTCTATGTATGTATTGTGTAGTGTATGTATCATAGTCTAGGGCCAATTTTAGGGGGAAGCCAATCAACTTATCTGAATGTTTTTGGGATGTGGGAGGAAAGCGCAGTACCCAGAGGAAACCCACGCAGACACGGGGAGAGCATACATAGTATCTGTAAAGATAGACATAAAGAAAAATTTTGTCAAAGCCAACCACGAGTTAGTAAAGTAGCAGCTGGAAATATTTTACTTTCAGCTGCTATTGTCTCCAGTGGATCCAGTTACACTAAATTTTCAGATTTGGCAGAGCCTTTGACCCTTCAAATGTTTTGTGAGAAAACTTTTTACAACTATCAACATAAATGTATTTTTCCGACAATTGAAAAACATTGGCAAGAAGAAAAAAATCTACTGAAAACATCACTTTCTGAAATGCCACTGTATGTGTATGGGAATGGCATGTGTGACAGTCCCAGATTCTCAGCAAAATATTTCTGTTATTCGATTATGGAAGAACAGATTACAAAAATCATTGATTTTGAAATGGTGCAGGTAACAGAAGCCACATCCTCAGTAAATATGGAAAAGTTTGCCTTTGAAAGGTGCATGGACAGAGTGCAATTAGACTACGATGTTCATATCATAGGAACAGATAAACACCCTGGAATTAATAAATTAATGAAATACAAACATACCATACATCAGTACGATTTGTGGCACTATGCCAAATCACTGAAAAAATCTCTCCTTCAAATTGCAAAATTGCGCAACTGTTACGAAATTTTTCCATGGATAGGTCCAATCATTAATTATTTTTATTGGTGTAGTCTTGCCTGCAGAGGCGATCCAGACATTTTTCAAGAAAAATGTTTTTCTTTATTACATCATGTCACCAAGAACACCAATGGATTGAAGGGGACGTGGAAAAAAATTGTGACCACGGTGAAATCCAACTACAAAATCGACAACCATGGATAGAGAAAGACTCATCAGCATTTCAACTGTTGACAGTTATTGTTCAGAGCCGTAAACTACCATATTTTTCGCCGTATAAGATGCTCCGGAATATACAACGCACCCAGGTTCAGAGGGCAAATACCAGGGAAAAAAAATCCCTATAGATTTTATATATATTTTTTAGATCTTTCCCTGAATATTTTTGAAATTTAAGCTTTTTCAAAAAAAAATTAAAAGTAGGTAATTTGTTTTAAAAATGAAAATTTTATTTAATCAAATTTGTAAAAAAAACTAAAATGTTGATAAATAAATATATATGTCTTCCTTACAAATGCCATACTGTTTGTACCCGGATGCAAAAATTTATTGCAAAGCAGACTAGAGAATTCAAAAATAACGACACATAATTTCCCAAAGGAGAAATCCAAAATTACAAAACGGATGCAAGCAATTGGGGTCCATTTAGAATTTCAAGAAAGATATGTTGAAAGTGCTCTACAGAACAGTAGGGGAGACAAATTTCGTATTTGTTCGGCGCATTTTACAGATATTGATTTTATAGTACTAGGTTCCAAAAAATTTCTGAAAGACAATGCTGTACCTCACTTATTTACATTCCCTAGTGTACAGAACAGTACATATGAGTATTGAAACTGTAGATACAAAAAACAAAACACACACAACTTCTTTTACCATTCATACTTTAGAGGCCAGCACACAAACATGTGCTGAAGATGTTTTTTCAATGTTTACAAACGATCCAAACTCATTGGTTAAACTACAAAAAAAAAAGACTTCAAAAAGAACACTGTTATTCAAAAGTTATTCAAAAGTTTATGAAGCAGTAACCCAAATAATATTGAAGGTGTTGAATGTACATGTCAACAAACCACAAAAAAACTCATATTACCAACCAAAACTTCTTCCTCAGCAGAATATCTCAATACAAATACAGAGGAGATGGAAATTGCCAGTCAAAACAATGAAGTCCCGTCACCTTTCAATCCACCTTTAGAAACAACTGAAGATTCAGACGAATCCTATTTACCTGAAAGTTCAACAGATTGCAGCATAGAAAAATTGGAAGACTTACCAATTATGGATGTTCTTCTAGAAGAGGTTAAAGAAAAGAAATACATCATCTTTGATTCCTGTCTGGATAAGCTGCGAACGAAAAGTCAGTGTCCAAATGATAATTGTTTCGAAAGGATCTTTTTTTGAAAAAAAAAAATCCATGGCACTCTATTGACTATATTATTATTATTATTTAGTATTTATATAGCGCCAACATCTTACGCAGCACTGTACAGAGTATATTGTCTTCTTACTTAACTGTCCCTCAGAGGGGCTTACAATCTAATCCCTACCATAGTCTTATGTCTATGTATGTATTGTGTAGTGTATGTATCATAGTCTAGGGCCAATTTTAGGGGGAAGCCAATCAACTTATCTGAATGTTTTTGGGATGTGGGAGGAAACCGGAGTACCCGGAGGAAACCCACACAGACACGGGGAAAAAATACATAGTATCTGTAAAGATGGACATAAAGAAAAATTTTGGGAAAGCCAACCACGAGTTAGTGAAGTAGCAGCTGGAAATATTTTACTTTCAGCTGCTATTGTCTCCAGTGGATCCAGTTACACTAAAATTTTCAGATTTGCAGAATCTTTGAACCTTCAAATGTTTTGTGAGAAAACTTTTTACAACTATCAACATAAATGTATTTTTCTGACAATTGAAAAACATTGGCAAGAAGAAAAAATCAACTGAAAAAATCACTTTCTGAAATGCCACTGTATGTGTATGGGAATGGCATGTGTGACAGTCCCAGATTCTCAGCAAAATATTTCTGTTATTCGATTATGGAAGAACAGATTACAAAAATCATTGATTTTGAAATAGTGCAGGTAACAGAAGCCACATCCTCAGTAAATATGGAAAAGTTTGCCTTTGAAAGGTGCATGGACAGAGTGCAATTAGACTAAGATGTTCATATCATAGGAACAGATAAACACCCTGGAATTAATAAATTAATGAAATACAAACATACCATACATCAGTACGATTTGTGGCACTATGCCAAATCACTGAAAAAAATCTCTCCTTTAAATTGCAAAAATGCGCAACTGTTACGAAATTTTTCTATGGATAGGTCCAATCATTAATCATTTTTATTGGTGTAGTCGTGCCTGCAGAGGCGATCCAGACATTTTTCAAGAAAAATGGTTTTCTTTATTACATCATGTCACCAAGAACACCAATGGATTGAAGGGGACATGGAAAAAATTGTGACCACGGTGAAATCCGACTACAAAATCGACAACCATGGATAGAGAAAGACTCATCAGCATTTCAACTGTTGACAGATATTGTACAGAGCCGTAAACTACCGTATTTTCCGCCGTATAAGATGCTCCGGAATATACGACGCACCCAGGTTTAGAGAGCAAATACCAGGGAAAAAAAATCCCTATAGATTTTATATATATTTTTTAGATCTTTCCCTGAATATTTTTGAAATTTGAGCTTTTTCAAAAAAAAATTGAAAGTAGGTAATTTGTTTTAAAAATGAAAATTTTATTTAATCAAATTTGTAAAAAAAAAAAAAAAATGTTGATAAATAAATATATATGTCTTCCTTACAAATGCCATACTGTTTGTACCCGGATGCAAAAATTAATTGCAAAGCAGACTAGAGAATCCAAAAATAACGACACATAATTTCCCAAAGGAGAAATCCAAAATTACAAAACGGATGCAAGCAATTGGGGTCCATCTAGAATTTCAAGAAAGATATGTTGAAAGTGCTCTACAGGACAGTAGGGGAGACAAATTTCGTATTTGTTCGGCGCATTTTACAGATATTGATTTTATAGTACTAGGTTCCAAGAAATTTCTGAAAGACAATGCTGTACCTCACTTATTTACATTCCCTAGTGTACAGAACAATACATATGAGTATTGGAACTGTAGATACAATAAGAGACAAAAAACAAAACACACACAACTTCTTTTACCATTCATACTTTAGATGCCAGCACACAAACATGTGCTGAATATGTTTTTTCAATGTTTACAAATGATCCAAACTCATTGGTTAAACCACAAAAAAAAAAGACTTCAAAAAGAACACTGTTATTCAAAAGTTATTCAAAAGTTTATGAAGCAGTAACACAAATAATATTGAAGGTGTTGAATGTACATGTCAACAAACCACAAAAAAACTGATATTACCAACCAAAACTTCTTCCTCAGCAGAATATCTCAATACAAATACAGAGGAGATGGAAATTGCCAGTCAAAACAATGAAGTCCTGTCACCTTTCAATCCACCTTTAGAAACAACTGAAGATTCAGACGAATCCTATTTACCTGAAAGTTCAACAGATTGCAGCATAGAAAAATTGGAAGACTTACCAATTATGGATGTTCTTCTAGAAGAGGTTAAAGAAAAGAAATACATCATCTTTGATTCCTGTCTGGATAAGCTGCGAACGAAAAGTCAGTGTCCAAATGATAATTGTTTTGAAAGGATCTTTTTTTGAAAAAAAAAAATCCATGGCACTCTATTGACTATATTATTATTATTATTTAGTATTTATATAGCGCCAACATCTTACGCAGCACTGTACAGAGTATATTGTCTTCTTACTTAACTGTCCCTCAGAGGGGCTTACAATGTAATCCCTACCATAGTCTTATGTCTATGTATGTATTGTGTAGTGTATGTATCATAGTCTAGGGCCAATTTTAGGGGGAAGCCAATCAACTTATCTGAATGTTTTTGGGATGTGGGAGGAAACCGGAGTACCCGGAGGAAACCCACACAGACACGGGGAAAACATACATAGTATCTGTAAAGATGGACATAAAGAAAAATTTTGGGAAAGCCAACCACGAGTTAGTGAAGTAGCAGCTGGAAATATTTTACTTTCAGCTGCTATTGTCTCCAGTGGATCCAGTTACACTAAAATTTTCAGATTTGCAGAATCTTTGAACCTTCAAATGTTTTGTGAGAAAACTTTTTACAACTATCAACATAAATGTATTTTTCTGACAATTGAAAAACATTGGCAAGAAGAAAAAATCAACTGAAAAAATCACTTTCTGAAATGCCACTGTATGTGTATGGGAATGGCATGTGTGACAGTCCCAGATTCTCAGCAAAATATTTCTGTTATTCGATTATGGAAGAACAGATTACAAAAATCATTGATTTTGAAATGGTGCAGGTAACAGAAGCCACATCCTCAGTAAATATGGAAAAGTTTGCCTTTGAAAGGTGCATGGACAGAGTGCAATTAGACTAAGATGTTCATATCATAGGAACAGATAAACACCCTGGAATTAATAAATTAATGAAATACAAACATACCATACATCAGTACTATGTGTGGCACTATGCCAAATCACTGAAAAAATCTCTCCTTCAAATTGCAAAAATGCGCAACTGTTACGAAATTGTTCCGTGGATAGGTCCAATCATTAATCATTTTTATTGGTGTAGTCGTGCCTGCAGAGGCAATCCAGACATTTTTCAAGAAAAATGGTTTTCTTTATTACATCATGTCACCAAGAACACCAATGGATTGAAGGGGACGTGGAAAAAAATTGTGACCACGGTGAAATCCAACTACAAAATCGACAACCATGGATAGAGAAGGACTCATCAGCATTTCAACTGTTGACAGATATTGTACAGAGACGTAAACTACCGTATTTTTCGCCGTATAAGATGCTCCGGAATATACGACGCACCCAGGTTTAGAGGGCAAAAACCAGGGAAAAAAATCCCTATAGATTTTATATATATATTTTAGATCTTTCCCTGAATATTTTTGAAATTTTAGCTTTTTAAAAAAAAAATAAAAGTAGGTAATTTGTTTTTAAAAATGAAAATTTTATTTAATCAAATTTGTAAAAAAAAAAAAAATGTTGATAAATAAATATATATGTCTTCCTTACAAATGCCATACTGTTTGTACCCGGATGCAAAAATTAATTGCAAAGCAGACTAGAGAATCCAAAAATAACGACACATAATTTCCCAAAGGAGAAATCCAAAATTACAAAATGGATGCAAGCAATTGGGGTCCATCTAGAATTTCAAGAAAGATATGTTGAAAGTGCTCTACAGGACAGTAGGGGAGACAAATTTCGTATTTGTTCGGCGCATTTTACAGATATTGATTTTATAGTACTAGGTTCCAAGAAATTTCTGAAAGACAATGCTGTACCTCACTTATTTACATTCCCTAGTGTACAGAACAGTACATATGAGTATTGGAATTGTAGATACAATAAGAGACAAAAAACAAAACACACACAACTTCTCTTACCATTCATACTTTAGATGCCAGCACACAAACATGTGCTGAAGATGTTTTTTCAATGTTTACAAACGATCCAAACTTATTGGTTAAACTACAAAAAAAAGACTTCAAAAAGAACACTGTTATTCAAAAGTTATTCAAAAGTTTATGAAGCAGTAACACAAATAATATTGAAGGTGTTGAATGTACATGTCAACAAACCACAAAAAAACTGATATTACCAACCAAAACTTCTTCCTCAGCAGAATATCTCAATACAAATACAGAGGAGATGGAAATTACCAGTCAAAACAATGAAGTCCCGTCACCTTTCAATCCACCTTTAGAAACAACTGAAGATTCAGACGAATCCTATTTACCTGAAAGTTCAACAGATTGCAGCATAGAAAAATTGGAAGACTTACCAATTATGGATGTTCTTCTAGAAGACGTTAAAGAAAAGAAATACATCATCTTTGATTCCTGTCTGGATAAGCTGCGAACGAAAAGTCAGTGTCCAAATGATAATTGTTTTGAAAGAATCTTTTTTTGAAAAAAAAAATCATGGCACTCTATTGACTATATTATTATTATTATTATTTAGTATTTATATAGCGCCAACATCTTACGCAGAGCTGTACAGAGTATATTGTCTTCTTACTTAACTGTCCCTCAGAGGGGCTCACAATCTAATCCCTACCATAGTCTTATGTCTATGTATGTATTGTGTAGTGTATGTATCATAGTCTAGGGCCAATTTTAGGGGGAAGCCAATCAACTTATCTGAATGTTTTTGGGATGTGGGAGGAAAGCGCAGTACCCAGAGGAAACCCACGCAGACACGGGGAGAGCATACATAGTATCTGTAAAGATAGACATAAAGAAAAATTTTGTCAAAGCCAACCACGAGTTAGTAAAGTAGCAGCTGGAAATATTTTACTTTCAGCTGCTATTGTCTCCAGTGGATCCAGTTACACTAAATTTTCAGATTTGGCAGAGCCTTTGACCCTTCAAATGTTTTGTGAGAAAACTTTTTACAACTATCAACATAAATGTATTTTTCCGACAATTGAAAAACATTGGCAAGAAGAAAAAAATCTACTGAAAACATCACTTTCTGAAATGCCACTCTATGTGTATGGGAATGGCATGTGTGACAGTCCCAGATTCTCAGCAAAATATTTCTGTTATTCGATTATGGAAGAACAGATTACAAAAATCATTGATTTTGAAATGGTGCAGGTAACAGAAGCCACATCCTCAGTAAATGTGGAAAAGTTTGCCTTTGAAAGGTGCATGGACAGAGTGCAATTAGACTACGATGTTCATATCATAGGAACAGATAAACACCCTGGAATTAATAAATTAATGAAATACAAACATACCATACATCAGTACGATTTGTGGCACTATGCCAAATCACTGAAAAAATCTCTCCTTCAAATTGCAAAATTGCGCAACTGTTACGAAATTTTTCCATGAATAGGTCCAATCATTAATTATTTTTATTGGTGTAGTCTTGCCTGCAGAGGCGATCCAGACATTTTTCAAGAAAAATGGTTTTCTTTATTACATCATGTCACCAAGAACACCAATGGATTGAAGGGGACATGGAAAAAAATTGTGACCACGGTGAAATCCAACTACAAAATCGACAACCATGGATAGAGAAAGACTCATCAGCATTTCAACTGTTGACAGTTATTGTTCAGAGCCGTAAACTACCATATTTTTCGCCGTATAAGATGCTCCGGAATATACAACGCACCCAGGTTTAGAGGGCAAATACCAGGGAAAAAAAATCCCTATAGATTGTATATATATTTTTTAGATCTTTCCCTGAATATTTTTGAAATTTAAGCTTTTTCAAAAAAAAAATTAAAAGTAGGTAATTTGTTTTAAAAATGAAAATTTTATTTAATCAAATTTGTAAAAAAAACTAAAATGTTGATAAATAAATATATATGTCTTCCTTACAAATGCCATACTGTTTGTACCCGGATGCAAAAATTTATTGCAAAGCAGACTAGAGAATTCAAAAATAACGACACATAATTTCCCAAAGGAGAAATCCAAAATTACAAAACGGATGCAAGCAATTGGGGTCCATTTAGAATTTCAAGAAAGATATGTTGAAAGTGCTCTACAGAACAGTAGGGGAGACAAATTTCGTATTTGTTCGGCGCATTTTACAGATATTGATTTTATAGTACTAGGTTCCAAAAAATTTCTGAAAGACAATGCTGTACCTCACTTATTTACATTCCCTAGTGTACAGAACAGTACATATGAGTATTGAAACTGTAGATACAAAAAACAAAACACACACAACTTCTTTTACCATTCATACTTTAGATGCCAGCACACAAACATGTGCTGAAGATGTTTTTTCAATGTTTACAAACGATCCAAACTCATTGGTTAAACTACAAAAAAAAAAAAGACTTCAAAAAGAACACTGTTATTCAAAAGTTATTCAAAAGTTTATGAAGCAGTAACCCAAATAATATTGAAGGTGTTGAATGTACATGTCAACAAACCACAAAAAAACTCATATTACCAACCAAAACTTCTTCCTCAGCAGAATATCTCAATACAAATACAGAGGAGATGGAAATTGCCAGTCAAAACAATGAAGTCCCGTCACCTTTCAATCCACCTTTAGAAACAACTGAAGATTCAGACGAATCCTATTTACCTGAAAGTTCAACAGATTGCAGCATAGAAAAATTGGAAGACTTACCAATTATGGATGTTCTTCTAGAAGAGGTTAAAGAAAAGAAATACATCATCTTTGATTCCTGTCTGGATAAGCTGCGAACGAAAAGTCAGTGTCCAAATGATAATTGTTTCGAAAGGATCTTTTTTTGAAAAAAAAAAATCCATGGCACTCTATTGACTATATTATTATTATTATTATTTAGTATTTATATAGCGCCAACATCTTACGCAGCACTGTACAGAGTATATTGTCTTCTTACTTAACTGTCCCTCAGAGGGGCTTACAATCTAATCCCTACCATAGTCTTATGTCTATGTATGTATTGTGTAGTGTATGTATCATAGTCTAGGGCCAATTTTAGGGGGAAGCCAATCAACTTATCTGAATGTTTTTGGGATGTGGGAGGAAACCGGAGTACCCGGAGGAAACCCACACAGACACGGGGAAAAAATACATAGTATCTGTAAAGATGGACATAAAGAAAAATTTTGGGAAAGCCAACCACGAGTTAGTGAAGTAGCAGCTGGAAATATTTTACTTTCAGCTGCTATTGTCTCCAGTGGATCCAGTTACACTAAAATTTTCAGATTTGCAGAATCTTTGAACCTTCAAATGTTTTGTGAGAAAACTTTTTACAACTATCAACATAAATGTATTTTTCTGACAATTGAAAAACATTGGCAAGAAGAAAAAATCAACTGAAAAAATCACTTTCTGAAATGCCACTGTATGTGTATGGGAATGGCATGTGTGACAGTCCCAGATTCTCAGCAAAATATTTCTGTTATTCGATTATGGAAGAACAGATTACAAAAATCATTGATTTTGAAATAGTGCAGGTAACAGAAGCCACATCCTCAGTAAATATGGAAAAGTTTGCCTTTGAAAGGTGCATGGACAGAGTGCAATTAGACTAAGATGTTCATATCATAGGAACAGATAAACACCCTGGAATTAATAAATTAATGAAATACAAACATACCATACATCAGTACGATTTGTGGCACTATGCCAAATCACTGAAAAAAATCTCTCCTTTAAATTGCAAAAATGCGCAACTGTTACGAAATTTTTCTATGGATAGGTCCAATCATTAATCATTTTTATTGGTGTAGTCGTGCCTGCAGAGGCGATCCAGACATTTTTCAAGAAAAATGGTTTTCTTTATTACATCATGTCACCAAGAACACCAATGGATTGAAGGGGACATGGAAAAAATTGTGACCACGGTGAAATCCGACTACAAAATCGACAACCATGGATAGAGAAAGACTCATCAGCATTTCAACTGTTGACAGATATTGTACAGAGCCGTAAACTACCGTATTTTCCGCCGTATAAGATGCTCCGGAATATACGACGCACCCAGGTTTAGAGAGCAAATACCATGGAAAAAAAATCCCTATAGATTTTATATATATTTTTTAGATCTTTCCCTGAATATTTTTGAAATTTGAGCTTTTTCAAAAAAAAATTGAAAGTAGGTAATTTGTTTTAAAAATGAAAATTTTATTTAATCAAATTTGTAAAAAAAAAAAAAAAAAAATGTTGATAAATAAATATATATGTCTTCCTTACAAATGCCATACTGTTTGTACCCGGATGCAAAAATTAATTGCAAAGCAGACTAGAGAATCCAAAAATAACGACACATAATTTCCCAAAGGAGAAATCCAAAATTACAAAACGGATGCAAGCAATTGGGGTCCATCTAGAATTTCAAGAAAGATATGTTGAAAGTGCTCTACAGGACAGTAGGGGAGACAAATTTCGTATTTGTTCGGCGCATTTTACAGATATTGATTTTATAGTACTAGGTTCCAAGAAATTTCTGAAAGACAATGCTGTACCTCACTTATTTACATTCCCTAGTGTACAGAACAGTCCATATGAGTATTGGAACTGTAGATACAATAAGAGACAAAAAACAAAACACACACAACTTCTTTTACCATTCATACTTTAGATGCCAGCACACAAACATGTGCTGAAGATGTTTTTTCAATGTTTACAAACGATCCAAACTCATTGGTTAAACTACAAAAAAAAAAGACTTCAAAAAGAACACTGTTATTCAAAAGTTATTCAAAAGTTTATGAAGCAGTAACCCATTTTAATATTGAAGGTGTTGAATGTACATGTCAACAAACCACAAAAAAACTCATATTACCAACCAAAACTTCTTCCTCAGCAGAATATCTCAATACAAATACAGAGGAGATGGAAATTACCAGTCAAAACAATGAAGTCCTGTCACCTTTCAATCCACCTTTAGAAACAACTGAAGATTCAGACGAATCCTATTTACCTGAAAGTTCAACAGATTGCAGCATAGAAAAATTGGAAGACTTACCAATTATGGATGTTCTTCTAGAAGAGGTTAAAGAAAAGAAATACATAATCTTTGATTCCTGTCTGGATAAGCTGCGAACGAAAAGTCAGTGTCCAAATGATAATTGTTTCGAAAGGATCTTTTTTTGAAAAAAAAATTCATGGCACTCTATTGACTATATTATTATTATTATTTAGTATTTATATAGCGCCAACAGCGTACGCAGCGCTGTACAGAGTATATTGTCTTCTTACTTAACTGTCCCTCAGAGGGGCTCACAATCTAATCCCTACCATAGTCTTATGTCTATGTCTGTATTGTGTAGTGTATGTATCATAGTCTAGGGCCAATTTTAGGGGGAAGCCAATCAACTTATCTGAATGTTTTTGGGATGTGGGAGGAAACCGGAGTACCCAGAGGAAACCCACACAGACACGGGGAAACCATACATAGTATCTGTAAAGATGGACATAAAGAAAAATTTTGGGAAAGCCAACCACGAGTTAGTGAAGTAGCAGCTGGAAATATTTTACTTTCAGCTGCTATTGTCTCCAGTGGATCCAGTTACACTAAATTTTCAGATTTGGCAGAATCTTTGAACCTTCAAATGTTTTGTGAGAAAACTTTTTACAACTATCAACATAAATGTATTTTTCCGACAATTGAAAAACATTGGCAAGAAGAAAAAAAATCAACTGAAAAAAATCACTTTCTGAAATGCC
Source organism: Hyperolius riggenbachi (assembly GCF_040937935.1). Classification (NCBI taxonomy): domain Eukaryota; kingdom Metazoa; phylum Chordata; class Amphibia; order Anura; family Hyperoliidae; genus Hyperolius; species Hyperolius riggenbachi. Next base: position 178,117,335 of record NC_090646.1, read on the forward strand.
ACTGTATGTGTATGGGAATGGCATGTGTGACAGTCCCAGATTCTCAGCAAAATATTTCTGTTATTCGATTATGGAAGAACAGATTACAAAAATCATTGATTTTGAAATGGTGCAGGTAACAGAAGCCACAGCCTCAGTAAATATGGAAAAGTTTGCCTTTGAAAGGTGCATGGACAGAGTGCAATTAGACTAAGATGTTCATATCATAGGAACAGATAAACACCCTGGAATTAATAAATTAATGAAATACAAACATACCATACATCAGTACGATTTGTGGCACTATGCCAAATCACTGAAAAAAATCTCTCCTTTAAATTGCAAAAATGCGCAACTGTTACGAAATTTTTCTATGGATAGGTCCAATCATTAATCATTTTTATTGGTGTAGTCGTGCCTGCAGAGGCGATCCAGACATTTTTCAAGAAAAATGGTTTTCTTTATTACATCATGTCACCAAGAACACCAATGGATTGAAGGGGACATGGAAAAAATTGTGACCACGGTGAAATCCGACTACAAAATCGACAACCATGGATAGAGAAAGACTCATCAGCATTTCAACTGTTGCCAGATATTGTACAGAGCCGTAAACTACCGTATTTTCCGCCGTATAAGATGCTCCGGAATATACGACGCACCCAGGTTTAGAGAGCAAATACCAGGGAAAAAAAATCCCTATAGATTTTATATATATTTTTTAGATCTTTCCCTGAATATTTTTGAAATTTGAGCTTTTTTAAAAAAAAAATTGAAAGTAGGTAATTTGTTTTAAAAATGAAAATTTTATTTAATCAAATTTGTAAAAAAAAAAAAATGTTGATAAATAAATATATATGTCTTACTTACAAATGCCATACTGTTTGTACCCGGATGCAAAAATTAATTGCAAAGCAGACTAGAGAATCCAAAAATAACGACACATAATTTCCCAAAGGAGAAATCCAAAATTACAAAACGGATGCAAGCAATTGGGGTCCATTTAGAATTTCAAGAAAGATATGTTGAAAGTGCTCTACAGAACAGTAGGGGAGACAAATTTCGTATTTGTTCGGCGCATTTTACAGATATTGATTTTATAGTACTAGGTTTCAAAAAATTTCTGAAAGACAATGCTGTACCTCACTTATTTACATTCCCTAGTGTACAGAACAATACATATGAGTATTGGAACTGTAGATACAATAAGAGACAAAAAACAAAACACACACAACTTCTTTTACCATTCATACTTTAGATGCCAGCACACAAACATGTGCTGAATATGTTTTTTCAATGTTTACAAACGATCCAAACTCATTGGTTAAACCACAAAAAAAAAGACTTCAAAAAGAACACTGTTATTCAAAAGTTATTCAAAAGTTTATGAAGCAGTAACCCAAATAATATTGAAGGTGTTGAATGTACATGTCAACAAACCACAAAAAAAACTCATATTACCAACCAAAACTTCTTCCTCAGCAGAATATCTCAATACAAATACAGAGGAGATGGAAATTACCAGTCAAAACAATGAAGTCCTGTCACCTTTCAATCCACCTTTAGAAACAACTGAAGATTCAGACGAATCCTATTTACCTGAAAGTTCAACAGATTGCAGCATAGAAAAATTGGAAGACTTACCAATTATGGATGTTCTTCTAGAAGAGGTTAAAGAAAAGAAATACATCATCTTTGATTCCTGTCTGGATAAGCTGCGAACGAAAAGTCAGTGTCCAAATGATAATTGTTTCGAAAGGATCTTTTTTTGAAAAAAAAATTCATGGCACTCTATTGACTATATTATTATTATTATTTAGTATTTATATAGCGCCAACAGCTTACGCAGCGCTGTACAGAGTATATTGTCTTCTTACTTAACTGTCCCTCAGAGGGGCTCACAATCTAATCCCTACCATAGTCTTATGTCTATGTCTGTATTGTGTAGTGTATGTATCATAGTCTAGGGCCAATTTTAGGGGGAAGCCAATCAACTTATCTGAATGTTTTTGGGATGTGGGAGGAAACCGGAGTACCCAGAGGAAACCCACACAGACACGGGGAAAACATACATAGTATCTGTAAAGATGGACATAAAGAAAAAATTTGGGAAAGCCAACCACGAGTTAGTGAAGTAGCAGCTGGAAATATTTTACTTTCAGCTGCTATTGTCTCCAGTGGATCCAGTTACACTAAATTTTCAGATTTGGCAGAATCTTTGAACCTTCAAATGTTTTGTGAGAAAACTTTTTACAACTATCAACATAAATGTATTTTTCCGACAATTGAAAAACATTGGCAAGAAGAAAAAAATCAACTGAAAAAAATCACTTTCTGAAATGCCACTGTATGTGTATGGGAATGGCATGTGTGACAGTCCCAGATTCTCAGCAACATATTTCTGTTATTCGATTATGGAAGAACAGATTACAAAAATCATTGATTTTGAAATGGTGCAGGTAACAGAAGCCACAGCCTCAGTAAATATGGAAAAGTTTGCCTTTGAAAGGTGCATGGACAGAGTGCAACTAGACTACGATGTTCATATCATAGGAACAGATAAACACCCTGGAATTAATAAATTAATGAAATACAAACATACCATACATCAGTACGATTTGTGGCACTATGCCAAATCACTGAAAAAATCTCTCCTTTAAATTGCAAAAATGCGCAACTGTTACAAAATGTTTCCATGGATAGGTCCAATCATTAATCATTTTTATTGGTGTAGTCGTGCCTGCAGAGGCGATCCAGACATTTTTCAAGAAAAATGGTTTTCTTTATTACATCATGTCACCAAGAACACCAATGGATTGAAGGGGACATGGAAAAAATTGTGACCACGGTGAAATCCGACTACAAAATCGACAACCATGGATAGAGAAAGACTCATCAGCATTTCAACTGTTGACAGATATTGTACAGAGCCGTAAACTACCATATTTTCCGCCGTATAAGATGCTCCGGAATATACGACGCACCCAGGTTTAGAGAGGAAATACCAGGGAAAAAAAATCCCTATAGATTTTATATATATTTTTTAGATCTTTCCCTGAATATTTTTGAAATTTGAGCTTTTTCAAAAAAAAATTGAAAGTAGGTAATTTGTTTTAAAAATGAAAATTTTATTTAATCAAATTTGTAAAAAAAAAAAAAAAAATGTTGATAAATAAATATATATGTCTTCCTTACAAATGCCATACTGTTTGTACCCGGATGCAAAAATTAATTGCAAAGCAGACTAGAGAATCCAAAAATAACGACACATAATTTCCCAAAGGAGAAATCCAAAATTACAAAACGGATGCAAGCAATTGGGGTCCATTTAGAATTTCAAGAAAGATATGTTGAAAGTGCTCTACAGAACAGTAGGGGAGACAAATTTCGTATTTGTTCGGCGCATTTTACAGATATTGATTTTATAGTACTAGGTTTCAAAAAATTTCTGAAAGACAATGCTGTACCTCACTTATTTACATTCCCTAGTGTACAGAACAATACATATGAGTATTGGAACTGTAGATACAATAAGAGACAAAAAACAAAACACACACAACTTCTTTTACCATTCATACTTTAGATGCCAGCACACAAACATGTGCTGAATATGTTTTTTCAATGTTTACAAACGATCCAAACTCATTGGTTAAACCACAAAAAAAAAGACTTCAAAAAGAACACTGTTATTCAAAAGTTATTCAAAAGTTTATGAAGCAGTAACTAGTGTTGGGCGAACAGTGTTCGCCACTGTTCGGGTTCTGCAGAACATCACCCTGTTCGGGTGATGTTCGAGTTCGGCCGAACACCTGACGGTGCTCGGCCAAACCGTTCGGCCATATGGCCGAACTAAGAGCGCATGGCCGAACGTTCCCCGAACGTTCGGCTAGCGCTGTGATTGGCCGAACGGGTCACGTGGTTCGGACCCGAACGCGCTCTGATTGGCCGAACGGTCACGTGGTTCGGGTAAATAAATACCCGAACCACGTCATATCTCCGCCATTTGTCTGTGGGTTTAGCTTTGGGTAGGCAGGCAGGGTAGTTCGCGCTCCAGCCACGCTAGCCAGGGTCCCCCCTGTCATTGTGTCACTGCTGGGAACAGTAGTACACCGCTTGCTCAG